>NC_089837.1:299926682-300616682 GCF_035609145.1 Eleutherodactylus coqui
ATACAGGATGGAGACGACCGTCGGTAGCTGCGGTTCGACTGTCCCTTTCCTTTGAGCGGCCCCTCAATGTTTTGGGAACGGGCGGAGGACATTGTCTCCATTAGAATGGGCTCCCTTGTGATGCTGATGCGCATTGGTCTCCACTCCTTGAATCCACTCCCCTCCAGATGTCGAGTTCAACTCCATTCCAGAGGTCGAGTGTTGAGTTCCCCTTTCCATCAGAAGGAAGGGAGGCTTTGATGTGCGATAGAATCTCAGGGGCGAACTGTATTTATGTTAGTAAGTTTTAGGTGAGCAAAGCAGGTGATGACACTGGCAGACTGGACTGTCAAACTTTCTGGACCATCAGGCCATTTGCAATTTTTTTACCTAGTTAATAGGTGAGGTTGGTGTGACAAGTGCATCAATCAATTCTGGAGATGGATAGGCCGGCGAAAGGGGTTGGAGGTGCGCCGTTTGTTTTTTTAACACCATGTGTGCATGTCCTGAAGGGCTGCATACTTGTTGTTAAATAAATGTTTTAAATTTTTGATGGTCTAGAAAATTGCCAGGCTTGTCGCTATCAAAACGGGGGCCCTTGAGATGTTGAGGCAGTTTGGAGAGCACTCCTTAAATCCACTTAAATCCCTATTGCCATAGCGATTTTCGTGAACAGGAGTGGACTCTGTGCTTTCGCATCTCACAGGCGAATTGTATTTTGTTAATAGGTTTAAGGTAGCAAACTGTAACCCAAAAGTGTTAGGTAGATGTTCTTGTAAGTTAGATAATGCAATGTAGTAGTTTTTTTTTTTTTTTAGTAGTATTAGTAGGGTAGGCGTGAAAGTTAGGATGAGGAGTTAAACTAAATACAGGATGGAGACGACCGTCGGTAGCTGCGGTTCGACTGTCCCTTTCCTTTGAGCGGCCCCTCAATGTTTTGGGAACGGGCGGAGGACATTGTCTCCATTAGAATGGGCTCCCTTGTGATGCTGATGCGCATTGGTCTCCACTCCTTGAATCCACTCCCCTCCAGATGTCGAGTTCAACTCCATTCCAGAGGTCGAGTGTTGAGTTCCCCTTTCCATCAGAAGGAAGGGAGGCTTTGATGTGCGATAGAATCTCAGGGGCGAACTGTATTTATGTTAGTAAGTTTTAGGTGAGCAAAGCAGGTGATGACACTGGCAGACTGGACTGTCAAACTTTCTGGACTATCAGGCCACTTGCAATTTTTTTACCTAGTTAATAGGTGAGGTTGGTGTGACAAGTGCATCAATCAATTCTGGAGATGGATAGGCCGGCGAAAGGGGTTGGAGGTGCGCCGTTTGTTTTTTTTAACACCATGTGTGCATCTCCTGAAGGGCTGCATACTTGTTGTTAAATAAATGTTTTAAATTTTTGATGGTCTAGAAAATTGACAAGCTTGTTGCTATCAAAACGGGTGCCCTTGAGATGTTGAGGCAGTTTGGAGAGCACTCCTTAAATCCACTTAAATCCCTATTGCCATAGCGATTTTCGTGAACAGGAGTGGACTCTGTGCTTTCGCATCTCACAGGCGAATTGTATTTTGTTAATAGGTTTAAGGTAGCAAACTGTAACCCAAAAGTGTTAGGTAGATGTTCTTGTATGTTAGATAATGCAATGTAGTAGTTTTTTTTTTTTTTTAGTAGTATTAGTAGGGTAGGCGTGAAAGTTAGGATCAGGAGTTAAAGTAAATACAGGATGGAGACGACCGTCGGTAGCTGCGGTTCGACTGTCCCTTTCCTTTGAGCGGCCCCTCAATGTTTTGGGAACGGGCGGAGGACATTGTCTCCATTAGAATGGGCTCCCTTGTGATGCTGATGCGCATTGGTCTCCACTCCTTGAATCCACTCCCCTCCAGATGTCGAGTTCAACTCCATTCCAGAGGTCGAGTGTTGAGTTCCCCTTTCCATCAGAAGGAAGGGAGGCTTTGATGTGCGATAGAATCTCATGGGCGAACTGTATTTATGTTAGTATGTTTTAGGTGAGCAAAGCAGGTGATGACACTGGCAGACTGGACTGTCAAACTTTCTGGACCATCAGGCCATTTGCAATTTTTTTTACCTAGTTAATAGGTGAGGTTGGTGTGACAAGTGCATCAATCAATTCTGGAGATGGATAGGCCGGCGAAAGGGGTTGGAGGTGCGCCGTTTGTTTTTTTAACACCATGTGTGCATGTCCTGAAGGGCTGCATACTTGTTGTTAAATAAATGTTTTAAATTTTTGATGGTCTAGAAAATTGCCAGGCTTGTCGCTATCAAAACGGGGGCCCTTGAGATGTTGAGGCAGTTTGGAGAGCACTCCTTAAATCCCTATTGCCATAGCGATTTTCCTGAACAGGAGTGGACTCTGTGCTTTCGCATCTCACAGGCGAATTGTATTTTGTTAATAGGGTTAAGGTAGCAAACTGTAACCCAAAAGTGTTAGGTAGATGTTCTTGTAAGTTAGATAATGCAATGTAGTAGTTTTCTTTTTTTTTTTTTAGTAGTATAAGTAGGGTAGGCGTGAAAGTTAGGATGAGGAGTTAAACTAAATACAGGATGGAGACGACCGTCGGTAGCTGCGGTTCGACTGTCCCTTTCCTTTGAGCGGCCCCTCAATGTTTTGGGAACGGGCGGAGGACATTGTCTCCATTAGAATGGGCTCCCTTGTGATGCTGATGCGCATTGGTCTCCACTCCTTGAATCCACTCCCCTCCAGATGTCGAGTTCAACTCCAATCCAGAGGTCGAGTGTTGAGTTCCCCTTTCCATCAGAAGGAAGGGAGGCTTTGATGTGCGATAGAATCTCAGGGGCGAACTGTATTTATGTTAGTATGTTTTAGGTGAGCAAAGCAGGTGATGACACTGGCAGACTGGACTGTCAAACTTTCTGGATCATCAGGCCATTTGCAATTTTTTTTACCTAGTTAATAGGTGAGGTTGGTGTGACAAGTGCATCAATCAATTCTAGAGATGGATAGGCTGGCGAAAGGGGTTGGAGGTGCGCCGTTTGTTTTTTTAACACCATGTGTGCATGTCCTGAAGGGCTGCATACTTGTTAAATAAATGTTTTAAATTTTTGATGGTCTAGAAAATTGACAGGCTTGTCGCTATCAAAACGGGGGCCCTTGAGATGTTGAGGCAGTTTGGAGAGCACTCCTTAAATCCACTTAAATCCCTATTGCCATAGCGATTTTCGTGAACAGGAGTGGACTCTGTGCTTTCGCATCTCACAGGCGAATTGTATTTTGTTAATAGGTTTAAGGTAGCAAACTGTAACCCAAAACTGTTAGGTAGATGTTCTTCTAAGTAAGATAATGCAATGTAGTAGTTTTTTTTTTTTAGTAGTATTAGTAGGGTAGGCGTGAAAGTTAGGATGAGGAGTTAAACTAAATACAGGATGGAGACGACCGTCGGTAGCTGCGGTTCGACTGTCCCTTTCCTTTGAGCGGCCCCTCAATGTTTTGGGAACGGGCGGAGGACATTGTCTCCATTAGAATGGGCTCCCCTTGTGATGCTGATGCGCATTGGTCTCCACTCCTTGAATCCACTCCCCTCCAGATGTCGAGCTCAACTCCATTCCAGAGGTCGAGTGTTGCGTTCCCCTTTCCATCAGAAGGAAGGGAGGCTTTGATGTGCGATAGAATCTCAGGGGCGAACTGTATTTATGTTAGTAAGTTTTAGGTGAGTAAAGTAGGTGATGACACTGGCAGACTGGACTGTCAAACTTTCTGGACCATCAGGCCATTTGCAATTTTTTTACCTAGTTAATAGGTGAGGTTGGTGTGACAAGTGCATCAATCAATTCTGGAGATGGATAGGCCGGCGAAAGGGGTTGGAGGTGCGCCGTTTGTTTTTTTAACACCATGTGTGCATGTCCTGAAGGGCTGCATACTTGTTGTTAAATAAATGTTTAAAATTTTTGATGGTCTAGAAAATTGACAGGCTTGTCGCTATCAAAACGGGGGCCTTTAAGATGTTGAGGCAGTTTGGAGAGCACTCCTTAAATCCACTTAAATCCCTATTGCCATAGCGATTTTCGTGAACAGGAGTGGACTCTGTGCTTTCACATCTCACAGGCGAATTATATTTTGTTAATAGGTTTAAGGTAGCAAACTGTAACCCAAAACTGTTAGGTAGATGTTCTTGTAAGTTAGATAATGCAATGTAGTAGTTTTTTTTTTTTTTAGTAGTATAAGTAGGGTAGGCGTGAAAGTTAGGATCAGGAGTTAAACTAAATACAGGATGGAGACGACCGTCGGTAGCTGCGGTTCGACTGTCCCTTTCCTTTGAGCGGCCCCTCAATGTTTTGGGAACGGGCGGAGGACATTGTCTCCATTAGAATGGGCTCCCTTGTGATGCTGATGCGCATTGGTCTCCACTCCTTGAATCCACTCCCCTCCAGATGTCGAGTTCAACTCCATTCCAGAGGTCGAGTGTTGAGTTCCCCATTCCATCAGAAGGAAGGGAGGCTTTGATGTGCGATAGAATCTCAGGGGCGAACTGTATTTATGTTAGTATGTTTTAGGTGAGCAAAGCAGGTGATGACACTGGCAGACTGGACTGTCAAACTTTCTGGACCATCAGACCTTTTGCAATTTTTTTACCTAGTTAATAGGTGAGGTTGGTGTGACAAGTGCATCAATCAATTCTGGAGATGGATAGGCCGGCGAAAGGGGTTGGAGGTGCGCCGTTTGTTTTTTTAACACCATGTGTGCATGTCCTGAAGGGCTGCATACTTGTTGTTAAATAAATGTTTAAAATTTTTGATGGTCTAGAAAATTGACAGGCTTGTCGCTATCAAAACGGGGGCCCTTAAGATGTTGAGGCAGTTTGGAGAGCACTCCTTAAATCCACTTAAATCCCTATTGCCATAGCGATTTTCGTGAACAGGAGTGGACTCTGTGCTTTCACATCTCACAGGCGAATTATATTTTGTTAATAGGTTTAAGGTAGCAAACTGTAACCCAAAACTGTTAGGTAGATGTTCTTGTAAGTTAGATAATGCAATGTAGTAGTTTTTTTTTTTTTTAGTAGTATAAGTAGGGTAGGCGTGAAAGTTAGGATCAGGAGTTAAACTAAATACAGGATGGAGACGACCGTCGGTAGCTGCGGTTCGACTGTCCCTTTCCTTTGAGCGGCCCCTCAATGTTTTGGGAACGGGCGGAGGACATTGTCTCCATTAGAATGGGCTCCCTTGTGATGCTGATGCGCATTGGTCTCCACTCCTTGAATCCACTCCCCTCCAGATGTCGAGCTCAACTCCATTCCAGAGGTCGAGTGTTGCGTTCCCCTTTCCATCAGAAGGAAGGGAGGCTTTGATGTGCGATAGAATCTCAGGGGCGAACTGTATTTATGTTAGTAAGTTTTAGGTGAGTAAAGTAGGTGATGACACTGGCAGACTGGACTGTCAAACTTTCTGGACCATCAGGCCATTTGCAATTTTTTTACCTAGTTAATAGGTGAGGTTGGTGTGACAAGTGCATCAATCAATTCTGGAGATGGATAGGCCGGCGAAAGGGGTTGGAGGTGCGCCGTTTGTTTTTTTAACACCATGTGTGCATGTCCTGAAGGGCTGCATACTTGTTGTTAAATAAATGTTTTAAATTTTTGATGGTCTAGAAAATTGACAGGCTTGTCGCTATCAAAACGGGGGCCCTTAAGATGTTGAGGCAGTTTGGAGAGCACTCCTTAAATCCACTTAAATCCCTATTGCCATAGCGATTTTCGTGAACAGGAGTGGACTCTGTGCTTTCACATCTCACAGGCGAATTATATTTTGTTAATAGGTTTAAGGTAGCAAACTGTGACCCAAAACTGTTAGGTAGATGTTCTTGTAAGTTAGATAATGCAATGTAGTAGTTTTTTTTTTTTTTAGTAGTATAAGTAGGGTAGGCGTGAAAGTTAGGATGAGGAGTTAAACTAAATACAGGATGGAGACGACCGTCGGTAGCTGCGGTTCGACTGTCCCTTTCCTTTGAGCGGCCCCTCAATGTTTTGGGAACGGGCGGAGGACATTGTCTCCATTAGAATGGGCTCCCTTGTGATGCTGATGCGCATTGGTCTCCACTCCTTGAATCCACTCCCCTCCAGATGTCGAGTTCAACTCCATTCCAGAGGTCGAGTGTTGAGTTCCCCTTTCCATCAGAAGGAAGGGAGGCTTTGATGTGCGATAGAATCTCAGGGGCGAACTGTATTTATGTTAGTATGTTTTAGGTGAGCAAAGCAGGTGATGACACTGGCAGACTGGACTGTCAAACTTTCTGGACCATCAGACCTTTTGCAATTTTTTTACCTAGTTAATAGGTGAGGTTGGTGTGACAAGTGCATCAATCAATTCTGGAGATGGATAGGCCGGCGAAAGGGGTTGGAGGTGCGCCGTTTGTTTTTTTAACACCATGTGTGCATGTCCTGAAGGGCTGCATACTTGTTGTTAAATAAATGTTTGAAATTTTTGATGGTCTAGAAAATTGCCAGGCTTGTCGCTATCAAAACGGGGGCCCTTGAGATGTTGAGGCAGTTTGGAGAGCACTCCTTAAATCCACTTAAATCCCTATTGCCATAGCGATTTTCGTGAACAGGAGTGGACTCTGTGCTTTCGCATCTCACAGGCGAATTGTATTTTGTTAATAGGTTTAAGGTAGCAAACTGTAACCCAAAACTGTTAGGTAGATGTTCTTCTAAGTTAGATAATGCAATGTAGTAGTTTTTTTTTTTTTAGTAGTATAAGTAGGGTTGGCGTGAAAGTTAGGATGAGGAGTTAAACTAAATACAGGATGGAGACGACCGTCGGTAGCTGCGGTTCGACTGTCCCTTTCCTTTGAGCGGCCCCTCAATGTTTTGGGAACGGCGGAGGACATTGTCTCCATTAGAATGGGCTCCCTTGTGATGCTGATGCGCATTGGTCTCCACTCCTTGAATCCACTCCCCTCCAGATGTCGAGTTCAACTCCATTCCAGAGGTCGAGTGTTCAGTTCCCCTTTCCATCAGAAGGAAGGGAGGCTTTGATGTGCGATAGAATCTCAGGGGCGAACTGTATTTATGTTAGTAAGTTTTAGGTGAGCAAAGCAGGTGATGACACTGGCAGACTGGACTGTCAAACTTTCTGGACCATCAGGCCATTTGCAATTTTTTTACCTAGTTAATAGGTGAGGTTGGTGTGACAAGTGCATCAATCAATTCTGGAGATGGATAGGCCGGCGAAAGGGGTTGGAGGTGCGCCGTTTGTTTTTTTAACACCATGTGTGCATGTCCTGAAGGGCTGCATACTTGTTGTTAAATAAATGTTTTAAATTTTTGATGGTCTAGAAAATTGACAGGCTTGTCGCTATCAAAACGGGGGCCCTTAAGATGTTGAGGCAGTTTGGAGAGCACTCCTTAAATCCACTTAAATCCCTATTGCCATAGCGATTTTCGTGAACAGGAGTGGACTCTGTGCTTTCACATCTCACAGGCGAATTATATTTTGTTAATAGGTTTAAGGTAGCAAACTGTGACCCAAAACTGTTAGGTAGATGTTCTTGTAAGTTAGATAATGCAATGTAGTAGTTTTTTTTTTTTTTAGTAGTATAAGTAGGGTAGGCGTGAAAGTTAGGATCAGGAGTTAAACTAAATACAGGATGGAGACGACCGTCGGTAGCTGCGGTTCGACTGTCCCTTTCCTTTGAGCGGCCCCTCAATGTTTTGGGAACGGCGGAGGACATTGTCTCCATTAGAATGGGCTCCCTTGTGATGCTGATGCGCATTGGTCTCCACTCCTTGAATCCACTCCCCTCCAGATGTCGAGTTCAACTCCATTCCAGAGGTCGAGTGTTCAGTTCCCCTTTCCATCAGAAGGAAGGGAGGCTTTGATGTGCGATAGAATCTCAGGGGCGAACTGTATTTATGTTAGTAAGTTTTAGGTGAGCAAAGCAGGTGATGACACTGGCAGACTGGACTGTCAAACTTTCTGGACCATCAGGCCATTTGCAATTTTTTTACCTAGTTAATAGGTGAGGTTGGTGTGACAAGTGCATCAATCAATTCTGGAGATGGATAGGCCGGCGAAAGGGGTTGGAGGTGCGCCGTTTGTTTTTTTAACACCATGTGTGCATGTCCTGAAGGGCTGCATACTTGTTGTTAAATAAATGTTTTAAATTTTTGATGGTCTAGAAAATTGACAGGCTTGTCGCTATCAAAACGGGGGCCCTTAAGATGTTGAGGCAGTTTGGAGAGCACTCCTTAAATCCACTTAAATCCCTATTGCCATAGCGATTTTCGTGAACAGGAGTGGACTCTGTGCTTTCACATCTCACAGGCGAATTATATTTTGTTAATAGGTTTAAGGTAGCAAACTGTGACCCAAAACTGTTAGGTAGATGTTCTTGTAAGTTAGATAATGCAATGTAGTAGTTTTTTTTTTTTTTAGTAGTATAAGTAGGGTAGGCGTGAAAGTTAGGATCAGGAGTTAAACTAAATACAGGATGGAGACGACCGTCGGTAGCTGCGGTTCGACTGTCCCTTTCCTTTGAGCGGCCCCTCAATGTTTTGGGAACGGGCGGAGGACATTGTCTCCATTAGAATGGGCTCCCTTGTGATGCTGATGCGCATTGGTCTCCACTCCTTGAATCCACTCCCCTCCAGATGTCGAGTTCAACTCCATTCCAGAGGTCGAGTGTTCAGTTCCCCTTTCCATCAGAAGGAAGGGAGGCTTTGATGTGCGATAGAATCTCAGGGGCGAACTGTATTTATGTTAGTATGTTTTAGGTGAGCAAAGCAGGTGATGACACTGGCAGACTGGACTGTCAAACTTTCTGGACCATCAGACCTTTTGCAATTTTTTTACCTAGTTAATAGGTGAGGTTGGTGTGACAAGTGCATCAATCAATTCTGGAGATGGATAGGCCGGCGAAAGGGGTTGGAGGTGCGCCGTTTGTTTTTTTAACACCATGTGTGCATGTCCTGAAGGGCTGCATACTTGTTGTTAAATAAATGTTTGAAATTTTTGATGGTCTAGAAAATTGCCAGGCTTGTCGCTATCAAAACGGGGGCCCTTGAGATGTTGAGGCAGTTTGGAGAGCACTCCTTAAATCCACTTAAATCCCTATTGCCATAGCGATTTTCGTGAACAGGAGTGGACTCTGTGCTTTCGCATCTCACAGGCGAATTGTATTTTGTTAATAGGTTTAAGGTAGCAAACTGTAACCCAAAAGTGTTAGGTAGATGTTCTTGTAAGTTAGATAATGCAATGTAGTAGTTTTTTATTTTTTTTAGTAGTATTAGTAGGGTAGGCGTGAAAGTTAGGATCAGGAGTTAAAGTAAATACAGGATGGAGACGACCGTCGGTAGCTGCGGTTCGACTGTCCCTTTCCTTTGAGCGGCCCCTCAATGTTTTGGGAACGGGCGGAGGACATTGTCTCCATTAGAATGGGCTCCCTTGTGATGCTGATGCGCATTGGTCTCCACTCCTTGAATCCACTCCCCTCCAGATGTCGAGTTCAACTCCATTCCAGAGGTCGAGTGTTGAGTTCCCCTTTCCATCAGAAGGAAGGGAGGCTTTGATGTGCGATAGAATCTCAGGGGCGAACTGTATTTATGTTAGTAAGTTTTAGGTGAGCAAAGCAGGTGATGACACTGGCAGACTGGACTGTCAAACTTTCTGGACTATCAGGCCACTTGCAATTTTTTTACCTAGTTAATAGGTGAGGTTGGTGTGACAAGTGCATCAATCAATTCTGGAGATGGATAGGCCGGCGAAAGGGGTTGGAGGTGCGCCGTTTGTTTTTTTTAACACCATGTGTGCATCTCCTGAAGGGCTGCATACTTGTTGTTAAATAAATGTTTTAAATTTTTGATGGTCTAGAAAATTGACAAGCTTGTTGCTATCAAAACGGGTGCCCTTGAGATGTTGAGGCAGTTTGGAGAGCACTCCTTAAATCCACTTAAATCCCTATTGCCATAGCGATTTTCGTGAACAGGAGTGGACTCTGTGCTTTCGCATCTCACAGGCGAATTGTATTTTGTTAATAGGTTTAAGGTAGCAAACTGTAACCCAAAAGTGTTAGGTAGATGTTCTTGTAAGTTAGATAATGCAATGTAGTAGTTTTTTTTTTTTTTTAGTAGTATTAGTAGGGTAGGCGTGAAAGTTAGGATCAGGAGTTAAAGTAAATACAGGATGGAGACGACCGTCGGTAGCTGCGGTTCGACTGTCCCTTTCCTTTGAGCGGCCCCTCAATGTTTTGGGAACGGGCGGAGGACATTGTCTCCATTAGAATGGGCTCCCTTGTGATGCTGATGCGCATTGGTCTCCACTCCTTGAATCCACTCCCCTCCAGATGTCGAGTTCAACTCCATTCCAGAGGTCGAGTGTTGAGTTCCCCTTTCCATCAGAAGGAAGGGAGGCTTTGATGTGCGATAGAATCTCAGGGGCGAACTGTATTTATGTTAGTAAGTTTTAGGTGAGCAAAGCAGGTGATGACACTGGCAGACTGGACTGTCAAACTTTCTGGACTATCAGGCCACTTGCAACTTTTTTACCTAGTTAATAGGTGAGGTTGGTGTGACAAGTGCATCAATCAATTCTGGAGATGGATAGGCCGGCGAAAGGGGTTGGAGGTGCGCCGTTTGTTTTTTTTAACACCATGTGTGCATGTCCTGAAGGGCTGCATACTTGTTGTTAAATAAATGTTTAAAATTTTTGATGGTCTAGAAAATTGACAAGCTTGTTGCTATCAAAACGGGTGCCCTTGAGATGTTGAGGCAGTTTGGAGAGCACTACTTAAATCCACTTAAATCCCTATTGCCATAGCGATTTTCGTGAACAGGAGTGGACTCTGTGCTTTTGCATCTCACAGGCGAATTGTATTTTGTTAATAGGTTTAAGGTAGCAAACTGTAACCCAAAACTGTTAGGTAGATGTTCTTGTAAGTTAGATAATGCAATGTAGTGGTTTTTTTTTTTTTAGTAGTATAAGTAGGGTAGGCGTGGAAGTTAGGATGAGGAGTTAAAGTAAATACAGGATGGAGACGACCGTCGGTAGCTGCGGTTCGACTGTCCCTTTCCTTTGAGCGGCCCCTCAATGTTTTGGGAACGGGCGGAGGACATTGTCTCCATTAGAATGGGCTCCCTTGTGATGCTGATGCGCATTGGTCTCCACTCTTTGAATCCACTCCCCTCCAGATGTCGAGTTCAACTCCATTCCAGAGGTCGAGTGTTGAGTTCCCCTTTCCATCAGAAGGAAGGGAGGCTTTGATGTGCGATAGAATCTCAGGGGCGAACTGTATTTATGTTAGTATGTTTTAGGTGAGCAAAGCAGGTGATGACACTGGCAGACTGGACTGTCAAACTTTCTGGACCATCAGGCCATTTGCAATTTTTTTACCTAGTTAATAGGTGAGGTTGGTGTGACAAGTGCATCAATCAATTCTGGAGATGGATAGGCCGGCGAAAGGGGTTGGAGGTGCGCCGTTTGTTTTTTTAACACCATGTGTGCATGTCCTGAAGGGCTGCATACTTGTTGTTAAATAAATGTTTGAAATTTTTGATGGTCTAGAAAATTGCCAGGCTTGTCGCTATCAAAACGGGTGCCCTTGAGATGTTGAGGCAGTTTGGAGAGCACTCCTTAAATCCCTATTGCCATAGCGATTTTCCTGAACAGGAGTGGACTCTGTGCTTTCGCATCTCACAGGCGAATTGTATTTTGTTAATAGGGTTAAGGTAGCAAACTGTAACCCAAAAGTGTTAGGTAGATGTTCTTGTAAGTTAGATAATGCAATGTAGTAGTTTTCTTTTTTTTTTTTTAGTAGTATAAGTAGGGTAGGCGTGAAAGTTAGGATCAGGAGTTAAACTAAATACAGGATGGAGACGACCGTCGGTAGCTGCGGTTCGACTGTCCCTTTCCTTTGAGCGGCCCCTCAATGTTTTGGGAACGGGCGGAGGACATTGTCTCCATTAGAATGGGCTCCCTTGTGATGCTGATGCGCATTGGTCTCCACTCCTTGAATCCACTCCCCTCCAGATGTCGAGTTCAACTCCATTCCAGAGGTCGAGTGTTGAGTTCCCCTTTCCATCAGAAGGAAGGGAGGCTTTGATGTGCGATAGAATCTCAGGGGCGAACTGTATTTATGTTAGTAAGTTTTAGGTGAGCAAAGCAGGTGATGACACTGGCAGACTGGACTGTCAAACTTTCTGGACTATCAGGCCACTTGCAATTTTTTTACCTAGTTAATAGGTGAGGTTGGTGTGACAAGTGCATCAATCAATTCTGGAGATGGATAGGCCGGCGAAAGGGGTTGGAGGTGCGCCGTTTGTTTTTTTTAACACCATGTGTGCATGTCCTGAAGGGCTGCATACTTGTTGTTAAATAAATGTTTTAAATTTTTGATGGTCTAGAAAATTGACAAGCTTGTTGCTATCAAAACGGGTGCCCTTGAGATGTTGAGGCAGTTTGGAGAGCACTCCTTAAATCCACTTAAATCCCTATTGCCATAGCGATTTTCGTGAACAGGAGTGGACTCTGTGCTTTCGCATCTCACAGGCGAATTGTATTTTGTTAATAGGTTTAAGGTAGCAAACTGTAACCCAAAACTGTTAGGTAGATGTTCTTGTAAGTTAGATAATGCAATGTAGTGGTTTTTTTTTTTTTAGTAGTATAAGTAGGGTAGGCGTGGAAGTTAGGATGAGGAGTTAAAGTAAATACAGGATGGAGACGACCGTCGGTAGCTGCGGTTCGACTGTCCCTTTCCTTTGAGCGGCCCCTCAATGTTTTGGGAACGGGCGGAGGACATTGTCTCCATTAGAATGGGCTCCCTTGTGATGCTGATGCGCATTGGTCTCCACTCCTTGAATCCACTCCCCTCCAGATGTCGAGTTCAACTCCATTCCAGAGGTCGAGTGTTGAGTTCCCCTTTCCATCAGAAGGAAGGGAGGCTTTGATGTGCGATAGAATCTCAGGGGCGAACTGTATTTATGTTAGTATGTTTTAGGTGAGCAAAGCAGGTGATGACACTGGCAGACTGGACTGTCAAACTTTCTGGACCATCAGGCCATTTGCAATTTTTTTACCTAGTTAATAGGTGAGGTTGGTGTGACAAGTGCATCAATCAATTCTGGAGATGGATAGGCCGGCGAAAGGGGTTGGAGGTGCGCCGTTTGTTTTTTTAACACCATGTGTGCATGTCCTGAAGGGCTGCATACTTGTTGTTAAATAAATGTTTGAAATTTTTGATGGTCTAGAAAATTGCCAGGCTTGTCGCTATCAAAACGGGTGCCCTTGAGATGTTGAGGCAGTTTGGAGAGCACTCCTTAAATCCCTATTGCCATAGCGATTTTCCTGAACAGGAGTGGACTCTGTGCTTTCGCATCTCACAGGCGAATTGTATTTTGTTAATAGGGTTAAGGTAGCAAACTGTAACCCAAAAGTGTTAGGTAGATGTTCTTGTAAGTTAGATAATGCAATGTAGTAGTTTTCTTTTTTTTTTTTTAGTAGTATAAGTAGGGTAGGCGTGAAAGTTAGGATCAGGAGTTAAACTAAATACAGGATGGAGACGACCGTCGGTAGCTGCGGTTCGACTGTCCCTTTCCTTTGAGCGGCCCCTCAATGTTTTGGGAACGGGCGGAGGACATTGTCTCCATTAGAATGGGCTCCCTTGTGATGCTGATGCGCATTGGTCTCCACTCCTTGAATCCACTCCCCTCCAGATGTCGAGTTCAACTCCATTCCAGAGGTCGAGTGTTGAGTTCCCCTTTCCATCAGAAGGAAGGGAGGCTTTGATGTGCGATAGAATCTCAGGGGCGAACTGTATTTATGTTAGTAAGTTTTAGGTGAGCAAAGCAGGTGATGACACTGGCAGACTGGACTGTCAAACTTTCTGGACTATCAGGCCACTTGCAATTTTTTTACCTAGTTAATAGGTGAGGTTGGTGTGACAAGTGCATCAATCAATTCTGGAGATGGATAGGCCGGCGAAAGGGGTTGGAGGTGCGCCGTTTGTTTTTTTTAACACCATGTGTGCATGTCCTGAAGGGCTGCATACTTGTTGTTAAATAAATGTTTTAAATTTTTGATGGTCTAGAAAATTGACAAGCTTGTTGCTATCAAAACGGGTGCCCTTGAGATGTTGAGGCAGTTTGGAGAGCACTCCTTAAATCCACTTAAATCCCTATTGCCATAGCGATTTTCGTGAACAGGAGTGGACTCTGTGCTTTCGCATCTCACAGGCGAATTGTATTTTGTTAATAGGTTTAAGGTAGCAAACTGTAACCCAAAACTGTTAGGTAGATGTTCTTGTAAGTTAGATAATGCAATGTAGTGGTTTTTTTTTTTTTAGTAGTATAAGTAGGGTAGGCGTGGAAGTTAGGATGAGGAGTTAAAGTAAATACAGGATGGAGACGACCGTCGGTAGCTGCGGTTCGACTGTCCCTTTCCTTTGAGCGGCCCCTCAATGTTTTGGGAACGGGCGGAGGACATTGTCTCCATTAGAATGGGCTCCCTTGTGATGCTGATGCGCATTGGTCTCCACTCCTTGAATCCACTCCCCTCCAGATGTCGAGTTCAACTCCATTCCAGAGGTCGAGTGTTGAGTTCCCCTTTCCATCAGAAGGAAGGGAGGCTTTGATGTGCGATAGAATCTCAGGGGCGAACTGTATTTATGTTAGTATGTTTTAGGTGAGCAAAGCAGGTGATGACACTGGCAGACTGGACTGTCAAACTTTCTGGACCATCAGGCCATTTGCAATTTTTTTACCTAGTTAATAGGTGAGGTTGGTGTGACAAGTGCATCAATCAATTCTGGAGATGGATAGGCCGGCGAAAGGGGTTGGAGGTGCGCCGTTTGTTTTTTTAACACCATGTGTGCATGTCCTGAAGGGCTGCATACTTGTTGTTAAATAAATGTTTGAAATTTTTGATGGTCTAGAAAATTGCCAGGCTTGTCGCTATCAAAACGGGTGCCCTTGAGATGATGAGGCAGTTTGGAGAGCACTCCTTAAATCCCTATTGCCATAGCGATTTTCCTGAACAGGAGTGGACTCTGTGCTTTCGCATCTCACAGGCGAATTGTATTTTGTTAATAGGGTTAAGGTAGCAAACTGTAACCCAAAAGTG
Source organism: Eleutherodactylus coqui (assembly GCF_035609145.1). Taxonomy (NCBI): domain Eukaryota; kingdom Metazoa; phylum Chordata; class Amphibia; order Anura; family Eleutherodactylidae; genus Eleutherodactylus; species Eleutherodactylus coqui. Next base: position 299,941,742 of record NC_089837.1, read on the forward strand.
TTAGGTAGATGTTCTTGTAAGTTAGATAATGCAATGTAGTAGTTTTCTTTTTTTTTTTTTAGTAGTATAAGTAGGGTAGGCGTGAAAGTTAGGATGAGGAGTTAAACTAAATACAGGATGGAGACGACCGTCGGTAGGTGCTGTTCGACTGTTCCTTTCCTTTGAGCGGCCCCTCAATGTTTTGGGAACGGGCGGAGGACATTGTCTCCATTAGAATGGGCTCCCTTGTGATGCTGATGCGCATTGGTCTCCACTCCTTGAATCCACTCCCCTCCAGATGTCGAGTTCAACTCCATTCCAGAGGTCGAGTGTTGAGTTCCCCTTTCCATCAGAAGGAAGGAAGGCTTTGATGTACGATAGAATCTCAGGGGCGAACTGTATTTATGTTAGTAAGTTTTAGGTGAGCAAAGCAGGTGATGACACTGGCAGACTGGACTGTCAAACTTTCTGGACTATCAGGCCATTTGCAATTTTTTTACCTAGTTAATAGGTGAGGTTGGTGTGACAAGTGCATCAATCAATTCTGGAGATGGATAGGCCGGCGAAAGGGGTTGGAGGTGCGCCGTTTGTTTTTTTTTTAACACCATCTGTGCATGTCCTGAAGGGCTGCATACTTGTTGTTAAATAAATGTTTTAAATTTTTGATGGTCTAGAAAATTGACAGGCTTGTTGCTATCAAAACGGGTGCCCTTGAGATGTTGAGGCAGTTTGGAGAGCACTCCTTAAATCCACTTAAATCCCTATTGCCATAGCGATTTTCGTGAACAGGAGTGGACTCTGTGCTTTCGCATCTCACAGGCGAATTGTATTTTGTTAATAGGTTTAAGGTAGCAAACTGTAACCCAAAAGTGTTAGGTAGATGTTCTTGTAAGTTAGATAATGCAATGTAGTAGTTTTTTTTTTTTTTAGTAGTATAAGTAGGATAGGCGTGAAAGTTAGGATGAGGAGTTAAACTAAATACAGGATGGAGACGACCGTCGGTAGCTGCGGTTCGACTGTCCCTTTCCCTTGAGCGGCCCCTCAATGTTTTGGGAACGGGCGGAGGACATTGTCTCCATTAGAATGGGCTCCCTTGTGATGCTGATGCGCATTGGTCTCCACTCCTTGAATCCACTCCCCTCCAGATGTCGAGTTCAACTCCATTCCAGAGGTCGAGTGTTGAGTTCCCCTTTCCATCAGAAGGAAGGGAGGCTTTGATGTGCGATAGAATCTCAGGGGCGAACTGTATTTATGTTAGTATGTTTTAGGTGAGCAAAGCAGGTGATGACACTGGCAGACTGGACTGTCAAACTTTCTGGACCATCAGACCATTTGCAATTTTTTTACCTAGTTAATAGGTGAGGTTGGTGTGACAAGTGCATCAATCAATTCTGGAGATGGATAGGCCGGCGAAAGGGGATGGAGGTGCGCCGTTTTTTTTTTTTAACACCATGTGTGCATGTCCTGAAGGGCTGCATACTTGTTGTTAAATAAATGTTTGAAATTTTTGATGGTCTAGAAAATTGCCAGGCTTGTCGCTATCAAAACGGGTGCCCTTGAGATGTTGAGGCAGTTTGGAGAGCACTCCTTAAATTCCTATTGCCATAGCGATTTTCGTGAACAGGAGTGGACTCTGTGCTTTCGCATCTCACAGGCGAATTGTATTTTGTTAATAGGTTTAAGGTAGCAAACTGTAACCCAAAAGTGTTAGGTAGATGTTCTTGTAAGTTAGATAATGCAATGTAGTAGTTTTCTTTTTTTTTTTTTAGTAGTATAAGTAGGGTAGGCGTGAAAGTTAGGATGAGGAGTTAAACTAAATACAGGATGGAGACGACCGTCGGTAGCTGCGGTTCGACTGTCCCTTTCCTTTGAGCGGCCCCTCAATGTTTTGGGAACGGCGGAGGACATTGTCTCCATTAGAATGGGCTCCCTTGTGATGCTGATGCGCATTGGTCTCCACTCCTTGAATCCACTCCCCTCCAGATGTCGAGTTCAACTCCATTCCAGAGGTCGAGTGTTGAGTTCCCCTTTCCATCAGAAGGAAGGGAGGCTTTGATGTGCGATAGAATCTCAGGGGCGAACTGTATTTATGTTAGTATGTTTTAGGTGAGCAAAGCAGGTGATGACACTGGCAGACTGGACTGTCAAACTTTCTGGACCATCAGACCATTTGCAATTTTTTTACCTAGTTAATAGGTGAGGTTGGTGTGACAAGTGCATCAATCAATTCTGGAGATGGATAGGCCGGCGAAAGGGGTTGGAGGTGCGCCGTTTGTTTTTTTAACACCATGTGTGCATGTCCTGAAGGGCTGCATACTTGTTGTTAAATAAATGTTTTAAATTTTTGATGGTCTAGAAAATTGCCAGGCTTGTCGCTATCAAAACGGGGGCCCTTGAGATGTTGAGGCAGTTTGGAGAGCACTCCTTAAATCCACTTAAATCCCTATTGCCATAGCGATTTTCGTGAACAGGAGTGGACTCTGTGCTTTCGCATCTCACAGGCGAATTGTATTTTGTTAATAGGTTTAAGGTAGCAAACTGTAACCCAAAACTGTTAGGTAGATGTTCTTCTAAGTTAGATAATGCAATGTAGTAGTTTTTTTTTTTTTAGTAGTATAAGTAGGGTAGGCGTGAAAGTTAGGATCAGGAGTTAAACTAAATACAGGATGGAGACGACCGTCGGTAGCTGCGGTTCGACTGTCCCTTTCCTTTGAGCGGCCCCTCAATGTTTTGGGAACGGCGGAGGACATTGTCTCCATTAGAATGGGCTCCCTTGTGATGCTGATGCGCATTGGTCTCCACTCCTTGAATCCACTCCCCTCCAGATGTCGAGTTCAACTCCATTCCAGAGGTCGAGTGTTGAGTTCCCCTTTCCATCAGAAGGAAGGGAGGCTTTGATGTGCGATAGAATCTCAGGGGCGAACTGTATTTATGTTAGTATGTTTTTGGTGAGCAGAGCAGGTGATGACACTGGCAGACTGGACTGTCAAACTTTCTGGACCATCAGGCCATTTGCAATTTTTTTACCTAGTTAATAGGTGAGGCTGGTGTGACAAGTGCATCAATCAATTCTGGAGATGGATAGGCCGGCGAAAGGGGATGGAGGTGCGCCGTTTTTTTTTTTTAACACCATGTGTGCATGTCCTGAAGGGCTGCATACTTGTTGTTAAATAAATGTTTGAAATTTTTGATGGTCTAGAAAATTGCCAGGCTTGTCGCTATCAAAACGGGTGCCCTTGAGATGTTGAGGCAGTTTGGAGAGCACTCCTTAAATCCCTATTGCCATAGCGATTTTCCTGAACAGGAGTGGACTCTGTGCTTTCGCATCTCACAGGCGAATTGTATTTTGTTAATAGGGTTAAGGTAGCAAACTGTAACCCAAAACTGTTAGGTAGATGTTCTTGTAAGTTAGATAATGCAATGTAGTAGTTTTCTTTTTTTTTTTTTAGTAGTATAAGTAGGGTAGGCGTGAAAGTTAGGATGAGGAGTTAAACTAAATACAGGATGGAGACGACCGTCGGTAGCTGCGGTTCGACTGTCCCTTTCCTTTGAGCGGCCCCTCAATGTTTTGGGAACGGGCGGAGGACATTGTCTCCATTAGAATGGGCTCCCTTGTGATGCTGATGCGCATTGGTCTCCACTCCTTGAATCCACTCCCCTCCAGATGTCGAGTTCAACTCCATTCCAGAGGTCGAGTGTTGAGTTCCCCTTTCCATCAGAAGGAAGGGAGGCTTTGATGTGCGATAGAATCTCAGGGGCGAACTGTATTTATGTTAGTAAGTTTTAGGTGAGCAAAGCAGGTGATGACACTGGCAGACTGGACTGTCAAACTTTCTGGACTATCAGGCCATTTGCAATTTTTTTACCTAGTTAATAGGTGAGGTTGGTGTGACAAGTGCATCAATCAATTCTGGAGATGGATAGGCCGGCGAAAGGGGTTGGAGGTGCGCCGTTTGTTTTTTTTTTAACACCATCTGTGCATGTCCTGAAGGGCTGCATACTTGTTGTTAAATAAATGTTTTAAATTTTTGATGGTCTAGAAAATTGAGAGGCTTGTTGCTATCAAAACGGGTGCCCTTGAGATGTTGAGGCAGTTTGGAGAGCACTCCTTAAATCCACTTAAATCCCTATTGCCATAGCGATTTTTGTGAACAGGAGTGGACTCTGTGCTTTCGCATCTCACAGGCGAATTGTATTTTGTTAATAGGTTTAAGGTAGCAAACTGTAACCCAAAACTGTTAGGTAGATGTTCTTGTAAGTTAGATAATGCAATGTAGTATTTTTTTTTTTTTTAGTAGTATAAGTAGGATAGGCGTGAAAGTTAGGATGAGGAGTTAAACTAAATACAGGATGGAGACGACCGTCGGTAGCTGCGGTTCGACTGTCCCTTTCCCTTGAGCGGCCCCTCAATGTTTTGGGAACGGGCGGAGGACATTGTCTCCATTAGAATGGGCTCCCTTGTGATGCTGATGCGCATTGGTCTCCACTCCTTGAATCCACTCCCCTCCAGATGTCGAGTTCAACTCCATTCCAGAGGTCGAGTGTTGAGTTCCCCTTTCCATCAGAAGGAAGGGAGGCTTTGATGTGCGATAGAATCTCAGGGGCGAACTGTATTTATGTTAGTATGTTTTAGGTGAGCAAAGCAGGTGATGACACTGGCAGACTGGACTGTCAAACTTTCTGGACCATCAGGCCATTTGCAATTTTTTTACCTAGTTAATAGGTGAGGTTGGTGTGACAAGTGCATCAATCAATTCTGGAGATGGATAGGCCGGCGAAAGGGGATGGAGGTGCGCCGTTTTTTTTTTTAACACCATGTGTGCATGTCCTGAAGGGCTGCATACTTGTTGTTAAATAAATGTTTTAAATTTTTGATGGTCTAGAAAATTGCCAGGCTTGTCGCTATCAAAACGGGTGCCCTTGAGATGTTGAGGCAGTTTGGAGAGCACTCCTTAAATTCCTATTGCCATAGCGATTTTCGTGAACAGGAGTGGACTCTGTGCTTTCGCATCTCACAGGCGAATTGTATTTTGTTAATAGGTTTAAGGTAGCAAACTGTAACCCAAAAGTGTTAGGTAGATGTTCTTGTAAGTTAGATAATGCAATGTAGTAGTTTTCTTTTTTTTTTTTTAGTAGTATAAGTAGGGTAGGCGTGAAAGTTAGGATGAGGAGTTAAACTAAATACAGGATGGAGACGACCGTCGGTAGCTGCGGTTCGACTGTCCCTTTCCTTTGAGCGGCCCCTCAATGTTTTGGGAACGGGCGGAGGACATTGTCTCCATTAGAATGGGCTCCCTTGTGATGCTGATGCGCATTGGTCTCCACTCCTTGAATCCACTCCCCTCCAGATGTCGAGTTCAACTCCATTCAAGAGGTCGAGTGTTGAGTTCCCCTTTCCATCAGAAGGAAGGGAGGCTTTGATGTGCGATAGAATCTCAGGGGCGAACTGTATTTATGTTAGTAAGTTTTAGGTGAGCAAAGCAGGTGATGACACTGGCAGACTGGACTGTCAAACTTTCTGGACTATCAGGCCATTTGCAATTTTTTACCTAGTTAATAGGTGAGGTTGGTGTGACAAGTGCATCAATCAATTCTGGAGATGGATAGGCCGGCGAAAGGGGTTGGAGGTGCGCCGTTTGTTTTTTTTTTAACACCATGTGTGCATGTCCTGAAGGGCTGCATACTTGTTGTTAAATAAATGTTTTCAATTTTTGATGGTCTAGAAAATTGCCAGGCTTGTTGCTATCAAAACGGGTGCCCTTGAGATGTTGAGGCAGTTTGGAGAGCACTCCTTAAATCCACTTAAATCCCTATTGCCATAGCGATTTTTGTGAACAGGAGTGGACTCTGTGCTTTCGCATCTCACAGGCGAATTGTATTTTGTTAATAGGTTTAAGGTAGCAAACTGTAACCCAAAAGTGTTAGGTAGATGTTCTTGTAAGTTAGATAATGCAATGTAGTAGTTTTTTATTTTTTTTAGTAGTATTAGTAGGGTAGGCGTGAAAGTTAGGATCAGGAGTTAAAGTAAATACAGGATGGAGACGACCGTCGGTAGCTGCGGTTCGACTGTCCCTTTCCTTTGAGCGGCCCCTCAATGTTTTGGGAACGGGCGGAGGACATTGTCTCCATTAGAATGGGCTCCCTTGTGATGCTGATGCGCATTGGTCTCCACTCCTTGAATCCACTCCCCTCCAGATGTCGAGTTCAACTCCATTCCAGAGGTCGAGTGTTGAGTTCCCCTTTCCATCAGAAGGAAGGGAGGCTTTGATGTGCGATAGAATCTCAGGGGCGAACTGTATTTATGTTAGTAAGTTTTAGGTGAGCAAAGCAGGTGATGACACTGGCAGACTGGACTGTCAAACTTTCTGGACTATCAGGCCATTTGCAATTTTTTACCTAGTTAATAGGTGAGGTTGGTGTGACAAGTGCATCAATCAATTCTGGAGATGGATAGGCCGGCGAAAGGGGTTGGAGGTGCGCCGTTTGTTTTTTTTTTAACACCATGTGTGCATGTCCTGAAGGGCTGCATACTTGTTGTTAAATAAATGTTTTCAATTTTTGATGGTCTAGAAAATTGCCAGGCTTGTTGCTATCAAAACGGGTGCCCTTGAGATGTTGAGGCAGTTTGGAGAGCACTCCTTAAATCCACTTAAATCCCTATTGCCATAGCGATTTTTGTGAACAGGAGTGGACTCTGTGCTTTCGCATCTCACAGGCGAATTGTATTTTGTTAATAGGTTTAAGGTAGCAAACTGTAACCCAAAACTGTTAGGTAGATGTTCTTGTAAGGTAGATAATGCAATGTAGTAGTTTTTTTTTTTTTAGTAGTATAAGTAGGATAGGCGTGAAAGTTAGGATGAGGAGTTAAACTAAATACAGGATGGAGACGACCGTCGGTAGCTGCGGTTCGACTGTCCCTTTCCCTTGAGCGGCCCCTCAATGTTTTGGGAACGGGCGGAGGACATTGTCTCCATTAGAATGGGCTCCCTTGTGATGCTGATGCGCATTGGTCTCCACTCCTTGAATCCACTCCCCTCCAGATGTCGAGTTCAACTCCATTCCAGAGGTCGAGTGTTGAGTTCCCCTTTCCATCAGAAGGAAGGGAGGCTTTGATGTGCGATAGAATCTCAGGGGCGAACTGTATTTATGTTAGTATGTTTTAGGTGAGCAAAGCAGGTGATGACACTGGCAGACTGGACTGTCAAACTTTCTGGACCATCAGGCCATTTGCAATTTTTTTACCTAGTTAATAGGTGAGGTTGGTGTGACAAGTGCATCAATCAATTCTGGAGATGGATAGGCCGGCGAAAGGGGATGGAGGTGCGCCGTTTTTTTTTTTAACACCATCTGTGCATGTCCTGAAGGGCTGCATACTTGTTGTTAAATAAATGTTTGAAATTTTTGATGGTCTAGAAAATTGCCAGGCTTGTCGCTATCAAAACGGGTGCCCTTGAGATGTTGAGGAAGTTTGGAGAGCACTCCTTAAATCCCTATTGCCATAGCGATTTTCCTGAACAGGAGTGGACTCTGTGCTTTCGCATCTCACAGGCGAATTGTATTTTGTTAATAGGGTTAAGGTAGCAAACTGTAACCCAAAAGTGTTAGGTAGATGTTCTTGTAAGTTAGATAATGCAATGTAGTAGTTTTCTTTTTTTTTTTTTAGTAGTATAAGTAGGGTAGGCGTGAAAGTTAGGATGAGGAGTTAAACTAAATACAGGATGGAGACGACCGTCGGTAGCTGCGGTTCGACTGTCCCTTTCCTTTGAGCGGCCCCTCAATGTTTTGGGAACGGGCGGAGGACATTGTCTCCATTAGAATGGGCTCCCTTGTGATGCTGATGCGCATTGGTCTCCATTCCTTGAATCCACTCCCCTCCAGATGTCGAGTTCAACTCCATTCCAGAGGTCGAGTGTTGAGTTCCCCTTTCCATCAGAAGGAAGGGAGGCTTTGATGTGCGATAGAATCTCAGGGGCGAACTGTATTTATGTTAGTAAGTTTTAGGTGAGCAAAGCAGGTGATGACACTGGCAGACTGGACTGTCAAACTTTCTGGACTATCAGGCCATTTGCAATTTTTTTACCTAGTTAATAGGTGAGGTTGGTGTGACAAGTGCATCAATCAATTCTGGAGATGGATAGGCCGGCGAAAGGGGTTGGAGGTGCGCCGTTTGTTTTTTTTTTAACACCATCTGTGCATGTCCTGAAGGGCTGCATACTTGTTGTTAAATAAATGTTTTAAATTTTTGATGGTCTAGAAAATTGAGAGGCTTGTTGCTATCAAAACGGGTGCCCTTGAGATGTTGAGGCAGTTTGGAGAGCACTCCTTAAATCCACTTAAATCCCTATTGCCATAGCGATTTTTGTGAACAGGAGTGGACTCTGTGCTTTCGCATCTCACAGGCGAATTGTATTTTGTTAATAGGTTTAAGGTAGCAAACTGTAACCCAAAACTGTTAGGTAGATGTTCTTGTAAGTTAGATAATGCAATGTAGTAGTTTTTTTTTTTTTAGTAGTATAAGTAGGATAGGCGTGAAAGTTAGGATGAGGAGTTAAACTAAATACAGGATGGAGACGACCGTCGGTAGCTGCGGTTCGACTGTCCCTTTCCCTTGAGCGGCCCCTCAATGTTTTGGGAACGGGCGGAGGACATTGTCTCCATTAGAATGGGCTCCCTTGTGATGCTGATGCGCATTGGTCTCCACTCCTTGAATCCACTCCCCTCCAGATGTCGAGTTCAACTCCATTCCAGAGGTCGAGTGTTGAGTTCCCCTTTCCATCAGAAGGAAGGGAGGCTTTGATGTGCGATAGAATCTCAGGGGCGAACTGTATTTATGTTAGTATGTTTTAGGTGAGCAAAGCAGGTGATGACACTGGCAGACTGGACTGTCAAACTTTCTGGACCATCAGGCCATTTGCAATTTTTTTACCTAGTTAATAGGTGAGGTTGGTGTGACAAGTGCATCAATCAATTCTGGAGATGGATAGGCCGGCGAAAGGGGATGGAGGTGCGCCGTTTTTTTTTTTAACACCATGTGTGCATGTCCTGAAGGGCTGCATACTTGTTGTTAAATAAATGTTTGAAATTTTTGATGGTCTAGAAAATTGCCAGGCTTGTCGCTATCAAAACGGGTGCCCTTGAGATGTTGAGGCAGTTTGGAGAGCACTCCTTAAATTCCTATTGCCATAGCGATTTTCGTGAACAGGAGTGGACTCTGTGCTTTCGCATCTCACAGGCGAATTGTATTTTGTTAATAGGTTTAAGGTAGCAAACTGTAACCCAAAGTGTTAGGTAGATGTTCTTGTAAGTTAGATAATGCAATGTAGTAGTTTTCTTTTTTTTTTTTTAGTAGTATAAGTAGGGTAGGCGTGAAAGTTAGGATGAGGAGTTAAACTAAATACAGGATGGAGACGACCGTCGGTAGCTGCGGTTCGACTGTCCCTTTCCTTTGAGCGGCCCCTCAATGTTTTGGGAACGGGCGGAGGACATTGTCTCCATTAGAATGGGCTCCCTTGTGATGCTGATGCGCATTGGTCTCCACTCCTTGAATCCACTCCCCTCCAGATGTCGAGTTCAACTCCATTCCAGAGGTCGAGTGTTGAGTTCCCCTTTCCATCAGAAGGAAGGGAGGCTTTGATGTGCGATAGAATCTCAGGGGCGAACTGTATTTATGTTAGTAAGTTTTAGGTGAGCAAAGCAGGTGATGACACTGGCAGACTGGACTGTCAAACTTTCTGGACTATCAGGCCATTTGCAATTTTTTACCTAGTTAATAGGTGAGGTTGGTGTGACAAGTGCATCAATCAATTCTGGAGATGGATAGGCCGGCGAAAGGGGTTGGAGGTGCGCCGTTTGTTTTTTTTTTAACACCATGTGTGCATGTCCTGAAGGGCTGCATACTTGTTGTTAAATAAATGTTTTCAATTTTTGATGGTCTAGAAAATTGCCAGGCTTGTTGCTATCAAAACGGGTGCCCTTGAGATGTTGAGGCAGTTTGGAGAGCACTCCTTAAATCCACTTAAATCCCTATTGCCATAGCGATTTTTGTGAACAGGAGTGGACTCTGTGCTTTCGCATCTCACAGGCGAATTGTATTTTGTTAATAGGTTTAAGGTAGCAAACTGTAACCCAAAACTGTTAGGTAGATGTTCTTGTAAGTTAGATAATGCAATGTAGTAGTTTTTTTTTTTTTAGTAGTATAAGTAGGATAGGCGTGAAAGTTAGGATGAGCAGTTAAACTAAATACAGGATGGAGACGACCGTCGGTAGCTGCGGTTCGACTGTCCCTTTCCCTTGAGCGGCCCCTCAATGTTTTGGGAACGGGCGGAGGACATTGTCTCCATTAGAATGGGCTCCCTTGTGATGCTGATGCGCATTGGTCTCCACTCCTTGAATCCACTCCCCTCCAGATGTCGAGTTCAACTCCATTCCAGAGGTCGAGTGTTGAGTTCCCCTTTCCATCAGAAGGAAGGGAGGCTTTGATGTGCGATAGAATCTCAGGGGCGAACTGTATTTATGTTAGTATGTTTTAGGTGAGCAAAGCAGGTGATGACACTGGCAGACTGGACTGTCAAACTTTCTGGACCATCAGGCCATTTGCAATTTTTTTACCTAGTTAATAGGTGAGGTTGGTGTGACAAGTGCATCAATCAATTCTGGAGATGGATAGGCCGGCGAAAGGGGATGGAGGTGCGCCGTTTTTTTTTTTAACACCATGTGTGCATGTCCTGAAGGGCTGCATACTTGTTGTTAAATAAATGTTTGAAATTTTTGATGGTCTAGAAAATTGCCAGGCTTGTCGCTATCAAAACGGGTGCCCTTGAGATGTTGAGGCAGTTTGGAGAGCACTCCTTAAATTCCTATTGCCATAGCGATTTTCGTGAACAGGAGTGGACTCTGTGCTTTCGCATCTCACAGGCGAATTGTATTTTGTTAATAGGTTTAAGGTAGCAAACTGTAACCCAAAAGTGTTAGGTAGATGTTCTTGTAAGTTAGATAATGCAATGTAGTAGTTTTCTTTTTTTTTTTTTAGTAGTATAAGTAGGGTAGGCGTGAAAGTTAGGATGAGGAGTTAAACTAAATACAGGATGGAGACGACCGTCGGTAGCTGCGGTTCGACTGTCCCTTTCCTTTGAGCGGCCCCTCAATGTTTTGGGAACGGGCGGAGGACATTGTCTCCATTAGAATGGGCTCCCTTGTGATGCTGATGCGCATTGGTCTCCACTCCTTGAATCCACTCCCCTCCAGATGTCGAGTTCAACTCCATTCCAGAGGTCGAGTGTTGAGTTCCCCTTTCCATCAGAAGGAAGGGAGGCTTTGATGTGCGATAGAATCTCAGGGGCGAACTGTATTTATGTTAGTAAGTTTTAGGTGAGCAAAGCAGGTGATGACACTGGCAGACTGGACTGTCAAACTTTCTGGACTATCAGGCCATTTGCAATTTTCTACCTAGTTAATAGGTGAGGTTGGTGTGACAAGAGCATCAATCAATTCTGGAGATGGATAGGCCGGCGAAAGGGGTTGGAGGTGCGCCGTTTGTTTTTTTTTTAACACCATGTGTGCATGTCCTGAAGGGCTGCATACTTGTTGTTAAATAAATGTTTTCAATTTTTGATGGTCTAGAAAATTGCCAGGCTTGTTGCTATCAAAACGGGTGCCCTTGAGATGTTGAGGCAGTTTGGAGAGCACTCCTTAAATCCACTTAAATCCCTATTGCCATAGCGATTTTTGTGAACAGGAGTGGACTCTGTGCTTTCGCATCTCACAGGCGAATTGTATTTTGTTAATAGGTTTAAGGTAGCAAACTGTAACCCAAAACTGTTAGGTAGATGTTCTTGTAAGTTAGATAATGCAATGTAGTAGTTTTTTTTTTTTTAGTAGTATAAGTAGGATAGGCGTGAAAGTTAGGATGAGGAGTTAAACTAAATACAGGATGGAGACGACCGTCGGTAGCTGCGGTTCGACTGTCCCTTTCCCTTGAGCGGCCCCTCAATGTTTTGGGAACGGGCGGAGGACATTGTCTCCATTAGAATGGGCTCCCTTGTGATGCTGATGCGCATTGGTCTCCACTCCTTGAATCCACTCCCCTCCAGATGTCGAGTTCAACTCCATTCCAGAGGTCGAGTGTTGAGTTCCCCTTTCCATCAGAAGGAAGGGAGGCTTTGATGTGCGATAGAATCTCAGGGGCGAACTGTATTTATGTTAGTATGTTTTAGGTGAGCAAAGCAGGTGATGACACTGGCAGACTGGACTGTCAAACTTTCTGGACCATCAGGCCATTTGCAATTTTTTTACCTAGTTAATAGGTGAGGTTGGTGTGACAAGTGCATCAATCAATTCTGGAGATGGATAGGCCGGCGAAAGGGGATGGAGGTGCGCCGTTTTTTTTTTTAACACCATGTGTGCATGTCCTGAAGGGCTGCATACTTGTTGTTAAATAAATGTTTGAAATTTTTGATGGTCTAGAAAATTGCCAGGCTTGTCGCTATCAAAACGGGTGCCCTTGAGATGTTGAGGCAGTTTGGAGAGCACTCCTTAAATTCCTATTGCCATAGCGATTTTCGTGAACAGGAGTGGACTCTGTGCTTTCGCATCTCACAGGCGAATTGTATTTTGTTAATAGGTTTAAGGTAGCAAACTGTAACCCAAAAGTGTTAGGTAGATGTTCTTGTAAGTTAGATAATGCAATGTAGTAGTTTTCTTTTTTTTTTTTTAGTAGTATAAGTAGGGTAGGCGTGAAAGTTAGGATGAGGAGTTAAACTAAATACAGGATGGAGACGACCGTCGGTAGCTGCGGTTCGACTGTCCCTTTCCTTTGAGCGGCCCCTCAATGTTTTGGGAACGGGCGGAGGACATTGTCTCCATTAGAATGGGCTCCCTTGTGATGCTGATGCGCATTGGTCTCCACTCCTTGAATCCACTCCCCTCCAGATGTCGAGTTCAACTCCATTCCAGAGGTCGAGTGTTGAGTTCCCCTTTCCATCAGAAGGAAGGGAGGCTTTGATGTGCGATAGAATCTCAGGGGCGAACTGTATTTATGTTAGTAAGTTTTAGGTGAGCAAAGCAGGTGATGACACTGGCAGACTGGACTGTCAAACTTTCTGGACTATCAGGCCATTTGCAATTTTTTACCTAGTTAATAGGTGAGGTTGGTGTGACAAGAGCATCAATCAATTCTGGAGATGGATAGGCCGGCGAAAGGGGTTGGAGGTGCGCCGTTTGTTTTTTTTTTAACACCATGTGTGCATGTCCTGAAGGGCTGCATACTTGTTGTTAAATAAATGTTTTCAATTTTTGATGGTCTAGAAAATTGCCAGGCTTGTTGCTATCAAAACGGGTGCCCTTGAGATGTTGAGGCAGTTTGGAGAGCACTCCTTAAATCCACTTAAATCCCTATTGCCATAGCGATTTTTGTGAACAGGAGTGGACTCTGTGCTTTCGCATCTCACAGGCGAATTGTATTTTGTTAATAGGTTTAAGGTAGCAAACTGTAACCCAAAACTGTTAGGTAGATGTTCTTGTAAGTTAGATAATGCAATGTAGTAGTTTTTTTTTTTTTAGTAGTATAAGTAGGATAGGCGTGAAAGTTAGGATGAGGAGTTAAACTAAATACAGGATGGAGACGACCGTCGGTAGCTGCGGTTCGACTGTCCCTTTCCCTTGAGCGGCCCCTCAATGTTTTGGGAACAGGCGGAGGACATTGTCTCCATTAGAATGGGCTCCCTTGTGATGCTGATGCGCATTGGTCTCCACTCCTTGAATCCACTCCCCTCCAGATGTCGAGTTCAACTCCATTCCAGAGGTCGAGTGTTGAGTTCCCCTTTCCATCAGAAGGAAGGGAGGCTTTGATGTGCGATAGAATCTCAGGGGCGAACTGTATTTATGTTAGTATGTTTTAGGTGAGCAAAGCAGGTGATGACACTGGCAGACTGGACTGTCAAACTTTCTGGACCATCAGGCCATTTGCAATTTTTTTACCTAGTTAATAGGTGAGGTTGGTGTGACAAGTGCATCAATCAATTCTGGAGATGGATAGGCCGGCGAAAGGGGATGGAGGTGCGCCGTTTTTTTTTTTAACACCATGTGTGCATGTCCTGAAGGGCTGCATACTTGTTGTTAAATAAATGTTTGAAATTTTTGATGGTCTAGAAAATTGCCAGGCTTGTCGCTATCAAAACGGGTGCCCTTGAGATGTTGAGGCAGTTTGGAGAGCACTCCTTAAATTCCTATTGCCATAGCGATTTTCGTGAACAGGAGTGGACTCTGTGCTTTCGCATCTCACAGGCGAATTGTATTTTGTTAATAGGTTTAAGGTAGCAAACTGTAACCCAAAAGTGTTAGGTAGATGTTCTTGTAAGTTAGATAATGCAATGTAGTAGTTTTCTTTTTTTTTTTTTAGTAGTATAAGTAGGGTAGGCGTGAAAGTTAGGATGAGGAGTTAAACTAAATACAGGATGGAGACGACCGTCGGTAGCTGCGGTTCGACTGTCCCTTTCCTTTGAGCGGCCCCTCAATGTTTTGGGAACGGGCGGAGGACATTGTCTCCATTAGAATGGGCTCCCTTGTGATGCTGATGCGCATTGGTCTCCACTCCTTGAATCCACTCCCCTCCAGATGTCGAGTTCAACTCCATTCCAGAGGTCGAGTGTTGAGTTCCCCTTTCCATCAGAAGGAAGGGAGGCTTTGATGTGCGATAGAATCTCAGGGGCGAACTGTATTTATGTTAGTAAGTTTTAGGTGAGCAAAGCAGGTGATGACACTGGCAGACTGGACTGTCAAACTTTCTGGACTATCAGGCCATTTGCAATTTTTTACCTAGTTAATAGGTGAGGTTGGTGTGACAAGTGCATCAATCAATTCTGGAGATGGATAGGCCGGCGAAAGGGGTTGGAGGTGCGCCGTTTGTTTTTTTTTTAACACCATGTGTGCATGTCCTGAAGGGCTGCATACTTGTTGTTAAATAAATGTTTTCAATTTTTGATGGTCTAGAAAATTGCCAGGCTTGTTGCTATCAAAACGGGTGCCCTTGAGATGTTGAGGCAGTTTGGAGAGCACTCCTTAAATCCACTTAAATCCCTATTGCCATAGCGATTTTTGTGAACAGGAGTGGACTCTGTGCTTTCGCATCTCACAGGCGAATTGTATTTTGTTAATAGGTTTAAGGTAGCAAACTGTAACACAAAACTGTTAGGTAGATGTTCTTGTAAGTTAGATAATGCAATGTAGTAGTTTTTTTTTTTTTAGTAGTATAAGTAGGATAGGCGTGAAAGTTAGGATGAGGAGCTAAACTAAATACAGGATGGAGACGACCGTCGGTAGCTGCGGTTCGACTGTCCCTTTCCCTTGAGCGGCCCCTCAATGTTTTGGGAACGGGCGGAGGACATTGTCTCCATTAGAATGGGCTCCCTTGTGATGCTGATGCGCATTGGTCTCCACTCCTTGAATCCACTCCCCTCCAGATGTCGAGTTCAACTCCATTCCAGAGGTCGAGTGTTGAGTTCCCCTTTCCATCAGAAGGAAGGGAGGCTTTGATGTGCGATAGAATCTCAGGGGCGAACTGTATTTATGTTAGTATGTTTTAGGTGAGCAAAGCAGGTGATGACACTGGCAGACTGGACTGTCAAACTTTCTGGACCATCAGGCCATTTGCAATTTTTTTACCTAGTTAATAGGTGAGGTTGGTGTGACAAGTGCATCAATCAATTCTGGAGATGGATAGGCCGGCGAAAGGGGATGGAGGTGCGCCGATTTTTTTTTTAACACCATGTGTGCATGTCCTGAAGGGCTGCATACTTGTTGTTAAATAAATGTTTGAAATTTTTGATGGTCTAGAAAATTGCCAGGCTTGTCGCTATCAAAACGGGTGCCCTTGAGATGTTGAGGCAGTTTGGAGAGCACTCCTTAAATTCCTATTGCCATAGCGATTTTCGTGAACAGGAGTGGACTCTGTGCTTTCGCATCTCACAGGCGAATTGTATTTTGTTAATAGGTTTAAGGTAGCAAACTGTAACCCAAAAGTGTTAGGTAGATGTTCTTGTAAGTTAGATAATGCAATGTAGTAGTTTTCTTTTTTTTTTTTTAGTAGTATAAGTAGGGTAGGCGTGAAAGTTAGGATGAGGAGTTAAACTAAATACAGGATGGAGACGACCGTCGGTAGCTGCGGTTCGACTGTCCCTTTCCTTTGAGCGGCCCCTCAATGTTTTGGGAACGGCGGAGGACATTGTCTCCATTAGAATGGGCTCCCTTGTGATGCTGATGCGCATTGGTCTCCACTCCTTGAATCCACTCCCCTCCAGATGTCGAGTTCAACTCCATTCCAGAGGTCGAGTGTTGAGTTCCCCTTTCCATCAGAAGGAAGGGAGGCTTTGATGTGCGATAGAATCTCAGGGGCGAACTGTATTTATGTTAGTAAGTTTTAGGTGAGCAAAGCAGGTGATGACACTGGCAGACTGGACTGTCAAACTTTCTGGACCATCAGGCCATTTGCAATTTTTTTACCTAGTTAATAGGTGAGGTTGGTGTGACAAGTGCATCAATCAATTCTGGAGATGGATAGGCCGGCGAAAGGGGTTGGAGGTGCGCCGTTTGTTTTTTTTAACACCATGTGTGCATCTCCTGAAGGGCTGCATACTTGTTGTTAAATAAATGTTTTAAATTTTTGATGGTCTAGAAAATTGACAAGCTTGTTGCTATCAAAACGGGTGCCCTTGAGATGTTGAGGCAGTTTGGAGAGCACTCCTTAAATCCACTTAAATCCCTATTGCCATAGCGATTTTCGTGAACAGGAGTGGACTCTGTGCTTTCGCATCTCACAGGCGAATTGTATTTTGTTAATAGGTTTAAGGTAGCAAACTGTAACCCAAAACTGTTAGGTAGATGTTCTTGTAAGTTAGATAATGCAATGTAGTGTTTTTTTTTTTTTAGTAGTATAAGTAGGGTAGGCGTGGAAGTTAGGATGAGGAGTTAAAGTAAATACAGGATGGAGACGACCGTCGGTAGCTGCGGTTCGACTGTCCCTTTCCTTTGAGCGGCCCCTCAATGTTTTGGGAACGGGCGGAGGACATTGTCTCCATTAGAATGGGCTCCCTTGTGATGCTGATGCGCATTGGTCTCCACTCCTTGAATCCACTCCCCTCCAGATGTCGAGTTCAACTCCATTCCAGAGGTCGAGTGTTGAGTTCCCCTTTCCATCAGAAGGAAGGGAGGCTTTGATGTGCGATAGAATCTCAGGGGCGAACTGTATTTATGTTAGTATGTTTTAGGTGAGCAAAGCAGGTGATGACACTGGCAGACTGGACTGTCAAACTTTCTGGACCATCAGGCCATTTGCAATTTTTTTACCTAGTTAATAGGTGAGGTTGGTGTGACAAGTGCATCAATCAATTCTGGAGATGGATAGGCCGGCGAAAGGGGTTGGAGGTGCGCCGTTTGTTTTTTTAACACCATGTGTGCATGTCCTGAAGGGCTGCATACTTGTTGTTAAATAAATGTTTTAAATTTTTGATGGTCTAGAAAATTGAGAGGCTTGTCGCTATCAAAACGGGGGCCCTTGAGATGTTGAGGCAGTTTGGAGAGCACTCCTTAAATCCACTTAAATCCCTATTGCCATAGCGATTTTCCTGAACAGGAGTGGACTCTGTGCTTTCGCATCTCACAGGCGAATTGTATTTTGTTAATAGGTTTAAGGTAGCAAACTGTAACCCAAAACTGTTAGGTAGATGTTCTTGTAAGTTAGATAATGCAATGTAGTAGTTTTTTGTTTTTTTTTGTAGTATAAGTAGGGTAGGTGTGAAAGTTAGGATCAGGAGTTAAACTAAATACAGGATGGAGACGACCGTCGGTAGCTGCGGTTCGACTGTCCCTTTCCTTTGAGCGGTCCCTCAATGTTTTGGGAACGGGCGGAGGACATTGTCTCCATTAGAATGGGCTCCCTTGTGATGCTGATGCGCATTGGTCTCCACTCCTTGAATCCATTCCCCTCCAGATGTCGAGTTCAACTCCATTCCAGAGGTCGAGTGTTGAGTTCCCCTTTCCATCAGAAGGAAGGGAGGCTTTGATGTGCGATAGAATCTCAGGGGCGAACTGTATTTATGTTAGTATGTTTTAGGTGAGCAGAGCAGGTGATGACACTGGCAGACTGGACTGTCAAACTTTCTGGACCATCAGGCCATTTGCAATTTTTTTACCTAGTTAATAGGTGAGGTTGGTGTGACAAGTGCATCAATCAATTCTGGAGATGGATAGGCCGGCGAAAGGGGATGGAGGTGCGCCGTTTTTTTTTTCTAACACCATGTGTGCATGTCCTGAAGGGCTGCATACTTGTTGTTAAATAAATGTTTGAAATTTTTGATGGTCTAGAAAATTGCCAGGCTTGTCGCTATCAAAACGGGTGCCCTTGAGATGTTGAGGCAGTTTGGAGAGCACTCCTTAAATCCCTATTGCCATAGCGATTTTCCTGAACAGGAGTGGACTCTGTGCTTTCGCATCTCACAGGCGAATTGTATTTTGTTAATAGGGTTAAGGTAGCAAACTGTAACCCAAAAGTGTTAGGTAGATGTTCTTGTAAGTTAGATAATGCAATGTAGTAGTTTTCTTTTTTTTTTTTAGTAGTATAAGTAGGGTAGGCGTGAAAGTTAGGATGAGGAGTTAAACTAAATACAGGATGGAGACGACCGTCGGTAGCTGCGGTTCGACTGTCCCTTTCCTTTGAGCGGCCCCTCAATGTTTTGGGAACGGGCGGAGGACATTGTCTCCATTAGAATGGGCTCCCTTGTGATGCTGATGCGCATTGGTCTCCACTCCTTGAATCCACTCCCCTCCAGATGTCGAGTTCAACTCCATTCCAGAGGTCGAGTGTTGAGTTCCCCTTTCCATCAGAAGGAAGGGAGGCTTTGATGTGCGATAGAATCTCAGGGGCGAACTGTATTTATGTTAGTAAGTTTTAGGTGAGCAAAGCAGGTGATGACACTGGCAGACTGGACTGTCAAACTTTCTGGACTATCAGGCCATTTGCAATTTTTTTACCTAGTTAATAGGTGAGGTTGGTGTGACAAGTGCATCAATCAATTCTGGAGATGGATAGGCCGGCGAAAGGGGTTGGAGGTGCGCCGTTTGTTTTTTTTTTAACACCATCTGTGCATGTCCTGAAGGGCTGCATACTTGTTGTTAAATAAATGTTTTAAATTTTTGATGGTCTAGAAAATTGACAGGCTTGTCGCTATCAAAACGGGTGCCCTTGAGATGTTGAGGCAGTTTGGAGAGCACTCCTTAAATCCACTTAAATCCCTATTGCCATAGCAATTTTCGTGAACAGGAGTGGACTCTGTGCTTTCGCATCTCACAGGCGAATTGTATTTTGTTAATAGGTTTAAGGTAGCAAACTGTAACCCAAAACTGTTAGGTAGATGTTCTTGTAAGTTAGATAATGCAATGTAGTAGTTTTTTTTTTTTTTAGTAGTATAAGTAGGATAGGCGTGAAAGTTAGGATGAGGAGTTAAACTAAATACAGGATGGAG
This sequence comes from Eleutherodactylus coqui, assembly GCF_035609145.1. Classification (NCBI taxonomy): domain Eukaryota; kingdom Metazoa; phylum Chordata; class Amphibia; order Anura; family Eleutherodactylidae; genus Eleutherodactylus; species Eleutherodactylus coqui. Next base: position 299,961,232 of record NC_089837.1, read on the forward strand.
ACGACCGTCGGTAGCTGCGGTTCGACTGTCCCTTTCCCTTGAGCGGCCCCTCAATGTTTTGGGAACGGGCGGAGGACATTGTCTCCATTAGAATGGGCTCCCTTGTGATGCTGATGCGCATTGGTCTCCACTCCTTGAATCCACTCCCCTCCAGATGTCGAGTTCAACTCCATTCCAGAGGTCGAGTGTTGAGTTCCCCTTTCCATCAGAAGGAAGGGAGGCTTTGATGTGCGATAGAATCTCAGGGGCGAACTGTATTTATGTTAGTATGTTTTAGGTAAGCAAAGCAGGTGATGACACTGGCAGACTGGACTGTCAAACTTTCTGGACCATCAGGCCATTTGCAATTTTTTTACCTAGTTAATAGGTGAGGTTGGTGTGACAAGTGCATCAATCAATTCTGGAGATGGATAGGCCGGCGAAAGGGGATGGAGGTGCGCCGTTTTTTTTTTTTAACACCATGTGTGCATGTCCTGAAGGGCTGCATACTTGTTGTTAAATAAATGTTTGAAATTTTTGATGGTCTAGAAAATTGACAGGCTTGTCGCTATCAAAACGGGTGCCCTTGAGATGTTGAGGCAGTTTGGAGAGCACTCCTTAAATTCCTATTGCCATAGCGATTTTCCTGAACAGGAGTGGACTCTGTGCTTTCGCATCTCACAGGCGAATTGTATTTTGTTAATAGGTTTAAGGTAGCAAACTGTAACCCAAAAGTGTTAGGTAGATGTTCTTGTAAGTTAGATAATGCAATGTAGTAGTTTTCTTTTTTTTTTTTAGTAGTATAAGTAGGGTAGGCGTGAAAGTTAGGATGAGGAGTTAAACTAAATACAGGATGGAGACGACCGTCGGTAGCTGCGGTTCGACTGTCCCTTTCCTTTGAGCGGCCCCTCAATGTTTTGGGAACGGGCGGAGGACATTGTCTCCATTATAATGGGCTCCCTTGTGATGCTGATGCGCATTGGTCTCCACTCCTTGAATCCACTCCCCTCCAGATGTCGAGTTCAACTCCATTCCAGAGGTCGAGTGTTGAGTTCCCCTTTCCATCAGAAGGAAGGGAGGCTTTGATGTGCGATAGAATCTCAGGGGCGAACTGTATTTATGTTAGTAAGTTTTAGGTGAGCAAAGCAGGTGATGACACTGGCAGACTGGACTGTCAAACTTTCTGGACTATCAGGCCATTTGCAATTTTTTTACCTAGTTAATAGGTGAGGTTGGTGTGACAAGTGCATCAATCAATTCTGGAGATGGATAGGCCGGCGAAAGGGGTTGGAGGTGCGCCGTTTGTTTTTTTTTTAACACCATGTGTGCATGTCCTGAAGGGCTGCATACTTGTTGTTAAATAAATGTTTTCAATTTTTGATGGTCTAGAAAATTGCCAGGCTTGTTGCTATCAAAACGGGTGCCCTTGAGGTGTTGAGGCAGTTTGGAGAGCACTCCTTTAATCCACTTAAATCCCTATTGCCATAGCGATTTTTGTGAACAGGAGTGGACTCTGTGCTTTCGCATCTCACAGGCGAATTGTATTTTGTTAATAGGTTTAAGGTAGCAAACTGTAACCCAAAACTGTTAGGTAGATGTTCTTCTAAGTAAGATAATGCAATGTAGTAGTTTTTTTTTTTTTAGTAGTATTAGTAGGGTAGGCGTGAAAGTTAGGATGAGGAGTTAAACTAAATACAGGATGGAGACGACCGTCGGTAGCTGCGGTTCGACCGTCCCTTTCCTTTGAGCGGCCCCTCAATGTTTTGGGAACGGGCGGAGGACATTGTCTCCATTAGAATGGGCTCCCTTGTGATGCTGATGCGCATTGGTCTCCACTCCTTGAATCCACTCCCCTCCAGATGTCGAGTTCAACTCCATTCCAGAGGTCGAGTGTTGAGTTCCCCTTTCCATCAGAAGGAAGGGAGGCTTTGATGTGCGATAGAATCTCAGGGGCGAACTGTATTTATGTTAGTAAGTTTTAGGTGAGTAAAGTAGGTGATGACACTGGCAGACTGGACTGTCAAACTTTCTGGACCATCAGGCCATTTGCAATTTTTTTACCTAGTTAATAGGTGAGGTTGATGTGACAAGTGCATCAATCAATTCTGGAGATGGATAGGCCGGCGAAAGGGGTTGGAGGTGCGCCGTTTGTTTTTTTAACACCATGTGTGCATGTCCTGAAGGGCTGCATACTTGTTGTTAAATAAATGTTTGAAATTTTTGATGGTCTAGAAAATTGACAGGCTTGTCGCTATCAAAACGGGTGCCCTTGAGATGTTGAGGCAGTTTGGAGAGCACTCCTTAAATCCACTTAAATCCCTATTGCCATAGCGATTTTCGTGAACAGGAGTGGACTCTGTGCTTTCGCATCTCACAGGCGAATTGTATTTTGTTAATAGGTTTAAGGTAGCAAACTGTAACCCAAAACTGTTAGGTAGATGTTCTTGTAAGTTAGATAATGCAATGTAGTAGTTTTTTTTTTTTTAGTAGTATAAGTAGGGTAGGCGTGAAAGTTAGGATCAGGAGTTAAACTAAATACAGGATGGAGACGACCGTCGGTAGCTGCGGTTCGACTGTCCCTTTCCTTTGAGCGGCCCCTCAATGTTTTGGGAACGGGCGGAGGACATTGTCTCCATTAGAATGGGCTCCCTTGTGATGCTGATGCGCATTGTCCTCCACTCCTTGAATCCACTCCCCTCCAGATGTCGAGTTCAACTCCATTCCAGAGGTCGAGTGTTGAGTTCCCCTTTCCATCAGAAGGAAGGGAGGCTTTGATGTGCGATAGAATCTCAGGGGCGAACTGTATTTATGTTAGTATGTTTTAGGTGAGCAAAGCAGGTGATGACACTGGCAGACTGGACTGTCAAACTTTCTGGACTATCAGGCCATTTGCAATTTTTTTACCTAGTTAATAGGTGAGGTTGGTGTGACAAGTGCATCAATTAATACTGGAGATGGATAGGCCGGCGAAAGGGGTTGGAGGTGCGCCGTTTGTTTTTTTTTTAACACCATGTGTGCATGTCCTGAAGGGCTGCATACTTGTTGTTAAATAAATGTTTGAAATTTTTGATGGTCTAGAAAATTGCCAGGCTTGTTGCTATCAAAACGGTTGCCCTTGAGATGTTGAGGCAGTTTGGAGAGCACTCCTTAAATCCACTTAAATCCCTATTGCCATAGCGATTTTTGTGAACAGGAGTGGACTCTGTGCTTTCGCATCTCACAGGCGAATTGTATTTTGTTAATAGGTTTAAGGTAGCAAACTGTAACCCAAAACTGTTAGGTAGATGTTCTTGTAAGTTAGATAATGCAATGTAGTAGTTTTTTTTTTTTTAGTAGTATAAGTAGGGTAGGTGTGAAAGTTAGGATCAGGAGTTAAACTAAATACAGGATGGAGACGACCGTCGGTAGCTGCGGTTCGACTGTCCCTTTCCTTTGAGCGGCCCCTCAATGTTTTGGGAACGGGCGGAGGACATTGTCTCCATTAGAATGGGCTCCCTTGTGATGCTGATGCGCATTGGTCTCCACTCCTTGAATCCACTCCCCTCCAGATGTCGAGTTCAACTCCATTCCAGAGGTCGAGTGTTGAGTTCCCCTTTCCATCAGAAGGAAGGGAGGCTTTGATGTGCGATAGAATCTCAGGGGCGAACTGTATTTATGTTAGTAAGTTTTAGGTGAGCAAAGCAGGTGATGACACTGGCAGACTGGACTGTCAAACTTTCTGGACTATCAGGCCATTTGCAATTTTTTTACCTAGTTAATAGGTGAGGTTGGTGTGACAAGTGCATCAATCAATTCTGGAGATGGATAGGCCGGCGAAAGGGGATGGAGGTGCGCCGCTTTTTTTTTTAACACCATGTGTGCATGTCCTGAAGGGCTGCATACTTGTTGTTAAATAAATGTTTGAAATTTTTGATGGTCTAGAAAATTGCCAGGCTTGTCGCTATCAAAACGGGTGCCCTTGAGATGTTGAGGCAGTTTGGAGAGCACTCCTTAAATCCCTATTGCCATAGCGATTTTCGTGAACAGGAGTGGACTCTGTGCTTTCGCATCTCACAGGCGAATTGTATTTTGTTAATAGGGTTAAGGTAGCAAACTGTAACCCAAAAGTGTTAGGTAGATGTTCTTGTAAGTTAGATAATGCAATGTAGTAGTTTTCTTTTTTTTTTTTTAGTAGTATAAGTAGGGTAGGCGTGAAAGTTAGGATGAGGAGTTAAACTAAATACAGGATGGAGACGACCGTCGGTAGCTGCGGTTCGACTGTCCCTTTCCTTTGAGCGGCCCCTCAATGTTTTGGGAACGGGCGGAGGACATTGTCTGCATTAGAATGGGCTCCCTTGTGATGCTGATGCGCATTGGTCTCCACTCCTTGAATCCACTCCCCTCCAGATGTCGAGTTCAACTCCATTCCAGAGGTCGAGTGTTGAGTTCCCCTTTCCATCAGAAGGAAGGGAGGCTTTGATGTGCGATAGAATCTCAGGGGCGAACTGTATTTATGTTAGTAAGTTTTTGGTGAGTAAAGTAGGTGATGACACTGGCAGACTGGACTGTCAAACTTTCTGGACCATCAGGCCATTTGCAATTTTTTTACCTAGTTAATAGGTCAGGTTGGTGTGACAAGTGCATCAATCAATTCTGGAGATGGATAGGCCGGCGAAAGGGGTTGGAGGTGCGCCGTTTGTTTTTTTAACACCATGTGTGCATGTCCTGAAGGGCTGCATACTTGTTGTTAAATAAATGTTTTAAATTTTTGATGGTCTAGAAAATTGCCAGGCTTGTCGCTATCAAAACGGGGGCCCTTGAGATGTTGAGGCAGTTTGGAGAGCACTCCTTAAATCCACTTAAATCCCTATTGCCATAGCGATTTTCGTGAACAGGAGTGGACTCTGTGCTTTCGCATCTCACAGGCGAATTGTATTTTGTTAATAGGTTTAAGGTAGCAAACTGTAACCCAAAACTGTTAGGTAGATGTTCTTGTAAGTTAGATAATGCAATGTAGTAGTTTTTTTTTTTTTTAGTAGTATAAGTAGGGTAGGCGTGAAAGTTAGGATCGGGAGTTAAACTAAATACAGGATGGAGACGACCGTCGGTAGCTGCGGTTCGACTGTCCCTTTCCTTTGAGCGGCCCCTCAATGTTTTGGGAACGGGCGGAGGACATTGTCTCCATTAGAATGGGCTCCCTTGTGATGCTGATGCGCATTGGTCTCCACTCCTTGAATCCACTCCCCTCCAGATGTCGAGTTCAACTCCATTCCAGAGGTCGAGTGTTGAGTTCCCCTTTCCATCAGAAGGAAGGGAGGCTTTGATGTGCGATAGAATCTCAGGGGCGAACTGTATTTATGTTAGTAAGTTTTAGGTGAGCAAAGCAGGTGATGACACTGGCAGACTGGACTGTGAAACTTTCTGGACCATCAGGCCATTTGCAATTTTTTTACCTAGTTAATAGGTGAGGTTGGTGTGACAAGTGCATCAATCAATTCTGGAGATGGATAGGCCGGCGAAAGGGGATGGAGGTGCGCCGTTTGTTTTTTTTTAACACCATGTGTGCATGTCCTGAAGGGCTGCATACTTGTTGTTAAATAAATGTTTTAAATTTTTGATGGTCTAGAAAATTGACAGGCTTGTCGCTATCAAAACGGATGCCCTTGAGATGTTGAGGCAGTTTGGAGAGCACTCCTTAAATCCACTTAAATCCCTATTGCCATAGCGATTTTCGTGAACAGGAGTGGACTCTGTGCTTTCGCATCTCACAGGCGAATTGTATTTTGTTAATAGGTTTAAGGTAGCAAACTGTAACCCAAAAGTGTTAGGTAGATGTTCTTGTAAGTTAGATAATGCAATGTAGTTTTTTATTTTTTTTTAGTAGTATAAGTAGGGTAGGCGTAGAAGTTAGGATGAGGAGTTAAAGTAAATACAGGATGGAGACGACCGTCGGTAGCTGCGGTTCGACTGTCCCTTTCCTTTGAGCGGCCCCTCAATGTTTTGGGAACGGGCGGAGGACATTGTCTCCATTAGAATGGGCTCCCTTGTGATGCTGATGCGCATTGGTCTCCACTCCTTGAATCCACTCCCCTCCAGATGTCGAGTTCAACTCCATTCCAGAGGTCGAGTGTTGAGTTCCCCTTTCCATCAGAAGGAAGGGAGGCTTTGATGTGCGATAGAATCTCAGGGGCGAACTGTATTTATGTTAGTATGTTTTAGGTGAGCAAAGCAGGTGATGACACTGGCAGACTGGACTGTCAAACTTTCTGGACCATCAGGCCATTTGCAATTTTTTTACCTAGTTAATAGGTCAGGTTGGTGTGACAAGTGCATCAATCAATTCTGGAGATGGATAGGCCGGCGAAAGGGGTTGGAGGTGCGCCGTTTGTTTTTTTTTTAACACCATGTGTGCATGTCCTGAAGGGCTGCATACTTGTTGTTAAATAAATGTTTTACATTTTTGATGGTCTAGAAAATTGACAGGCTTGTCGCTATCAAAACGGGGGCCCTTGAGATGTTGAGGCAGTTCGGAGAGCACTCCTTAAATTCCTATTGCCATAGCGATTTTCCTGAACAGGAGTGGACTCTGTGCTTTCGCATCTCACAGGCGAATTGTATTTTGTTAATAGAGTTAAGGTAGCAAACTGTAACCCAAAAGTGTTAGGTAGATGTTCTTGTAAGTTAGATAATGCAATGTAGTAGTTTGGTTTTTTTTTTAGTAGTATAAGTAGGGTAGGCGTGAAAGTTAGGATGAGGAGTTAAACTAAATACAGGATGAAGACGACCGTCGGTAGCTGCGGTTCGACTGTCCCTTTCCTTTGAGCGGCCCCTCAATGTTTTGGGAACCGGCGGAGGACATTGTCTCCATTAGAATGGGCTCCCTTGTGATGCTGATGCGCGTTGGTCTCCACTCCTTGAATCCACTCCCCTCCAGATGTCGAGTTCAACTCCATTCCAGAGGTTGAGTGTTGAGTTCCCCTTTCCATCAGAAGGAAGGGAGGCTTTGATGTGCGATGGAATCTCAGGGGCGAACTGTATTTATGTTAGTAAGTTTTAGGTGAGTAAAGTAGGTGATGACACTGGCAGACTGGACTGTGAAACTTTCTGGACCATCAGGCCATTTGCAATTTTTTTACCTAGTTAATAGGTGAGGTTGGTGTGACAAGTGCATCAATCAATTCTGGAGATGGATAGGCCGGCGAAAAGGGATGGAGGTGCGCCTTTTGTTTTTTTAACACCATGTGTGCATGTCCTGAAGGGCTGCATACTTGTTGTTAAATAAATGTTTTAAATTTTTGATGGTCTAGAAAATTGACAGGCTTGTCGCTATCAAAACGGGTGCCCTTGAGATGTTGAGGCAGTTTGGAGAGCACTCCTTAAATCCACTTAAATCCCTATTGCCATAGCGATTTTCCTGAACAGGAGTGGACTCTGCGCTTTCGCATCTCACAGGCGAATTGTATTTTGTTAATAGGTTTAAGGTAGCAAGCTGTAACCCAAAACTGTTAGGTAGATGTTCTTCTAAGTTAGATAATGCAATGTAGTAGTTTTTTTTTTTTTAGTAGTATAAGTAGGATAGGCGTGAAAGTTAGGATCAGGAGTTAAACTAAATACAGGATGGAGACGACCGTCGGTAGCTGCGGTTCGACTGTCCCTTTCCTTTGAGCGGCCCCTCAATGTTTTGGGAACGGGCGGAGGACATTGTCTCCATTAGAATGGGCTCCCTTGTGATGCTTATGCGCGTTGGTCTCCACTCCTTGAATCCACTCCCCTCCAGAGGTCGAGTTCAACTCCATTCCAGAGGTCGAGTGTTGATTACGCATTACAGGTAGCGGTCTGAATAACGCCGGGCTTACGCAGCCGTAGGTGGAATCCGCTTGCGGAGGCCCGCAGCGGATCCCAGCTATGAGCCCGGCTGTGACCCTGTGTACGGCCGCGTAATGTACTGCGCATAACTGCCTACTCACACAGGCGGTCATTCGCAGTACACATTTTTTTTTTTGTTGTTTGCATTTCCCGCACCGCCGCTTAGCGATGACGCGGGTACCCGCAGCCCGTATACAAGGTAGTTGCGTGTGGGCTGCGGGTATATCCATGACCATGGAGCACAATGGGCTCTATGCTGCCGATATCCGCGGTAAAATAGAACCTGCTGCGTTCTCTTTTCTGCGAGTGGATTACGCAATTCCAACCTGCTAATATGAGCGGAATTGTGTAATCCAATGCGATTGATCTGTGTATTACCACGGATCAGACGCATGCGGAATCCGTAATTCCTATCCGGTCATGTGAGACCGGCCAAAGGTAGATCGCTACCTTTTTTTCACGTGACCGGGGACCGCTCAATAAGGCCACCCGCTACTGCTTCAGGCTCTTGGCGACCAACGGTCAAGCAAAGAGATTCTAAGTTTCCTGGGCTCCCCGACTCCTGCGCATGTGTCCGGTGTTTTGCCGGCGGTCGCATGCGCAGAATACGGGAAAGTTCACGGAAGAAGATTGTGTCGGGGTGCAAATACGGAGGCCTCCGGTAAAAAGTTTCATCTCCTCTCACCGATCGCATCCGTGAGGGGAGATGAACTTTCCCCTTTTTTTAACTTTTATGTGATCGCCATTATCCATTGGATAACGGCGAACACGTGATCAGGAACCGCTCACCGTGGCCCCCCGTGAAATCTCCAGGCTCTCGGCTAAGTTTTGTAGCTAGGAGCACTGAGATTTTAAATTACCACGGCTTTTGCGCATGCGCCTGTCATATTGGCAACGGGCGCGTGTGCAGAAGCTGGGGTGAGGTCCGCGGATAAATCCGGGGGCCTTAGGTACGTCATTTCATCCTCCCTCACGGATATGATCCGTGGGGGGAGATGAAACGCAAGCTTTTTTAACTTTTTAAAACTTTTTTTTTACTTTTTGCACTTTTTTTTTTTTACTTTTTACCCCTTTTTTTATTTATTTTTTTTTACTTTTTGCACTTCTTTTTTACTTTACATGATCACTGTCATCCATTTGATGACAGTGATCATGTCCCCAGTGACATCCCTGTGCTCTTGGCTACACATGGCAGCCAGGAGCAGAGCAATTTTGAATTTCCCGGGGCTCGAGCCCCTCTGTGTCAATCATCGGGCGCGCATGCGCAGACGAGGATTTCGGGTCCCGGGACATCGCAGAGGACCGGGGGTGAGTATTTTCACTTCCCCTCATGGATCCGATCCATGAGGGGAGGTGAAACTTTACTTTTCTTTTACTTTTTCAACTTTTTCGCGATCACCGGTATCCAATGGATAGCGGTAATCGCGGGCCCGGGGACCGCTCACAGTGGTCCCCGGTAACACCTCCTGGTTCCCGGCTACCTTCAGGAGCCGGAAGCCAGGAGATTTTAAATTTGCCGGGGACACCCGGGCTTCTGCGCGTGCGCGTGACGTCATCGCCTGGCGCGCATGCGCAGAAGGCCGCCGGCGGGTCCGGGAGGACCAGATCTCCGGGGGACACCGCCGACAAGCCGTGTGAGTATTTTCAGCTGCCGTGATGGATCCGATCCATCATAGCAGCTGAATTACTACTTGTTTACACTGTTTTATTTACTTTTTTGCGATCGGCGCTATCCATTGCATAGCGCCGATCGCAATACCGGGGGGGACTGCCCGCATCCTGGGATGACAGCTCCATGCTGTCGGCTACCTGCGGGCACTGACAGCATGGAGCTGTCACGTCCTCAGGCCAGTGGGCATTAATCCAAAGAGGATGCATAAAACTACGTCCTCTAGGATTAAAGCCCACTTTCTGAGGACGTAGTTTCCCGATGGGGCAGTCGTTAAGGGGTTAAAAAAGTTTTACTAATTATGAAAAAAAAAAACGGTAATAAAAGTAAAAAAAATCCTTTTGCTATTTTATAATAAAAGAATCGAAATAATAAAACAAGAATACATATTTGGTATCGCTGTGCCTGCAAAAGTCCGATCTATCAATGTAAAACATTATATACTCCACATGGTGAGCGTCGTCAGAAAAAAAAGAAAGAATGCCAGAATTGCACTTTTATGGTCACTTCGTCTCCAAGAAAAAATGTAATAAAAAGTCATATGTACTCCAGAATGGTACCAACGAAAACTACAGGACGTCTCGCAGAATATGAGATGTAGCATAACGATGTCAACGGAAAAACTAAAAAGTTATAGCTGTCAGAAAATGGCAGCAGATAGTAATTTTAAAAATTTATTAATAAAAGCAATGCAACAAAAAAAACTTGGTAAATTTGGTATCCTAGTAATCGTGCTGACCCTTAAAATAAAGTTATCAGGTCATTTTTGTTGCAATGTTTACACCGTAAAAAGAAGACGCAATCAAAGATGGCGGAATTTAAAATAAAAGAGTTATGATTTTTTAAAATTGCACAGGAAAAAACAAAAATGGGGGGAAAAAAGGTGACGGTCCCTAACCCCTTCCCTCTATATGACGTACATTTACATCATGCAGCATTGGGGTATTATGAAGAGAGATCGTGGGGCGCCTGCTGTTTATTACAGCTGACACCCGCGGGCAATAGCTGCAATCAGCAGCACAGCCAATCGCGGTTTTTAACCCTTTAACGCCCTGTGTGAGATTGCAGGAAGCTGTGCTGGTGGCAGCCAGGGATGGATTGATAGGCTGCCTGTCAGATTGCAGTATGATGTAATGCCATGGCAGGAGCGATCAAGTTGTGGTCCTAAAAAAAAAAAGTTTAAATCAGATCAATAAAGTTTTACTAATTGTGTAAAAAAAAAAAATAATAATAATAAAAATTTAAATCACCCTCCTTTTGCCATATCTATAATAAAATCTAAATCATAAAACAAAAATACATAATTGGTATCGCCACATCTGTAAAAGTCTGATCTATTTACAGCGCATTATTTACAGCACACAGTGAACTTCGTCCGGAAAAAAAAAGAACATCAGAAATGCACTTTTTCAGTCACAGTCTCCCAGAAAAAATGCAATAAAAAAGCGATCAAAAAGTCTTATGTATTCCGAAATGGTACGAACATAAACTATAGGATGTCTCGCCAAAAATGAGCCCATACTCAACTATGTCGATGGAAAAATAAAAAAGTTTTTGCAGCAGAGAATAATTCTAAAAAATTAAATGTCTTGTATTTTTTTCTTAGTAGTACAGCAAAAAAACACTATAAAAGTTTGGTATAATAATAGTAGTGACTCATAGAATAAAGTTATTGTGTCATTTTTGTTGTAGCTAGAAACAGGATGCACTGAAAGATGGCGGAATGCCGTGTTTTTTTTGTTTGTTTGTTTTTTTAAAATTTTACTCCACTTAGAATTTTTTAAACATTTTTCAGTACCTTATAAGGTACATTAAATAGCACCATTGAAAAATACAACTCGTCCCGCAAAAAACAAGCCCTCATACATGGACAAATAAGGGAGATACAATTTTTTAAAAGGGGGGAGGAAAAAACAAAAGTAGAAAAAAAAGGCGCTGCATCTTTAAGGGGTTAAAAGAGAATTATTTTTTTCCCTTTAACAAAAATATTCCATAGGGTGCGTTCAGACGCAGCTGCAGATTTACACCAACGTTACGGAAACGGTGCGGATTTCACCCTTTCCATAGAAGGGGTAAAGTCCGCTGCAGATCTGCACCAAAAATGATACGGAAATGATGCAGACTTTCCACTAGGTGTGAACGTACCCATAAATGGATTCTAATTAGTGATCTTTATCTCTAGCACGTTCATATAGCAGTGCAGTAGTCGGTGTATGACTGGATACGCAGATAACATCACACTAACTTCTGCTTGTCATTCTTACAGGATGAAACATTTATCGTCTCTGACAATCTGCCCGCATCTCTGGCGCTCCATGCCATGCCATCTCTCTGAGCTCCGCCTGGATTATGTTCTGGCAGGTGGTCAGTCTTTTCGGTTGGTTTGGTTTTGTTGTATTTTTTGTTTCTTTTATAAGTGTAACATATTCCTGATAACAAGTAAATGAACTACGTTTGTCCCCCTTTGTGACTGCAAACTTCTTGCAAATTCGTGACTGGAAAACTCTGTAGCTTATCTCCCGCAGCCTCATTTTAGCACCCTTACTTTTTCCGGAACACATTAGGCCTCATGTCCTCGGAGCGGAATCCGACCCTGCTTACCCGTTTGGGTCTTCTGTGTGTCTGTCTGGATCTTCAATTTTCTTCACTGCAGATGTGTGCAGGAGCGCCAGCCATCGCACATGTGCAGTGGAGATTTTTTTTAAACTCCTGCTTTACCGTGGGAACCGCACTGCAATGGAGCATGCTGCGACTTGTTTTCTGTGTTAAAAGGTCAGCAAAACAAATCTGCATGCTTTTACCCCTTAGTGACGGCCCCATAGTGTTTTTACATCCTAGCTAAGTGGGCTTTAATCCCAGAGGATGTAAAAACATGCATCTTCTGAGGATTAAAGCCCCATGGGCTGTGGACGTGACAGCTCCATGTTGTCGGTTCCAGGGGGTAGCTGACAACATGGAGCAATCATGAGGGCCCACAGGGAGCCCCCACCCAGCAATGCGATTGGTGCTATCCGATGGATGGCGCCGATCGCAATAAGGTAAATAAAAAGTTAAAGTTTCGGCTCCCCTCACAGAATGTACCCATGAGGGAGGCTAAAACTACTCACCTCCATCCTGCGTGATGTCCGGCGACAATCTGGGCTGGAACGGACCATCCGACTTCTTCTGCGCATGTGCGCCTTAGTTAAAATGGCGACGCATGCGCAGATAACCAGCCATGGGGCATTTGAAATCTCCTGTTTTCCGGCTACTGAAGGTAGACGGGAGGCAGGAGATGTTGCCGGGCTCCGTGATCGCCGCTATCCAATGGATAACGGCGATGATGAAAAAGTTGTAAAAAGTAAAATAAAGCTAAAATTTCACCTCCCTCATGGATCAGATCCATGGAAGAAGTTGAAAATACTCACCCTCATCCTCCATGATGTCCCCTGGCGATATGGTCCTTCCAAGACCTCACGTCACCTTCTGCCCATGCGCGCGCCCGACATTTCTGTACAAAAGTGCCCTCCTTCTCTTACATTTAGAAGGGATACACGACCCACTTAGAAAGATGATAGGACATATTTTTATGTCTGCATTAGAGATGAGCGAGCACCAAAATGCTCGGGTGCTCGTTACTCGGAACGAACTTTTCGCGATGCTCGAGGGTTCGTTTCGAATAACGAACCCCATTGAAGTCAATGGGCGACCCGAGCATTTTTGTATTTCGCCGATGCTCGCTAAGGTTTTCATGTGTGAAAATCGGGGCAATTCAAGAAAGTGATGGGAACGACACAGCAACGGATAGGGCAGGCGAGGGGCTACGTGTTGGGCTGCATCTCAAGTTCACAGGTCCCACTATTAAGCCACAATAGCGGCAAGAGTGGGGCCCCCCCCCTCCCAAAAACTTTTACTTCTGAAAAGCCCTCATTAGCATGGCATACCTTTGCTAAGCACCACACTAGCTACAACAAAGCACAATCACTGCCTGGATGACACTCCGCTGCCACTTCTCCTGGGTTACATGCTGACCAACGGCCCCCCCTCCCCCCCACAGCGCACACCAAAGTGTCCCTGCGCAGCCTTCAGCTGCCCTAATGCCACACCACCCTCATGTCTATTTAGAAGTGCGTCTGCCATGAGGAGGAACCGCAGGCACACACTGCAGAGGGGTTGGCACGGCTAGGCAGCGACCCTCTTTAAAAGGGGCGGGGCGATAGCCCACAATGCTGTACAGAAGCAATGAGAAATAGAATCCTGTGCCACCGCCATCAGGAGCTGCACACGTGGGCATAGCAATGGGGAACCTATGTGCCACACACTATTCATTCTGTCAAGGTGTCTGCATGCCCCAGTCAGACTGGTAATATGTACCTTAACAGTAACCGCGTTGGTGGTAATGTGGTGGTGACTGCGGACCTAGTAGCACGGTTTTATTTTGTTGGTTTTCAGAATGTGGCCAGGATTAAGTGGGCCGTGGCTGGGGGATGGTGGGGGGGCTCTCTTGTAGTGTCGGTAAAGGTGAAATTCTTGGACTGGCACCAGACGAACCAATGCAAAGGCATTTGCCAAGAATGTTTTCCCTGTTGGAGGAGGAGGGGGATGTTTTTGAGGCACTACGTGTCCTCTCCACGTGTCTGTGGTTATATGCAGCTTAACAGTAACCGCGTTGGTGGTAATGTGGTGGTGACTGCGGACCTAGTAGCGCGGTTTTATTTTGTTGGTTTTCGGAATGTGGCCAGGATTAAGTGGGCCGTGGCGGGGGGATGGTGGGGGGGCTCTCTTGTAGTGTCGGTAAAGGTGAAATTCTTGGACTGGCACCAGACAAACCAATGCAAAGGCATTTGCCAAGAATGTTTTCCCTGTTGGAGGAGGAGGGGGATGTTTTTGAGGCACTACGTGTCCTCTCCACGTGTCCGTGGTTATATGCAGCTTAACAGTAACCGCGTTGGTGGGAAATGGCCTCGCCGCCATCATGTCTTTGGGAAGCCTCTGTTTCCACACCCCAGAGACATACCATTAGCAGCGGTATAGGCAGAGCCCAGAATTCGTAACATTTCAGCCGTAGCATTAGGACAGGCCCCACTAACATATCACTAGCAGCATTATAGTGGGAGCGCAGTCTTCGTTCCATGTCAGCAATAGTAGCACTCAAGACAGGCCCCAGTAACAATTCCGAAGCAGCAGTATAGCGGGAGCGCAGTCTTCGTTCCATGTCAGTAATAGTAGCACTCAAGACAGGCCCCAGTAACAATTCCGAAGCAGCAGTATAGTGGGAGCACAGTCTTAGTTCCATTTCAGTAGCTGCAGTATAGCCAAGGCCCAAGTTACATTTATGTAGCTAAAGTGTAGGCCAACCCCACACACACTTCTGTACCATGAGTGCAGGCGAAGAACATACAAATTGCTATGATTACACTGTAGGTGAGGGCCCCAAAACATTGGTGTACCAACAGTACTAATGTACCTCAGTAAAAATTGGCCATGCCCAACCAAGATGGCAGGTGAAACCCATTAATCGCTTTGGTTAATGTGGCTTAATTGGTAACTAGGCCTGGAGGCAGCCCAGTTTAACGAAAAATTGGTTCAAGTTAAAGTTTCAACGCTTTTAAGAGCATTGAAACATATAAAAATTGTTTCGAAAAATTAGATGAGTGAGCCTTGTGGCCCTAAGAAAAATTGCCCGTTCAGCATGATTACGTGAGGTTTCAGGAGGAGGAGCAGGAGGAGGAGGAGGAATATTAGACACAGATTGATGAAGCAGAAATGTCCCCGTTTTGGATGGTGAGAGAGAACGTAGCTTCCATCCGTGGGTGCAGCCTACGTATTGCTTACGTATCGCTGCTGTCCGCTGGTGGAGAAGAGAAGTCTGGGGAAATCCAGGATTTGTTCATCTTGATGAGTGTAAGCCTGTTGGCACTGTCGGTTGACAGGCGGGTACGCTTATCTGTGATGATTCCCCCAGCCGCACTAAACACCCTTTCCGACAAGACGCTAGCCGCAGGACAAGCAAGCACCTCCAGGGCATACAGCGCGAGTTCAGGCCACGTGTCCAGCTTCGACACCCACCCAGTAGTTGTAGGTGGCAGAGGCGTCACGGAGGACGGTCGTGCGATCCGCTACGTACTCCCTCACCATCCTTTTACAGTGCTCCCGCTGACTCAGCCTTGACTGGGGAGCGGTGACACAGTCTTGGTGTGGAGCCATAAAGCTGTCCAGGCCCTTAAAGACTGTTGCACTGCCTGGGCTGTACATGCTGCTCGATCTCCACACCTCCCCTGCTACCTGGCCCTCGGAACTGCGCCTTCTGCCACTAGCGCTGTCGGATGGGAATTTTACCATCAGCTTGTCCGCCAGGGTCCTGTGGTATAGCAACACTCTCGAACCCCTTTCCTCTTCGGGAATGAGAGTGGGAAGGTTCTCCTTATAGCGTGGGTCGAGCAGTGTGTACACCCAGTAATCCGTAGTGGCCAGAATGCGTGCAACGCGAGGGTCACGAGAAAGGCATCCTAACATGAAGTCAGCCATGTGTGCCAGGGTACCCGTACGCAACACATGGCTGTCTTCACTAGGAAGATCACTTTCAGGATCCTCCTCCTCCTCCTCCTCATCCTCCTCAGGCCATACACGCTGAAAGGATGACAGGCAAGCAGTAGGGGCACCGTCAGCAGTGGGCCAAGCTGTCTCTTCCCCCTCCTCCTCATCCTCCTCATGCTCCTCCTCCTCCTCCTCCTCCTGAATGCGCTGAGATATAGACAGGAGGGTGCTCTGACTATCCAGCGACATACTGTCTTCCCCCGCCTCCGTTTCCGAGCGCAAAGCGGCTGCCTTTATGATTTTTAGGGAACTTCTCAAGATGCATAGCAGAGGAATGGTGACGCTAATGATTGCAGCATCGCCGCTCACCACCTGGGTAGACTGCTCAAAGTTTCCAAGGACCTGGCAGATGTCTGCCAACCAGGCCGACTCTTCTGAAAAGAATTGAGGAGGCTGACTCCTACTGCGCCGCCCATGTTGGAGTTGGTATTCCACGATAGCTCTACGCTGCTTATAGAGCCTGGCCAACATGTGGAGCGTAGAGTTCCACCGTGTGGGCACGTCACACAGCAGTCGGTGCACTGGCAGATTAAAGCGATGTTGCAGGGTGCGCAGGGTGGCAGCGTCCGTGTGGGACTTGCAGAAATGTGCGCAGAGCCGGCGCACCTTTACGAGCAGGTCTGACAAGCGTGGGTAGCTTTTCAGAAAGCGCTGAACCACCAAATTAAAGACATGGGCCAGGCATGGCACGTGCGTGAGGCTGCCGAGCTGCAGAGCCGCCACCAGGTTACGGCCGTTGTCACACACGACCATGCACGGTTGGAGGCTCAGCGGCGCAAGCCAACGGTCGGTCTGCTCTGTCAGACCCTGCAGCAGTTCGTGGGCCGTGTGCCTCCTATCTCCTAAGCTGAGTAGTTTCAGCACGGCCTGCTGACGCTTGCCCACCGCTGTGCTGCCACGCCGCGCGACACCGACTGCTGGCGACGTCCTGCTGCTGCTGACACATCTAGATTGCGAGACAGAGGTTGAGGAGGAGGAGGAGGAGGAGGAGGGTGCTTTAGTGGACGAAGCATACACCGCCGAACATACCAGCACCGAGCTGGGGCCCGCAATTCTGGGGGTGGGTAGGACGTGAGCGGTCCCAGGCTCTGACTCTGTCCCAGCCTCCACTAAATTCACCCAATGTGCCGTCAGGGAGATGTAGTGGCCCTGGCCGCCTGTGCTTGTCCACGTGTCCGTAGTTAAGTGGACCTTGCCACTAACCGCATTGGTGAGGGCGCGTACAATGTTGCGGGAGACGTGGTCGTGCAGGGCTGGGACGGCACATCGGGAAAAGTAGTGGCGACTGGGAACTGAGTAGCGCGGGGCCGCCGCCGCCATCATAGCTTTGAAAGCCTCCGTTCCACAACCCTATACGGCAGCATCTCAAGGCTGATAAATTTGGCGATGTGGACGGTTAACGATTGAGCGTGCGGGTGCGTGGCGGCGTACTTGCGCTTGCGCTCCAACACTTGCGCTAGCGACGGCTGGATTGTGCGGTGCGAGACATTGGTGGATGGGGCCGAGGACAGCGGAGGTGAGGGTGTGGGTGCAGGCCATGAGACAATTGTGCCTGTGTCCTGAGAGGGGGGTTGTATCTCAGTGGCAGGTTGGGGCACAGGGGGAGAGGCAGCGGTGCAAACCGGAGGCGGTGAACGGCCTTCGTCCCACCTTGTGGGGTGCTTGGCCATCATATGTCTGCGCATGCTGGTGGTGGTCAGGCTGTTGGTGGTGGCTCCCCGGCTGATCTTGGCGCGACAAAGGTTGCACACCACTGTTCGTCGGTCCTCAGGCGTCTCTGTGAAAAACTGCCAGACCTTTGAGCACCTCGGCCTCTGCAGGGTGGCATGGCGCGAGGGGGCGCTTTGGGAAACAGTTGGTGGATTATTCAGTCTGGCCCTGCCTCTACCCCTGGACACCGCACTGCCTCTTGCAACCTGCCCTGCTGCTGCCTCCCCCTCTGAAGACCTGTCCTGAGTAGGCGTTGCACACCAGGTGGGGTCAGTCACCTCATCGTCCAGCTGCTCTTCCTCCGAATCCTCTGTGCGCTCCTCCCTCGCACTTACTGCGCTTACTACTACCTCACTGATAGACAACTGTGTCTCATCGTCATCGTCCTCCTCACCCACTGAAAGGTCTTGAGACAGTTGGCAGAAGTCCCCAGCCTCATCCCCCGGACCCCGGGAACTTTCCAATGGTTGGGCATCAGTGACGATAAACTCCTCTGGTGGGAGAGGAACCACTGCTGCCCAATATGAGCAGGGGCCCGAGAACAGTTCCTGAGAGTCTTCCTGCTCCTGAGCATGTGTCATTGTAGTGGAGTGAGGAGGCTGGGAGGAAGGAGGAGCAGCAGACAGAGGATTCGGATTTGCAGCACTGGACGGCGCAGAACTCTGGGTGGATGATAGCTTGCTGGAAGCACTTTCTGCCATCCAGGACAGGACCTGCTCACACTGCTCATTTTCTAATAAAGGTCTCCCGCGTGGACCCATTAATTGTGCGATGAATGTGGGGACGCCAGAAACGTGCCTCTCTCCTAATCGCGCAGCAGTCGGCTGCAAAACACCTGGATCACGAGCTCGGCCTGTGCCCACACCCTCACTTGGGCCTACGCGTCCTCGGCCGCGTCCATGTCCTCTAGCCCTACCCCTACCCCTCAGCATGCTGTATTACCAGTGATTTCACAGCCAGGAAATAAATTGGCGCAAGCCTGCAGGCCAAATAGAATTTTTTCCCTGGTTTTTACAAGGAACACCCACACTGCGTGTATTCAATGAATACTAAGTTTAATAACTGTGTTGTGGCCCAGCCAATTTGTCCCAGAACTGCAGTGATGCAAAGTAATTCGCTACCTACAGCAGATCAGGGATTTCCCATGCAGGAAAAAAATTGCCGCACGCCTGCGGTAAAACGTAGCTGACTGCGTCTGATTTTTTCTGAACGTTCAGCGCACAGCACACACGTACACAGAGCCCTGAGTACTGTCAGAGGCAGGCCAAATAGAATTTTTTGCCTGCTTTTTACAAGGAACACCCACACTGCGTGTATTCAATGAATACTAAGTTTAATAACTGTGTTGTGGCCCTGCCAATTTGTCCCAGAACTACAGTGATGCAAAGTAATTCGTTACCTACAGCAGATCAGGGATTTCCCATGCAGGAAAAAAATTGCCGCACGCCTGCGGTAAAGCGTAGCTGACTGCGTCTGATTTTTTCTGAACGTTCAGCGCACAGCACACACGTACACAGAGCCCTGAGTACTGTCAGAGGCAGGCCAAATAGAATTTTTTGCCTGCTTTTTACAAGGAACACCCACACTGCGTGTATTCAATGAATACTAAGTTTAATAACTGTGTTGTGGCCCTGCCAATTTGTCCCAGAACTGCAGTGATGCAAAGTAATTCGCTAACTACCGCAGATCAGGGATTTCCCATGCAGGAAAAAAATTGCCGCACGCCTGCGGTAAAACGTAGCTGACTGCGTCTGATTTTTTTCTGAACATTCAGCGCACAGCACACACGTACACAGAGCCCTGAGTACTGTCAGAGGCAGGCCAAATAGAATTTTTTGCCTGCTTTTTACAAGGAACACCCACACTGCGTGTATTCAATGAATACTAAGTTTAATAACTGTGTTGTGGCCCTGCCAATTTGTCCCAGAACTGCAGTGATGCAAAGTAATTCGCTACCTACAGCAGATCAGGGATTTCCCATGCAGGAAAAAAATTGCCGCACGCCTGCGGTAAAACGTAGCTGACTGCGTCTGATTTTTTCTGAACGTTCAGCGCACAGCACACACGTACACAGAGCCCTGAGTACTGTCAGAGGCAGGCCAAATAGAATTTTTTGCCTGCTTTTTACAAGGAACACCCACACTGCGTGTATTCAATGAATACTAAGTTTAATAACTGTGTTGTGGCCCTGCCAATTTGTCCCAGAACTGCAGTGATGCAAAGTAATTCGCTACCTACAGCAGATCAGGGATTTCCCATGCAGGAAAAAAATTGCCGCACGCCTGCGGTAAAACGTAGCTGACTGCGTCTGATTTTTTCTGAACGTTCAGCGCACAGCACACACGTACACAGAGCCCTGAGTACTGTCAGAGGCAGGCCAAATAGAATTTTTTGCCTGCTTTTTACAAGGAACACCCACACTGCGTGTATTCAATGAATAATGTATGTCTTCTGGCCCTGCCTACACAATTCTATCCCTGTAGTATTAATGCCGGGTGCAATGCTCTGCACAGCCGGTTTTGAGAAAAAAAAAAAAAAATGCAACACTGCTAACAGCAGCCTGGACAGTACTGCACACGGATAGATGTGGCCCTAGAAAGGACTGTTGGGGTTCTTGAAGCCTACACTAACTCCTAACACTCTCCCTGCCTAACCCCCACTTCTGTCCCTATTGCAGGGCGCAATGCTCTGCAGATCCAATTTTGGAAAAAAAAAAAAATACTGTGCTAACACAGTACTGCACACTAGTAGATGTGGCCCTAAGAAGGGCCGTTGGGGTTCTTGAAGCCTACACTAACTCCTAACGCTCTCCCTACAGCAGCTCCAGCACGATAGTACTTTCCCTCAGCTAAGTCACAAGGCATGTGTGGCGAGCCGCGGGAGGGGCCGACTTTTATACTCGGGTGACATCTGATCGCCCCAGCCACTCACAGCAGGGGGGTGGTATAGGGCTTGAACGTCACAGGGGGAAGTTGTAATGCCTTCCCTGTCTTTCAATTGGCCAGAAAAGCGCGCTAACGTCTCAGAGAGGAAACTGAAAGTAACCGGAACACCGCGTGGTACTCGTTACGAGTAACGAGCTTCCCAAACACCCTAATATTCGCACGAATATCAAGCTCGGACGAGTACGTTCGCTCATCTCTAGTCTGCATCTTACCTAATTGCCAAACATTGGAAAAAAACTGTTGACCCCGACATTAGAAAACCTTCAAGACTTACTGACATTGCATGCCTGGATGGGGAAATTGATGGCAATTCATTCTAATTACTTGCCAAAATACGAGGATATGTGGAATGTATGGCTATGAAAGTATACTGGATAGACGTATAGAGAGTAGAGATGAGCGAGTATACTCGCTAAGGCACATTACTCGAGCGAGTAGTGCCTTAGCCGAGTATCTCCCCGCTCGTCTCTAAAGATTCGGGGGCCGGCGCCGGTGACAGGTGAGTTGCGGCGGAAGCGGGAGAGAAAGATCTCCCCTCCGCCAGCCCCCGAATCTTTAGAGACGAAGAAGGAAGACTTCAGCAGCATTGAAGGTGCAAAATTGTAGGTAGTTTTTATTCCTCCATCACACACAAAAAGACAAGCAACGTTTCGGCCATCTTGGCCTTTCTCAAGCTTAATTACAGAGTGGTAACACTCACATATAAATAGTACAAGAGTAACAGCCAATGAAACATATACACATCACAAATAATCCTCCCCTTCTCAGGTGAAATCTATTAGCTTCATACAAACATCATGACGAGTATGGTCCAGTGCCGCCCTCCATTCCACATAGTCCACCAATCAGAGATGCATATGCCGACATACCTCCTTCTTGGGGGTGGTCATCATGAGAATGCATTAGGAGATAGATCGCTACGTCACGCGTCGCATAAACGGCAACGCGTCACGTGGATGGTAACGTCATTATGTCCTTCTCAGACATCATATGCGCCGATATGTCTGCATAACGCAGACGCGGGATTTTGCATCAGCGGCCGCGAGACCACAACAGCGCGTCCCCGTATACCATGTAGAGAGTGCATGCGCCGATGTATCTTCATAGTACAGAGCCACATATGATGGATCAATTCAGCCTTAGCAGCAGTTCTCCACGGGGGAGTGCTGATAACATTGTTTCCTGATGGAGAACAAAGGATCTGAGCTCAGATAAGTGCCCTCTGGCTATTAACTGCATTCAGCTAAAGGCTTCATTTACACACTAAATAGCTATTAAGTAGCTGAGTGGCTACTTAATAGTTTATGCAAAATGATCGCTCAAAGCTGTCACTCAAACTGCCGTCTGAGCGATCATCGCTCCTTGTAAATGGGCCTTTATAGCTTTTCATAACAATCAGTACACTTGTGCCTATTGTAGACAGAAAAGTTGTGAACTAACTAAATTCTGCACATCTCCAAATTTTATACACCATTTACATAAATGAGGCCTGCTGTAGATAACCATACGTATAGCGTTTGTTGTATCAGTGCATATTGAAAAATTCTAAATTACAGTTATTTTTTCGCCATGAAACATTTAGGTGGAGAGAAAGCAGTCCCGGGTACTGGACAGGGGTATTACATGGACATGTGTGGACTCTGACTCAGAAAGGTGGCCACTTGTGGTACGCAGTGTATCCCAGCCCAGGGACAATGGAAAGTCGGGTGGAAAAGAGCACTCAGAAGAGGTTGGCAAAACGAAAGCTGCCCCATACTGTCCCAGAATCAATAAAGCGGAAAAAAGACACCATAAAGCAGGAGAATGAGGAGGTAGCCGGAGATGATGGCTCTCTACATACAGATTGTACCAAAGACGGTGACATCCTGCAGGATTACTTCCAGTTGCACGTTAGTCTCAGTGAGCTCTACAGTTTATGGGGAGCGTCTGACCAGACCTTTCTGAAAGTAGCTCAGGAATTTTCAGGTAATATACATAATATAAAACCCTACATTTTTTACCTGTGTCATCCAGCCATAAATGCAGAAAACGTTATTAGGGACCTCTCACTCTATTTATAACTGAGAAATTTGGTATGTGGGCTAACTTAAATTCCCAGTCATGTTACAAGGCCTGTTAGCAGCTTGTACATAGACTTCTAGGGAAGCTGCCTTCTAATAAGTGATGCTGCTGAGACATTATACCATTCTCCATTTGCATACCAAATTTCCCAGAGGAGCATTGCATGACCTATTAGTCTCCTTGTGCCTGCATGTCCTCCTCCACAAGGAGAAAGAGTACCTCTCCCTAATTACAGAAAAATGTAGTATTGAATTGAGAAAATACCCTTTAACTAACTAAAATGTTAATTTCAGTGTGTGTCTGTGTATTTACATACATATAATCTGTAATTGCCATTTGTCTGTCTTCCAGGAATTCGAGTTTTGCGTCAGGATCCTGTAGAATGCCTTTTTTCTTTCATCTGTACCTCCAACAACCACATCTCTCGCATCACTGGAATGATTGAGCGATTGTGCACTGCTCTGGGAAGAAGGCTATGCCAACTTGACACGGTGGAGTACTATTCATTCCCCACACTCCAGGCACTGGCAGGCAGGTAACATGGCAGTTTTCATCTGACTGGCTATGCATACAAAAAAAAAATCAAGCACCTAGAAGGAATTGCCCTTTGCTGCAAAACTCGGCATGCAGTTACATCTCAGGCAGATATACAAATGATTAGAAATAACCTAGTGCAAAACAGCTTTAACATGTTAAAGAGTCTTTATACTCACAAATGAGCACTTTAAAAAAAGAAATATCAATCGTTTAGAATCCACTTGGCAAATGACAAATGTATCAAAGTCTTCTGTAGTTTGCAATCATCAGAAAGTCACAGAATTTTTACACAAGTAGTGTGTTGCTCAAAAATGTTGAAAATTGTTGCTTTTCTACGCTTCTTACTCCACTTTTATAAACTGTCTAGAAAAGGAGGCTTGGGTGGGGTGAGATTTTTTTACAAACATTAAAGAAATGTGAGACTTTAAAAAAGTTGATACCTTATATGTTTTTTTTTGTTAATAATAAAGGTCTTTTTGCAATGAAACTAACTTTTCCACTTTTTTTAGATGCTTATTTAGTGCAGTGTAATATACTTTTGACAACACCTGATAATCGCATTTCTGGGTGCTGATGAGTGACAGGGGGAACCCCTTTCCCTGTCAACCACTTTCATGGTGTGATTGCTGTTTATCACAGCATGTAAGGAGTTAAACGGCAGGGTCAGAAGTTTCTCTGCACCTGGGCCTTTAGAGCAGGAGCCCTGCTGCCAGTAGACAGGTAAGCCCTGGCTCTTCCAAGTATGGGAACTCCATGCTGGCTTTAGGCTAAGCCAAGACCAAGCCTAAAGGCCCATTTAGACACAACGATTATCGCTCAAAATTCGCTCAAAAGCTGCTCAAAATGTTCGCCCATCGTGCAGATTTCGTTAAGCTGTCGCTCATCAGAAAGACGATGATTAGCCTTATCAGGGATTCACAGCGGGATACAGCTGATACTATTGTTTCAGCTGTATCCCGCTCCCTATTAACAGGCTTGGTATGAAGACCAGCTCTGTTCTCCATACCTGGCACGGAGCGCTCGGCTGTATAACTACCAGGCTCTCCGAGCCGAAAACATCTGGATGCAGAAGACAAGCAGGGACAACCCACTTGTCTTCTGCATCCTCCGCTAACAGCGCAAGGTGATCGCTCATCTTGAGCGATCATCTTGCGCTGTAAATGACACCGATGATCGCTCAAAAGTCGCTTGAGCAACATCTTTTGAGTGATTATCGTTGTGTCTAAATAGGCCTGTAGGCCCCTTGGTGATAAACAGGTCTCTCAATATGAGGAAGTGGCATTGTGCGTGTATACAGATGTATGCGTATCGCTAGGGGGCTAAAAGGTATTTTCTAATGGGATATTTGGTATATTTGTGTATAATTTTAGTATATGGATTGCATATTTGTGTATTGAAATATACAAATTTTATACTACTATATACCATTTGTAACGTACTGCAATTTAGTGTGATACTGCTGTCAATAAACCTATTTACCATAAGATAATGTTGGGTTGTTTTCTGTTATCGTTTACCTTATATTGTGCCTCAAATCACAACAAACTTCGGCCGCCTGCAGACGAGCGGGTCGGATCCGGCGGCGAGAATTCTCGCCGCGGGACCCGAGCGCCTGCAGAGACGAGCGCGTACTCACCCGCGCCCGGCGGCCCCGGCTCTTTCATGTGCCGGCTGCCAGGCAGCCGGCGCATGCGCCGACCGGAGCCGGAGGCTGGGTGAGTGATGTTTCTGTGCGAGGCTCTGCGAACCCCGCACAAAAATAGGACATGCCGCGGTTTGTTTGCCGCGCGAGATTTCGCGTGGCCAAACCGCGGCCGCCTGCATAGGAGTGCGTATTGTAATGCACTCCTATGCAGGCTTTTAGTGGCGGAAATCCCGCTGAGGGATTTCCGCCCGTGTGCAGGCGGCTTTCCCCATACAGTGTTGTGACAATTTTTGGTAAAAATGGATTTCATGAGCCTAATAATATTCTAAGTTTGCTGTAGATGTTGCACTCCCATAAATAAGCTGCTTGGAGCTAATATGTTTGTTCTGAATATTCAGTACATCCCTGTTGGTGACAACAGTGTACCAGTGCTGACTGAAGGCTACTCTGCCCAATCGGCTGTATTCTTTCAAGCATTACTGCTTACTGAACATTAATAGTGTACACGGTTAAAGCCCATTTACACAGGACGAATGTCGAGCAAACTATGCCCAACACTCGTCCCCGCATGCACTCGCTCCCATGCTATCACACAGGAGCAAGTATCGCTGGCTGACAGAGCGGCCAGCAGGTGGGCGGAGAGGCTGCAGGAAATTTATCTCCTCGCTCTTCCCCCTGCCTTTTTCCATTCACATAACATAGCGGCCGTTCAATAATAAACAGCTGCTATTTACACTGAATGATCATCGTTCAGCTCATCGTCCATGCAGAATAAGTGATGGATGATGAGCTGAACGCTGGTCGTTCAGTGTAGATACCAGCCATTCAGTATTGAACGTCCGCTGTGTTCAGTTAACGGAGAGGGGCGGGGGAGAGCAAGGAGAGTAATCTCCTTCTGCTGCCTCGCTGTGAGCCAACGATACTTGCTACTGTGCAGTAGCATGGGAGCGAGTATGTACGGGGACAAGTGTCAGGCATCGTTTGCCCGACATTTGTCTCGTGGAAAGGGGCCTTTACTCATTATTCTTATTTGCATATGCCAAGATATAAATGACTCCTAGTGTGCCAGATAGGTGTAAGATGCTAGAGTACTTTTATATATACTCAGCCAAATGTCATATACTCTACTAAATTAGTTAAGCTGTTTCCTCTAGCCATGTGTTTCGATGCAAATACAAATGGTCGTGGTTATAGTAAATCCAAATGTATGATGTTTTCTTGTGTTTATGTTGCAGCTGATGACACTGAGGCAAAGTTACGAGATTTGGGTTTCGGTTACAGAGCAAAGTTTGTCAGTGAGAGTGCCAGGTCAATTTTACAGAAGCAAGATAGTGATTGGTTGGACACCCTTCGACTGGTTCCCTATGAGGAAGCAAAGTCTGCTTTATGTGCCCTGCCGGGGGTAGGAGGCAAAGTGAGTGTGATATTTTCACTTTAGAAGCTATGACCATTCAGTACAAGTAATAAAAATGGTTCTTGTTTGAACTAAAATTGTGTTACTTTGTTAACTTCAGTCTGTTCCCCAAATCCAATCCAAATGTTTGGGGACATTTGATCTAGTGGGGATTCCATCAGAATTGGTAGAAACATATCTACTATGCATGAGCAGCTTTAGCAAAATGTTCATGATGAAGTTAGCCCTTAACTGCACATATTATTACTAACCGGGCAATCACTGACACACAAAACTGCAGGCGTGCTTTAAAAACGCACCTCTTCAGGGAGGCGTACCATATTCCCTAAACCAAACCCCTCTGTAATCCACCTGATAACATGCTCCCTGTCCTACCGACTGCAGTTCCTGCTAGCCGCCATCAACCGCCCCTGCAGTCCTACTGATTCAGCCCCCGCACGTATTGTCTGACCATTGTCTATGTGTATAGCCTCCCACACTCTCCACCCCGCCATACCGTGCACATCTCCAGCCCCTTTACCTTCCGTATCCCCTTATTATCTGTAGTATGTAAGCTCGTTGGAGCAGAACTCTCACCCCTAGTGTCTCCATCAACTGGTTACTACATGTAGCCGTGGTTACACGAAATGTGTTGGCACTATATAAATAAAGATTATTATTGTAACCTACTAAAGTAGCTGAAAAGACTGGAATTGCCATCAGTAGTAGATTACAGTAATATTAGGCCTGATGCCCACAGCCAGGTCGGATTCTGACTGCAAAATATCGCAGCGGAATAATACCCGGCGCCCACCAAAGACCCTATACCCACCTCACCGAACCCACTGCAAGTGTCTCAACTGGCACGCATGCACAGTGCAGTACATGACGCTCTGCGCTGTGACACGGATTCTTGCTGTACTTCCTCAGTGCTCACTGCAATAGGAGCCGTCCGTGCTATTTTTTTTTTTTTTCTGCACAGAATAGAACATACTGCGATTCTACCCTGCAAGCAGAAAATCGCAGTTGATTTCCCTCGTAGACAGGGGAGAATCGTTTACCACAGCATGTCTATGGATTGGCATTGCTGCAGAATTCGCGGCAGGTGGCTGACCACGAATTCTGCAGCGATAATCCGTCCGCGGGCATTCGGCCTTAAGGTACTATAATGATGGATCTCGCAGTTGTTCAGACTGCACTGTTAGTTCCAGAATACATGCTTCTATTTGAATTTGGTATATTTTTTTAGGTTGCAGATTGTGTTTGTTTGATGGCTCTAGATAAACCGGAGGCGGTACCTGTGGACACTCATGTATGGCAGATTGCAAAAAGAGACTATTTACCTCAGCTCGGTCATGGCAACAAGACTCTCACAGAGCGGGTTTACCGGGAAATTGGTATGAACATTCAAGAATTGTTGGGAAGATTTATGTCTTTCATGTCCATTTCCAGTTTTCTGGGCAATGCAGATAGGAGTGAGGTACATGGCACAGAGGGTAGTTGGTTGGCAAGCTGACCTCTCAAGGACATTGATTTAGTGCCAAGTAGCAGCTGCAAAAACATAAGATTTTGTAATTTATAAAAAGAGAGACCGAGTGTAATATTGTTTCTAAAAAATCTCTTGTAAGACCACATCTTGAATGCAGGAGGAAAAGATATTTGTATGGTGTTTGCAGATAAATAGAGAAGATTAGGAAGTGAGTTGTCGGTTGTTGATACTGTCAGTCTTTGCTGACAGTGGAAGCCAGTTGACCGCTGCAGCCAGAGACTACAATGTCTTTGTTTCAAGCTCCTGGCATCATGGTGCCCAGGATGTGAGCGTTGATGCCAGGAGAACAAACAGTTGGCTCTGTTTAAATGCAGCAGTCACCTGGCTTCCGCCGTCAGCAGAGCCCGGGTTGTCGCGGAGGTCGTTACACACATTTTTCTGAGAGCGAAGAGAGGGGAGAATCCTTTCTTTTGTTTTATTTTATGCCATGGGCATCTGTTCATAAATTTAGTCACCAGTCACTTCATTTTAGCTCATTGAAGCCACTAGTAAATGACTTCTCGCTCAGTATAAACAGGCAGCCTTTCATCTTTGAACAACTTCCTCTTCGCAGTGAACAGAGGTGGGTCGGCGTCGGGAAGAAATCTTTTCTGCGCTCTGTCTCTATTCACTCAATCGTCACTTCTGTGTGAAAGCATAGTCGTCCAGTGGAAAAGTACCCTAAGCTGCTCTCTGACATTCAGTGATGTATGATTGATCTGAGAAAGATTGAACTTGAAAGAAGTGTGTTTCTTATTTTCAGCCTAAGTAATTCTGTAACTATCTAATATGTCTTTTCATATTTCTTGCTTTTCAGGAGATTATTTTCGCAGTATTTGGGGTCCCTACGCTGGATGGGCTCAAGGAGTAAGTTTCATTTGCTTATAAGACTTCAATCACATATACAATTTTTGTGGCGGTTTGAGGTGGAGTTTTAGTGGCATTTTTGATGCAGTCTTTTGAGCCAAGACAAAAATGAGGGGATCCCAGGAATCTTAAGCGAGACGATCTTTGCTGGCGGGTCACAAAGAAGTTAGGGCTTCTCTGTGTCACCTTGCCTTTCAGAGGCAGGGAATCAGCAGGGGAGTTAGAGCAACCTGAATGTCCCTCCTCAGTGGAGTTCTGTCACCCTGCTAACCCTAAAAGTCCAAGGAATTCCAGGATTTGGAGGACCTGCAGCAGGAAGGTCTGCCTCCTATGCATACTAAGCTAAAACTGATTTAGCTTAGTGGCCACAGGAGGAATATAGCTGGTAGGAGGAGTTACCTCCTTTTTTGCTTAGTGTCTGCCTCCTAGTGGCAGGAGCTATACCATAAGGTCTTCGCTGTATCCTCCAATGAGAAAAATTGTCTACAGGTGCATAAAGTTGACATCTATTTATTTTCTTTAATCTACAAACATGTTGTGAAATGAGCCATACAGATGGGTCCTGAGTTCTTAGTTTTTTAGACTAATGGTGGAAAGTTCACTTTTAGATGCAAGGTGAATATGAATTTTGTGTACTGCCTAAATATCTGTCCTATTGATTAAAAATGATATAAAACTTGTTTTTACAGTTGAATTAAAACTCTAGAGTTGATTTGCAAATCATGGTCTAATCGAGCTTTCTGTTGCTGCTGTTATTTTACTCATTGGCACCACAACTAGTTTTCTTTTTTTTTCATCCTTGACTTCCAAAAGCCATAGTGTTTTCTTGTTTTTATGTCAACTAGTGATGAGCGAGTATACTCGCTAAGGGCAATTGCTCGAGCGAGCATTGCCCTTAGCGAGTACCTGCCTGCTCGAGAGAAAAGGTTTGGGTGCCGGCGGCGGGCAGGGAGCTGCGGGGGAGAGCGGGGAGGAACGGAGGGGAGATCTCTCCCCCCTTCTGGCTGCCGCTACTCACCGCTCCCCCGCGCTGGCACCCGAACCTTTTCTCTCGAGCGGGCAGGTACTCGCTAAGGGCAATGCTCGCTCGAGCAATTACCCTTAGCGAGTATGCTTGCTCATCTCTAATGTCAACGTAACCATATGTGGGCTTGTGTAAATCGCAATGCGAACAATTTTTAGGTTTCGTTTCTACGAAGTTCACTGCAAGTAAAATGGTATGGTATCTGTCAGTATGATAATGCAAATAAGGGAGATGGAATAATATCTCCACAGTGCCACCTATTGGAGGGCAGCATTCCTTCAAACCAAAGTTAGACTCTTTATATTAGCCTTGTAACAATGACTGAGAATTAAAAGCAAAGCCAGACTCCATGAAAAGATAGCTGTTTCGGGGTATTTATAATGGCGATACCAAATTATAGAAAGCTTTTGTTATGATTCTTGGGGGAAAAAAATCTGTTTTGTAAAATTGCTTTGTGTCAAAAGTCTCTAAAACCCATAGCTTTGTTATTTAATGGAGCTGTGTGACGTTGGTTACAGGTTACCATGACAATCCCATGGTGGCATTTTAATGACCACTTAGATGCCTAGATCAATAAAGAACATGGCATCCAAGGAAGTAAACGGCTGACATAATAGTGACCTCTGATCCTAGCCGTTGAGGGTGAGTGCCAGCTGTATGAGCCTGCTCCATACACTTCTTGGGCACATCTACACTTCTTGCGCGCATCTATCATAAAAATATGACAGATGGTATCAAGGTGTTAAAATTGATAGCCTATCCTTAGGATAGGTCATCAACATTAGATCGATGGGGACCTGACTGTTGCCACCCCAGATGAACAGCTTCTTTAAGGAACTTCCTTGTTTACCAGGCAGATTCCTGTTTAGTAACGGCTTTGCTTGATACTACAGCTTCTTCCCATTCAAGTGAATGGGACTGAGACGAAATATCTGGCACCAACGCTCCTAATAAAACTAGGGCTGTGCTGTACAGAGCATTGTAAACAGTCATGGTGGTGGCCCCTTCAGAGAGCTGTTAGATGGTGGTGCTGAGAGTCAGACGCCACCGATCTGATCTAAGGATAAGCCATCCATTTTGAAGAATTGGAAAACCATTTTTTCCACCTCTTACTAATTGCATTTTTTTTTAATTTACAGGTTTTATTTTGTTCAGATCTAAAGAAATTCAGAGAGAGTTCAGGATATAAACCAAACGCAAAAACAATAAAGAAGCTAAAAGGATAAAAATAGTATTTCTTTTTCTTTTGTGTTTTTCTATACATAATCATTATTTCCCTGTGTACAACAGAAATAAAGTATTAATTCTATATTACTCCTGTGTCGGTTGTATAAGTTTTATAAATAAATTTCAAATGCAAAACTTCTTTGCAGCATATGGTACAATGGTACAGTCACTTAATAAATATACTAACTAGCAGAATAATGGTTTCTGGCATCTTTTCCAATGTTGTAGGGTTTTTCTTTAAACTCCACAGATGTTAGCCTTAGGCTGTCCAGGTAAACAGTATAAGGCCGGGCTCACATGAACATATTTGCTTTGCGTATTGCATGCGCAATGTACACACGCCTAATATGTGGTAAATGGCGTCAATGAAAGTATTTTATTTTAGTGCCTAAGAGAATTATTGTTCTCTAAGGGTGTGTTTGCAACCCAGTAAATGCACAATTTTTTTACGCACCGCATTACCATACGGCCATGTGAGCCCGGCTTAACATTGCTAACTAAATTTTGTTCCCATAATGCACAGATTCTAAATTTATTGTAGGCTTCACTATACAAAGTTTTTTGGTAATTAGATCCTGTTTCGCAAGCAGCAGAAAAACATGTGAACTAATGTAACTTTTATAGTTTAAAAATGGCACCAAACTCTCCAGGAAGGCCCCTTTGTGCCATTGGAGATGCCCACATTTGAGATGTAGAAAGCCTCTGCTACAAAATTACTTTTCAGCTGTGGCCCTCTACAGCAGTTGTTTAAAACATAATCAGCAATACTCACATAAAAAGACTCAAGATCTGTCGAACACCATCAGGAGCAACCTCTCCATTAGAGGGATTCATCTAAACAAGCAGACCCACAAACCAGCACTGTATGCAGACAACATGCTCCTCTACATCACATCTCCGAGAGTAGATATCCCTATGCTTCTACAAGAATTTTCTAATATAGTAGGATTAGTAACTTCAAAATTAACATTCAGAAATATTAAATATATCTATCCCGGTGGGGAAAGTGGAACACTTCCCATTTAGGGCGCCCACCCACTGGCGTTTGCTTTTTCCGCGGGGAAAAAACGCAGCGTTTTCTGCGATTTTTCCGCGCGTTTTTCGCGGCGTTTTCGCGGCTTTTCCGTTAATTTCCATTGACATTCATGGGTGCATTAGGAGAAAAATAAGGACACATATGCAACTGACAGTTCCTATGTTAAAAACGCAAACGCAACGCAAAAAAAACGCCAGTGGACAGGAACACATGTTATCTCTATGCCTGTGCAGGAAAAACGCAAAACGCAGGTAAAAAAACGCCAGTGGGTGGGCGCCCTTAGGTGGAGAAACTCGTCCATAAAATATTTAGGAATCCAGCTTGCAGCGACCCAAAACAATTGGCAACTGCATCATAGACATTTGTCAACATTCTAGGACTAAATTCTGTGTGGAAGTGGAGCAGGCCAAAAGCCCTATTAGAATTAAGGGAGCATTCTGGATACCAGGGGGACTGAATTGAGGGAGGATTGGCGCCTCAACTTTAATACAGACATTGCTACATGCCTGGCATGGGTGAGCTAGAGGGAGTTTGATGATATCGAGACCGGGACTATTTAACCCACTGGTAAGGAACCCCGATCTGTTAAAAGGAGTACACAGTCTGCCAAGGAGATCCTGGTTATTGTATTTCCATTTACATAACTATATTACCATGCTTGCCCCAAACTCTGACCAGACAGTACATCTCACATCATTTAAAAGACAATGCACAGCAGAGAAGGCACCCACACACGTGATCGTACTAGTGCACACGCTCCTGTTGGATGGTCGGATGAGGAACTCTGACCCTAGTTGGATCAGGAAGTGGGACGAGGCATTGGGGAGGACTGTTCCCAGAAAGCTCTGGTCTAAATCTTATGCCCTGTCAAGTAAAATGAATATATCGCTCAACTTCAAAATACTTTCGCAGTGGTATAGAACCCCGGTCAGACTGCATAGAATGCACCCCTCAGTCTCGGAACAGTGCTGGAGGGAGGTGTATGTCAGGCAGGGGCTCCATGCTACGTATGTGGTATTGCCCCCTTTTGGCAAGATGTTGCCCAATTATACCAAGCCATGTGTGCATCTTCACTGCAGTTCACACCGGAATTGGCACTCCTATCTATCCTCCCTGGTCTAATCTCCCAGTTGAAGAAAGGTCTGCTCAAACACTTTATTATGGCAATGAGACAGAGATAATCCCAGGATATTGGAGGCAGAGCATTGCTATTCTGAGAGTGGTGTGGTTGGAGCCCATGGACTCCGTGATATAGATGGAGGAGCTTAGAAGCAGACAACTCAAAATGCTATTGGGCCATCTGGGTGGAGTTCCAAGACTCCCCCTCTCTCACATCTTGGTTGAGGAGTGGTTTGATGACATAAGAGATCCCAGGTGAATTTTCATGAACAGTATTGCTCTATGTCCCCAGGGTATTTTTCCCTTCCCTAAAGTCCCCTACTAATCCCTCTTTCAGATTTTCTATTCAACTTATCTGGCTTTCCTCTTCAAACTACTTCTGTACTTTCATATAATTTTGGACTAAAATGGACAAGAGGGGAGGGGTTGGCGCTCGGCGAGCTATCTTAGGGGGACCAGACGGCGGAGAGAGAGGGGCTGGACGAGTAGCCCCCAGACAAGACACAGAAGAATGTTGAAATGTTTATTTTGTTCTATACATAAATAAAAGGAACAGAAGAAAACGCCAAATTAAGGCTGTCTGTCCACAGGCGGGTTTTCATTGCATTCCCCACGGCGATAATCCAGATGTGGGGAACGCAGTGAAAGCTCTCCATAGCGTTGCTATGGAGAGCACTTCCCCCCTGTCCACCAGCGGCTGCGACTTGCCGCGATTCTCCGCGGTCAGCCTACCTGTCCTACTCCTACTCCCGCGCATCGGTATCCCGCGACGGACATCCACCACAGGATACCACAACGCCTGTGGACCGGCAACCATAGGTGTGCTGAAGGACAACGATGAGTCTTATCAGGGATTCACAGCGGAATACAGGTGATACTATTGTTTCAGCTGTATCCCACTCCCTGATGACAGGCTGGGTATGAAGAACAGAGCGGTCCAGCTATGTTCTCCAGACCCCACACGGTGCTCTCTGCTGTATAACAGACGGGCGCTCCATGCAGAGAACAGCTGGATGCAGGAGACAAACGGGGACACCCCGCTTGTCTTCTGCATCTTCCACTCAAAGCGCAAGGCTGTCTAACAGCTGGGCGCTCGAATCAGGGAACAGCTGGATGAAGAAAGCAAGCAGGGACACCCCGTTTGTCTTCTGTATCCTCCGCTCGGAGCGCTTGGCTGTACAGTCTCTCCGGTTATCCGCAAAAATAAAGTTAAAGTTCTGGTTTCCATATTCTTTTACAAAAGATAGCAGGAATGGAGGCAATAGTTTTCAGATCTCAGCATTCTCTTGTTGGATCAGTATCCACGGTGGGTACTGGCTTTCAACATAGCCGTCTCCATTAAGGTATCGTTGCAGGCTTCCTAGACACTTCCTCACAGGAGGAGCAGCGGTAGAGGAGGTGGATGCTGAAGCAGAGGGTGCACTCTCTGGCCAGATAGGGTCCCATTTCTTAGACTCCCTCAGGCAGTTCTCCGGCTGTGGGGAGACCGGTGTAGACGGTACATAAATGGGTGCTGGTAGTGGCAGAACCAGCTGCTGCAGCTCCGGCTCGTCGCCCCGATAAAAACGGGGTTGAACAGGAGAATAGCCAGCAGAAATTCCAGGAATAACTCTGGCTGCCAGCTCTCCTGGGTCAGCATTCTTGTTAGTCTGCCGAGACAAGTCTAGTGGTTCGCTGGTGGCAGAGGAAGTCTCCTCCTATGTGCGGTTCTCAACTGCAGACTGTTGCTCCATGGCAAGGGAGATCCCCCTACTTTTTCCACAGCCTTCGTGGGACCTCCTTGGTGGGAAGTTTTCGTGGGCTCTTGTGGTGGTGAAGAAGAACAGCAAAACTGGGCGACATTTTGTGCAGATATATTAGCTTCTCCCTCCACAGTTACGGAATGTAAACGTGGCAAGATAACAGGGTCTAACAATTTCACACGCCCTTTTCTCAGGGCGTAATGCATCCTGGCAATATAAGAATGAGATCCAGGTGAAGAATTTTCTTTTTGTCTCTGCATTCTTAGCAGATGGCTCAGTCTTGTCTCTCTGACACTTCTTCAGAGAACTCAGTGGACTGGAAAAAACAAAAAAAATTCCTAGACACTCAACCTTTCTCATCACCGGTCTGGAAAATAATGGCTGAGGCATTTTCTCTCTGATCTTTTTATACAGGCACATTACACCCATCCTGTTCCCATAAGGGAAGAACGTGACCCGTCCAGGCCACCGCTAGGGTAGCCGTCATGGGTAAAACAATTCAAGCGGTGTTGAAAAACTACAGTTCGATGTCACGTGACGCCACCGTTCCTTCCTCTGCGGTGATACTGGATAATAAAATGAGAGTTAACACATACAGAGTATAGATGTAAACAAAGCCGGAAACCGTTGGCAAAATTGCTTTACTGAAATACGCCAACTTCAAACAGTCCAGCAATCATTTGGCCAAAGCTTAGCATGGGTGCAGACAGCGTGAATGATGAGACAGGGAGGCAAAACACAGGATGGCTATCGGACCCACAGTCCAAGTTATCTGTGCAGCTCCGCTCCTGGACAAGTAAACTCTATTCTTCTCCAAACTCTTATCCTGTCAACACTCACTCTTTTAGATGCGTCACAGCTCTGCTTGGTGATTTCTTCTCCTTAGTTTACTGAAAATGACTCCTGGGGGCAGTAGTCTCAGGCAACTTCCATTCTCCAATTCCTCTCTCAGCCTACTCCCTGACTGCCTGGTTACTTCTATTGACTGGCTACTACTACTGACTTGCTAACTTGCAAACACATATGAAGCATGATCACATGACTTCCAAACTAACAACTTAAAATGATACATTTCCAGACAAACATCTTACATACCAGACAGTTAGTACTTACAATGCTGCAGCTATGCAATGCACATCAATCATGCAACACTGAGGATACTGACAATACAGTTAGACAAGTGTATGCAAACTTTTCTGGATGGGCCCCATTACTCCCGGCCACTACACAGGCAGCTGTGGCACTTTAAAAAAAAAAGCAAAAAAAAAAACAGGTAGGTTCAATTCTTCCATGAAGATGAATAGGTAGGTAGGTAGGCAGGTAGGTTGGTTCAGTTGGAGCAGCATTTTCAGCAAGCTCAGGCAGCCTTCTGATAGCACCCACAATCTACTGCAGCGGATTGAAAATCATTTGCATAGCACAGCCTTGTGAATTGCCCCACTCCTTATCCCTATTCCTTTTGCACCGGGCTCGCTCATGCATCCTAGGCTTGCAGTGCCTGCAGCACTCTTCCCCTCCCTCCCTTTGCAGGATGGTTCAGCCGGTGATTACTTTGCAATCACTTGTTTCCCTCTGAAGATGCGTCACTCTGAGGGATCTCTTTGGCTGGAAGCATTTCCAGTGGGGACAGACAGAACTTGTTCCCTAAAATGAGGAAAATTGGCTTCAACCCCATAGTGGTTTATTGCCTTCCCCTGGGTTGACATTAATAGCACTAGTAAGAATAATGATAGATTATCATCGTCATCATCATCATCACCCTCAGCAAAGGCTGAAGAATTTACACGTACAGCAGGACTTTTTTTCCACCATACATAACTATAAATATGGATTATATATAGTAGTAGTTTCTATGCTCTATATTGATTAATAATAATGATCTTTATTATAGATTTTATAATGTGTCAATAGATAGATAACACGGACATGCATACACACTGTATGCTAATGAGCCCATCTGTCTGGCAATTGAGACTACATTGTGATGTCATCAGTCTATTGTGACATCATCAGTCTATTGTGACACGGGCAGTATAGAACTATAAATGTCAGAGCTTGGCGGCCATCTTAAAGGGGTTGTCCCGCGCCGAAACGGGTTTTGTTTTTTTTTTCAACCCCCCCATTCGGCACGAGACAACCCCGATGCAGGGGTTAAAAAAGAACACCGGACAGCGCTTACCTGAATCCCCGCGCTCCGGTGACTTCTTACTTACCGGTTGAAGATGGCCGCCGGGATCTTCTTCCTCGGAGGACCGCAGTGCTTCTGTGCGGTCCATTGCCGATTCCAGCCTCCTGATTGGCTGGAATCGGCACGTGACGGGGCGGAGCTACACGGAGCTACACGGAGCCCCATTGAGAAAAGAAGAAGACCCGGACTGCGCAAGCGCGTCTAATTTGGCCATTAGACGCCGAAAATTAGACGGCCTCCATGGAAACGAGGACGCTAGCAACGGAGCAGGTAAGTGAAAAACTTCTTATAACTTCTGTATGGCTCATAATTAATGCACAATGTACATTACAAAGTGCATTAATAGGGCCATACAGAAGTGTATAGACCCACTTGCTGCCGCGGGACAACCCCTTTAAGGCAGTTTCTGCTGCAGCTGGAAGTGGGCAGATGTGTCCTCCTGTATCTCACCCGAGAAGCCACAGGAGCTGGATAATTTTTATTTTTAACAGAGCGCTTTTTAATTCAGCCCACAAGGGGGAGACAACGGCCTACAAAAATCTAATTGTCCGCTGCTTTAGGTTCAATTCTTCCATGGAGAGGAATAGGTAGGTAGGCAGGTAGGTTGGTTTAGTTCTTGTCAGTTGGGGAATGCTTATGGGAAAGGCCTTATGCCTGGTGGTGCATGAAACATCTGGAAGACTCTGGCCAACCTTTCGGAGTGCAAAAAAGTCCAATGCAAGTTTCCTTTGAAAGGAAATATTTCTTTATTCAATCTATAGACATGACAATGGTCTTTATCAAATGGTCGAAACGTTGTGTCTATGCATTGAATAAACAAATATGTCCTTTTAAAGGTTTGTCCCCCAAATGCTGCTCCATCTCAAAAAGTTGGTCTGGATCTTCATAGACGAATAATCCGCATCCTATCAGGAGCGTGCATCTCAGCCCACGTGGTGTGCTTCCCCTCTATTTCAGGGGCATTGTGGAGTGCTGCTGTCAAATAAGGTATTTATTACGCCACTCCATACCCCTTCCCCTCTACGGTGCTGATGCTGCTCCCACTGAACACAGGCGAAGCCGTCCCATGATGTCACAGCTGGGGGCATTGCAAGGAGCCCGGTGGGGAAGCCGCTTGAAGCTGAAAAGGAGGCACTGCACAGCAGAGACAGGAGCCAAGCCAATCAGCAGCTGTAGGTGTTCCCTATACCTTTCACAGCACAATTCCAGGTCTACACCCATTTTTGTGGTGGAGACAAGATACACCAGTACCCAAGAATCTAACTACTATAGTACTGCCCACTAAGTACAGGAATATAACTACTAGAATACTGTCCCCTATGTACAAGAATATAACTGTTACAGTACTGCCCCGTATGTACAAGAATGCAACTACTATAATACTGTCTCATGTACAAGAATATAAGTACTAGAATACGGACTACTATGTACAAAGATATTATTACTAGAATACTGCCCCCTATATAAAGTAATATAACTACTAGAATACTGTCTGTTACATACAAGAATATAACTAATATAATACTGCCCCCTATGTACAAGAATATAACTACTAAAATATAACTACGTAGAAGAATATAACTACTATACAACTGCCCCTTATGTACAAAAATATAACTACTTTACTAATGTCTCCTATGTACAAGAATATTACTACTAGAATACTGTTCCCCCCTGTGTACAAGAATATAACTACTAGAATACTGTCTCCTATATACAAGAGTATAATTGCTATAGTAACAGGAATATAACTGCTTGGATGATAATAATCATCGACTTGGCCTAAGAAGTTAAACGTACGGTATGCTTTTTTTTTTTGCCGCAGATAACTAACTATATCGCTATATATGTATCTATATATAGATAGATAATAAATATATATATGTATATACACATATACACAGTCTGTAAAGAGTCATTTAGCGGACATGTGGCTAAGCCGTATCGGACCGCAGTGCGAGATATGGGCAGCTGGTCCTTGAAGCTCCACCACAGATCGAGGGCGAGGCTGATCCAGGGCAGCAACAGTAAGTCCTGGATGATAAGAGGCAGCGGATGCCAACAGAAGGTCAGGATATTGAATTTGGGAACTCCTCTCAGAGATGTTTCTCCATGTCAATGGTTAACCCCCCACCTCTTCCCGATATTACAGTAATTTATTTACTAAATCACACAGTCATTAATAGAGATGAGCGAACGTACTCGTCCGAGCTTGATACTCGTTCGAGTATTAGCGTGTTCGAGATGCTCGTTACTAGAGACGAGTACCACGCGATGTTCGGGTTACTTTCACTTTCATCTCTGAGACGTTAGCACGCTTTTCTGGCCAATTGAAAGACAGGGAAGGCATTACAACTTCCCCCTGCGACGTTCAAGCCCTATACCACCCCCCTGCAGTCAGTGGCTGGGGAGATCAGGTGTCACCCGAGTATAAAAATCGGCCCCTCACGCGGCTCGCCTCAGATGCGTTGTGACATAGCTGAGGGACAGTGGTATCATGTTGGAGCTGCTGTAGGGAGAGTGTTAGGAGTTAGTGTAGGCTTCAAGAACCCCAACGGTCCTTCTTAGGGCCACATCTAACCATGTGCAGTAGTGTGGAGGCTGCTTTTAGCAGTGTTGCACTTTTTTTTTTTTTTGGTATATCGGCCGTGCAGAGCATTGCGCCCTGCAGTGATAGTCCAGGGACAGAAGTGTGGAGGCAGGGAGAGCGTTAGGAGTTATTGTAGGCTTCAAGAACCCCAACAGTTCTTCTTAGGGCCACATCTAACCGTGTGCAGTACTGTGGAGGCTGCTTTTAGCAGTGTTGCACTTTTTTTTTTTTTGCTATATCGGCCGTGCAGAGCATTGCGCCCTGCAGTAATACTCCAGGGAGAGAATTGTGTAGGCAGGGCCAGAAGACATATATTATAGATTAAATATACGCAGTGGTCCTTTTGAAAAAAATATTGGAAAAAAATCTATTTGGCCTGCCTGTCACTGTGCTCAGTGTTCTGGGTCCGTGTCTGCTGGGGGTAGTAGTTCTCCAAATAAATACGCAGCCAGCTAAGTGTTACAGCAGGCTTGCGCCAAATTATTTCCTGGCTTTGAAATCACCGGTCTGTTGCAGTTAATAACAGTGCAACACTGCAGTTCCGTGACACACACATCAGGGACAGAATTGTGTAGGCAGGGCCAGAAGACATATATTATAGATTGAATATACGCAGTGGTCCTTTTGAAAAAAATATTGGAAAAAATCTATTTGGCCTGCCTGTCACTGTGCTCAGTGTTCTGGGTCCGTGTCTGCTGGGGGTAGTAGTTCTCCAAATAAATACGCAGCCAGCTAAGTGTTACAGCAGGCTTGCGCCAAATTATTTCCTGGCTCTGAAATCACCGGTCTGTTGCAGTTAATAACAGTGCAACACTGCAGTTCCGTGACACACACATCAGGGACAGAATTGTGTAGGCAGGGCCAGAAGACATATTATAGATTAAATATACGCAGTGGTCCTTTTGAAAAAAATATTGGAAAAAAATCTATTTGGCCTGCCTGTCACTGTGCTCAGTGTTCTGGGTCCGTGTCTGCTGGGGGGTAGTAGTTCTCCAAATAAACACGCAGCCAGCTAAGTGTTACAGCAGGCTTGCGCCAAATTATTTCCTGGCGTTCCGTAAGCGAACTCAGCCTCCAACCACAGGCCAATAAGCGGCACATTTAATTACAGCGTTGTGTTTCTGCATTCCTGGTAATACAGCATGCTGAGGGG
This sequence comes from Eleutherodactylus coqui, assembly GCF_035609145.1. Taxonomy (NCBI): domain Eukaryota; kingdom Metazoa; phylum Chordata; class Amphibia; order Anura; family Eleutherodactylidae; genus Eleutherodactylus; species Eleutherodactylus coqui. The sequence goes on from NC_089837.1 coordinate 300,002,066, forward strand.
TAGGGGTAGGCCTAGAGGACGTGGGCGCGGCCGAGGACGCGGAGGCCCTAGCCCGGGTGTGGGCACAGGCCGAGCTCCTGATCCAGGTGTATCGCAGCCGACTGCTGCGGGATTAGGAGAGAGGCACGTTTCTGGCGTCCCCACATTCATAGCACATTTAATGGGTCCACGCGGTAGAGCTTTATTAGAAAATGAGCAGTGTGAGCAGGTCCTGTTGTGGATGGCAGAAAGTGCTTCCAGCAACCTATCGTCCACCCACAGTTCTGCGCCGTCCACTGCTGCAACTCAGAATCCTCTGGCTGCTGCTCCTCCGTCCTCCCAGCCTCCTCACTCCATGAAAATGAGACATTCTGAGGAGCGGGCAGACTCCCAGGAAATGTTCTCGGGCCCCTGCTCAGATTGGGCAGCAGTGGTTCCTCTCCCACCAGAGGAGTTTATCGTCACTGATGCCCAACCATTGGAAAGTTCCCGGGGTCCGGGGGATGAGGCTGGGGACTTCTGCCAACTGTCTCAAGACCTTTCAGTGGGTGAGGAGGACGATGACGATGAGACACAGTTGTCTATCAGTGAGGTAGTAGTAAGGGCATTAAGTCCGAGGGAGGAGCGCACCGAGGATTCTGAGGAAGAGCAGCAGGACAATGAGGTGACTGACCCCACCTGGTTTGCTACGCCTACTGAGGACAGGTCTTCAGAGGGGGAGGCAAGGGCAGCAGCAGGGCAGGTTGCAAGAGGCAGTGCGGTGGCCAGGGGTAGAGGCAGGGCCAGACCGAATAATCCACCAACTGTTTCCCAAAGCGCCTCCTCGCGCCATGCCACCCTGCAGAGGCCGAGGTGCTCAAAGGTCTGGCAGTTTTTCACTGAGAGTGCAGACGACCGACGAACAGTGGTGTGCAACCTTTGTCGCGCCAAGATCAGCCGGGGAGCCACCACCACCAGCCTCACCACCACCAGCATGCGCAGGCATATGATGGCCAAGCACCCCACAAGGTGGGACGAAGGCCGTTCACCGCCTCCGGTTTGCACCGCTGCCTCTCCCCCTGTGCCCCAACCTGCCACTGAGATCCAACCCCGCTCTGAGGACACAGGCACTACCGTCTCCTGGCCTGCACCCACACCCTCACCTCCGCTGTCCTCGGCCCCATCCAGCAATGTCTCTCAGCGCAACGTCCAGCCGTCGCTAGCGCAAGTGTTTGAGTGCAAGCGCAAGTACGCTACGCACCCGCACGCTCAAGCGTTAAACGTGCACGTAGCCAAATTTATCAGCCTGGAGATGCTGCCGTATAGGGTTGTGGAAACGGAGTCCTTCAAAAGTATGATGGCGGCGGCGGCCCCGCGATACTCAGTTCCCAGTCACCACTATTTTTCCCGATGTGCCGTCCCAGCCCTGCACGACCACGTCTCCCGCAACATTGTCCGTGCCCTCACCAACGCGGTTACTGCCAAGGTCCACTTAACAACGGACACGTGGACAAGCACAGGCGGGCAGGGCCACTATATCTCCCTGACGGCACATTGGGTGAATTTAGTGGAGGCTGGGACAGAGTCAGAGCCTGGGACCGCTCACGTCCTTCCCACCCCCAGAATTGCGGGCCCCAGCTCGGTGGTGGTATCTGCGGCGGTGTATGCTTCCTCCACTAAAGCACCCTCCTCCTCCTCCTACGCAACCTCTGTCTCGCAATCAAGATGTGTCAGCAGCAGCAGCACGACGCCAGCAGTCGGTGTCGCGCGTCGTGGCAGCACAGCGGTGGGCAAGCGTCAGCAGGCCGTGCTGAAACTACTCAGCTTAGGAGATAAGAGGCACACAGCCCACGAACTGCTGCAGGGTCTGACAGAGCAGACCGACCGCTGGCTTGCGCCGCTGAGCCTCCAACCGGGCATGGTCGTGTGTGACAACGACCGTAACCTGGTGGCGGCTCTGCAGCTCGGCAGCCTCACGCACGTGCCATGCCTGGCCCACGTCTTTAATTTGGTGGTTCAGCGCTTTCTGAAAAGCTACCCACGCTTGTCAGACCTGCTCGGAAAGGTGCGCCGGATCTGCGCACATTTCCGCAAGTCCCACACGGACGCTGCCACCCTGCGCACCCTGCAACATCGGTTTAATCTGCCAGTGCACCGACTGCTGTGCGACGTGCCCACACGGTGGAACTCTACGCTCCACATGTTGGCCAGGCTCTATGAGCAGCGTAGAGCTATAGTGGAATACCAACTCCAACATGGGCGGCGCAGTGGGAGTCAGCCTCCTCAATTATTTTCAGAAGAGTGGGCCTGGTTGGCAGACATCTGCCAGGTCCTTGGAAAGTTTGAGGAGTCTACCCAGGTGGTGAGCGGCGATGCTGCAATCATTAGCGTCACCATTCCTCTGCTATGCCTCTTGAGAAGTTCCCTGCAAAGCATAAAGGCAGACGCTTTGCGCTCGGAAACAGAGCCGGGGGAAGACAGTATGTCGCTGGATAGTCAGAGCACCCTCCTGTCTATATCTCAGTGCGGTGAGGAGGAGGAGGAGGAGGAAGATGAGGAGGAGGGGGAAGAGACAGCTTGGCCCACTGGTGAGGGTACACATGCTGCTTGCCTGTCATCCTTTCAGCGTGTATGGCCTGAGGAGGAGGAGGAGGAGGAGGATCCTGAAAGTGATCTTCCTAGTGAGGACAGTCATGTGTTGCGTACAGGTACCCTGGCACACATGGCTGACTTCATGTTAGGATGCCTTTCTCGTGACCCTCGCGTTACACGCATTCTGGCCACTACGGATTACTGAGTGTACACACTGCTCGACCCACGGTATAAGGAGAACCTTTCCACTCTCATACCCGAAGAGGAAAGAGGTTCGAGAGTGTTGCAATACCACAGGACTCTGGCGGACAAATTGATGGTAAAATTCCCATACGACAGCGCTAGTGGCCGAAGGCGCAGTTCCGAGGGCCAGGTAGCAGGGGAGGCGCCTAGATCAGGCAGCATGTACAGCACAGGCAGGGCAACACTCTTTAAGGCCCTTGACTGCTTTATGGCTCCCCAGCAAGACTGTGTCACCGCTCCCCAGTCATGGCTGAGTCGGCGGGAGCACTGTAAAAGGATGGTGAGGGAGTATGTAGCCGATCGCACGACCGTCCTCCGTGACGCCTCTGCCCCCTACAACTACTGGGTGTCGAAGCTGGACACGTGGCCTGAACTCGCGCTGTATGCCCTGGAGGTGCTTGCTTGTCCTGCAGCTTGCGTCTTGTCAGAGAGGGTGTTTAGTGCGGCTGGGGGAATCATCACGGATAAGCGTACCCGCCTGTCAACCGACAGTGCCGACAGGCTAACACTCATCAAGATGAACAAAGCCTGGATTTCCCCAGACTTCTCTTCTCCACCAGCGGACAGCAGCGATACGTAAGCAATACGTAGGCTGCACCCGCGGATGGAAGCATTGTTCTCTATCACCATCAAAAACGGGGACCTTTTCGCTTCATCAATCTGTGTATAATATTCCTCCTCCTCCTCCTGCTCCTCCTCCTGAAACCTCACATAATCACGCCGAACGGGCAATTTTTCTTAGGCCCACAAGGCTTAGTCATATAATTTTTCTAAACAATTTTTATACGTTTCAATGCTCATTAAAGCGTTGAAACTTTCACCTCAACCAATTTTTATTTTAACTGGGCTGCCTCCTGGCCTAGTTACCAATTAAGCCACATTAACCAAAGCGATTAATGGGTTTCACCTGCCCTCTTGGTTGGGCATGGGCAATTTTTCAGAGGTACATTAGTACTGTTGATACACCAATTTTTGGGGCCCTCACATACAGTGTAATCAAATTAATTTTTAGCCCTCCTGCATTACAGCTGACGTTACATCAGCTGTGATGGGCAATGCAATGGGATATTTTTATGCACCGCCGGTGGGTTCCTGGCACCCACCCATGCTGTGGGTCCACGGGGAGTTGTAAATGCATCTGTTTCCACTTCTAAAGAACCCCAGTCTGACTGGGGCATGCAGTGTGGGCCGAAGCCCACCTGCATTAAACATGACATTACTACCTCAGCTGTGATGGGCAATGTAATGGGATATATTTATGTACCGCCGGTGGGTTCCAGGGAGCCACCCATGCTGTCGGTCCACACGGAGTTGTAACTACATGTGTCTACTTCTAAAGAACCCCAGTCTGACTGGGGCATGCAGTGTGGGCCGAAGCCCACCTGCATTAAACATGACATTACTACCTCAGCTGTGTTGGGCAATGCAATGGGATATATTTATGTACCGCCGGTGGGTTCCAGGGAGCCACCCATGCTGTGGGTGCACACAGAATTCCCATTGCGGAGTTGTACCTGCCTGTGACTATATATAAAAAACCACGGTCTGACTGGGGCATGCAGACACCTTGACAGAATGAATAGTGTGTGGCACATAGGTTCCCCATTGCTATGCCCACGTGTGCAGCTCCAGATGGAGGTGGCACAGGATTGGATTTCTCATTGCTTATGTACAGCATTGTGGGCTATCGCCCCGCCCCTTTTAAAGAGGGTCGCTGCCTAGCCGTGCCAACCCTCTGCAGTGTGTGCCTGCTTTTCCTGTGGCAGACGCATCTATAAATAGACATGAGGGTGGCGTGGCATGAGGGCAGCTGAAGGCTGGGCAGGGACAGTTTGGTGTGCGCTGTGGACACTGGGTCGTGGGGGGGGGATTTGGCAGCATGTAACCCAGGAGAAGTGGCAGCGGAGTGTCATGCAGGCAGTGATTGTGCTTTGTTGGAGGTAGTGTGGTGCTTGGCTTAAGGTATGCATTGTTAATGAGGGCTTTTCAGATGTTAAAGTTGTTGGGGGGGGGGCCCACTCTTGCTGCTATTGTGGCTTAATAGTGGGACCTGGGAACTTGAGATGCAGCCCAACATGTAGCCCCTCGCCTGCCCTATCCGTTTCTGTGTCGTTCCCATCACTTTCTTGAATTGCCCCGATTTTCACAAATGAAAACCTTAGCGAGCATCAGCGATATACAAAAATGCTCGAGTCGCCCATTGACTTCAATGGGGTTCGTTACTCGAAACGAACCCTCGAGCATCTCGAAAAATTCGTCTCGAGTAACGAGCACCCGAGCATTTTGGTGCTCGCTCATCTCTAGTTACAAGGCATGTGATTTGGTGGCAGAGAGAGAGGATCAATATGTCATAATAGATATAGATACAGTGCAAGAGATATATAGGAAAAGGTGTGTGTATTTATATATAGTCATTACACAGAATGACCTGCAGAGTGCGCTAGTCAGGCATTCTAATACCTGCAAGAGGGAAAGAAAGGGTTAATACCCTAGTTGTAGCAAGAGTTAACTACAAAAGAGGCAGCTGTGCAGGAAGCAGCAGAGAGAGGAGCTGCAGGCTGGTGGCCTAGCAGAGGCCAGAGTCCGACAGGGGTGACAACCCTGGACTCACACCCAAGTGGGGTGCATGTGGACTGTATATATTGATGTTGGATGATATTGCTGTTTTTTGGTGATTGAGGTGATGACAAATAAAGGCTGGCAGGAGCCAGATATAGAAATCCATATCTCCTGAGCAGTTTTTAAACGTGTGGTGCGCCATTTTCAAGTGCAAATGGTTGGCGATCCGCAGGCAAGTGCACCCAGCTTGCCACTATATATATGTATGTATATATATATATATATATATACACACACATACATATATACACACACACACACAAATGGTTAACTGAGCTTTCTTTTAGGGAGAGAAAGACTGTTTACTTGAAACTCTGGGCTGAGACAAGCCCCCCTCCTTGCCTCTGTCTTCTTCTCAGAGATAAGAATGGAGAGAAAAATGTGATACTAACCTTGGAAAGTAGCTTTGTTTGCTTTAATGGAATAGAAGCCGATAATGAAACTAATGAATTATTCTGTCTTAGAAGGCAGGGAAGATAGGAATTTTAAGGTACATTCTTGCTGGGCTCAGAAGTCACAAATGGACATTCAGTGATGTACTAAATGGTTAGAGCAGTTGCATTGTCAGAAGCTCCCAGTGTGTTTTTTTTCTGTAAGAATTTAACTGCAGGGATTAGTTAAACTAAAACAACTTTGTTAAAATCTGTGTTTCATATTCTTTTCATATACCTCTTGTAATTACTAATGATTAATTTTGTTTAAAGTTGTTTGAATATTTTGGCTGCTTTCTAATATCTTTCGATGTAGCAGTGCTGGGAGAGAGATAGCAGAGTTATTTTGAAAAGGTGGGGGCTGTCATTCTCAGACTTCACTCTTTGTTCAAGGTCAAAAGACAGAGAAGACCATCTGCATAGTCCACTATGGCCATTGGAAAATAGATCAGTGTTTAATATAGCACATAACAGCTTTAGGAAATAAGGAAGATAAAATAATATCTCACTCAGCAAACTTTTTCCACACAATTTGTCAAAAATAGCACTCATTCACAATCTCATCTCAATAGAATCATGTACTTTATAACATTATAACACTCACCTCAATGCCTTTCAACTGATGCATGTTTGTTTATCACACTCTTTTTCTGTGTATCTATATCTTGGTGGTACACCTTCACACGTGGGAGGCAGACTTGACCGCATGGATGGATGAGAGTTAATGACCCATGTTCATGTGATGAATGTAAAATGTGTGATATAGATATTGACTGGGAACAAAAGGTTCCCCCCCCCCCCCCCCCCCCTTCTGCATAAGACTTTACTCGTTTGTGATCAGAACTAAAGGGGTGGAGCTAGATTATGTAAAAGTACATAATGGGTCATCCATTTCTTGTCCACAACGGGGGGTGAGAATCTTGGGCAGTCAGAAAGTTGGGTTTTTTTGTCTCAAATTTGATGAGACATTGCAGGCAGGATCAGATTAATAATGAATTTGCTTAAAAGATATCACATTTGAAATATGGATAGGTGATTATAACTCATGTCTCTGTTCTCAGCACTGACATCTTACAAGCCTTATCTGCATCCATCAAATTCTCATCGGATGGATCGGTACGGGTTGAGACCTCAGGTGCCGGCTCAGAAGAGTTTTGTAAACGAACTGCTCTCTTGGTGGAACCGGCTCATGTGTTTGTCCTGACAGCGGCTGCAGAAACTCAGTCTTCCGCAGGTCCTGACAAATTGTTGGCCACCTCCAAGACACACATAGCGAAATTGAATGTACCCCCTATGATGGTATGTTTGAAACCAGAATACACACCCCTGGGTCAAACAGTATCCCTTTAGTTTCCCACAAGAAAATGTTGTTTGGGAGACAAGTGAAAGACTTGGTTCCAATGGGGGTTTGGCATGAGATACGTCCTGCAGCAAACACCTATCTTTTCCAGTCAAGAAAAGACACAAAGAGGTGTTCATGTGGACACCTATTGCATGGTCCATGACCTCCGCGAGGGGAACAAGGTTACGGTTCTGGACTACCCCATAGTAGTCCTCACCCCTCATGACATCCAGAGTATGTGCACACAAGTGCAACCCAAGCATTTATCTCTGGCCTGTCTACAAGGAGCCCTCTTCATGCCTCATAGTATTTCTTTCCAATGTTGTACTACTTTGAACCGGCTACTCTTCTTCCAATCGAGTATGGCCCCCGCAGAATTTCCGCCCGTGGAAGCTGCCATAGGATTGCGTTAGAAAACACAATCCTATACAGACAGCCGCGATTTGTCCACTCGAAATCTTGCGTGGAAAAACAAATCGTGGCATGTCACAGCACAAGAAGCAGAACTGAAGGCCCTCACTGAGGCGTGTAGAATGGCAGAAGGTAAGACTGCAAACGTTTATACTGATTCCCGGTATGCATTTGGCATTGTTCATGATTACGGCCCAATATGGAAGGCCAGACAGTTTCTTACCTCAGTAGAATGGAATGTGTCGGCACATCCTGTACTGCTAACCGTTATCAGAATATGCAGCTTGATAGAAATACATGCTCATAACCTCAGGGCACATTTTTTCTACCCGCAGGCGTCATTTGATGACACATTGCTCATTCCCACCGCTGCCCCCTCCATCGAACTCGAAAAGATGGCGCTGATTTTGTATCTCAAAAAACTTGATGTCGGCCGTCCATGACGACAGCAACTCAGGCAGGACTGGATGTAAAATGACCATATTTGGACCACCCAATCTCATGCTTTGATTTCCAATCAAGTATTGCTTCCTGCATGTGCATAAAGGGCAATTAACTCCTCATGCTATACAAGATGCTATACACCTACTAATAAACAGAGTCAGGAAGACTTTCTACACTGACAGCCTTGTCTCCGTATGATCTCTTTCATTGTGCGCACAATCTCGGACCATAGATCTGGAAGGGTGCAAACATTCCTATTGATAACACCGTAGACCCCAAAAATAAATCCACGTAATCTAATATACAATAGAAACTCTGCTGCTATGAGCTTACAATCTAATATTAGATCTTGTGCTACTAAGGTATATGAGCACCCTTAGATGGCTGCAGGACAAGCACTCCTCTAGCTGACAGATATTCCTTCCAAATACTCCATGCCCTCGGGCCCTGGTCTCAGGCTTCCGCCCCATGCGCTGGCTTCAGGCTTCAACCCTACACCATCAGACTTTGGGTTCATACTTCAGCCTTAAACCTCAGGGTCCAGCTTCAAACAGCCAATGACTGCAGCGCTTGATGAACCAATCATAGCCAGCATTTCCTGGAGGCAGGTATTTTGAACCTCCAAACCAGGAAGCGCTAGGGGGAAACTACACACGAGGCTGCAGAGGAGACTGCATTGGAGCAGACAGCGCCCGTTCGGGCTTATTTCAAGGCTTCCCAAAAATCCTGCTAAAAGAGCTCTACAAAAATCGCAATATTGCTGTGAGAAACCACAGCAATATCGGACAGAACAAAGATGCAATAACTCTGGTTGACCGACCTGCTACCCAATTGAAAAAGTTACAAATAACCAAGAACTACCTATAATGTCCCTACAGCATAATCACCTTTCAGGAGTGCCAGACCTGTGATTTTTACTAAAAGAGTTCAATCTACTGGGAAAATGTTGAAGAGTGCAGAAAGTGTTAAAAGAGTACCATAGGAATCCCGTAGGTTAGGGCTATGATGGTCCCAAACAGTTTTAGAACACTTCCAGTAGTAAGACATTTCTGGAACCACACCTTAAGGCCTCATGTCCACAGGGAAAAATCAGGCCCGCTGTGGATTCTTCATGGAGAATCCCGCAGCGGGTCCCTCCTTTCCCGATGACATGATGCTAAAAAATAAGAATTTCCTTACCTGTCCGGACTCTGCGGACCTGCCCTCCCTCACGGCCGGATCTTCTTTCTTCGGCCCGGCCGATGTGCTCGGCCCGCCAGCAGCATGCCGCGCGCATGCGCCGGTCACTCCATTTCTTTTTTGAACTCCTGCTCTCCCATGCTCAGAGCAGAAATTCAGGCGCAGTTGTACCGTGGATCCGGATGACTTCCATAGACGTCAATAGAAGCCTGCGGGAGCCGTCCCCGCGGGACACCCGAACTAAAATGGAGCATGTAGCGTTTTTTTCCCCGCACTCGGAATCCACGGGGGAAATGACATCTGCAGGTATTTAACTACCTGCAGGTGTACAATGCATTCCTATGGGGCGCAGATCCGCGTGCGCCAAAAACACAGCGGATTTAAAAGTTACAATTATCCCGTGGACATGAGGCCTAAGGCCACTGATTTTGGACACTATTCGTAACACAGGCGTGTGCATTAATCTGGCCACAGGTCTCATGAGTAAACTGGGTTAGGTCAGGGCACACTTCTATATTACAAATGCAAAATCATCGGCCTAATTGCTTTTCAATCCGATCGTCTCCTCTGTATACAATTTCTTTGCAGTAAAATGACTGAACCCCCATCACCATACAATTTCACATTAATTGATGTATGTGGAGTTTTTATGGAGCCCCTCTAGATAACATTTCCAGATGTAAGGGTACCTCGTGATTTGCTGCATACGTACAGGCATTTGCCCCCTGCATTTTGGAATAGCCTAATGCTCAAATAAAGACACATCTCAGACATCAGAACCACACTTTATTTCTTAAGAAAAGGTCATAAACAAAACTGAAGCAATTTCTCACTTATGGCCACTGGTTATGAAGAGGACACTGAAAACAAAACACAACATGAACTGACCTGCTATAACAGGATGCCTCACAGCTGCATCTCCAGCGTGAAAAAACTGCATTTTTCTTTGACATACAGTATCCAGACAAATGCCATATAAATAATGGCAACAAGATTCAACTGCATAGAGACAGTGGCATCCGGTTGTAACAATACACTTTTTGCAGCATGCAGTAAAATGTATGCCTCAACTGAATAACAGAAGTGTGGTGTAAACCTAGCACAATCCTCCAGTCAGCTGCGACCTTTTAATGTCATATGAAAAGCTTATGGTGAGGATACTAAGACTCTCTAGGATGTTACAAACGGCTTTTAGCACTAACACTTCTTTATACACTTGGCTTATATTTGGGTGTGGGGTATACATTGCTTGTTCTCATAAATTCATCCAGGCAAATTAATTTATGGGACAGTAGCGCAGAATACATCTACAGACATCTACATATATAAACCATGCCAATTTGGCTATGAACACCAAGATTAGAGCTGAAATAGGATTTATAAAAAAATGTTACACAATATAATAGCACTAGATTTTTAGCACAATGTATAAAATCCTAGAGACCCCCTTAACCGCTGTACCATGTGTAACATACACAAGAATAGTCTTGGATTAACCATATAGAAAACTATTTAAATGATGCTGTGTACACTAATGTGATAAAAGATGTACATTACTTTAGTAGCAGGTGGTTTCCCGCAAGTATACAAAATACAAAGCTATACAAAGAACGACTTTCTTGTGTGTCTGAACTGAGCAAAATATTAACTTTAAATAGGACCTTCAAGATCCCATACTGCCAACTAGAGAAAAACATAAAAACCTGAAGAAACAGCAGAATTTAAATTTTTCACAACTTGAAATTGCCACATTCAAGTTAAAGCATACATTTTACTAGAAAACCGATAAACATAGGGGCAGATTTATTAGACTGTCAAAGACGGACCGCCTTTATTGCCCAGAGACAGCAGTCACAGCTCAGCTTTTATTTCTAATGATGCTCTTGAAAAATGAAAGCTGCTCTGTGTAGAACTAACGATGACAACTCTGCATATATTCAAAAGGTTTTCACTTTTTGTAGATATATAAAAAGAAATGTAGTAAAAAACTTCAGTCGCAGTGGGGATTTCTTCTCTCCCTTAAATCACTGTATAAGAAATCAGTAAAGGACACTTTTAAGGCAAACTTTAACATAAAAGCATTAAACAGTTTCAAAAATCCCTGAAGCTATAAAGGAACAAATAGACAGCTAGGTAGCATGGAAAAGTACAAACCAGCAACCTGTCACATATACAAATGGGTTAATAGACAGTTTTATTAAGTCACTATTGCTTTACAAGTGTGCATGTTGTTGCTATTACTGTTAGTAAGTCTGTTTGCAAGGACTATAATAGAGGAAGGGGAGATCCACGCACAGCCTTATGAAAAGCTCCAAGCTGGTGTGTGCGCACCGACTTTGACGGGGAAGACCACAAGAATGGGGGAATTGGGAGAATGTGAAAAAAGGACATCACCTAGAAAACTTAAGGCCCATTTAGACAATGATTATCGCTGAGAATTCGCTCAAAAGCTATCTTTTGAGCCATAATCGTTGCTTTTAAATGTTCAGCTTGAAATAAGTTGTTCAGCAGAACAGCTGAAAAGATGGACCGCACGCTGTGTTCAGCCCGGGGACCGCTGATAATAGCCGATTACATTGTCTCAGTTGTAATCAGCGCGGCAAAACGAAGAATCTATTCAGCGAACAGCGAGTGGTCCTCTGAATAAATTCATCTTCCAGCAGCTCACACGCTACTAATTGGTACTAATAGGCATTAGTATCAATTAGTAGATTATGCAAAAGCATTGCTCAAAAGCCATCTTTTGAGCGATCATCTTTGTGCACCTTTAGTTTATAGATTCCATCCATTTAAATAGATTCTGTCACCAGATTCATGAAGTTTGACTTGGAGCTGAGTGCCAAGTCACAGAGGCAGGCTGTGCGGTTATCTCCCCGGCTGCATCATGTAGACTGACAGTTCTCCCTTTTGCGTATAGAGAAAGAGCAGTCACTCTGCATGCTGCAGGTCAGGAGAGTCCGGCATGGCCCACCTCTGACTCAGAGCTCAGTCCTGCATCAAACTTCATGAACTTTGTGACAGAATCCCTTTAAAACGTCAAACAGGTTTGTTTGTGATTACAATAGTGGGTCTGGTTTTATTTCAGAAACCGTGCCACCCTTTCCATGCATTTTGGCTGGCATTACAGCTTTTGCTCACAGATTTTGATACATCATAAAAGGGTTTTCAGGATTAGAAAAAAAACTTCATGAATAATGGAAAATTATATAAAGTATCCAAAAGCAGGTTATATTAACATAAGTTAAGTGTATGCCCTACATACCTGTCAGATATTTCTAAAACAGTTGATTGGGCACTGAAACCTTTTTGCTAAAGTAGATTTTACAACCCATGACAATTTTTTTAGTACTCCTTTTACAGCTAAAACTACATGGATTTATATTATCAACAAAGGGACATAATATATGCAACATTACAACTTTGTACAGTTAGTATTCTATCACTCATAATTAAACTTGTGAAATCCTTTGGTGCATTGCTGTAGATTATATAGGCATTAAATAATATCCTGTTATGTAAAAAAACAAAAAAACACAAAACAAAAAACAATAACTTTTGCGTTAGCTCAAAAGCATTTACTAGACTGGCACTTTAGTAACTCTCGCTAAATATGGCCAAAGACTCACAAATTATTTGGATGATACAACCAATAACGAGTGTTCGTGCCAATAGTTCAAATTCTCTTATCAGACCTGCTTAAAACGTATTTCTCTGCCGATCCTCGTCGCTTCGAGACTTATAGCATTTACAATACCAAATAAGTATTTCATACTTAGGAACATTTTACTTATTTGGTCATTTTGATTACTAGAGGGAAAAAAAAAATTCAACAGCACAGCATCTGTACAAACATACTGTTCGGATACATGTGTTCAGTTAACGAAGATACAGAATTGCTTTATCACATCTGCTTTAAAGATTCCTGTTAAAACGCCCTCCGGCAACGAAATAGCGCTGCATGCAGAGTTATTTTGTCCTGGATCACAGAATTCAGACTGACCCTATTACAGTCCATGCGGTCCATCTGACATCTATGAAAAAGTCAAACAACGGACTCACACAGTGCAAGTGCGAATGAGCCGTTAGAATATTTGTCTGACTCTGCACCTTCACCGATTAGTGTTTTAGGACCTCTCCAACTTACTGGAACCCCAACAAACTCCCCAAAAACAGACCTTTTCTTGATCCATTTTAAAGGTGGAGAGATTATTGGGATTTAAGTAAACAGCAGTGCCCACTCAGCAGTTTCTGTAATCCCAACTCATTTCCATTAACAGAAGCTGCATATAAATATATTTACCTCTCTTGATAACATGCCGGGTAACACTAACTATATTTACTCTGCATCTGGTTGTAAGTAGGTAAATGTCTATGTATTAGAACCTCTACTTTGTAGTAATTGGTGATGGCGTTTCTATCAGCTGCAGACGCTGGATAAAAATTTGGAATAAAATTTTACATACCAAGATGGTTTTTCTACATTTTTTACTATAGAAGCTTTATCTTGCCTATTTTAAGTGACACTGCCACAAACAACTTGCTGCTAAAGCAGGGTTTCTCAACTCCAGTCCACTAGTATCTACAGCAGGTTTTCAAAGTTTCCTTAGCATTTATAGGGAATCCTCAAATTATGATCTGTTGGGGGTATCCAAAAGTTGAGTAACACATGCGAGTGCGGATTTCAGCAGTATGTGTGGCCAGTGGCTCTAGACGCTAAACTCCTGATCACCCATTAGAAGTACTTGTCATACAGCTGTGTCTGGTACAGCAGCCTCGTAACATTTAACTGAAGACCTGGTATATGTAAGAACCTAGCAAAAGACATTAGTGGCCTGAGACTTTTGTATCCCAGTTCTTCATTATGGTGACTCTAGCTGTGACAAACTGAACATATTTATAAACTGTATAGTATAAAGAAACAATGTCTACTCTTTAGTTGAAGAGGTTATGCTATAACTGCTCGCTACTACTAATAAATAAATGTAAAAAAAAAAAAAAGTGATAACTAGTATGGCACAATTCATCTACATGGATAGTTGAAGTGGTTGTTCAGCTGTAAGCTATTGATTGCCCATCTAAAGGATAGGCCAGCAATAGTAGATTGACAGGGGTTCACAGTTCAGAAACCTCTTTGATCAGCCGTTTTCTGTAGTGGCCACGCTTGGTATTACAGGCAAAGATCCGACTAAAGTGAATTGCTGCAATACCAAGGCAGGCCGCTAACAGTAGGAGCGGAGAGGTCTGCTTTCTGTAGAAATCAGCTCAGTGCATAAGCGCAGACAGTGGATCAGAGGAGGTCCCCAAGTGTCAGACCCTCACTGATTTACTACTGATGGCCTATCCCGAGGCTTGGTCATTAGTAGTTTACGGTTAGACAACCTCTTTAATGACTGATGGTTAAAGGATTGAACAGAAATATATATTTAACCTTATCCTGTTCATCACCGATTTCTTTGAATTAAAAATTTTTGGGAAGGGTGAAGTGGGAGGGGAAGGGGGACTGCATTATTTAATATACTCAGTTACCAATTTTTAAATTACAAGACCCAATAACACATTTTGTACTAAAATGGGGAGAAAATTAAAAACAAGAGACTTCTTTAGCTTACTTCAGGCCTTGTTTTTCAAAAAAAAAAAAAAAAAAAAAGTTATGTCAAATAACAATTGTTTTGGGAAATACAAGAAAAAAAACAAAACAAAAAAAAAAAAAACAGACATTTTGCCCACAAGACTCTCCAGAGAAGATCTATTGTGGACTAAGGCTCCATCCGGATATAAAGCACAGTTCATTTGGTGAGTCTTTTGGCTACGTCTCCATATGCGATTTCTATCTCTCGGTCACATGGACATGTGTTGATAAATTCGTCTCTGCTGTAGGCATTGCTCAAATATCTCCAGATCCCAGTCATCGATTTTGGGATATCAAAGTTCCTGTATTTTTTGGTCACCACCTGTAGAATAGCAAGACATACAGAAGAGGTTAGTCGCCTACCAAAATAAAAGTGCCTAGTTCCCCACTCCATACAATGCTACTCTATCTTTCATACCTTGACTATATGGAGCTTTGGCAAAAGGTTGCAATCAGCCAGAGTCATGTCATCACCATCTAAGAATTTCCTGTTGGAAACTGTTACATCTTCAATACTATTCTCATCAATCTCATCGGGTAAAGGAGAGTTCAGGTACTCATCAAGCTTCTGCAACGTTTTTAGCAATCCTCTTTCCAGTCCTTCAAATCATAAAAATAAGAAATGTAAATACACATTTTCACTTTACAACAAGATCCAACATTTAATAGCAGTCGCTAATAAGTACTGTACTTAAGTAGTTAAAGGGGTTGTCCCGAGGCAGCAAGTGGGTCTATACACTTCTGTATGGCCATAATAATGCACTTTGTAATGTACATCGTGCATTAATTATGAGCCATACAGAAGTTATAAAAAGTTTTATACTTACCTGCTCCGTTGCTGGCGTCCTCGTCTCCATGGTGCCGACTAATTTTCGCCCTCCGATGGCCAAATTAGCCGCGCTTGCGCAGTCCGGGTCTTCTTCTTTTATGAATGGGATCGCTCATGCAGGATGCCGGCTCCGTGTAGCTCCGCCCCGTCACGTGCCGATTCCAGCCAATCAGGAGGCTGGAATCGGCAATGGACCGCACAGAAGCCCTGCGGTCCATGAAGACAGAGGATCCCGGCGGCCATCTTCAGCAGGTGAGTATGAAGACGCCGGACCGCCGGGATTCAGGTAAGCGCTGTGCGGGTGGTTTTTTTAACCCCTGCATCGGGGTTGTCTCGCGCCGAACGGGGGGGGGGGGGGGGTTAAAAAAAAAAAAAAACCCCGTTTCGGCGCGGGACAACCCCTTTAAAGTAAGCTGGAAAGTGATTTTCCAGGAGTAACAAATTGATATCCTTTCCTTTCAAGTATTTAATCCACCGCTGGTACACTCTTCTTGGGCAGTCCTCTTCTCTTCATGCACCTTTATTTACAACCCACTATCACGGGCTATACAGCGTTCCATAATAAGTTGACATGTTAAGAATAAAAGCATAGTGGTAATATTTGACCCTATGAAATTATATTGTAGAGAGACTTGTAATTTTTGGTACTATTGTGGGGTACATATGACTTTTTCTTCGACTTTTAGTCATTTTTTTTTTTTTATTTATTTTTTTTTAGAGACAAGTGAATGAAAAGCAGTGCAATTCTGGCACAGTGTATTTTTTTTTCTAATAGCACTTATAGTGCAGGATGAATTATGTTTTTATGCAGCGATTAGGAAAAGGGGGTTTAACCCCTAATGACGCGGCCCTTTTTCTTTTTCCATTTTCGTTTTTCCTCCCCTTTTTAAAAAAATCGTAACTGCTTTATTTATCCATCGCCGTTGCTGTATGAGGGCTTGTTTTTTGCGGGACGAGTTGTATTTTTCAATGGTGCTATTTAAAGTACCATATAATGTACTGAAAAACTTTTTAAAAATTCTAAGTGGAGTACAATGGAAAAAAACGTCATTTCGCCATCTTCTAGTGCGTCTTGTTTCTACGGCGCACAAACTGCAACAAATACGACATGATAACTTTATTTTATGGGTCAGTATGATTGCTACAATACCAAACTTGTATAGTTTCTTTTTTACTATCCTCTTTTTTTTTTTTCAAAGACATTTTCCATGCGGGACCCCCGAACATAGGGGGATTTAAATGCCACTGTCAAAATTGACAGCATTTAAATGGTTAATAGCCGCGAACGGCTATTGCCCGCGGGTGTCAGCTGTTATAAACAGCTGACGCCCGCACTGTATGAAGACCGGTACGTCATTGGTCGTGAAGGGGTTAAACCCTTAATATTTTTAAATTTACAACTAAAAAAAATGAAGTAAAAATAAGATTTAAAAAAAAAAAAAAAAAAAAAAAAAAAAAAAGTCACATAGGGTTTTACTTCAGAAATGCAGACTTGGCTTAACAGGCTAAAATACCTAGCAGGCTTGAGGGCCTTTACAGGGGCCTGTACAACACCATGGTACATGTATGGCGGATGTCGGGCATGGATTAAGAAAAACTGATAACCCTTAATAAAGTATGCTAGTGGATTTTCAAAGTGTATTGCCCATCCTCAGAATAGGTCATCAATATCCAATGGGTGGGAGTTATTCAGCTGAGCTTTGTATGGAGATGGGGCATTGGAAGTTGTTGGATATCCACATGCTGCATTTATCTACCTGGAGGTGTCAAGTAGCTTATATTCAGCTCAGGTGGATGTGATTTATTACAATATGGAGAGGTGAACATACATAGTTATACCAAAGTCAGGGGAGATGGGAGGGCAGGCAAACCTGCATTCAGTTTCAGATATTTCATGAGTATAGTTGTCTGTATACTAAAGTAAACACCAAATCTATTTAAATTAATTACCTTCATTGCCATCTGGGCGGGAGTTCTTGATATATGCTGAAAATTTAGCAAATATGTCCATGCCAGCTGTGTTAGACTCCGGGTGCCTTGCCGCCAACTTTCGATACCTGAAATAGAAAAAAATAAGAAAAGGTGTTATCTGATCTGCTAGGGGTGACAAAACCGCACATATTTATGCCATAAAAGTCTGCTGTCGGAATCCCCCTTTAGAGATCAAAATTAAGACTAAGCAGTAATCCATCTTAGACCACTAGGAGCCTATTTAAGTGATCCTAGCTTACCAGTAATGCATGGCACATTCATAAAAGCTGTTCTCTCCCATACCCAACAGGTGGTCCACCTTGCCATGTCAAATTTGTTTTGATTTACCAGCAACTGCAGGCAGTAGGGCTAAAATGTATGCCCCTCACGAGAATGATTATGGGATCCGGTTATCCTGAGAATCTCTGGATAGTAGAGGCAGACTTTGCATTTTTAAAGCTAATTACTAGAGATGAGTGAACACGTTCGGCCCCGCCCCTTTTTCGCCCGAACACCGAACTTTGCGAACACTTCAGTGTTCGGGCGAAAAAGTTCGGGTGCCGCCGGGGGGCGGGGAGATGCGCGGCGGCGCGGGCGGCAGTAGCGGGGAACAGGGGGGAGCCCTCTCTCTCTCCCTCTCCCCCCCACTCCCCGCCGCACCCCCCCGCGCTGCCACGGCGGCCCCCGAACTTTTTCGCCCGAACACTGAAGTGTTCGCAAAGTTCGGTGTTCGGGCGAAAAAGGGGCGGGGCCGAACGTGTTCGCTCATCTCTACTAATTACACATTAGTAGCATTTTTAGTGTCTCCCCCATACCTTTACAGCTTAACTTTATGCTCCCTGGAATTTGATTTTACTACATAATTATGCCGAAGGCCCAAATGGCTCTTATTTGCAAAGCAAGCCAAGAATTTAGTCAATCTACATACAGGCGTCTATTGACAGAATCATAATGTCAAAACAGCTCCTCCCATAGTCACTTTTAGGTTGGCCTCACACAACCAGACGTGGCTTGCGGAATCCGTGATTCACCCACGCGAACGATCCACGGTAGTCCGCATCCATTAGCAAGAATGGAACATTGGCATGTCCGCTCACATGAGCGGACAAAGATTCGGATTTCCACTCGCGGAAATAAAATCACAGCATACTCTATTCTTGTGTGGATTCTGCACGGACGGCTTCCATTGAAGCCAATGGAAGCCGTCCAACCTGAGGCCTATCAGCAATGTTGCGGGTACCAGCATCGTCATCTAGCGACTGTGCAGGCAAAAAAAAAAAAAAAAATATGTGGGGAAAAAAAAAATCTACACTGTGCATGTCTGATGGTGAGCCATTTGAACCATCCGCAATAGAGATTTAAACATTTCCACGCATATGCCGGCCACAGTCAGAGCCATATTCCACTGCAGGCTCCCGCATTCAGAATCCGACCTGGCCAAGTGAGACCGGCCTTACTGAAGTTTAACATTGAAGCACTGTAGCCAAACTATCTGATCACATACATTGGACCATCACTGCTATCACTGCTACCATCACTTACTTTGGAGGGCAGAGCACCTCTTCCAAAAACTCCTCTATCTTATTCACATCAGTCTTTACTTCATGGTTGTAGGTTATAAACGGTGGGTGTGTTCCAGGGGCAAGATTTTGTAAGTCTGCTGGTTTTCTGCAGAGAAAAAAAAGAAAAAAAAAGACAAAACAAAAACAAGAAGACAGTTGAAAATAAAATAAGCAAATACAAAACCTTAGCTTTAGGGCTCACACCCACTTGCTTTTTTTTTTTTACGCTGCGATATTACTGCGTTTTTTTAACGTGATTGTCAATGGGACTTTCTAATGTTAACGCAAGTTTGTGCTTTGCAATTTCTGTGTGATGCGTTTTTAACATTAGAAAGTCCCATTGACATTCGCGTGAAAAATCCGCAATATCGCGTGATTAAAAAAAAACGCAAGTATGCAAGAGCTTTTAGATAAAGATAAAACTTGCCAAGACATTAAGGCTGGGTTGTCATGCAACGGAAATCTCGCGGCTTGGCCACATCGAAAAAACGCGAGACTTCCGTAGGATAAGCGCAGCTTCAAAACCTGTATCCTCGCTGCAGCCATCTCTACCCATAAAGAGGAGAGAGGCCGCTGTGGAAATTAAAAAAGAATTGACATGCGGCGTCTTTGTTTTCCACACCGCATGTTAGCTGCAGTGCAGCTTGGCCGCAGCATGTGGATGAGATTTTTGCAAAGTCTTGTCCACTTTGCTGGCTAATCCCAGGATTAGCAGTCATGGGCGGAATTGCTGTGTGGACATTCCGCATGGAAATCCTGCAGCAACTCCATCCCGTGTGAACCCAGCCTAACCCCACCCATTAGAAGTTACAGTATCACTTGCCGTGTAGGGACTAGGTGGGGTACACTCCTCCCAATCCCACCATATTACTGTAAATACTTAAGTGCTTAATTTTAGCAACTGAATTCAATGATTTCCTCCTCGTGGCAACAACTATTTTATTACTCCTTTTACTTCTGTGTATGAACTGCCCAAAGGTCACCTGCTCCTGGTTCATCCTTTTACATTTTAAATCAATTTACCTTCAAAAGAAAAAAAAAAAAAAAAAACTTTTATAGAGACTTTCCTACACAGATATTTCTAATGCTTCCAGAGATTCCTTATTTAAATAAAGCATCCATCTGTGGTTTATTACTTAGTGGGAGTTTACACTCCGTTGGCAGGGATCTTGCAGAAGTTAACTTTTGCTCTTAATATTTCAGTCATCTTTTAGGTCCAGTCACTTTTCAAGTAGCATGGCACCACCATAACAAGTGGGATAAAGGGAGGGCAGAAAGGAGGTGAAACTTTATGTAAACTTTGTGGCTTATGTAGGACCACCTGAAAATGCTCCGGCTAGTACAGTTCAATGAGCTGATCCCAAAGTCATATAAGGGGATTTTCTGCAATTAAAATGCATGGCTTTGCTCAAACAACTACAGGAAATCACTAGATGCCAAAGCGTGTTACTGCATCCCCTGATACACTCATAACCCAATTCCTTTCCTCTTACAACACTTGCACTTCAGCAAGCTTAAGTCTCATTATGGTCAAAGTTGTTCTATGTGGAATGAGCCATAGGGCATCACTTAAGTGTAAATATTTACTTCAAGTTCTACTCCTGGAGATGGGAGGAAAATCTATTTTCTTTAGTTCAGTCATAGAAGACAGTATTAGCATTACTTGAAGCAACTTAAAGGCAGGTTTATAAAAATACTAATGAACTGATGCACTTAAGCGTCTGGTTGGATGCTAGTGTCAACTTCAAAATACATTTTTGACAGCATTATGAAGAACCACTGCAGTCGTAGGGCCCACATGGGCATATGTCGCATGCGTCTTATGGGTTTTAAAAAGGACATGGTGGACTAGAAATTCACCTGTATGCAAATTAAGCGGGGTGGGAGGCGGCTGGGTCTGTGCGCAGAGGGCAAGGAGGAAGCACAGGATCAGCAACCAGTGCTGGGAACAGAGTGTTGTTGAGTGACAGCAGCAAGGAGGGGACTTTCTACCACCATGTTATAGAAACCGGCAGGGGGAAACTTAATCAGCAGCCGGGAGGGCAAGATTAAGCGACAGCGGCGGCTCTGGAAACACTATCAACCAATCCAGTGCTGGGGATGTCACCTGCCCCTTCCCTGTCACTGAGTCAGCCCAACCCATGTCTCCACGCCTAGATCCAGTGGAGACCAGATGCAGCAGTACCACACTACACAACTCACCATTTGTTGGGGCAGAGTGTTCATTACTACAGGGCACAGCAGTGGGCATTACTTCTATGAGGGGGGCACAAAAGACATTATTACAGTGATGGGGCAGAAGGGAGACATAATTAATTACAAAGCCACACTAATACTGTCTGGACACAATGTTGGATATTACTTTGTAGGACACAAAAAAAAAAGACACTTACTGTTTGTGGTCACTGAGAAGATGAATATTGCTTTGTGAGGGCACTATTACTCAGTGGGGTACATGTGATGCACTAATACATACAGACACACACACACGTTTGGCATTATTATTTTGGCTGGCACTATCAAACTATTTTCAGACGTGCCATACGTGTGGTGATAGTGTAAAAACTAAAGTTTACCCCCAGATTATTATTTGTACAGTATTCGAGGGCCCCTGTGTAACAGTCGATACAGTTATAGAGGCAGATAGCTGGGTCAGCTACAGAGCTGGAAGTTTGTGCAAGTGGCCAATAGATAAGGGGCTGGAAAATGAGTAAAAAGGATGTCTGGGCAGCAAACGCAACAGAAATCGTAGACTGAAAAAATCATCAAGGCGGTCTGGCCCAAATGTAAAAGACATAAGTGAATGACTTTAATCAGAGCACGTGACCCAAGAGTCACTGGAGTTAACTGTAAAAACCTTCCGCAAAACCCACATGTAGAACTAGTATCTAGCAGTATATGGTCACTGTGTGGTGCTAATATTGGTCTGTGTGGCATTTTTTATTCTGTAACAATATGGTAATATATTATTCAGCTATAATTTGTGGGGGAAAAAATAGTGTTCATGGTGTGGCAGTATTATTTGGACCTTTTATAGTGGTACACTGCTAGTAATGGACTTTGTATATTGTTTCCTTTAACCCCTTAGTGACAGCGCCATAGTGTTTTTACGTCCTGCCATTACAGGACGTGTATGGAGGGAGATAGCGCTGCTATCTCCCTCCATGCACGTCATCCGAAAAAATCAAGAACACCAGAAATGTGGTTTTTTTTTTGGTCACCCCATCTCCAAGAAAAAAATTTAATAAAGAGTGATCAAAAAGTCGTTTGTATTCAAAAATGGTACCAACGGAAACGCCAGGCTGTACCAGACAAAATGAGCCCTCACATAACTGTGTCAATGAAAGAAGAAGAAAAAAAAAAAAGTTATTGTGCGCAGAAGATGGACAGAAAACTATTTTAAATAATTATATAGGTTTGGTATCGCAGTAAATCGTATTGACCCATAGAATCAAGTTATGTCATTTTTGTTGCTGTTTGTGCACCATAGAAACAAAACGCACTGAAAGATGGTGAAATGTCTTCCCCCCCCCCCCCCATTTCTCTCCACCTAGAATTTAAAAAAAAAGTTTCAGTACATTATATGGTACATTAAATACCACCATTTAAAAAAGAAAAATTAAGTAGCCATTACTCACCCTTCCACTGTGCTTCCAATGTAGCAATGCTGATCTGGTCTCCTCCACTCCCTAATGAAACATCGCTCACATGACTGCAACAGCCAATCACTGACCAAGGCAGTGATATGCCAATTATGCATACATGACAGCTGAAAACAACGAGCGGCAGCATCTGTCACGTTAGTGATGAACACTACTTCATTGCTTACTGTTGAAGCTGGGACTGGAGCAAAAGGAACTGGGGTGGCAGAGTTGGGCTTTAGTAGTGGAAGGGCGAGTAAGGGCTATTTTATTAATTTTTTTTTCAATTTCATCCCAGTTTAAAAAATAAATAAAATAAAAAATTAGGGCCACCCTCACACGGTTTTTGGGTACATTCAGACCAGCATATATCGGCTCGGTTTTCACACCGAGCCGATATACGATGTCCTCCTCTGTAGGAGGGGGGGGGGGGGGGGGAGGGGAGAGGATGGAAGAGCCAGGAGCAGGAACTGAGCTCCCGCCCTCTCTGCTTCCTCCTCTCCGCCCCTCTGCACTATTTTCAATGTGGAGAGGTGGGATAGGGGCGGGGCTAATTCTCAGAACTTAGCCCTGCCCCATCCCACCTCCTTTCATTGCAAATAGTGCAGAGGGGCGGAGACGGAGTGGGAGCTCAGTTCCTGCTCCTGGCTCTTCCATCCTCCATCCTCCACCCCCCCCCCCCACCCAGAGGAGGGCATCGTATATTGGCTCGGCGTGAAAACCGAGCCGATATACGCTGGTCTGAAGGCACCCTTTGACTGCGATTATTGCGGCATTTTGAACATCACGGTATAACACTCCCATTGTCTTTAATGGGGCCCTCGCAGACGTGCACTCTATCACGGCATTTGAAAACACTGCGATTTTCGACCGCTATTTTACCACGTTTAGCGCACCTCATCACAATGATGGGGTGCGCTAAATCCTGCTGCCGAAGGCATTAACCTGCCTCCAAAAATGGAAGTAAAATCGCGGCAAATACAAATGCGACTGGCAAAACGCCACAATTTTGGAGAGTGGCCCAATTTTTTCAAACATTATATGGGACTTTAAGGCTGGGGTCCCACAGGGCGGGATCCCGCCGGAAATCCCGCGGTTTGGCCGCAGCGAAAAATCGCAAGATTTACGCCGGGAAAGTGCAGCTTCAAAACCCGGGCACTTGGCCGCATGCTTTTCCATTGCGGCCGGCGCTCCCATAGAGGAGTGCAAGGCTGCAACGGAAAAACAACCCAAAACTTTGACATGCTGCAGCCGGGAAATCCACGCCGCTTTGGCGCGACGGATTGGCCGTCTCTTGTGGACGAGACTTGACAAATTTCATCCACAAGGCTGGCTAAACCCAGGATTAGCGGTCACAGGCAAATTTCCCGCGACAATTTCGTTCTGTGTGAACCCAGCCTTAATGTTACCATTATTAAAGAAAACAAACACTAGTCTGGCAAAAATCAAGCCCTTATGTGGCTATGCTGAAGGAAAACTAATTGTTATGCTCTAAAAGACAGGCATGGAAAAAAGTAGCCAGTACTCGAACGGGTAATTATTATTTTTTTTATCATAACAATTCACATAGAGGCCGTATTCTGACTATATTTGAGGTAAAGTGACTCTGCATTCTAAATAACTATATGAAGTTTACTTTTTGCACCTGTGGACAGTGAGGTTGCCATCCACATTCTTATAGAAGGCACTTGTAAATCTGCAGTAAAAATAAATAAAATTGCAGCATGCTCTATACAGCCACGATTTGCGAGTTTTTGTAGCCCACGTTTCCCTATGGAGCTTTCGTTTGTATTGCACTGCATGAAATTGCGGCATTTGCACGATGCAACTTTATCCCCTTAATGACGCAACCCTTTCTCTCCCCCCCCCCCCCCCCCCCATTTTAGTTTTTTCCTCCCTTCTTTAAAAAAATCATAACGCCCTTATTTATTCATGGACGTCGCTGTATGAGGGCTTGTTTTTTGCGGGACGAGTTGTAGTTTTTAATGGTGCCATTTAAAGTACCATATAATGTACTGAAAAACTTTTTTAAAATTTTCTGCCGTCATCTTGTGCGTGCAATAACTTTTTCCGTCGACGTAGTCCAGCGAGGGCTCATTTTTTTGCAGGATGTCCTGCATTTTCCGTTAGTACTCATTTAGAATAGATATGATTTTTTGATCCTTTTTAAAATCGCATTTTTTCTGGGAGACAGGGTGACTTAAAAAGTGCATTTCTGGCGGTCTATTTTTTTTCAGGCGACATTCACCCTGCGGGGTAAATAATGTGCAACTTTGATAGATCTGACATTTACAGACGTGGCGATACAAAATAGATTATAGGATTTAGATTTAATTATAGATATGGCAAAAGGAGGGCAATTTAAACTATTACTTTTTTTTCTTACACACAATTAAAAAAACTTTGATCTTTTTTTAACTTTACTTTTAAGTCCCCCCTCGGGACTACAATATGCAATGCTTTGATCGCTCCTGCAGTATGATGTAATGCTATAGCATTACGTCATATTGCATTCTGACAGGCAGCCTATCAAGCTTTCAGAAGGCCCCGGCTGCCATGACACCTGCACGGCTCCCCTGATCTAACCGTGGGGGGGGGGGGCATACGGGACCCCTGAACATCATTCGGGGGTTTTAAATGCTGCTGTCAGAATTGACCGCGGCATTTAGAGGGTAAATAGCCGCGATTGGTCTTTCATGGCTATTGCCCGCGGGTGGCAGCTGTAGTAAACAGCTGACGCCCGCAGTGTATGCAACGAGGTCGCCCCGTCCTGGAGTGGGAAGGGGTTAACATTAGAATACTCTACCCTAATTTTTCAGTATTTTCAGGGTGGTGGGTGCTTGAAATTTAAGCCCTACCCTGAAAAAACAACCCTTGGAAAAAAAAAAAAACACACACACACACAAACACACCCTAACAGGAGCTGTCTGGGTCCTCCTGCTGGTCTCCCTCTTTTCGACACACTTGCTTGCAGTCCTCAGCACATCGCTTCATCGTTACAGGGTTCAAAAACCCCGCCTCCAGGAGGCGATGGCTTTGATTGGTCCTCAAGCGCTGCGGCTCAGCTAATCAATGCAGTCCTCAAACCAATCAGATGGCCGAGATTGGTTCTCAAGTGCCACGGCTTAGCCAATCAATGCAGCATTCAATGAACCAATCTCAGCTATCGGATTTGTTCGAGCAATGTATTGATTGATTCTCAAGCACTGCGGTTCTGCCAATCTCTGCAATGGGATTGGTTTGAGCACTGCATTGATTCTCGAGTGCCACGGCTCAGCCAAAGCCATTGCCTCCTGGAGGCAGGCTTTTTGAACCCCGTAATGAGGAAGCAATGTGCTGAGGACTGCAAGCAAGTGTGCCAGAGCGAGAGAGAGACCAGCGGGAGGACCCAGACTGTGCTTATTAGGTGTTTTTTTTTAATGTAACACAGCTAGGGGTTATTTTTGAGGTAGATCTTATATTTCAAGCACTCCTCCCCTGAAAATAGGATAGGTCTTATTTTTGGGGAAACTAAGACATATCCCAAAATTGCAGCAAAGTCGTGTGAGAAAAAGCAGAGAACACACACACACGATATTGCTGCTATTTTCCCGCTGCAAAATCTGTTGCCCATGTGAAAGGGGCCTGTGGCCTCATGTCCACTAGGAAACTCAGGCCCGTGCGGATTCTCCATGCAGAATCCCGCAGCGGGTCCCTCCTTTACTGCGGACATGAGGCCTGGAAAAAAAAACAAAAACAAAAAAAAACAAACCATTTCTCTTACCTGTCCGGACGCAGCGGATCTTCCCTCCGTTGCGGCTGGATCTTCTTTCTTTGGCCCGGCGGATGTGCTCAGCACGCTGTAAGCATGCCGCGCGCATGCCCCGTGCACTCTTTCTTTTGAATTCCTGCTTTCCTGCGCCGGAGAGCAGAAATTCAGCTGCGGGTGCACCGCGAATATGGACGGCTTCCATGGAAGCCTGCAGGAGACCCGCAGAAAATGGAGCATGTTGCAGGTGATTTCCCGCACATGCGATCCGCGCGGCAGGGAAAAAGGACAACCGCAGGTATTTACTTACCTGCGGGTGTCCAATGCATACCTATGCCCGCAGAAAATGCGTGGGGGACACCCGCGTGGATTTTTTAAATTATAATTGTCCAGTGGACATGAGGCCTGAAGCTGAGGCGATACATCTTCTACAAGAGCAGGCATGTGATCATCTTACACAGGCTAGACATTCCAGCAGATATCTGGCCTTTCTGTTCATCATTACATAATCCTAACAGGCATCTCCCAGAGTCTCTAGCAGGGTCTGCACAGAACAAGAGGCCATGTGTAAGGCTCTAGGATCTGACAGAAGAACTCAGCGCTGGCAGCATGACTGGACGCTGTCACCTCTGCCCATCTCATTTTCAGCTTAACATTTAACAAGATTTCCTGTTTCTATGCCTCTATTTTTAGCCCCAACCCTCTCCCTGAGCCATAGATGTGCAGAACATTTAGCAAATCTGCCTTGAAAATTATGGAGAGGAAGAGTATTGATTACTGATAGAAGCATAAAAAGGAAAGGGAGTATAAGCAAACTGGATAGACCATCAGCCCATAAAACTACCACCAATGGCAACGCTGAGACAAGTCAACTACTGCATGCCACCTCCGAGTACACGGACAGCCCATGAAGCTCCACCGGTGGCACACACTACTTTAGAACATTTTTTACTGTGTGCCGCAAGGGACGTACCAGACAGCGGCATCTTTAGAAATCTCTTACAATCTTGCACAAAGCTATGATGTCCCAAATTTAGTGGGCAAAACAGTTTGTCCACGGAGGTTCATTCATCAGTAGCAGCACAGAAAAAGGGAATTAGACATCAACACCACACCCCAAGTTTGTGGCAGCAAATACACCCAAAAAACGTTTGGCTCGACAAGAGCCCCTGAGGTGGATTATAGCTAATTATTGTATAATGTAAATATATGCGGCAATGTTCCGTTATCACATCTTTTGTGCCCAAATTTTTTTTTGACAGCCATACATTTATGTTAACAAGTATCCGCCTATTTTTTGTAATGTTAACAGCAAAAGGATAAAAGCAGCAATTGTACAAACCATCACAATTATAGTGCACACAAAATATTGTACCATGTAAATTCAAATCTTCTGATAGCAATTTATCTTTCTGTGTAAAACCATCCCCGATTGTTGATATAAGCAACGTGACAGGTCCCTGCCATCGGAGGTAGCCGACAATCTGGAGCCATCACGGGGCGTCGGGGGCTGCCACAGGGAGAGACACCCCCCCCCCCCTTACTTACCTAAGGCCTCTGGCTATATTCGCCGACAGGATGCTTATTCATGGACCTTTCCCCAACTTTGGCGCATGCGCGTCGCCAAAATGGCAGACATAAGCGCAGAAGCTAGGGAGGGTCTAGGATATTTTAGATTTCCTTGCTCCTGGCTACTACAGGTGACAGAGAGCCTGGAACAGTGTACGAGGGCCGCGATGAGCGATCCCCAGTCATGTGATTGGCATTATCCGGCGTCCTGTGTCGTTAAGGGGTTAAACATACGTAAGAATAATCTGTTCCATGTCAAAAAGTTGCCCATAGCATTGGACATACACTACCGTTCAAAAGTTTGGGGTCACCCAAACAATTGTGTTTTCCATGAAAAGTCACACTTATTCACCACCATGCGTTGTGAAATGAATAGAAAATAGAGTCAAGACATTGACAAGGTTAGAAATAATGATTTGTATTTGAAATAACATTGTTTTTACATCAAACTTTGCTTTCGTCAAAGAATCCTCCTTTTGCAGCAATTACAGCATTGCACACCTTTGACATTCTAGCTGTTAATTTGTTGAGGTAAGCTTGAGAAATTGCACCCCACGCTTCTAGAAGCATCTCCCACAAGTTGGATTGGTTGGATGGGCACTTCTGGCGTACCATACGGTCAAGCTGCTCCCACAACAGCTCAATGGGGTTCAGATCTGGTGACTGCGCTGGCCACTCCATTACCGATAGAATACCAGCTGCCTGCTTCTGCTGTAAATAGTTCCTGCACAATTTGGAGGTGTGTTTAGGGTCATTGTCCTGTTGTAGGATGAAATTGGTTCCAATCAAGCGCTGTCCACTGGGTATGGCATGGCGTTGCAAAATGGAGTGATAGCCTTCCTTATTCAGAATCCCTTTTACCCTGTACAAATCTCCCACCTTACCAGCACCAAAGCAACCCCAGACCATCACATTACCTCCACCATGCTTAACAGATGGCGTCAGGCATTCTTCCAGCATCTTTTCATTTGTTCTGCGTCTCACAAACGTTCTTCTTTGTGATCCAAACACCTCAAACTTGGATTCATCCGTCCACAACACTTTTTTCCAGTCTTCCTCTGTCCAATGTCTGTGTTCTTTTGCCCATCTTAATCTTTTTCTTTTATTGGCCAGTCTCAGATATGGCTTTTTCTTTGCCACTCTGCCCTGAAGCCCAAAATCCCGCAGCCGCCTCTTCACTGTAGATGTTGACACTGGTGTTTTGCGGGTACTATTTAATGAAGATGCCAGTTGGGTACCTGTGAGGCGTCTGTTTCACAAACTAGAGACTCTAATGTGCTTATCTTCTTGCTTAGTTGTGCAACGCGGCCTCCCACTTCTTTTTCTACTCTGGTTAGAGCCTGTTTGTGCTGTCCTCTGAAGGGAGTAGTACACACCGTTGTAGGAAATCTTCAATTTCTTAGCAATTTCTCGCATGGAATAGCCTTCATTTCTAAGAACAAGAATAGACTGTCGAGTTTCAGATGAAAGTTCTCTTTTTCTGGCCATTTTGAGCGTTTAATTGACCCCACAAATGTGATGCTCCAGAAACTCAATCTGCTCACAGGAAGGTCAGTTTTGTAGCTTCTGTAACGAGCTAGACTGTTTTCAGATGTGTGAACATGATTGCACAAGGGTTTTCTAATCATCAATTAGCCTTCTGAGCCAATGAGCAAACACATTGTACCATTAGAACACTGGAGTGATAGTTGCTGGAAATGGGCCTCTATTCACCTTTGTAGATATTGCACAAAAAAAACAGGCATTTGCAGCTAGAATAGTCATTTACCACATTAGCAATGTATAGAGTGCATTTGTTTAAAGTTAGGACTAGTTTAAATTTATCTTCATTGAAAAGTACAGTGCTTTTCCTTCAAAAATAAGGACATTTCAATGTGACCCCAAACTTTTGAACGGTAGTGTACAATACCCTAACAAGTTTTATACAATCAGAATATAGATTAACACCCACAAATTAATTCATGCCCAAAGTTGCTTTACTTCGCTTACCTCTTTAAGTCAACTGTTGTCACATTGAACACGACTCCTTTAAGCCACAAGATCATAAAAAGTCTTTGTGAGAAGGGGCAGTTTCCGATGCTCTCCCCATCAATGCCAGCCTGGAAGAAAACGAGTAACTCAATTTACTATAAATGATCTGCATTTTGTAAATGTCAGCCTTTTAGTTTAAAACTAATACAATATCTATTAACTTGAGCTAATCAGGATTACATAGTCAGATTTTAAAGAACACCAATAGTTTATAATGTGAGACAAGCAATAGAACTGCAGAATACAAATAAAATAAATAAAACCGCCAGCAGGTCTACATGGGAAATTCACTAACATGGTTACCATGTGACCAGTTTTCCTGAAAATTGTGGCAGCACATCAAGTGTACAATACATACTACCAAGTGAGGGTGGCATTAGGCTGCTTTCACACCTGTGTTTGGAACAGAAACAGAACCCCTGAACTGAGCCCTGTTCTGGAGGAAAGAAACCGAAATAAAGCAGAGGGGGGAAAAAAAAAAAAAAAGTATACTTTACGCCCCGTTGATTTCCATGGGGTTTAAAGAAAAAAAAAAAAAAACGTAAAAGGCTTCTGCTTGGCTGCATTCTTTTAGGTTCTGTTCTTTTTAGACAGAAAAATAAAAGCTGCAGACTGCGCTATTCTTCTGTCAAAAAAAACAAACAAAAAAAATACTAAAAGCTAAAACAGAAACCAAGCAGAAGCCTTTTTCTTTTTTTTAAACCCCAATCAGATCAATGGGGAAAACAGAACAGTTTTATTTCTGTTTCTCTCCAAAAACAGAGCAGAGAGCGATAGAAACCCTGAACTGAGCCGCCAACAGGCGAGCGCATATCTCGCTGTTAAACTTGGTTCAATATTGGGGAGCGTGCGATGTTCTTGCGGATGCGAGTTGTGTCAAAAACGCGTCCCATCGCTTCAGGGATCCACTGGGTTTTCAATATGAAAACCTCACAGCGCTGCATGCCGTGCAATATGTTTTCTGACCCCATTAAAAAAAACAAAATGGGCAGGGTGTTCGAGGGAACGCTCAAACATAGAACATGCAGCATTATGCAGGGAAATAACCCCCCCCCCCCCCCCCCCCCAAAAAAAAGACTCCTGTATATAAAATCATGCAGGATTTTCTCGGCCGTGTGAAAGCTGCCTTAGAAAAATGAACTGTCTAGATCAGTGGTTCCCAAAGAGGTCTATACAGACCCCCAGGGGTCGATTTTGACTAGCTGGGGGTCCATGTTAGCAAGAAAAGAATTTGGGTGTGCACAAGATGTAAATGGGGGTCCACGTGAGCGGACTCCATTTAGGCAGGTCGTCATCAACATTTAGGCGTTCTGTAAATGACATAATACACCTCAGACAGATTGTGTACATAATACTTATAATAGACATAGAAATAACTTACCTCCTTGATATTTCATTGTTTATGTAGAGTTCTCGCAAAACTCCTTGGGCTCTGGCGATAGACAAAACAGACCTGCACAGTAGCTAACGTACCTAGAAAGTTTCTACGGAACATCATTTTCACGTGATCCACCAGAGCCCAAGACGTTTTGCGTGATCTATACCCATCTGCTTTGTGGTGGGCTATATTCATGTACAAGTTCTTAAAAGTTTTTATACCGGCAGCAACACAGCCTGCGCGTACCTGAGGCCTATCCTACATTATAGACTATGGCAAGAAAGGTTTTGATAGCTTTCCCATCATCATACCACATGGTAGTGCGGTCGCCAATCTTCTTACGAAAAAAACAAAATTGATTGTAGATCACTGGACGTGGGGACTTGAGCCTATAGCTCACTACCAGAGCATCCGGCTCATCCCTCCTAACAGCATTGTGTATTAGTTTTATGTAAGAATTTTACTAGGTTCTAATTGGTTTCGTCCCAAATCCAAATATTTGCTTGCATTTTGTGTCTTTTCAATAAAGATCTGAATAAAAATTATATTTGTTTTTCTTTTTTTTTTAACAATTGTCCACTCTACAAAAAACCCTATCGAAGTGAGCAGCACCATGTCAGCTGTGAAAAACCCGTTTGACTTTAATAAGGTAGGGAGCCATATGGACCATCCGCAGAAGAGAAGAAAGGCCATGTACGCGCGGATGCTGGCTGAGCACAGGGTCGGATTTTGCTAATGGCTTCTGCATGTGGAATCCGACCCGGTCGTGTGTAGCCGGCCTTAGGCAGACAGAGGGGAAGGGTGGGGGGGGGGGGGGGGGGGGGGGGGGGTGTCTACAGAAAACAGGAGAAAAATAAATAAATAAAGATCCGCAAGTGGTCTACGGGGCAAAAAAGTTTGGGAACTTCTGACCCAAAATAAAAGGTTGATAATCTATTCCACAATACAAGTCCCGCTTCTGTACTTGTTACACTGCAGCAATTCTTCCGTTTATTGCAATTCTTTATCTAATCAACACTCTAAAAGTATCCGTCAGACTGGAGACAACTGCCATGTGGATTGTGATTCCACAACACAATCTGCTATTCTTAGCCCCGCTGCTCAGTATTATCTGAAGCACATTTACACAGTTCTGAAACCTAATATAGACAAGATCTACAAGCGGTCTTCAGTGCCCTCCCAGAGACGGCTCAGCGAGGCACATTAAATGTTTAGTACTAGCTGGGGTCTGTATTACAGGCATGATACTCCAATAGGATCGGTTCACCGCACACAAGCATGTGTGTTCTGCAGCAGACGTTGAGGCTGGCTGTACAGCCCGTATACTAAAGGGCCAAAACTAAACAGAAACCTGATGCGTCTGAAAGATTTCCCAGTAGTTTGGCTGCTGACACTTTCCAGATGTGGTTGATGTCCCAGGTTCAAAACTGTACTTCAAGGGAATGGGTCATCAGAAAATGATTTATTATACAAATCACGTGTTAATTTTTTAAAATTAGCTGTGACCATCTACCCTCTCCTTGTATAATGCCCCCTGCACCGGTCACAGAGCATTTTTAGAACCGTCTCCCATACAGGTAAATAGGTTTCCTCCTGTCCATTGTATGAATGGCCCATGAGACTGCCGTAAAGCATATCTCTAAATGTTCTAAAAGCTGTTAAAAGGGCTTTTCAGAGAAAGAGGTCATCAATACCCATCATGCTGTCAGCGCCACAATAACGCAGAGGTCAGAGTGAAAGTCTCAATACCAACCTCAGTGTAGTGGCCGGCGCTTGTAACTGCAGGCACGTCTGTCACTCAATGGGAGCTGTGCCTGCAGTTAAAAGCGCCGGACACTATAAGGAGGTAGGCACAAATGATTCAGCTCCAACCTCTGTGTATTTGGCTGACCTATGTAGTGGCTGGCACATTTCCCATTGATTTCAATGAGAGCCGTGCCTGCAGTTATAAGCGTTGGACCCTGGCAGATCAACTATAGATGACCTATCCTGATGATAGGTCATCAATAGTATTTCACTGGAAAACCCCTTTAAAAATCCAGCTCGGGCAATATGACCGCCCCCAGAGTCATGTACAGACATGTTTATACAGAATAAAAAAATAATTATACATTTAAACAATTATAAAAATGGAAACTGTTTCTACTACTGGGGATTTAAAAAAAATAAATAAAAAGAAAAGTCGGTGATCCAGTTCCTTTAAATTTCGACTGTGCAAGGCCAAAACAAGACTCAAGTTGTAGACATCTTACATGATTCAAGAGTCGAAATGCATGAACATAGATATTATTTGACAGTGTAGAAGAAATCTCAGTCAGGCTTTGACCAGGCACTGAGTTCAGACAGTACGAACACATGTTGTTCAAGACTGCAAATCATAGAGTGTAATTCTAGCCTAATGTCTTGTTGCAAATGTAATATTCCTGCTGCAATAAATATTTTAGGCCTCATGTCCACGGGCAAATTAACAATTTAAAACCGCAGTGTTTTTCCTGCACGTGGATCCGCGCCCCATAGGGATGCATTAGACACCCGCAGGTAGTTAAATACCTGCGGATGTCATTTTTCCCTGCAGGCGCTGGTCCCGCGTGCAGGAAAAGATCCGGACATGCTCCATTTAGGTGCGGGTCTCCCGCGGGGATGGCTCCCGCAGGCTTCTAGTGAAGCCTATGGAAGCCATCCAGATCCGCAGGAGACCCGCGCCTGAATTAAGCTCACCTGCTCCGGGCGATGCAGGTCTTTCTTCCTTTGCGGCCGGAAACTTCTTTCTTCGGGCCGGTGGATGTGCCCGGCGCATGCGCGTGGCACGCAGCCGGCGTGCCGAGCACATCCGCCGGGCCGAAGAAAGAAGATCCGGCCGCAAAGGAAGGAAGACACGCACGCCCCGCAGCAGGTGAGTTAATTTTTATTTTCAGCCCTCATGTCCGCGGGGCAGGAGGGACCCGCTATGGATTCTCCATGGAGAATCCGTAGCGGGCCTGATTTTCCCCGTGGACATGAGGCCTTAGTGTATCAAAACACGAGTTAGGTCCGGTTCATAATCAGCACTAAATGGTTCCTTTTTCTTGTTCCACTATGGTAGCAGGAAGATGGCACCTCTGGCCAAACAAAACAGTCATATGATGGAACCGTAGTGTTGAACGGCCCCCACCGACTATCATGGGGTATATGTCCAGTAGTTTACAGGATTAAATAGCGCGGTACTGGGTATCTTGACGCCACCAGGAAGTAGTGCTGGAGAGCACACTGACAGCCCGGTGATGCCCCCCTGTACCTTATTGGCTGATGAGATGGCTTCCCTGCAGGTCCTGGAAGGCCTGTATCATCCTCCAGTCCCAGCTCCCGGCCAACAGTTGTCCTCCCGGCTGCTGCGGTCACTCTGGCAGGCTCCCCGGGCGGCCCCAGAAGTAATTTCTCCGATGCAGTTTTGACTGTCCCAGGCTCCCCGGGGGGTTTGTTTGCTTCGAACTGCTGCACTCTGTTGGCCGGACCTTCCCCGCTGCTGCGAGTGGCAGGCTCCCCATAGGTCACCTCTGCCAGTGTGTTTCCCGGCGGTTTCCCCGCTGCTGCGAGTGTGGCAGCCTCCCCGGGCGGCGCTGCATGTAACCTCCACTAGTGTGTTCCCCAGCGCTTCCCTGCTGCTCCCTTCTGTCCCAAGTGGCAAAACATGCAGTGTATGCTGAGCCTGCAGCGCCAGCAGAGTGCACTACAGCCCTTCGCCGCTGCTCCACGGTGTCCATGTCCCTTCTGTCCGGAGCGAACAGCTTGCGGAGGGCAGATGGAAGGGGGACGGCTGCAACATATCGCTGCATAGTGTCTAGACATTTTTGCCTACCCTGAAGGGTTAGGGTAAGGGATTATTGTCCTGTTAGTACAATAATCCCTCAACCGTAACCCTCCAGGGCAGCCAAAAATCTCTGCACACAGTACTGCTAGGACCTTACTAACGTACGCCTATCGGGAGCTGGGGGTGTGACACGGGCGTTCCTGCATCCAAGCCCTGTCAAACCCCTAGCTTCCTGGTGGCGTCAAGGTACACCAGTACTAAATAGCGCAGCATGTAGCGCTGGTACGTACTATGTTTTAATGGCATTGGAGGTTCTAACTGGAAGCTCTAAAGTTAAAGTGAGCAGGACTTTAACAAAACAGGTCGTTTACTTATTGAAAGCTTAAAAGCTAAGCCTTGTCACCATCTTCTTGCACCCTTCTGAGCACAGCATAAAGTAGTGACAGTCACACTGATCACAGCGATATGTCTACTGTGTGGATCTGTGCAGGAGTTTGAGAAAATTACATTTTATCAGTAGCAGCACATATAGAGGGCTACAGGAAGTAGTCCTGGATATTAATGAGCTAGGCTAGCTATGCCCTCCCTCCCTCCAACCAACGATGCACAGCCTGTCTGTAAGAGACAGCCGGCACTCACACTTAAGGGGTTAAACGGTAGGGTCTCACAGAGCAGCGTTTTGGTCAAGAGCCCTACTGCAAAGCAAGTTTTGTGGTTTGCAAATGAGTTAAGCGTTAAATAACTGTTAATGATCGCACTGTGACAACGACCAACACAAATTACTGACAACGATTTAAAAAGCTTCTCTCACACTGTTCCATAAAATATAAAAAAAGGTAATACATTAGTGTTCACCCTTCAGGCAGAGAGGATATTGGCTCTAGCTGCCCATGTTTCTTTTTGTGCTGATGCTTCATGGAATTGCAAGCACAGCAGAAGGTAAAGTGTGGAGAGATGGAAACATCCAGCTGGTATAAGCATTAAATGGTACTGTTGTACCTTGATGCCACCGGACGTGGTAGGTGTACACCACTGTTAGCTTGCTTGACAGCAGGTGACGCCCCTGTGCCCGATTAGCTGAAAAGCTCCCAATTGCTTGCCTGCTCCAAGGTCCTAGGAGTGTGGAAGGACTTTTGTTATGGATGAAAGGTTAGGGGTAGTTTAAACAGTTAGGCATACATTAGTAGCATTAAAATAGAAGCATCTGTTCTTCTATCTTAATGAAGAATTTATTCTTTCCATTTTAAAATAGCATTTATTTCCTCCCCCCGCCTCCCCCACGCTAGCGATCCCAAACCCTGGTGCTGTGTTGCTGTCTGGCACCTGGCCGCTGCTCTGCCATCTCCCCAGCTGATCCACCACTCTGCCATCACTCTGCGTCCCCTGCTGTCAAGCTCCCTGGTGCTGCAGGAGCCTCCGTTTGCCTGCTGCTCTGCCTTATCCCCTGCTGCTCTGTCCCCCGCTGTCAAGGTCCCTGGTGCCACTGCTGCTGTGCCTTCTCCCCAGTAGCTTCGAATTTTTCCGTTCCCTGCTCTCCATCTGGAGGCTGCTGTGCCTTCCCCCCTGCAGCTCCGCCGCTCTCCATCTGGAGGCTGCTGTGCCTTCCCCCCTGCAGCTCCGCCGCTCTCCATCTGGTGGCTGCTGTGCCTTCCCCCCTGCAGCTCCGCCGCTCTCCATCTGGTGGCTGCTGTGCCTTCCCCCCTGCAGCTCCGCCGCTCTCCATCTGGTGGCTGCTGTGCCTTCCCCCCTGCAGCTCCGCCGCTCTCCATCTGGTGGCTGCTGTGCCTTCCCCCCTGCAGCTCCGCCGCTCTCCATCTGGTGGCTGCTGTGCCTTCCCCCCTGCAGCTCCGCCGCTCTCCATCTGGTGGCTGCTGTGCCTTCCCCCCTGCAGCTCCGCCGCTCTCCATCTGGTGGCTGCTGTGCCTTCCCCCCTGCAGCTCCGCCGCTCTCCATCTGGTGGCTGCTGTGCCTTCTCCCCTGCAGCTCCGCCGCTCTCCATCTGGTGGCTGCTGTGCCTTCTCCCCTGCAGCTCCGCCGCTCTCCATCTGGTGGCTGCTGTGTCTTCTCCCCTGCAGCTCCGCCGCTCTCTATCTGGTGGCTGCTGTGCCTTCTCCCCTGCAGCTCCGCCGCTCTCCATCTGGTGGCTGCTGTGCCTTCTCCCCTGCAACTCCGCCGCTCTCCATCTGGTGGCTGCTGTGCCTTCTCCCCTGCAGCTCCACCGCTCTCCATCTGGTGGCTGCTGTGCCTTCTCCCCTGCAGCTCCGCCGCTCTCCATCTGGCGGCTGCTGCGCCTTCTCCCCTGCAGCTCCGCGGCTCTCTGTCCCTTGCTCTCAATGTGTCTGGCGCCGCTGCTAACAGCCAATCAGGCACGGGGGCGTCACCTGGCTGTCAAGCAGCCTAACACTTCCGGTGGCGCCAAGGTATAACAGTATCGCATTAGACAGGAGGCTGCACTGCATGGAAGTGACTACAATATACATAGACATCCAAAGCATGCCAAACAATTAGGTGAGGGGAGCCGAGATGGAAAAATGTATTTGCTGGAGTGGTCCTTTAAAGTCACTAGGTGTAATCTTTCAGCTAGGTTTCAGGCATCTAGGAAAAGGGAGCTGTGTTGATGTGAAAATGAAGGACTTCACTTTGCAAGTATAATGAAGTGAGTTTATAATTGCTGATGCCCAAAAAGGAATTCTTACCATAAGGTTCTGTATAGGCGTTTCACAGATACAGAAAACAGGTTTAAACAAGTCAATATGCAGAAACTTGCCAATATAACTATCTTTTGTGGTTTTACACCAGTATATCCTGTTGAGCTTCCAATGCAGCCCTGGTCCTTATTCACCACCGTAATGTAATTTACATTTACAATGGTTGTAGCAGAAGTAGTATATAAATATGTACGGGCATTTTTACAGCTTCCTGCCCTACACCATATATTTACACAGACAGGAGATAATGGGGGCTGCCATACATTTATGGAACTTGCATGCAGGAGCTGGTTGAAATATACAACTAGGCTCGTGCTACGCTAAGCTGGGATTGTTGCTAGTGATGTCAATAGCAACTACGTTATCCAAGTCTTTAGAGGGAGGGGGCTCACCCTGTCACCCCTTTTTGTGCGGAGGGATTGCTACGGCAGCCAATGGCCTAACAATGGCCATCAGGTCTGCAATGTACGAAAAACCAAACACAGGCTCCGTAGCCTTGTGAATCCATGGGATTCTCTTGTACACGGGGAATGGAGCGATTCTTGCTTTTGTGGAGGCCAGCCACACTAACCGTGATAAAGTCGCTCCTAGTTCCTCAATTTATTGTTAGCTGCTTTCACAATAGAAAAAGAAAGGATCCAGTCAATGATTGATCTGTGGAACATTGTTTTTTTTATAAACTCCAAATGAAAAATTGTGTCTGACCTAGCAGAGTAAATTAAAAGGGTCACTCCAGTGATTTTTTTTCCCCCCATTCATTATGTAGCTATCCCCCCAGTATATGT
Organism: Eleutherodactylus coqui; assembly: GCF_035609145.1. Lineage (NCBI taxonomy): Eukaryota > Metazoa > Chordata > Amphibia > Anura > Eleutherodactylidae > Eleutherodactylus > Eleutherodactylus coqui. Next base: position 300,040,923 of record NC_089837.1, read on the forward strand.
AAGTGAGCTAATGTTAACTTGCTTAGTTATTTATTTTTGTCCGAATATCCCAGCCTCTTTTTCCTGAGATGGTCATGTGATCTCAATTCTACTTAGGGGTTATGTTTTCAGGCTATCCTATGGTAAGAACACCTGTGGCAATGTCTGAGGCACAAACAATAATTACATTACCTGTGTAGCACTGAGGACATCCTGAAAACATGACCTGTTGGGGGTCCCTGAGGACTGGAGTTGAGAAACACTGATCCAGACTGTATATTTATGGTCAGAAGCCTACATAGTAACATAGTTTGTAAGGCCGAATGAAGACAATGTCCATCTAGTCCTACCTGTTTATCCTCCCATGTTGATCCAGAGGAAGGCAAAAAAAAAAACAAGAGGCAGGAGCCAATTAGCCCTTTTGGGGGAAAAAAAAAAATTCCTTCCCGACTCCCTAATGGCAATCAGACTAATGGATCAACCTCTAATAGTTCCTACCTGCCTGTATACCTGGATTAACAAATAACCGAGGATTTATATCCTGTAATATCCTTCCCCTCCAGAAAGACATCTAGTCCCTTTTTTAACTCCTCTATGGATTTTGCCATCACCACATCCTCAGGCAGAGAGTTCCGCAGTCTCACTGCTCTTACAGTAAAGAACCCTTTTCTGTGTTGGCGATGAAGCCTGTTTTTTTTCTAGACGTAGAGGATGCCCTCGTTACCGTCGTAGTCCTGGGTATAAACAGATCATGGGAGAGATCCTTGTATTGTCCCCACATGTATTTATACATAGTTATTCGATCACCCCTTAGTCGTCTTTTCAGGGTAAATAATCTCAATTTGGATAGCCTCTCTGGGTATTCCAATCCCTTCATTCCATGTATTAATTTAGTTTCCCTTCTTTGAACCCCCTCCAGCACTGTAACATCTTTCCTGATCACCGGTGACCAGAACTGTACGCAGTATTCCATGTGGGGCCTGACTAGTGCCTTATATAGTGGAAGAATAATGTTCTCGTCCCTCGCCCCTATACCTCTTTTAATGCATCCCAAAACGTTATTAGCTTTTGCAGCAGCTGACTGGCATTGGTTACTCCAGTTTAGTCTACAATCCACTAGTACCCTCAGGTCTTTTTCCATATCAGTTTTCCCTAGCAGTACCCCATTTAGTGTATATTGGTGACTTCCATTTCTCCCGCCCATGTGCATAACCTTACATTTTTCAACATTGAACTTAATTTGCCATTTTTCTGCCCAAGCCCCCAGCTTATCTAGGTCCGTTTGTAGCCGTACATTGTCCTCCGTTGCATTGATTATATTGTATAATTTTGTGTCATCTGCAAATATTGATATTTTACTGTACAGCCCCTCTATCAGGTCATTGATAAATATGGTGAACAGAATGGGGCCTAATACGGAGCCCTGTGGCACCCCACTAGCGATGGTGGCCCAGTCAGAGTATGTACTGTTTATTACCACCCTCTGCTTTCTATCTCTGAGCCAGTTCTTTATCCAGATACACACATTTCCACCCAAACCGAGCTGTCTCATTTTATATATCAGCCTATTATGTGGCACGGTGTCAAATGCTTTAGAGAAGTCCAGATATACAAGAGCAATAGACTCTCCCAGGTCCAGCCGAGAGCATACTTCATCGTAGAAGCTGATCAGATTGGTCTGACATGATCGACCCTTCATGAACCCATGCTGATGAGGAGTCATTCCGTTCTCCTTGAGGTATTTTTCGATGGCGTCTCAGAAACACGTTGAATATTTTTCCAGTCACCGAAGTGAAACTTACCGGCCTGTAGTTACCAGGCTCACTTTGGGCCCCTTTTTGTAAATTGGAACCACGTTGGCAATGCGCCAATCCAATGGTACAACCCCGGTCTTGATAATATTCACAAATATTAGATATAGCGGCCTAGCTATCACATCACATAGTTCCTTTAGTATCCTTGGGTGTATTCCATCTGGGCCTGGCGATTTATCGATTTTAATCTTCTTTAACCGGTTCCGCACCTCCTCCTGCGTTGGGTATGAGATATTTTGTGCGAAGTTCATTTTATTCCCCTGCATCTCAAGTGGCATTTCCTTTTCGTTTGTGAATACGCTTGAAAAGAAACTATTTTATAGGTTTGCCTTCCCTCCATCATGTTCAATGATTTCTCCTGCATTATTTGTTAAAGGGCCAGTGCTCTCAGTGCAAATCCTTTTGCTGTTAATATAGTTGAAAAATAGTTTCAGGTTGTTTTTGCTGTCTTTGGCGATCAGTCTTTCTGCCTCCTCCTTAGCAATTTTGATCTTATCTTTGCATATTGTTTTTTTCCCCTGTATGATTTTAGCGCTTCTTCGCTGCCTTCTTGCTTTAGTAGTTTGAACACTTTCTTTTTTTCGTTTTTCTTCACTTAATTAGGTCACTATAGAAAGCAATAGTAATTAAACTGCGTCCCCCCCCCCCCCAATTACTAGACGACCCCTTTTCAATAGGACCCCCTGTGTGAAAAGAAGAGATATACTTACCCTTCCAGGTCGACCGGGATCCAGCGGTGCAGCTCACTGCAATCACAGGGTTTGCTGTAACAGATAGTGTCACAGGAAATTGCATGACTGCTGTAGCGTCACATTCTTTAACTGCTGGCATGATGGCACTCAGGATGTGAGCGCTGATACCAAGAGAAGAGGTGGTGACCCTGGGTATTAGTGTATCTTGACGTCACCAGGAAGTGGTGGTGGTGGTGGTGGTGGGGGGGTGGAGGGGAGTGGTTGGCTTCAAAATAAGGATTGTCTACAGGTCTTGGCAGGCCAGTGTAACAGTTGTTCCCAGTGCTCGGCGCACCTGATGTTCCGTTATTGCCCTTAATCTGGCAGCAGATGTTCTGTTTTGGGCACCGCTGCGCTCGGTGGTCCTGGTATAGCGTCAGCGGGCCTCTGCTCCCCGCTCCACCCTTGCCAGCCCTCTGCTGAGCCCCAGTGCCTTAGGAGCGGTGATCGCTCCTGAGAACAGAGACGCCGTCTGGAAGAAACGTAAGGCCAGCTGCGGAGTGGTGGTGCCTTGGAGCGGTGACCGCTCATCACCACCGAGGCACCGGCCGGAAGAAATCAGAGAGGCGCCATACAGCTGACAGAACCGCCAGCTGGCCAGCTCTCACTGCGCCGGACCAAAATGCGAATGCTGAGTGGGGGAGCAGCCGTGAGAGAACATAGAGGCGCAGGGCGGCAGGCTCTCCCGACGGAGCCGGACGACACATGCGGCCCCAGCGACAACATGGGGGTGACCCTGGGACAGTCCGTCAGCCAGCACAGACGCAGCAAGAGCTGCCGGCTAATGCAGCAGTGAGGCAGGGGCCGGGCGGGAGGCGAGAACAGGCCGTACGTGTAGAGTTATCGCTGCACACTGCACAATTCTTTATGGCTGCCCCGCAGCCTCACGGATACTTCCCTTCTTAGCCTTACATTACCTTACATTATAACATTTTAATGCTGGCATGTAACTGGTGTTACATGCCAGCATTGACAGCTCATAATGTATTGCTAAGAACCGAAGTAAGCGCGAGACTAAGAATGCCAGCCGGCCATTAAAGGGGTTGTCTCGTGAAAGCAAGTGGGGTTATACACTTCTGTATGGCCATATTAATGCACTTTGTAATATACATCGTGCATTAAATATGAGCCATACAGAAGTTATTCACTTACCTGCTCCGTTGCTGGCGTCCCCGTTGCCATGGTTCCGTCTAACTTCGGTGTCTTCTTGCTTTTTTAGACGCGCTTGCGCAGATCAATCTTTTCCCTTCGGCTGGTCTCGGAAGCATCGACGTTTTGGCTCCGCCCCCTGGTACGCATCATCGCGTAGCTCCGCCCCCGTCATGTGGCGATTCCAGCCAATCAGGAGGCTGGAACCAGCACACGTCATGGGGCGGAGCTACGCGATGATGCGTACAAGGGGGCGGAGCCAAAACGCCGATGCTTCCGAGACCAGCCGAAGGGAGAAGATTGATCTGCGCAAGCGCGTCTAAAAAAGCAAGACGACACCGAAGTTAGACGGAACCATGGCAACGGGGACGCCAGCAACGGAGCAGGTAAGTGAATAACTTCTGTATGGCTCATATTTAATGCACGATGTATATTACAAAGTGCATTAATATGGCCATACAGAAGTGTATAACCCCACTTGCTTTCACGAGACAACCCCTTTAAGCAATGTGCAGCTAGGACCTTTGTAACGTCACCCTATCAGGAGCTGGGGGTGTGAGAGAAGCGTTCCCTCTTGTCAAACCCCTAGCTTCCAGTGGCATCAAAATACACTAATACCGTGACCCTGCAGCCTCTGATTCTTTACAATGGTCACCTGAAAAAGGTGCTGATGGACAGGTGATGCAGAAGTGACTGTGCTCACCAGAGGCCGCCGGGTGCCTGGTGAAGGAAGCATTGAGACCACAGAGATTTCGGAGGAGAGATGGAACGTGGCATCTTCTGGAAGCAGCTGAAGAAGCACAGCGGCTTTTGAGTCAAAATCCATACGGATGGTGCGGATTTCACTGTCTCTTGTGGAAGTGCTGTGGATTTTACCACAGGGTTTTCCAGCATTTCCGCTATGTGTAGACATAACCTTAGTATATGTTCATATATGATTTCTGCTGCAGAGCATACAGAACTGATCTGAGGACAGCCATGTGAATTTGTTGCAATTTCCACCCCACTCACTGAAAGAGGAGAAATCAGTGGTGAAAATCAGCAAATTTAAAATGCGCACCGCAGGCCTAGTAACACTGCAGCTTTTTTGGTCTTTTAAGCCATGAGTAGATTAGATTTAGGCCGGGCTCACATGGGCAGATTCCAGTTGAGGAATCCACAATCAGCATCCACGCGGAGGAACTGCAGCACAGCATGGGTGTTGAAAACCATGTAAATTCACTTTTTCGCTTACAATTGCAGATATGAATCACAGATTTCACTAGGGGAGGGAAAAAAAATTTGCAACTCCAAAAGATTGGTTAGGCTTCCTTCACACTACATTTTTAGAATCCAGTACGGTTTCCATCCTGGTTTTTTGCTTTAATGCAGATAATGCATAGGGATGTCAACCAGGACAGAATCACACAGGTGAATATGTCAGACGAACACCTCTGACAGTGGTACCAACTATGATGCCAAAATTGCTCCCTTTTGCCACGGATGGTCTCCATTGAAGTCAGCCTGCAGACCACAAATATTTGTATTTCCCACAATGCTAAGAAAAAAAAAAAAAACGAAAAAAAAACACTGAGTATGACCGACAGCGAGCCACAACAGTCATCTGCATACAGAAACAGGTACACAGGGTCACTGACCAGGCTCACAGACAGAAGCTATCACACGGCCCACAGAAAAAATGTGCGCCATTGGGATGGAGGGGGGCCTTCTACTAGTCCCAGACAACCGGTATAATCTAGAATAAAAGCAGATCATCGGCTCCAGGAACCATAGACCACGTGTGCATCACTACAAAGGCGGCCAATCCTAACCTTAGCTTAATCGTAAATGAATCCAGCAGGCAGAACCCTAGGATTTCACTAAACCGCTGCCAGTAGGACTACATGTGCTGAGCAGAGCAGCGGTCTCTAGATGTCAGTTCTAGGCTATATCCATCAGATAAGGATGCTATTGGGTTATATAACACTGGGGGTTCTACCGTCAGGGTCTCCAGCACATGGCAGCCGCTTCCATGTGGCTTCTATGGGAAAAGATCACTATCATTAGGCATGATTAGGAACAGGTCATGGTTTTCTTTTATCAGATTCATATGGAGGTGTCTTTATTGTATTCCATATGAAACCGGAGCCAAATAGTCTATTAATGCCATATTAAGCTACACCACAGAGGTTGTACATAATGCGGCCTGCTGGATCCAGATCACAACTATTTTATCACAAGCTAAAAATAAGCAGAATCTGTAGCGTCCATTTGAGAATGGAAATGATTTAAAATACAGTAATTCTTTACAGACCTTTTTAATAAATGAACACAGCTTTTCCAGAGCCCTGAGCGTTGCAGCTATGCTACATCCTCCTCAGTCTTAGAAGTAGAGATAACCCCTATGGTAACTGTAAATGCAGTCATATAGCCAATGCCCAGCATCAGGTAAGCGTACGTAATTTATTTCTGCACTAGAAGACTGGTTTGTTTCTGGATACAAAGCTATCGTGGGGACCCAACCACAATCCGATGAATCAATGAGAAGATATACATGTAATATTAGTGCCAATATATGATAGATGAAGCGTGGTGCTTCAGTTTATTAGGGAAAACCACCCTCAATATGAGGTATATGTGGTGGTAGACAAAACAACTGGTCAATCTGTAGGTCAACACCTAGTCCTACATCCTATAAGCATCTAGGAAAGTCTTCATGCCTCTCACCGGCACACAACAACCCTACACATAACAGATTCTGGAAGACCTTATAAAGGTCTATTTGTCTGGATAGAAACCACCCCGACACAGTTGGCACTTGCAGTACATGCCACGCCAATAAAAACATTTATCTGCACAAATAGGAGCCTATACAACTATATTCACCAAAGCCACTAAAAGTTAAGAAGCAACTTCTACTCCAACAGTAGCTGGCAGGCTGATCGGAGCCGCTGTCTAGCAAGAGCCTCCAGAAGAGAGTCAAGAAACGGAGGGAGGCAAAAGAAGGGACTTACAACACAAGTCAAGAGAGAGCGTGAGAGAGGAGGGGGAAGAGAGGCGGAAAACTGAATGGTGGGAGAAGGCTAGAAGGGGGAAGGGTGTTACACAGAGAGCCTAAGAAAACTTTTACAAACTCGAGGAATGAGAGATGTGAACTCTAGAGAATGTAAGGAAACAATTGTCACCCTTCAATGTCGGTTGGAAAAGATTAGGAATTCTTACAGCTTGCAGGATTTTTGCCACTTAATTAGCTAAAGACAGAAGTCCATTTCATCAGTTTTAATACTGTTAATGTTTGAAAAGCCTCGGCTGCTGCAGCACTTCACTCATTGGTGCACGTGTCCCATTATTCCATAAATGGCTCAATGCACGATGTGTCAGGACAAGGGCTACACGGTCACAGGTCAGGGCCTGCAGCGCTGACAGATGCATCTGGGATCTCTATGGCACAAGCAGCTTTCTTACCCTGACATTCAACTTATCTATGAATTTCAGTTCTCTACATTCCTCTTTGTACTGTGACAGAAGCGATTGTATGCCCTTTATTACACGTAATCTATCATTTTAGACAGAAGTGACAGTTGGCACACCCCGCATCACATCCCTGGAGATGCATGTCCCTTAGCTACCAGCTCCCAGTGGAGATGCTCAGTATAGAAGAACGGTTCCTAGCTCCGCTGGGCACACCTCACATTACCTTCCAGGGGCAGCCTGAGATATGTGCCACCACAAATGGCAAGTGTTAAAATACTTACTATAGGTCAGCCTTCAAAACTGGAGAAAAAAAAGTGAAGCCATTTTTGATTACATTATAGCAGTGGTCTTAAACTGTGGCTATCTGGCTTTGGTAAGACTACAACTTCCAGCATACCAAAAGAGGAACAAATGAGCATGTAATTACTTAGGCTGAAGCTATGCATCACTGCTGGAATTACTCAGAGCTTTGCAAGTTGTGTGATGGTTACACCCAAAATAACGTACTGAGTCACACAAGGTTTTAAAATGACCATAAAAAGCTAGTACGTTTGAACAGCAGTTGTGCAATTTAGCATTGACCTTTATGGAGCAAAAAAAAATTCCTAAGTCAACATACACTTTGAATTGTGAAGCCTGTTTATACCAGAAATTACTTCCAAAAGCCCAGACCCTCGACCTCACGAACGTCTTGCCCTGTACAAATGACGAGACGTATGGAGTTGTAATACACACCTATAAAAATGACACAGTGTGGTGTTCCTTCATTCTGGTTCCAAATCCAAGTGAAGGCAGTAAAAATTGAAGGCACACCCAAAGGACCCAGTTTTATTCAGGCACTCTCCTCTAGAAGCATTGCATCCATAGGACAATACCTCAATAATAAGGTGCTGTACAGAAACATATGGATGGTCCACAGCTCCATAATCAAAGTGATAACCACTCGTCCGTGAGTCAGTGTGTGCTGTTCGAGTTACATACAGAGCCAGACAGCACCATGTGCTGACAGCACCTGTGATGATGCCACCATCATGTAATCAGTTACTGTCTTTTAGCTCCACCCCCTGATCACATGACTGACATCACCACAGGGCCTTTATCCTTGTGCACTGAATGAGCGCTCATGGGCCTCATACATCCTCTGCGGCCTCAGTTGCTATGGATACAGCACTACTCACTTTGCAGTTTGTAGCTAGTTGTGAGGAAGCTGCACACCTGTGTGGAGACTCCAATAAATGACACCTCACAAATGTACATATACATAGCTGGAGGTACATATTGACCAACAACATTGAAGCATACTCCTTCCCCGCTATCTTTAGTCTCCTGAACGTGATATCACGTCATCTCAAGTGCTAATGCCGCCAACACTAGTCCAGCCTTCATCTAATTGTGAACTGCTGTCCAGTGTTGAAACAATCCCTTTCACTATTTAGTAAGTGGTGCATTGCGCCACCAGAAACACTGGTACTACCGGTATAAATAATACTAATAACTAGTATGGAACCCATATGCATAACTCCTAATGGCCCATTTACATGGGACGATTATGGTTCAGAATAAATTTAGATTCCTGTGGGAATTTGAAGAATAATCATCCCTTGTAAATAGACCATTATAGATTGTAAATGCAAAGGCAATTTACAGTAAAATGCATGCAGTTATCAAGGGGGGGGGGGGCGGCACTGCAATATGCAAACCCAGCTTCATGCTTCTACACCGAGCACAGGCACCTGGTCATTTTACTAATCTTCACATCAGTGACTATAGCTTACAATGCAATTCACGATTTCAAAATTTGGTTTCTAAGACATACTGATTTCTCTCTATTATGACTGAAAGGCCTTATTAGAAAGTATACATTTTAATTCCTGAAAGCATAGAAAACTTTATACAGATATAGAGCTAACTGGCAGATGTTTTAAATTAAGGAGATAAGATTGGAAGTGTGTGTTTCACAAGTGCTTTGCCCATTCAATAAAAGGTACCCAGGCGGGTTACTGATCTATTCTTCTCCATAAGACTCGTTAGGCTTCCTAAACAATACATTTTTACCATCCAGTACTGCTTCCATCCATTCGCTTTAATGCTGAAAATGCATAGTGATGGTAACCAGGACAGAAGCACAGAGTATGTAAGACGAACACCCCTGACAGTGGCAGAAACTATGAGGCAAAAAGGTTTGTCTCACATAATCTCCCCTATGCTTCTGGTTCATGATCCTATGCAGAAAACAAGAAACCAATGCAGGACTGTTAAAATGTAGTGTGAAAGAAGCCTTATGGCTCCCGCCCACAGTGTTTTACCGGTGTTTGTAAATACCAGGTATGTCAGCAGATACCGCGCATGGGCAGCAAGTGTACTGCGCACGCCCGCATATCACACGCAAGCACTTATTTCCAGTGTGTTTTTTTATTTTTTACATTTCCCTGTTTCATCGCAGGGATGCGTATGAAATATCGGCCACACGCATTGTATTGTGTATGGACCATGTTCTCCAAAAAATGGCTCCCTCCTGGCTAAAACATGAGCTCACACTTGCTTTTTTCAAGTCTTCCATTGGTGAGGAGAGTATAAGCCCTTAGTTATGTTTGGGCCATGGGGAGAGAAGTTTTTAGAGAAAGCTTCTCAGACAACCACTTTATTAAACGAAAGTCAAAACTGCTGGGTGACCTATTAAGATCACTAGAAAAAGCACAATGTGCAATCCCAAAAGAGGTGATAAGGAAATCAAGGGTAACAGGAGAAGCTCTATAGAAGACTCAAACTGTAAAATCCCTAGTTCTTCCATGAACACCATTCTTGCACAAAAGGAGCAAGACCAGCTGTACACGACTGGGTTTGAGTTGCGGAATCCGCAATAGTGGATGGTTAGTCAATATGCTCAAGAACGGTGCAACTATGTATTATTAGATAGTGTTTGAAAACTGACTTACATAACACATAATTAGTAACCAATGTAGAAATCCAGATAATTCCAAAAGTATCCACTTTTTCTTGCAACTATATTGTAGAAGACATGATCCACATGGACTACAAGCTAAATCGGCCATACACTATAGTAGGTCTCCTGCGTAGAGGGTCTAAGGCAGCTTGTACGGGCCAGAGCTGGTTTGAAAATTGCAGAGATGATCTGCTTGGGCACACGCATTCAAGCTGAACAAAAAGTGTCATTGCTTCTATAAGCGTGTCGCAGAAGCAGCTTGGAAACACCACATATCAAAAGTCAATCAACAGAATTGATGCAATAGCTGAATTAGTCCCATGCGAGTAGTTCCACACATTACAAAGATGAAGATGTTTGTATGCGGGTGCTGACTGCCAAGCTACCCACAAAAGAGCTGGGACAGCATCCATCCACTGAGGCCCAATAGATTGGCACATGTATGGCAGGCCAGAGCGCATTGTGTTCTGCCTTTTCTAACACGCTGGTTATAAAAGCAGCCTTGTTTGACTGAACTGCGTTGTGTTTGCTTTGGAGCCGCACACGCTGTGATAGTCAATTGCTCTATACTGCTTGGTAGATTTCTTAAGAAACAGCAGCATGCATAGGTTAAGGTCAAGGGCACCTCTGCTAGGATACCGTAGAGAATGGGGACCTCAACTAAAAAGTTGACGCCATCACCCCTTTTCATGGTTGGCATAATTTGCAATGCTTCCTCCCCCCTAAACAATGCCATGAGAGAACTTTTTACTTCTGCTATGGGGCCCGTCCCTCCTCTACGTACTTCGGATTAAGATACAGTTGGCAAACTCAGCTAAATTGCATTACCTATTAGGTCATGTTCAGAATCCTATCAGAATTTAGGCATGAAGTCTGCTCCTAAATCCTGACATAACTGGCTAACATTCCGCCGGTGATGCATGCGAATAGGACACTTATAATAAGGAATAATGAACATGCTGCGCTGGCAGATCTGTGCCGAGTCGATCCGGACTTTCTTAAATGTTATACATTTCCTGACATAGGAATACCCCTTGTAATTGTCTTATCTGATTTTTCCAGCATATCCATAGGACAGCCCATGAAAGCCTGATCGGTACCCACCTCTTTGACCTGCACCCACCTCTGGTTGGGGTCCGTGCTGCTCCTTATCTGGCTGAATTTGGTGATAGGGACTTGCAGAAACAGCCAAGCAGGCTGTGCGATGCCGTTTCCGTAGCTCCCATAGAAGTCAACGGAAGTGACGCAAATAGCAAAATAGCGAACTACTCTGTTTGCATAACTCCCACTTGAGTTACGGAAACAGCATAGCTCAGCCCTATCAGCTATTTCCATAAGTCCGAATCACCATATTCAGCCGGAAAGGGGGCCGTCAGGACCAGAGACAGATGGAGGTCTTGCCTCTAGGAGGAAAGCTGGACAGGGAAGCCAGACACAGGAGTCCCGTTCTCAAGTTTGGCGTGGGTCTCAGAGTTGAGAACCCCACCGAGTGGATAACTTGAAATTCTGCTAAAACTCCCTTAAGCTACAGATGAGAATAACGTTTGAAGTAAAAATGAAATTGATGTTTGGAGCTCGTTTATATAGGTTACTAGACATTACATATGAGTTATTATATACCACTCCCTTATTCTTTTGAGTTTTTTGCTTTATAGAATTTATATTACGAGCTTTTACTTTCAGGGGTTTGTGAGGCAATTGCAGGCGCACATGAGGGTAATAATGGATTTCCTTCTGACCCCCTGTAGATGTATGACTATACAATGAACATGATGAGAAGTGCCCTTAGCACTACCCCGTTTTCCCAGAAATAAGACCTACCCTTATTTTTCAGGATTTAAGGAGGCTTGAAATATAAGTCCTACCCCAAAAATAAGCCCTAGCTACATCACATAAAAAAAATTAGTACATACCTAGCAGGCTCGGTCTACGTCCCTCCCGCTGCTCTCTGGAGATCCAGCATGCTTCCTGCAGTCCTCAGACGCCCACAGAAGATTGCTTCCTGGTTACAGGATTCATAAAATCCTGCCTCCAGGAAGTGCTGGCTCCTATTGATTGGCTGCGCAGCACTCGAAAACCAATCACAGCATTGCATTGTGGAGGCGGGATTTATAAATTGGCCAATCAATGCAACTCAGGGGCGTGGCCCAAGCCCAAGTAGAATAAGATCCCCCGAATGTAAGACCTAGTGCCTCTTTTGGAGCAAAAATTAATATAAGACTGGGTCTTATTTTCAGGAAAACACAGTATGCAGGAATATATTGGAGACACTACTATTACTCTCACGGGAGGAGTATACCTGGCACCACATGAACAGAACACACCCTGCGGTAATTCTTGTAGGATGGCTCCCATACAAACTGTCAGTGAATGGAGCAGTTGGTTAGCAGATACACTTTCCCAGGAAGCAGATGAAAATAGGGCACAGATCCCCCCAGAGCAAACGCTCAGTGTGTAGTCTGAATAAATAACAGAAGGACAAAAAGAAGAGTAATATCAGGTCAGAAGAAAGCCATCCATCAGCCGGCACAATATTCCTACTGCTAACCTAGAATGCGATGCTTTGTGTTATGTAAATAGGACAATGATGCCCGGCAGCTGGCATAGAAACATCAAACACTAGGCATATATTGATACAAGGTATCTTAATACTGAGAACTAGTGGCCACAGTAGCAATAAAAAGGTGGCCAAGTGCAGGATTTAAGGCCACGTGGCCCATTGTGTTTTGTTTCTGTGCCTAATACAAGAGTATTCTTTTACAGAGGCAGGATGGTGTAAAGCCGATGTTACATGCATTTTCTAGAATACCCACTGGACATGGTACAATGCTCATAGACAGGCACCATACAAATGGAGAGCCAAGGCATTTGCAAAATTTTGGCAGATCTGTTCAGGATCAGCGCTGCACAGAGAACCATAACTAATGGCTGATGACTGAGGCGTATTTGGGGGCCTGTGCTGTCCATGATAATTCACCAACCTGGAGTTTAGCCTAAAGCCGGTCTCACATGACTGGATTTGAATTGCGGATTTTGAGATCTGTGTCTGCGCGGAATTCCATGGTAAAACGCGGGCATACCTTTTCGAATTTTCCTTCACACTCACAGATACGAATTGCGTGCAGACGGCCTCCATGGTGTCAATGGAGTAGTCTGACCCACAGCCCATAAACAGATAACATTGTGTATGGGCTACAGGTACGCGCATCATCGCTAAACAGCGGCGCAGATCAAACAAACAAAAACTGTACTGCACATGACCAACGCCAAGCCGCTGCAGTAATTTGCAATGCAGTTGATAGGAGGTACACAGGGTCGCCGGCCGAGATCATAGCAGGAATCCGACCCACTCGCGTGAGCCCGGCCTGAGCCAGATTCATATACAGGGCACATGGATGAAGGGATCGCTACACCACTGAGCTTGTATTAATAGATTTTCAACATAACAGTTCTTAATTTGTGCATTAGTTGCAATCACAGCATGCCTGGTAAGTGCAGAAAAACAAGTCACTGAAATTTCTGGCACTTTAGATGTAGAAATCTACAATACAGTAACAAAGTAGTTTGGTGGCATTACGAACCGGAACACCTACTTTGTTCTGAGATTAACCCCTTAGTCACAGCCCTATCGTAAAACTACGTAGCAGCGCTATCTCCCTCCATACAGCGCGGGCATCAGCTGTTTATTACAGCTGACACCCGCGGGCAATAGCTGCGCTCAGCCGTTTGGCCAATCGCGGCTATTAACTTTTTAAATGCCGCTGTCAATTCTGACAGCGGCATTTAAATCCCCCGAACGCTGTTCGGGGGTCCCGCATGGCCCCCCCCGCGGTGAGATCGGGGGAGCCGTGCAGGTGTCATGGCAGCCGGGGGCCTAATGAATGGCCCAGGGCTGCCTTAGCAGACTACCTATCAAGCCATCCACACAGGGTGGCTTGAAAGACTGCCTGTAAAAAAAGCAGTATGACGTAATGCTATAGCATTACGTCATACTGCAGGAGCGATCAAAGCATCGCATGTTAAAGTCCCCCAGGGGGACTTCAAAGTAATGTAAGAAAAAAGATCAATAAAGTCTTTTAAATTGTTAAAAAAAAGTTTAAATCACCCCCCTTTTTGCCATATCCATTATTAAAAAAATCAAAATCATAAAATAAAATATGTATTTCGTATCGCCGCGTCCGTAAAAGTCTGATCTATCAAAGTAGCGCATTATTTTTCCCGCACGGTGAACATAGTCCAAAAAAATAAAATAAAGAACGCCAGAAACACACTTTAGTTACCGTCTCCCAGAAAAAAACGCAATAAAAAGCGATCAAAAAGTCGTATGTACTCCAAATTGATACTATCGGAAACTACAGGACATCCCGCAAAAAATGAGCCCTTGCTCAACTACGTCTACGGAAAACTAAAAAAGGTATTGCGCACACAAAATGACGGCAGAAAATTGAAAAAAATTAAATATCTTAAAAAAATAAATAAAAGTACTACAGCAAAGAAAATACTATACAAGTTTGGTATCGTAGCAATCGTACTGACCCATAGAATAAAAATATCAGGCCGTTTTTTTTGCAATTTGTGTGCTGTAGACCCACCGAAAGATGGTGGAATGTCGTTTGTTTTCCATTTCTCTCCGCTAAGAATTTTTAAAAAGTTTTTCAGTAAATTATATGGTACAATAAATAGTGCCATTGAAAAATACAACTCATCCCACAAAAAACAAGCCCTCATACAGCAACGTCGATGGATAAATTAAGGAGCTACGATTTTTTAAAAGGGAGTAGGACAAAACAAAAATGGAAAAAAAGCAAAAAAGCTCCGTCACTAAGGGGTTAAATAAGTGATGAAGATCCACATCTTAGGGTGCCTGTCCAGGGGCGCGATTTCGCCGGTGGTAAACGGACGGCGAATCACGCCCTCTGAAGCTTTCTATAGCCCTGCAATGGAAAGCGCTGGCACACTGTCCACGAGCAGAGAATCATCACGATTCTCCGCTCGCGGCAGGCAATTTGCAGCATGCTGTGGATTGCCCCGATTGTCCGCGGTCAGCCTATCAGATAGGGCTGACCGGCGGAGGCTCCTGCTTCCGGGCGGTGGCTCCCACAGCGGGATACCACAATGTCTGTGGACAGGAGGCCTTAGGGCTCTCTCCCACAAGAGTATCACACAAGCAAGTACGCAATGATATGCTACGTGCCAACAATCCCCACATACACTATCTTGGCATGTATGGGCGTATAGTACACACCGAGATCCCGTGCAAATTTCATGTGAGAGGCACAATGGAAAATCAACGCAAGACGGATACTGTGTATTATGCGCGCAAAAACTGCACATGTAATACGCAGTAGCATACGTCCGTTTGAGATAACCCTTGCTGTGCAGTTGAAGGTTACTCATCGTCCAACCATTTGGGGCCAAGGAGTCACTGACTGAAGTGTTCCACAATGCCTATTGCCAGGAAGTGCAGAAAACCATCTGCCCTTACGATCACTACTTTAGATCACATATCTCCAGGTCTGATATCATTTACATATGGATGTTTGTAGGTCATTAGTAGTTATCTGTAACCGGCATGAAAGTCATCGTTGGATCGCTGACTACTCACCGAGTGTAAACACACCCCAGTCGGCTAAGCTGAAAGGCAGAGAACCCAGCGGTGATCTGTCTAAATGCTCTGCGTGAGCGCCAACAGCCTAGTGGTGACGTCAGCGTTCGAGCACTGGTTTAACTGACTATCGTCCCATCTAAATGGAACATTACTGTGCATGAATAGCGACCTACCAGTTAGTGGCGGGGTAGCAGCGATCATACAATTAGAGCCGCATTGGACTCATCCCCATCAGAGAAGACGCTGGAGCTCCAGAAGCAGCCACTCATCACATAAAGGATCCCTCCATATACCCAGTAGAACACAGACAGCAGAAAGACTAAATAGGTGTGACCACCGTGGAACATTTACTGATGTGGACAGAGGGGAAAAAAAGACAGTAGGTGGCGCTATTCTAACATTAATCCTGGGATTTCTGGGTATAGAAACATTTTTATTAATACTATATTGACGTGATGTTTGCTACGTGCACATAAAAGGATTGGGAAAATGGTTGTAAGCGTTTTAAGAACTATTGAGCCGAGGATTCGTCTTGAATTGTTGGCCGTCCACGGCTCCGTCTTCCATGTTTTGGGGGCATGCCAACAGTCAGACTGGTGAGCAGCTGATACGAATGTCGCTTAGCATTGCTTGACTCTCCCTAGCGGCGGTGTTGGCTGATGCACAACAGCGCCGCTAGACTTAACATAAAACTCTGACCTTGTCCGGCAGTCACTCAATGTAGCAAACTCAAATGTTATGCTTTTACAGCGGTGGCCAGAATGTGCCAAATCTAGTGCCACCGAAATCATCCAGCAAAGGGGTCAAAGTGTGGGGCAAGAAGAGGCCTGTTTATATTAGAGGAGTAAATACAAAAACATGTTTATAATTATGGACTGGATTTAACCAGAAAAGTTTATTTTTGTGGCACAAACCCTTTGATCTGCTGTTATTGCTACAGAAAGCTGAAGGAAAACGTGTTTTCCTCTGCAACAGAGTACTTTATGGGACCTGTTCCTATATATGACTATATGGTACACTGCACAGGAGCCCACATAAGGATAGTTACACACCTGTGCCTGAGGGTCTGCCCTACTGCTCCAGGTGCAGAAAAGGGGAATCCCCTGACAGAACTGAACTCCTCCAAGCAGACCCCATTAACTATAACGGGGTCTGTTCGGTTCCCACTCATTTTCTTCTGGTATCTTGAACCGGATCCTCCAACGCAGATGTGAAATTGTCTAATAAATGTCTCTCTGCACCAATAGGTCCTGAGAAGTAACCGCCTCTACCATGACATATACTGGAGTGGAAAACCCCTTTAACTCAGTTATGAAAGTAATGAGAAATACCAACAACTCCCCAGAACGCTCACGCCACGTAAGACTTATTTCACAAAGGTGTTGTCATTTCTGGCTTTCTGTTCCATCATAGTGGCAGAACACTAAAAAATACCAGATCCATCCTATGACGGTTGCAGCATCTGACGGATGCCGCTAACGTACTGGCACATCCGCAGGAACCCCTATATTCATAACACGTGGTAAGCAAGGATGATGCTCCACGTGGAAAAATCTATGGGACCACTGGAGACATCTCCTATAAGGATGCACCTCCTGGCAGAGTCACAGATCTGGGGCAGAAGCTTCAGGTCATCTTAGTAGAAACCTTCAGACTGGTGTGAGGTTAATGCCCATCAGCTGGCACATGTCCTCTCCCTGCAGCCTCACCACTACTACTCCATTACTAGCAGCAGGGGCTGTGCCATGCTGACAGGCTGCCGCACTGGTGGCAGGCGCTAACATCAGATTAGCGCTGGCCGCTGAGGCATTAGTTATATAAGCGCCCGACATCAGGCGCCAAAGATGGAAAGTTGAGGGAGATGAAGCGCACTCACCTTCACGAAGAGTTCTATCAGGTTGTCCTTGTCCTCCTGCAGCCCGTTCTGCGGCACGGAGACGGACATTGTGCTCCTCTGCTGGGCTGGACGCTCACACAACTTGTCCCCGTCTCCTCACTGGCCTCTTCCCCTCCTGCAGAGCTCTATGCGCGGGCTCAGCTCCCTCTATACCCTTAGCGCTGGGGAGAAGAAAGGCGCTCCACCAGCCAGACGGCAGGATAACGGGACGGGCAGCTGAGGCGAAGAAAGGGAGGAGGCGGGAAGGAGGGCGCGGCAAGACGAGCATTAACCGCTTCTTGGTCCTCACACACGTACAATGTGGGCCAGTGTTCCCGGGGATGGAGGCCGCGCCTCTGCAGCGCCCCACCTCACGGCAGAGTACTACTGGAGTTGTGAGGCTGCTGTGACTAGGGAACAATTCTGTTTAGGACGGCTAGTTAGGGGGCTGTGATGTCGGCCCTGGTGGGCTGTGGCACAAGCATTTAGCACTTTATTTACCTCCCGCGTGGTGCAGCTACAAAACACTCATGGAGGTTGTGGCGCTGGTGTATGTCTGCGCCCCTATGAATGTGTGCGAACACAAACGTGCAGGATTTACATGTCGCGTAAAAGTGCAAGGAAAGAAAGGGTTAAAGTAGATAAATTATGACCCGCTAAGACTGCATGCACACGGGCGGTGTGGATGCCGCATAAGCAATCCAGCGCTGGCAGTGTGTACCTGCTTTTTTCCCCTCTCCTCTGTACTGTGGATGGCCCGCACAGCAAACCGTAGGATGTGCGCAAAACAGAGTGTTTTTTTTAAAGCTCCTGTTTTTGTCAATTGCAGAAGCGCCACAGATCGCAAAAATAGAGCATGCTGCAGTTTTTCACCCGCGAGCAGAAACTGCAATTGGTTTCCGCTCGTGGGCATAAATAATCACTTTTCCATACATTGCTGTGGAGGGTTATTGCTGCTGTGCCCACTCCAGATTCCGCAATGCAAATCCCCCGTGTGCAGCCGGCCTAAGGCTTGGTGATCCCTCTTGACCATTTTACATACGGCTAAGAGCCCTACGGGGAGACCCTAAATATTCTCACACACAGAGACCTGCAGTGGCGTAATGACCACAGTCGGGCACAAGGGGGAACCTGTGTTGGCCAGGGTTGGCACCTGCCTTGTGCAGGTACTTATTTTTTAACAGGGTTCAGTACTAACTAATTACCTGCATCGCGCAGGTCTAGCCCGGCAGCAGCCAGTGCATTCACTTACTAAGGCTCTGCTGCATGCCCCCTGTGGGCACACGGGGCCCGGGACTCCTCCCACCAGCATCTGCATTTCTACATGTACTGTATGCAGAGTAGGCGCAGGGGGAGGAGTCCATGGCCTTGTGTACCAATAGGGTGATGCACAATGGAACTTTACTAAGTGAATGCACTGACTGCTGGCGGCCTGCACTGCGGGGAACACTAATACTACTGGGGCCACTATTGTGATAAACCACGTCCGCTTTTACCTTGGCAAGTAATTTTTTTTTTGCGACAAAGGTGACAAACTACGTGCTGGCTGATCCCAATCCGGCTCAGTATAGAGGACGGGCACAGTGGAGGATGGTGGGGGTTGTTTGGAGGTCTGTGAAGGATTATGGTGGTTGTTCCAACAAATTGAACAACCGCTTCTATTACATATTTCACTACAGCGCAAAGACACCTTTAAACATTGTAGTGTGGGAAGGGCACAGGGAAAGTGTGACGGGTGGAATGATATCTCTTGGTTTACCCTGGAGGAGGGAAAGAAGAGAGGTGGGGGGGGGGGCGGTGTAAAGTTTGGTCTGGGACTCATAGGACTCTAGTTATGCCACTGGTGAGGTCAAGAGCATTATAGATTTATTGCAACAGGGGCATCATTTTATATACTGCATTGCACACAGAATGTGTGAATTCTATATAACGTTGGAATTTCCCCTATAACATAATTCACATCTGCAATGCTTGATTGGCATCGTCGTCATAAGGTCGGGAATAAACAATAAGTAGCTAATTAAAAATAATCATGGCGGACTCACATCATCTTTCACATAAATATGTTAAAACATCAGATGTGTACATCCTATTTTCCAGGCTTGATACTATTATATCATTAGTGAACCTGCTTAGCAAAAATGATTGTTATGTATTCTATGATTTCTGAGACAATCTGTCATTATCAGGGTTATTTGACAGATGTATTCTTATCTATGCCTGGGATTTTCAACAGTTGTCTATTTTTAATTAAAAAGAATCACACAAGTCCAGCAAAGCATACAAGAGATGCTTATTAGCAACTTTTGGGAACTCCAAAAGCCAGAGCTCCCCAAGGTTACTCATACCGGTATCAATTCTGTACCAGTAGTATTAAAATACAATATTTTTAAGAATACAATATTGATCAGAATGACATACAGTTACAGGATACAAGTATTGAGAGAATTAGGAAACAAATCACTGTGACATCACAGAACATCAATAGTTTGACCTGGCATTGTCTTAAAGAGGACCTGTCATTTCCTTCTATCAGTGGAGCTTTCTGCATAACTTTGGAGTTGCGGCCCCGCTGACTGATATAGCTTGCTCTTTGTCTACTCTCCACCAGTTCCTGTCACTTTGCATTTGTTAAGCTGCGATCCCCACTGCTCACTGTCCATGGATAACATCATATTTGATTGACAGTGATCAGTGGAGCCCACCAGCTCCTCAGTTTCAAAGCACCATAAACTGAAACTAATGCAGGTTGGTGCGTAAGAACTGGTGGAGAGTATAACCAAAATACAAGCTATAATAGAGTCTGTGGGGCCACAGCTACAAAGCAATGCAGAAAGCCAAGCTGACCCAAGGACATGAAAGGTCCTCTTTAAAGTGGTTATACCACTTCTAGGCATTGATAACCTTTCCTTAGCTGTTATCCCGGGCTGGTGTCTATACATTCTGCAGTGGTCCCAGCTGGTATTGCATGGCAAGTCCCATTTATCTCACTGAGGCTGGATGTTATACTATCTTCTATACACTGTATATGGAGGAAACAGCAGTTTCTGCCCTCTGTAATACTCACATACATAACTGCATAAGGGAGGAACATTATACTGCAATACTGAGCAGTGTAGATGTGATTGCAGTAGTTGTGGAACAGTAAATGACTCACTATTATCTATAGCCTCGCATGTGTGTGAGTCTCTGCTTCTGTCTTTCTCCCTCTCCATAGACTTTTATGAGCAGCATCAGTTATCACCTTGCTTTACTTCCTGTTCTTCATCTTATTATCTCTATTACAAGAAATGGGCATCACTTGACAACAGGCAGTGGACAGCAAATTAGAAGGAAGGGAGTACCCCTAGTGGCTAGCACTTTAGATTGAATTTTCAGCACAAAAATGTCATTTTAGGTAAATAAAGTGATGTGAGCTTTTGCCAGTTATCACTTTGGTTATTATATAAGTTGATAGAAGAGCTAATAACCATTTAAATGGGATATGTTTATCATATTTAAATGAGTAATGATTGGTAAGCAAGAATATCATCTGTAAAACAATTACTTTTGTGGTAGCTTTTTACAGTGAGGTAATTATCCCTCTCTACTCTTCCTTAGTCAGACCTCATCTGGAATACTATGTGAAGTTTTCAGCGCCCCAATTTAAAAAAGAATAGGCAAACTGGAACAAGAACAGAGAAGAGCTACCAGGATAGTGAGCGGTCTGCAAACCATGTCCTGTGAGGAACAGAAAAAGGATCTGGGAATGTTTAGCTCAGTCTCCTTAGCACATCTTCTCCTGGCTAAGCATCTGCATTTCCGCGTTGTCACCTCACGCCAGCTGGCTTGTTATGAAGGCTGCATTCCTCACATTCCTTCCGGCCGGGTCAGTGAAGGTCACGTGCCTGTGCTGTAGCGTTCACTGTCTAGGAAGGAATTCTAATCTATTGCCGAGACAGCTCGCATGAGCACTCTCTGCAGTAGATAGGAATTCCCCCTGCTGGTCTGTGAGCTGTGATGTAATGTACATTGGTTAACAAGAAGAAGACAGCCAACCAATGTACGTAACCTCACAGGAAGGGGAAGAATCAGGCAGCTGGAGGTGAATTGACCCCCCCCCCCCCCTCCCCCCTGAGGTGAAGATCTGGTAAGGAGACTGATGGAGGAGGAATAGGTAAGTATAGAATTTTTCTTTTTTAATGACAGAACTCCTTTAATAACTGTCTACAAATATCTGAAGGGCTGTCACGGTGCAAGGGGATCATCCCTATTCTCATTTGCACATGGAAAGACTAGAAGCAATGTGATAAAACTGACAAATTAGACATTAGAAAAACACTTTTTAACGGGGTGATCAATGAGTGGAACAAGTTACCACGGGAGGTGGTGAGTTCCCGTTCAATGGAAGTCTTCAAACAGAGGCTGGAAAGACATCTGTCTAGGATGACTTAGTGAATCCTGCACCTAGCAGGGGGTTGGATTAGATGACCCTGGAGGTCCCTTTCAACTCTACCATTCTATGATGCTATATTGAACTGGTGGTGTAATATTACATAATATTTCATAATCAGTATTTGAAAGGATTAGGTTGCATTTTGCCCTCCCTGTGGGATGAGCTATGTAGGAAAGGGATTGTCCATCTAATTAACCACAATTTTGGAGTGTATAAAAAAGATGGATTGATCCACATCAAATGATACAAACTGGATTTATGTATATGCTCTGCTCATGTTCCTGGGAGCAGACAAAGGACTTTTCCCCACAGAATCGTTAAGTATTGGGCTTTTCTGGTTTTTTTTTTGCCTTTTCCTGTCATGCTCTGGAGATCTCCTTTGTGTAAACCAATCACTTCCATGAAGTACAGTACCCTGTCTAATGTTTATTCGGACATGATCTTGAGGCTGAGATTTTTTACTTTCAGTTGCACATTAATCCCATGATGCATCAGCACAGCATTAGCTAAGGTAATACATTCTGCCTGCTGTGAGGACAGTTTAATTATCATTGCATTCTGTATTCGCCTATATAATCTACAGACCATAAGTATACAGTCAGGGGAATGAGCTGTGATCTCCTCTATTATAACTGTGTAAAAGAAGCTGTGTGATCATCATCAGTAACTGTCATAGGAGTGTCTATGTCCTCCTGCAAGCAGTTTCTGTGGTAGATCCCTGTAATAGCATCACGCAAACTGAGACTCTGACTAGAAAATGAATTCATAACCCCAATTAAATCTGAGCTGTTCAGAATTATGAGTACATGGCCATCTGAGGAAAAAGAGGCCAGGGATTTCAGACAGAAAGAAATAACTAAGGTAATTCTAGCTGACTTATATATAAATACTGGGGGGATAGCTACATAACGAATGAAATAAAAAATCTCCGGAGTGGCCCTTTAAAGCCTAGAACTTTAATAAGTTTGCCTTGTTGACCTAAAAAACCCCTAAATATCTCTTTAGACGTAACATTGTGACTTATCTTAGGGTGCGTTCACACTTCAGGCTGTCAGTTATAATTCCATCTCTCTGTTCTGTTTTTGGAGCTGAGAAATAATGCCCTCACTAACGCTTAGACCAAGGATTGACTGCAGTGATCATGTGTGTCACATAATCGAACAATATGGAAGTCAGTGGGAGACGGAGCCACCAACTACCCATAGCCAGGAGAGATAGTGGAGGTGAGTATTTACTAGTTTTTATTTATTTAACACACTTAAAATTAAAAACAAGGGGGTCCAAGTGCTGTGCTTGACCCAGCAAACTGGGCCCTTTTGCGACCAGCCCTTGGACCCCACTGGCTCACTGTCAACCGCCCTTGCATTTGGTGGCCGGTGCCCAGTGCAGCTACACAGGTTGCACATACCTAAGGCCAGCAATGACAGCAGATATTACCATCCTTGTTCCTGGGCTCCTACTCAGCTTGTAGACAAAACATAGTTTCATACTAGCATATTATGGGCGCATTTATGCACCTTTAATACGGATGAATGCCCTGGCCCAACTGCAGGTCTACTTATCCCTATGATACATTGAGTTAAGGTGAGTAGACTTGCAATCAAGATGGGACAGTCATCCATATTACAGGCAATATGCTTGTCTGAAATTAGCCTAAAAGCGGTGTTCCCATCTTGGCTTTTCATTGCCAAGATGGAAAAATGCTGCCATAGCTAGCAACCACCCGGCCGGAGTCTACAGAGTGAGCTGAGCACTTAGCACAGCATTTTTTCTATAGCTCTTATTAAAGTGAATCAAAGCCACGGAGACAATGTAGTACAGCACGCTATGCTATTTGCGTAACTTGGAGAGTTTTGGAAACAGCAGCACGCTGTGCTACACTATCTGTAGCTCCCATTCACTTAAATGAAAGCTACGGAAACAGCACTGGGCCAAGCACTTGGCTGTTTATGACAGGTGGCCGAAACAGAGTGGTCAGGTTTTTCCCATCTTGGTCATGAAAAGCCGAGATGATAATACCTCTTTAAGCACAATTTATTGCATCATGCATTGCGTGCCATTGCCATTCTACAATTAAAGTGGAAATCAATTCAAAGATGGTTTTCATGTAAAAAATAAAAAAGGCTTTGTACTACTTATTTAGAAATTATTGTAGTTTGGTAAATTTTTGCCTTCACTTGCAGAGATATTTGGTTGTCACCTTTGAATTATTGAAGGCGGCTTTCATATCTGTGGCATGGGTTCCATTTTCCTGCTCTGTTAGGGGAGTAAGAAAGGGGAATCCCCTGGCTGACAGGGTCCGTCTAATGATGAAACCGAACAGCACTGAACAGACCCCATTGACTACAATGGGGTCCGTTCAGTTTCCGCTCAGCTGCCTGGCATTTTACTGGAAGAAAAAGCCCTGCACGCAGCACTTTTGATATTTTGTGTTGGATCTGCAATGGAACCTCCGATGGCAGCCTTATCTGACGATGCTAAACTGTTACTTTATAATTGATTGTACATGCCAACAGAATGCCAGATGTCAGTTTCTGTGAAGATAATTCAAAGGGGAAAGACAGTAAGGCAGTACTTCCATAAATGGCCACCACTGAAATACCAGGATTTCTGGAAGTAAAGCAAACCAAACCATGAGTTTAAATTCTAATTTTCTAATATTAAACAATTTTATACTTCTGAATCGGATTACCTTAGAAAAGACAACTAAAATAAACTGCTTATATGTATTTATAATAAAAAGTGATAACAAGACAGAAACAGAAAATTCAAAAGTGCTAAATCATGATGTAGTTTAACTGGGTATGTAATTCCTCTCCTCCATGAGACAACAAAGGTAAAACATGCTAGCAGTAGTACAATTTCAGTGAATGCATCTAACCACTCTGGTTATTGGTTTTGAAGTGTTTGTATGTGTGGGACTAAGGAAGATCTGCTTAATGCTTATTTGGAAATCTTTCACTGACGAGGTGATGTAATTGAACATGACATAATGTCTGTTTAGGAGGGTTCAGTCTTTCTACTGGGCAGGAGCTAAAAATATCCCAATAGAGGGAAAAACAGTGAAACGTTAAACCAGACGGCTTCTTTACTCATGTAGCAGCATTCTGTACTATAGTTTATTCCTAACAGTATGTTTTACTGCTATTTGGATGCCAATGACAGTCTTAAGTAAAATGTCTTCCCACCCCTTACTGTTTCTGCCTTATAAGGCAAAACTATGTTCCCTGGTTGTGTAATGACCATATAACAGTATAATACAGTGTTGCCATGTGTTCTTACAATAACTGCAGTCTTTAAAGGGGTATTCTGGGCACAGACTAACATTTTACAATCTAATGTACATAAGCACAATAAGTCATTTTGTAATGCTCACTGTACATGGTCTAGCTACTTTCTTTATTTTCTATCTGTCAAGTAATGCTCCGCTTGAAAAATATTTCCACTTCATCCGACATCTTGTCCGCATTTGCTACTTCCTCCCCTGTGCATAGTCTACTCATCCTGTGAGCAGTGCATGATGGGAGGACAGGAGCTGACGCTTCCCGTCAGGAAGCTGGAAGCTCCTGTCTTTCGGCTTCAGCAGCTTTCTCTGACTCTGAGTTAGAGGGAGGTTGGTGCTAGTAAGTTGTAGGGCCTGTGAGCTGGGGGTGGAGCTACAACGCTGGCCTTTAATCAAGCTCTATTCAAGCTGGAAGTTGTAAGTGTTGTGGTAAGTGGTGAGTAACAGGTCCCAGGATATGATAGGAACACCAGAATTACAGATATATATTTATTATAACAGTTGAACTTGAGGAATGAAATAGCGATAGCAGCTTTTGCCAACAGATAAAGATAGATGTGTTTTTTCTATGGAAACGTTAAGTAATCTGACTCTAACTAAAGAATAGCTTAACCATGTACTAAAAGATATAACAGTGTTTCATTAATTACAAAAATCAGTAACACACTTCATCTGTATAACAGGTAATATTAGCACCAACATATTAACCCAGTAAATGGCGGTTTGCCATACATCGTCCGAAAGTAACCCAAGTGTTATGTGATGCCTTGTCCATAACTGGCAGATATGAACTCTTACAACCACAGTTCTATAAGTTCCTAACTCAACGCCAGTCATGTTTCTGTATAAGTTGGTATTCGCTCAAGTTTGTATATTATGATTGGCAGGCCTGCCAAGTCCTTGTAGTCTCTCTGCTAGTGCGCCCATTCCTCACTTACGGATCTCCAGTAATATTTAATACTGCTACGGGGATGAGAAATCTTGCCACAACCAAAGGTGAACTTCTTCCGACTAACTGTAGGGTAACACTTCTCTCTATTCCTGCAGCCTTCCACTCCTGGCGATGGTCGCTGGATATAATAATCGTTCAGGCTTTTGCACTGAGCAAACTCAGTCAGCAGGTTCACCATTTTCTCATGCGTCTGTTCCTTTCTAGTAGGCACAGGACTCCTCGGGAATGCCCTCCAATGCTCTCTTGGATGTCTCCACTCTGTGTTGCATTCTCTCACTGCTCCCACCAGAACACCTGGAACTCATGCCGGTTATGGGGCGAATTTCACATTAGTTTGTGTGAATATGTGTTGGCACGACTAGAAAAATTTTCGCAACTGGGAATTGGTTCCCCCCTCATATAGGTAATAACGTGTTTACTGTGGAAGTGATGCATCGGCGAATACACAGAACGAAGAAGAGGATCCAGAGCGGCAGATAAAAGGTACAGGTTATTGCTACTGAGCATTCTCAGAATTTCCATTTTGTGTCCAGAAAACCTCTTTATTTGTAAATTAAACAGAAATAAATTGTAATACTAAATTGCTAAATGTTAATAATATCATAAAACCATGACACATGGCTGTAGGTTTTGAAATATATAATCAAAGAACTGCAAATATTTAGGACACATTTTTGTATGCTTTAGCAGGTATACGAGACTGACTGAAAGTTGCAAGCATCAGCTACCATGGCTGTGAGAGTAGATCTTTATCTGGCCAGTGAGCCTTGCAAGAGCTGTTGATCCTGAGATGCCGTTGGGTGGTGATCTTTCACCCTCTCACCTTGACCCGCATTAGCTGTGGCTTTGCCTGACACTGCTGAAGAACAGAAATAACCAGCTTACCACATGTGCTGATGTTCACAACACTCAGAGCACAGATCCTGTATAGTATAGGCTTGTATCCAGAAGAGAATTGTCCAGTTCCAGTAATTTCTAACATACAATCCCAATTCCAAAAACGTTGGCTCAGTGTTTAAAATATAAATAAATATAAAGAGAAAAAGAATACAATGATTTTGAAATCTCATATAACTATATTTTATTTACAACAGAACATAGAACACATATCAGACGTAAGTGAGCCGTTTCCCTTCATTTTTAGATAATTAACTAGTTTTGAAATTTACGGTATTAATGTCAGGATCATCTGATCATCCAACAAGCACAAGTAGCTTCAACTGTTTTGTTGCCCATTAGATATACTGCCTTTGAAACCCACCTACTACCGCCTGCATTTGCAGTGGTGATGTAAATGACTAAACTGTACTGCTATGGAGTGAAACCGAGTTGTCTTCAGCAACAAATCCAAGTTTAGTTTGGGCACTGGCGATGGCCATCTTTGTGTCTGGAGACCTAGGGGTGAGCACAATCCTACCCTTGCTATGGATTGTCTGGGGGTCTTTGTATACAAGCGTCAGTCATCCCTGGTAGTGGTAGAGGGACAATGACAGCTCAGTGATATGTTCTGGACATCCTGCAGCCACATGTGTTGTCTTTCATGGCAGCTTACAAGAGGCATTTTCCAGCAGGATAATGCTCGGCTGCACACAACAAGGGTGTCACAGGAATACCTGCACTACATTGCCACACTTTTGTAGCCTGCCAAGTGGCCAGATTTATAGCCAATGAAACATATATAGGACCATCTGGGACGCCAACTTCAACAGCCTACAAGTTTGTACGATGTAGTGGCTCAGGTATAGCAAATGTGGAGCAATATGCCACAGGATACCATACAGAACCTGTATATTTCCATACCCACCTGTATTACATCTTGTATCCAAGCTAGAGGCGGCCCTTCCTTCACATATTCAGTTTTCTGTAATTAATTATACTTTTGCTGTGATATTGTAATCACTCACTTACTTATATCAACGTTACAATAACACAGAAACTGTTCATTTTATTCCGAAAACTCCTTCTAGTTGCCTAATTTTTTTTGACAATGAGTGTACAAACAAGTTTCAGACGTAATATGCATCCTCATTCATTGTGTCTTATATTGCAAACCCACCACTGATTTAAAATATAGGGTATATAACTAGAGATGAGCGAACCTACTCGTTTTGAGTAATTACTCGATCGAGCACCGCGATTTTCGAGTACTTCCGTACTCGGGTGAAAAGATTCGGGGGGCGCCGGGCGGTGGGGGGAGGCGTGAGCGGGGGTAGCAGCGGGGAACAGGGAGGAGGCCTCTCTCTCTCCCTCTCCCCCTCCACTCCCCGCTGCAACCCCCCACTCACCCACGGCGCCTCCCGAATCTTTTCGCCCGAGTACGGAAGTACTCGAAAAAGGGGCGTGGCCAAGTAGGCTCGCTCATCTCTATATATAACCATCTATCTATAAGGACGCCTTCACACTGGCGAGAAAATCGCATGATTTTCGTGAGATACAAGAGTGGGTAAAAACTCTGAATTATGAAACCAATGATTTTCAATAGTTTCCTTAACGTTTGTAATGTTTTCACTCATGCAATAAAAAAAAAATCGCAGCATGTCCTATCTTTCCGTGTTTTGTGTTTTTTTTTATCTCCCATGTTTCCCTATGGAGCCTCCTTTTTATTGCTTTGCAAAGCAGAAAACTTCAATTTTCATGTAATGCATTTTTAACATTAGAAAGCCCCATTGACTTTCATGTTAAAAAAAAAGCGCAGCAAAATCAAGTGGCAAGAAACGCATGAGAAAATCGCAAGTGGCAGTAATGTTTTTGCAAGATAAAGCAGCACTGATGCTCAAAAATCACGGGAAAAAAGTTGCAATTTTGCTGCGATTTCCTCGCGATCGCCAGTGTGAAGACGCCCAAACAAATGATAACTGACAACATTTCCAAGGCTGTTATACCCATCATGCATCTGTATTTCGAACACAAGAGCAAGTGACACAGCAGACGCTGGAACCTCCCCCCATCACTGCTCCGCCCCAATCGTACCCAAACTTTTTTTTGTATGAGAAAAGATCATAAATGCTAAGGACTCTTGCCCACGGCTGTATGCATAAAACGCTGCAGATCTCCCGCGGCATTTGACACATGCAGAGCCCATACGCTTTGCCAGCAGAGGCCACATACGGGCTGCGTGTGGCACTGCACATGCTTGGGAATCACACATGATGAATATGCACAGTGTGATTTGAACGGAACAGGGATGCGTACGGAAACGTTGCCCATTCACAGTATATTGTGTATCGACAGTGTATTTTACATAGCCCATAGAATGGCTTGTGTATCATATGCAGAGAAAGTTCTGTGGTGTTCTCAAAATCCACAAGAAAAATCTGCACATAGAGACATAAAATGCTGACACTACTTTATGCCATCTATATGCTGGTTTTGATGTATTTTGTTTTAACACTATTAGTGGCTATTTTTTTGTCAAAGGAAAGCATAAGCTTATTTTTGTTACCATATCTATGCAGTATGCTGGTTTTTGCAACCATATCTATGTATTAAGCTTATTACCTATGAAGTAAGAAGCTTAGTTCTGGTATCTATATAGCAATGTTGGTTCTGGTACTGTAGCTATGTATTAAGCTAATTTCTAGTATCGTATCTATGTAGTAAGTGTTACCATGAGGCCGGTCAGGGACCACGGGTGGCAGGGGCGCGGTTCACCGCGGCATTCTGAGATGGTTTTGCCCCCACGTTCGGATCGGCGAGCGACGGCGCTGTGCTCTAGTGTGCCTGCTATGAGAGGCGCGCGCGCTCTACCTCTGTGAGTTATAGTGGCTGGCTGGGAGCTCCAGTCAGCCGGCTTGATTGGTCTCCGCCCTAGGGTCGGAGACTCCTAAATATAGTCTGGCAGCTGCTGATGGCAGTAGCCAGTTATTGTTTCCGTTCCCTGTATGTCTGACTTCAGTCCTGCTCCAGTGGAATTTACCTTGTCTCGATCCAGCTCTGCCTGTGTTCTGTGGTTTTCCTGTCGTGTTGGTTTATTCTATCGGCCTAGCCTGTTGGTACTAGTAGGTTGTCATCTACATAGGTAGGGCGGTTCCTTCCTGTCCTGCCACTAGGCAGCATAGGGTCAGTGTTGGCGGCCTGGACCTGTCTACCTTTGGGGCTACTTCCAGGAAGGGACATTGGCGTGGGTGAGGGTCAGGGAGTCCCGCGCCGTGCGTATCTGTGCACACTACTAGTAGTGTAACATAATAACTGTCCGAAAAAAAATATTTTCCTGCGGTTTATTGAGGTGGGATTCACGGTGTGAATGGAGTCCTACAATACGATTACCGGTCAGATTCGTGACCTGGACAGGATGGTTCAGGACCTGTCGGGGCGTCTTAGCCCTCATGAGCAGCGGTTAGTTGTGCCCGCTGATCCAGTACCTGAACCTAAATGCCCATTACCTGAGGTGTTCTTGAGGGACCGGAAAAAATTCTTTGTCTTCCGGGAGGCTTGTAAGTTGTTTTTCCGCTTGCGGCCTCGTCCCTCTGGGTCTGAGCCCCAACGTGTGGGGATTGTTATGTCTCTGCTCAGAAAAGGGCCTCAGTCATGAGCCTATTCTTTACCGGCTGATTCCGCTTGTCTGCAGTCAGTAGAATCTTTTTTCATTGAGCTTGGGAATATTTTTGATGAACCCGATCATGCAGGTTATGCAGTCAGTAAGTTGTTGGCTCTATGCCAGGGGCGCCAGTTGACTGTAGTTTCAGGCAGTATTCAGTTGAATCTGCATGGAACGACTGTGCGCTCAAAGATTTGTTTTTGGTAGGTCTGTCTGATGCAGTAAAAGATCTATTGCTGTCCCATCCGTCACCCTCTACTTTGAATCAGGCTATGGAATTGGCAGTCAGAACGGATCATAGACTCAGGTCTAGAAGGGAAGCTAGGTTAGAGTACCGTCAAGAACGTGGTGCTAAGTCTCTGGCGACTTCTACAGCCTGTACCCCATTGTCAACCCCCAGAGCTGATGGTATGGAAGTGGACCGGTTGAGTCCTGAAGAACAGAGGCGGTTCTGGGTTACAAACCAACTCTGTTTCTACCGCGGCAAGGCTGGTCATCGCATCGCGTCCTGCCAGGAAAGGCAGATACGGAAGCAGCAGGAAAACTTCAGCTCGTAGGTGACTGTCGGGAGGGTCATCTAGGAGGTCAGGTACTCCCTAAATTACTGGTGCCTTGTAGTGTGTCTTACAAGGCTTTTCACAGAGTGGGACAGGCATTTATTTATTCCTGGTCGGTCACGAACCTTATCCATTTGCAGTTCGTAAGACCACTATTATCAAGTTTTACCATGTTAGGTTTGCTGATCCACTTTACTAGTATCGATGCAACCCCTCTGTCCTCAGGGGTAGTGCGTTGGAGGACACCAGAACTTCGGTTCATGGTGGGCGCATTACATTTGGAGGTTATTTCATTTCTGGTCATGGAGAAGATGTCCGTGGATATCGTTCTGGGATTGCCGTGGCCAAGGACGCACAATCCTCAATTCGGTTGGACTACTCTGGAGCTAGTTCAGTGAAGAGGGTTCTGTCAGGATCATCTAGTGCCTGTTACATTGTGGTCCACCGATACTATTAGTATTCCGGACTATTTACAGGATTTTCAAGATGTGTTCTCTAAAAAGCTTTCTGAGGTATTACCCCCACACCGCTAATGGGATTGTAGGATTGATCTGGTCCCGGATAGGACCATCCCTAAGGGGGCCATATTTAATCTGTCGGTTCGGGAGCATGAGGCTCTTAAATCCTATATTTCAGAGGCTTTAGCCAAGGAACATATCAGACCATCAAAGTAACCAGCTGGAGCAAGCCTATTTTTTGTTGAAAAGAAAGATGGGTCTTTGCGGCCTTGTGTTGACTATCGGGCTTTAAATAAGATCACCGTAAAAAAAAAAAGGGCTCGCTCCCTCTTATCCCTGATCTGTTGAACCAGGTGGTGGGAGCATGCTGGTTCTCTAAGCTTGACCTTTGGGGGGGCCTATAATCTTATAAAGTCTGGTGACGAGTGGAAGACCGCGTTCAACACCCCGTTGGGGCACTGCCAGTGTCTGGTTGTGCCTCTCAGGTTATGTAATGCCACTGCGGTTTTTCAGGGGGTTATGAACACAGTCTTCCACGATTATCTAGGGGTTTTTATGGTAGTCTATTTGGACGACATTCTTGTGTACTCGTCGGATTGGGACACGCATGTCAGACATCTCCATTTAGTTTTAGAGCAGCTACGGGAGTACCAATTGTATGTTTAATTGGAGAAGTGCTCATTTGGGGTCAAACGCGTGTCATTCCTTGGGTATATCGTTACTCCAACTGATGTGTGTATGGAGTCAGATAAAGTTGCGGCAATCGCACAATGGGCTAAACCAGATAATTTGAAAGCTCTTCAGCGCTTTTTTAGGTTTGCCAACTTTTACAGAAAATGTATCAGAAATTTTTCAGTGATTTGCACAACTGCTGGCTGATCTCACAAAAAAAGGAGCAGACGTGACGTCATGGTCTCCGGAAGCTTCAGAGGCATTTGAGCAACTTAAGAGGGCTTTTTCCACCACGCCAGTGCTTGCTCAGCCGGACCCTCAGAAGCCCTTTTTCGTGGAGGTAGATGCTTCAGAGGTTGGGGTGGGGGCGGTCCTCTCCCAGGAATTGGGGGGCTATTCAGGGTATAGTCCGTGTGCCTTCTTTTCCCGTAAATTCAGTAGCGCTGAGCGCAACTATGGTGTTGGGAACAGAGAACTGTTGGCAATAAAATGGGCATTTGAGGAATGGCATCATTTTCTGGAGGGGGCTCGACACTACGTGACAGTCATCACTGATCACAAGAACTTTGTGTATCTTGAGAATGCTAAGCATCTTAATGCGCGACAAGCCAGGTGGGCGCTTTTCTTCTCAAGATTCAATTTTACAGTCACGTACCTGCCGTGAGATAAAAATGTGAAAGCTGATGCCCTCTCCCGCAGTTTGGAGACTCCGGAGGTTAAGGACACTTCTCCGAAAGGCATCCACCCGCCCGGTGTCATGGTGGCAGCCCTGACACGGAACCTTCCGGCTCACCTTCAGGAATATCAACAAGAAGCCCTGGTGGGGGTTCTGGCAGGGAAGTTATTTGTACTGATGTCTCTGCGGTTATTGGTTCTGGAAGAGTCTCATTCCTCTGTTATTGCAGGGCATCCGGGGGTCCAGGGGACTCTTGAACTATGTTCCCGATTCTACTGATGGCCTGGCATGGCACGTGGTAAGAGTCACCGTAAGAGCCCTGAGGGACTGTTAATGCCGTTGTCAGTACCTGGTAGTCCATGGTCGCACGTGTCCATGGATTTTGTCACTGACCTGCCTCTGTCACAAGGTTGTTCCACCATTTTGGTAGTTGTTGACAGGTTCTCGAAGATGGCCCATTCTGTTGCTTTGGAAAAATTACTGTCTGCCGCTGAATTAGTGAAGATTTTCATTAGAGGGATTATAGGATTGCACGGAATACCGGTCAATATAGTTTCGAATCGAGGGGAGCAATTCCAGAGAAAGACAGACAGAGATGTTCCCAATTTTGGAGGTCCTTTTGTAAAAATTGGGAACATCTCTGTCTTTCTCATCAGCATTTCATCCGCAGACGAATGGGCTAACGGAAAGTAAAAATCAAGACCTAGTACAATACTTGTGTCTTTTTGTGGGCGAGAGGGTCAAATGGAACGTAAAAATCAAGACCTAGAACAATACTTGCGTCTTTTTGTGGGCAAGAGGGTCAGTCGGTGGGTAGAGTTTTTACCTTTGGCCGAATTTGCCATAAATAATCGTATCAGTTCTGCGACAGGGGTGTCACCTTTCTTCTGTGTGTTCAGTCGGCATCCCCGGTTCCTGAGTTCCATTCCATTACCTACAGCTTGTCCCGCTGTTGATGTTCTTATTGAATCTGGGGGAAGCAAGTGGTCGTATGCAACTACGTAGTTGTAAAAGGTCCACTGTGTCGGAGCCATTTGAGGTCGGTCAGAAAGTCTATCTGTCCACGAAGAATTTAAAATGGAAGCTCCCCTCGGTAAAGCTTGTGCTGCGCTTTATCGGTCCCTTTGCCATCACGTGAGTCATTAATTTTCTAGCTTGTGAGTTGGATTTACCGAGTTCTTGGAGGGTGCATAGGGTGTTTCATAAATCCCTTTTGAAGTTGTTTATCCCTCCGGGTGAAGGTCAGGGAGTCCCGCGCCGTGCATACCAGTGCACACTACTAGTACTGTAACAGTAAGGTTGATTATTCTACTGCATCTATGTGGTAAGGTTGTCTCTGGTATCTCTGTAGTAAGATTTGTTCTTGTACCGTATCTATGTAGTAATCTTCATTCTGGTACTGTATCTATGTAGTAAACATGGTTTTGGTACCTTATCTATAAAGTAAGTCTAATCCTGGCACCATATATATGTAGAAAGCTTAGTTTTGGTATTGTATCTATATAGTAATGTTAGTTCTGGTACCGTATCTATATAGTAAGCTTGGTTCTGTATCATATCTATGTAGTAAGGTTGGTCACCAAACTGTCTACACATGTTCAATGATGCTGGGTGATGGACGAATGGTCTCTCTGGGAACGTTCCTTCAAAGAAACCAGTTCTCTCGGACTTGAAGCAGCTTTGATTTGATAACCACTCTGATGTCTAAGAAGACACAACTTCCAGTTGTGGAGGCGGATTGCAGATAACTATTCCATTTAATTAATATGTTCATCTGCTATCTGCCTCTTATTTTCATTGGTGGAGTTTGGATTTGTAAGTAGTGATTCGTTGGGATGACATTACCTCCACTAAAATGTGTGTTGGGGATGGCAACATTCTGGTAGAACGTGCGTGACATCAGTATGTTTTTCATTTATTATGTGTCTTTTTTGTACTTCTCACAGTACAAGATGTTAGCACTTTTATAGATGGTTACAAACTATTCTGTGTATCCAGCCTCTGCACAATGCAGTTTAGTATTGCTGTACAGCTTAGGCCGGCTGCACACGGCCGTGACGGGCTCCGCCTTCCCGGCGCCCCCCAGAGACCCCATACTTACCAGCGTCATGTGACACGCCGGCCACGTCACAAGACACGCCCACAGCGTCACATGACGCGGTCGGCCACGTCATATGACGCAGCAGCGGTGGGCGGAGAGGCGATTTCACGCTATCTTCCGCTGTGCTACAGCGGAAGATAGCATGAGCGGACGGCTTCCATTGACTGCAATGGAAGCCGGCCGCGCGTACACCCGCGGCAAATAGAGCATGTCGCGGGTGAGGACGGGAGATTTCACGGTGCGGAATTCCGCAATGGAATTCCGCACCGTGAGCATTGAGCTATTAGGTGCAATAAAACCTAATAGCTGCGGGCAACGCGGCGGAAATCCGTCCGTGGGAAGGAGGCCTTAATTTGTATTACTCTTCATATTGTGTACTTTAACAAAACTACACAGTCCTTGTTTAACTATATATAGTCGGTTAAACTTTTGTATGTTCCAAAATAGACTGAAACAGGTCACAGTGAGCCTGAGGTTTGCATCTTCCGTTTCCATTTGACTCATTGAAGTCAATGGTTCCATCTAAATACCATTTTTCGCTATTTAATCTAATGGAACCCCATAAAGGAAAGGCTGAACATAGGTTTATGAGATTAAGAAACGGTGCCCTTTAGATTCCGAAGACTTTTTTTTTCCACTTTTTTTTTTCTTAACTATTCTGAAAGCTTACTATTATAGCATTGACTTTAGAAGAACATGAGTTGATATTTCCAGACAGCACACAGCAGTAAGACACTAAATAAAGCAAAGACTTGTTAGGAAACTGTGGCCAGAACTGGAATGGATGTTAGTGTAATCATTCCACTGTTTCTATAACTGGCACATTATTTAAAGAACTGCATGCATAGTGCTATTGGGAAAAATACCAGGAGAGGCATATGAAGAGCAGAGGGATGTTTTCAGGTACTGCGTTTCTGCTTAGATAGCATGTTTGTTGTTTGTGATTATATGGAAAGTCACACTCTATGAAAAGGTAACGACTGAAATATTGCATTTTCTTCCTGTGGTTTCTGGCAGTACCATTTCTATTTTTAAAGGTGTAATTTAATGCTTCCAAACCCACAAAAACAAAAAGCACAGCAAAAATAAAAAAAATTAGCTCTCCTAAAACGTTACAGGGTATTGAGTTCTATAATTATGAAAACTGTATTACTTGTTTTTCTTTTACGTTCAATACTTTTCATTCAACTTTTAAAAGTATACAAACATATCATGTTGGCAAAATATGAGCAAGCATAACATAACACTTCAATGGTGCAAAATCAAGTGCTATCCTTATACAAAGCTTTGCACAAGCAAATATAGTTGAGTTAAAAGTGGACACACAGGGAAGAGACAAGATGTACAAGGGAATAACATAGTATTGAAAGGTTTTCAACTACTCGAAATACCATGTACCAGATTAGGGATGGACTAGAAAGTCCCCCCATATATGATAAGCAAGGGCACCAGACCACCTCAAACGTAAGGTCCTTTTACATGGGACAACTGTCGGGGTGCTTCAGTGCCCAACAGGCATCCCAGCAATAATTGCTCCTGTGCTTTCACAGAGAAGTGAGGATTGCTTAGTGAATGGAGGTGGAGTGGGCCAGAATGATCTCTGACCCACGTGCCTGCATTCATAGTAAACAGTCGTTGTTTCTAGATGAACAACGGCCTGTTTACACGGGCCGATCGTCATTTGATTTTTATGCCTGTATAAACCAAACAACGAACAAAGTATTGTTTTTTTGTTCAGTTGCTACAGGCAGTTACCGTGAACGATTATCACTTAGATTCCCATGTTCCAGCGAGAGTCTGAACGATGATCGGACCGTGTAGATGGGCCATTAGATAAAGTATCTGTCACCATGCTGGTAAGCCAATCGTTAACCATTATTCATCCTAGTTTATTCTTAACCAGCTCTAATGTTTTCCAGCTTCTGGTCAGTGCTATTCTAGCTGCCAAGAAGATGTAATAATTAGTTTTCTGGTGTTTTTCGGAACATCAGGAATGGGAGCATTAACAAGGCTTGCATTAGATCATTCTAATGATTAATTATAACTAGGGATGAGCGAACGTGTCCGTTACGGACACATCCGCACCCGGACACCGGCTTTGCCGAACACTGCAGTGTTCGCGCGTAAGTGTCCGGGTGCCGCCGGGGGGCGGGGAGATGTGCGGCGGCGCGGGCGGCAGTAGCGGGGAACAGGGGGGAGCCCTCTCTCTCTCCCTCTCCCCCCCACTCCCCGCCGCACCCCCCCGCGCTGCCACGGCGGCCCCCGAACTTTTTCGCCCGAACACTGAAGTGTTCGCAAAGTTCGGTGTTCGGGCGAAAAAGGGGCGGAGCCGAACGTGTTCGCTCATCTCTAATTATAACGGAATAGATCCAAAATCTATGACTGGTTGGGCGCTCCCACCAAATATGATACATTGTACCCCCTTGCCCCCACCTTATAAAGCATAGTGGGGAGACTCTTAGGTACATACACGACAGCTAGCTGGCATGATACACTACCGAAGCAGGACTTTCCATCCGGCTTCTACTAGTGACATATTAATAGATAATTAACTGTGTTTTTTGCCAGACGCGCCTAACGATCAAGATCCAGAACGTTCCCCGTATCCCTTTCCCACTGTTGCATAAAGGGGAGTTTATTAGTCACAGCTAAAATCATTATATGAATTTAAAAAGATAACCCTTCTTAGACCTACATGGGTGTCAACAAACAGATTCAAAAGGGTTTTTTGTAGTGATATAAACGTTGTCTTTTTCGAAACTTCTAAGGAGTGATATGATAGTAACGAAAATATTCTAATTCTGTGAGCTTATGAAAAATACAAAAAAACGTAAGGTAAAGTCCTCTATTCTCAGGAAGCTTTTGTTAAATCATCTAGAACAAAGTCTGGATTTGTAAATACTGGCGCAGCCAGTTTATGAGCAGACTATAGATGATCCCATAGGGAGAACAAGCAAAATAGGGCCGGGCACAGGATGGCTGGCCTTCTTATAGAAGACAACCAAGGGAGAAGGTCAACAGGGAGTCCAGGACAAGTTGCTCCCTCTAATTCTACCCACAAAGGGATATGGAATCAAGAGTGAAGCTGGGAGAGTTGAGCCAATCTGGAGGCTTGGTAATATGTGATGATGTGAGGCATCACCAGGCCTCCCTGATCTTGTTATACATAGTTTTAGTTACTACATGCCTCCCCGTGTAAATTTGTTCACTTTGCTGATGTTTTAACTGTGCCAAAGGGACATTTATGAGTAGGGTCCAAAAGACATAGAGCAGTCAGGATAGAATGTTCATCTTGACAGAGCTATCCATCCCATATGGTCATTTCCGAGTATTCATTATTCACAGACGAATAGAAAGAGAAGTCCCTCATGGTAGGGTTATGGTTACACCAGGAATCAATAAGATACTGAGTATAAAGCAATTTAGTGAGTCGATGCCCATCTTTGAGCCCATTATTGCCCTGGTGAGAAGGAGGGCGCCTCTCCCTGGGTTTCTGCCACAGTGGAGACAGTCTGCCATTAGGAGCTGAGGTCTGAAATCTCAATGAATTTTTCTTAGTGAAAACAGAGCTTCTCCAGTAACTCTTCTTGGAAAGTCATGAAGGAATAGTTACATTTTTTAAATTGAAAGAACAGATGAAAGGGAAAGCAATACTAAACTATCATGCTTCGAAACACTTAGCGCAGGGGTTTAACCCCTTAGTGAAATGACCAGGCCCATTTTTGGAAATCTGAGATGTGTCACTTTAACATAGAATAACTCTGTAAAGGTTTTACATATCCAAGTAATTCTGACATTGTTTTACGCCACATATTGTACTTAATTTAGGTGGTAAAAATAGAGCGATAGGATTTGTGTATATTTACTAATCGCGCCAATATTAGGAAAGTTTTGAAAAATGTTAATTTTTTCAAATTTTCAACTGCATTATGTCAAATATGTGCAAACACACTGTACAATTTTTTTGATAAGATATATATATTTACATCTGTTTACTTTATTCTGGAAGCACATTTGAAAAACTTCATTTTATTTTTTAAGCATTTAGGAGACAAATTTAAAATTAATTATTAACATTTTGAGGGACATTTTGTTTTCCCAAACCAAGCTAAGATTGCAAAGGCTTATAAGTGTCTGAATGATAGATACTTCCACAAATAACCCCATCTTAAAAAATACATGAGAAAATATAAAATCTCATATTTTTGCAAATATGTCATTTTAAAGACAGTATTTTTTCCATAGTTCACATGCAAATGAGGATGCGCAACCCAATGTGGATACCACTGTTTGTCACGTGTTCAGAAACATACCCATTGTGGCCCCAAATTTTTGGCATTCCCTAAATCTTAGATAAAAGTAATAATGTAAAATTATGTGGTATGTCTCAAAATGGGTAATTACGGAGGCCTAGTTGGGATGGGCACATGGGGCAATAAAACTGGGTATCCCTCCTCCCATGCTTCATGCAAACCTGACACTTTTTTGGGGGATATTTCTTGACCTCAGTGGCAGGGATGGGGTGTAAAAAGTAGCACTCTGTGAAGCTCTGTAAGCTTGCTGAGGTGCGGCAGTCTCAAACAGAAGGCGCTCAATGAGC
This sequence comes from Eleutherodactylus coqui, assembly GCF_035609145.1. NCBI lineage: Eukaryota > Metazoa > Chordata > Amphibia > Anura > Eleutherodactylidae > Eleutherodactylus > Eleutherodactylus coqui. Next base: position 300,080,748 of record NC_089837.1, read on the forward strand.
TACTCCTGGAACTGCAGGAAGGCGAGCGTTCCCAGGGACTTCTTGTAAATTACGTATTACAGGTAGTGATCTGAAAAATGCCGGGCTCACACGGCTGTATGTGGAATCCACTTGTGGAGGCCCACAGTGGATACCAGCTGTGAGTCCGTCCGTGGCCCTGTGTACAGCCACGTAATGTACTGCGCATAACTGCGGTAACCCAATGCATTTGACTGATCTGCGTATTACTGCGGATCAACGCAGACGGAATCCGCAGTTCCTATCACGTCGTGTGAGACCGGCCTATAGTAGATCGTTATCTTTTTTATACCATTCGATAATGGTGATCACATGACCAGGGTCCGCTCTAGGCCTCCGGTCACTGCTTCAGGCTCTCGGTTACCTTGGTAGCCAGGAGCAAGGAGATTTTAAATTTCCTGGGCCCTGTCCGGTTCCTGCGCTTGCGTGCGCCATTTTGCCAACGGGCACTTGTACAGAAGCTGAGAAAAGAGGTCCGTGGATAAAGATCTCATCAGGGGATATTGCTGGAATCCTTAGGTAAGTAATTTCACCTCCCCTCGTGGATCTGATTCATGAGGAGAAGTGAAACTTTAATTTTCTTTTTTACTTTTACAGGGAACGCTGTTATTCATTGGACAGCGGTGATCACGTGACCAGGGATCGCATGCCGCAGCCCCCCATGAAATCTCTAGTCTCTTAGCTACCTTTGGAGCCAGGAGCAGGGAGAGTTTAAATTTCCCTAGCAATCCTTGGTTTTTGTTTCCAACATTTTGCCGACGGGTGCCTGCGCAGAAGGCGGGAAAAGGTCTGCGGATAGAGATCTTGTTAGGGGACAAATCCAGGGTCCTTAGGTAAGTAATTTCAACTCTCCTCATGGATATGAGGATAACTTTACATGATCTCCGTTATCCATTGGATAATGGTGATTATGTGATTCGGAACCGCATACCGTGGCCCCTGGTGACATCTCTCTGCTCTTGGCTATCTTTGCTAGCCGGGGGCAGGGAGATTTTAAATTTCCTGGGCTTTCCATTTCTGCGCCCCAACATTTTACCTTTGGCGCTCATGCGCAGAAGCTGGCAGGTCCTTTCAGGACATTGCAGAGGCCGTAGATGAGTAGTTTCAGCTCCCCTCACACATCCGATCCGTGGGGGAAGGTGGGGGGATGTGGAGATGAGACTTCAACTTTTTAAAACTTTTATGCGATCGCTGTTATCCAATGGACAATCACGTGACGTGGGGTTGCACACCGCGGCCCCCAATGACACCTCCCGGCTACGTCCGGAAGTCAATAGCAGGGAGCTGGCAGAGTGGACTCTAAGTTACCACCGATTCAGGCAACCCCCGGTTATGGAAGTTTACCCTCTAGAGACCCATTTTCAAGATCTTCTATTTTAGCATTAGCTTATGGGAGCTGACGGTGAATATCTGAAATGCTATCATAGTTTTGATTAACTTTAGCCACAGTATTATCTAGCTTAGAGTCTCTGGAGTCAATAAGTTGCCCTAGGTCCTTAAAATCCATTATTTTTAAATACATATTTTTATTAGGATTGTTGCAAGTATAGCTTTTTAATACAATCAATATCATACAAGAAAACTGTGTTTCACATCAAACAGCCAATCACATACATCAAGAAAAAGAAGACTTTAATCTTAAAACAATTTGGGGAGAGGAAAAGTCACACAGGTGGCCAGGAAAGGGTTGGGGAAGATCACTTATTGCTGATTGCTAGCAGATGCTGCAGCAGTATGAAATCTCTTTTATTACATATCTACTAGAGAACATATAGTTACTTTGAAAAACCACTAGGTGGCACCAGAAAGGCACCACTACTGTTGTAGCTAGCAAAATCTTCAGCCTGCTATTTATGGCGGAGCTGTGCAAACAAATTAATGAATAACTGTTTGAGGGGGGGCAAGAAAGCAGATGGTCTCAGGGTTCCGTGAATTTTGAAAGCTCTATCCTCAGATAATCCCCCATGTGGGGTGTCACAAGCTAAAAATAATCCAGGACACAGTCCCTTTCCTTTAGGAGCTGATGTCCTGCAGTACAGCCCAGCTGCATATAATCAGTGGGATCCAATGATGGAGTGGATAAATGTTGACGTTGCAAGGAGCCAGGAGCTGTAGTCAGCAGTCGGTCCTATGACATGCTGTCTCCCCTACCGGAGCAGACAGGCCACACAGTATGGAGGTGCAGCCTCCACTGCTGGCTGGAGCAGACTAAGGCCTCATGTCTACGGCACATGTGGATTTCCGTAGCGGAAGACCTGCGAGTCAGTCCAGAAATTATTTTTAAATGCTTGTTGGCGATTTTTTTTCTTCGCGCAAAAAAAAAACCAAAAAAAACACACCTTAAGTGATTGCCTTCCCCCCTCCTCTCTGCACTTGGTCTCCAAGCAACCAGAGAGGTATCTGCCTACAAATTGGCAATGCATCCGCAATTGAATTGTGGATCGCTCACTTCCATAGATTAATGGAGCCCATCCGCAGCTTAATGGAGCATACTGCAATTTCTTTTCCACACGTCGCACCCGCAAATCCAATCCACGTGTTAGTTGAGGTACGGACACCCTATGCTTCCCTTTGGGCGGCTTAAACTGCAGATCTTCCGCGTGGGGCACCCACATAGATTCTACAAATCCAATCCGTCCGTGGGCTCAAGGCTGATGCCAAAGAAGTCTCCAAGCAACAATCACTATGCACTCATAGCAGGAGAATCCTTGTAGTCCGGTGGAGAGAAGCCACAGCTCCGTGGGGAGGCCATCGGTCCTTGCCCATCCGCTGATGCTAAGTAGGCCATGGTCACCAAGGGCTCCAGAAGTGTTCATAGCTGTTCCAGAAATGCTGGGCAGCGGGCGTTGAGGGGGTCCGCCAGGAGATTTTAGCCACCAGATACAGGATGGAGCTGATCCGCTGCATTCCCTCCGCTCTGGCTGCTACACATGCAATCCCATGGCTTCCACGTGCAGAAAGGCAGCAGTCACTGATGTAATTACAAAGAACTCAAATCCCTCAAGGTGATTCTGGGGATATGAGGGTACTGTAGGAGCTTTTTACAGAGGGATAGGGCTTGAAAAATGGTGGATGGCAGCAGAATTAGTTGGCAAAGCAAAGAGCCCTGAAACTTGGCGTTCTCACTCCTTGTTTTCATTCAAGACTTTTTAGAGCCTGCTACCTAATGGGCTAATCCTGTTGCATATAGATGCAGCTACTTAGTATAGTCTAAGAGTAGAACTAAATACATTTCCTACCCAGTCTTCCAAAGGATAGAATTAGAGAACATTTGAACAACACTATTAACCCCGATGTGTCCACTTCCTCTAATGCATTGCAACATTTTCTCAATGTACATCAGGGCTAGTTCTTCAGCTTAGTTTTCCATGGATTCTCACAGGTTAATAAAATCCTTTAGGGCATATTTACAAGGACGATGCAAGATGCAACCAAGACTCGTGCAAAATTGGCATCGTACAGCACATGGACACTCCATACGTGTGATGTCTGATGTGTGGGACACCCCACGTCACATTTCTTATTCTCACGCAGACTTGCACAAAAATAAGACCATTGGTCTAAGGGAGTGTTCCCCAACTCCAGTCCTCATGGACTCCCACCAACAGGTCCTGTTTTCAGGATTTCCTTGGTATTGCACAGATGATGATGTTATTGTCTTCGCCTCAGACATTGCTACAAGTGTTCTCTTTATAGGATATTCTAAAAACGTGACCTGCTGAGGTCTGTGAGGACTAGAGTCAGGAAACACTGCCTTAGGCCTTATTCACACGGGCGTATAGCAGCCGGCTTTTCAAGTCTTGAATGAAAACAAGGAACGAGAACACCAAGATGCGGGGCTCTTTGCTTTGCCAACTAATTCCGCTGCCACCCACCTTTTTTCAAAACGTGCAATTCTTGTGTATTTTTTTCTGAAAACATTCTCTGTGTGGGATAAATAATGAGTTACTTAGAAAGGTCAGACTTTTACAGACATGGAGATATCAAATATGCTTTTTATTTTTCATTATTAATTTGGGAAAAAAGTGTGTTTTTTTTTTAAAAACTTTTTATTTTTACACTAACTAATAAAATACATTAACTTGTTTTTTTTTTCTCTAGGCCCCAGAGTGGGACTTGAACTTGCAATCGCTTGACATGCTAACTTGCGGATTTCTGCAGCGGGAGATCGTGGATGTAATTGTTTTTCAGCGTGGAGACACTGCAGATCATCTGTGCGGGAAAAAATCTGCAACACCCTCCAGCCCCTGACACAGCCTTTTCCCCACCTCCCTAATTGATTTTAACCATTCAAATCCGCAGTACAACTGCAATTGTATTTGCGGATGCACTGCGGATCGTCCTTACCCATTGACTTCTATTGAGCCCGTCCGCACTGAAATGGAGCATGCTGCGATTTGTTTTCCGCACTCAAACGGTCCGCAAATGAAACCCACATGCTTAAATTCAGTTGCGGATGCCAGGCTTCTCTATGGGCACATTGAATTGCAGATCTTCCGCGTGGGCGACTCCTGCAGATTCCGCAAATCAAATCATTGGAAATTGGGCCCAAGTTGTGCCTCATCACAAGGGGTCTGTTTGGGATCCCAAAACAATCGGGGCATTTAGTGTTAGACACCTGCTTGCAGCTGTTATCACAGACAGACAGCACCCGCCTTATATGGACTGGGATTGGCTTGCGATCCTGCTCCAAATAAACTCTGCACATCTAGGACATAAACGTAAGCACTCTGGTCTTAATGTTAGGTACACCATTTCCTATTGTTTTAAACCAAAGAACTGATCTTATTCTATACTGATTGATTTTATGTGGTCTCATAGAATGGTACTAAGCTCCACAATGATGGACTATTGTCACATAACATCCATTGTTGTAGAGCCCAATACCTTGCTATGAGATCTGTAGTATGATGATACTTTACAGGTGTTTCCTGTTTTTGTGAACCTGGGGTTATAAATAAGTTTGGGAAGTGTATTCCTGTACCTCTTGAGAAAAGCGCATGGGTGAAATGTGCATCGGAGATGGCAGCTCGAGGGTCTGTATGCTGCCTATTATACTGGGTTACTATGCTCCTGGATTATGCTGCTATTATGTATATATAATCCCTTGTATACTTTACACTTGTACTTATGCTTTGCTAATCTGTACAGGTTATGCTCTTTAGACACTCAAGTACTTAAGAGATAATATCTAAGGGAAAGGACAATATCCTGTGGGAAAACAAACTGTCCTTAGGCCGTGTCTAGCTTGGATACAAGATGTCACACAAGCAGGTATTTAGGCATGGATGTACCATATGGTATTCAGCAGCTTATCGATCCATCTTTACTGTACTGATCTTTTAGATTGTACAAACTCATAGGCTGCCAAAGTTGGCGCCACAGATTGTCCCATACATAAATCTGATGACCAGGAAGGCCACGGAAGTGTAGCAATATTGTGGAGGCATACCTGTGACACCCTTGTGTGTACAGCTGAGCATTATCCTGCTGGAGGATGTCCTGAACATATCACTGAGCTGTCATTGGCCCTCGTACAACTATTTAAAGTGACCAACGTGTCGTGTGCGATGCCCTCCCCAAACCATCACAGCAGCAGTGAGGGCAGTGAGCTCAGCCCTCGGTCTTCAGAAAGAACACATTTAACATTTGGGCACTAACTAAACCTGGATTTGTCGCTGAAGACAACCTAGTTCCACTCTGTAGAAGTTGTTTTGTCATTCATAAACCCACTGCAAACAGAGGTAATGGTGGCTTTCAAAGGCAGTGGCCTGTAACGATGGTGGCACTTGTCTCTGGATGGCGGACGAAATAGTTGGAGCTGCTTGTTGGACGATCCTCGCTACTGGTGGTCTGTTGAGGGCGTCCTGAGCCCAGCAGCTTTGTGTGCGTGAGCTCATACATCCGCTGGTCCCAACACCTCCGAACAGTCTGGTCAGAGTAGGCCAGGTGGCAGGCAATTCGTTGATACGACCATCCCACAGCTCAATAACATGTCACCTCTCAAACTCTGTTCACTGAGCAAAATTATTAGATCAATGGGTTCCCAAGGCTATAATGACTTAAACAGTGAAAATCAATAACCCCATATGGCCATGTCAATGAGTTATGGTATCTTGTAATGAGACTAAGAAAATTGGTATAAAATAGGCTGGTCACCAAGGGGTTCAAGAATATAAATAATTTTTACAAAACGCTCCCTCTGGCTTGGCTTTACCATAATTGTATCTTGTTCCATTTTAATGGGGGTCTTTCATTCTGTACAAGAAGATATATTTTTATATTATACTTTTTTTCCTGCAGTCTGTTTTTGTCGGCCGATTATATATTTGACTTGCAGCATATCCTCATTGGTCCAGTCAAATTGGTGTTGTCAGTAAAATATAGAGTAAAAGAAAACTTTGGGGAGGGGGCTTCATACTGGCAGAAAAAAAAGTGAGTGAAAACGCAGAATTATGAAACTAATAATTTGCAGTGGTTTCTTTCACATTTACGATGTTTTCACTCATGCGATATTGCGTTTCCCTATGGAGCCTCTTTTTTTTTGCATCGCAGAGCACGAACACAAAAAAAACCACGCGAAAAAGGCTCGAGAAACATTGCAAGCGGTAGTGATGTTTTTGCGAGAAAAAGCTGTGCTGACGCTCAAGTATTGCGGGATAAAAAGTTGCGATTTTACCACGATATTCTCACAATTGCCAGTGTGAAGGAGCCCTTTTATAGGACGAAAAGCGCCTAAATAATTGCTGGAAACAGCAACTTTCAGTAATAGTCATCCTGTGTCTACACGGCCATCACCAGGGCACAGAGTAAGAAAGCACTCACTTGTTGGAGTTGCTTTGTTTTTAGTTCACCTAAAAACCAAGCATCTATTGTAGCTGTGTAAAACAGGCAGTCGTTCACGTATGAACGGACTGCCTGTTTGCAGTGAATGGATGCAGAGGGCTGGAAGAGAGCACTGAATGACTATCGCTCCTGTGTGAAAGCACAGTGGTCCCACCTAAAAGGTACTTTTAGGATCGATTGGTTCAATTGGCTGTAAAATCCTGGGAGTGCTAGATCATGATATGCGCAGTCACCAACCGATGAGGCGTCACAGGTTAAACAAAGACCAGATAGTATTGTATACTAATCCCCATGTTCGTACACAACAAAAGATGTACCCTTTGGAACTGTACAAGCATTTGTAAGGCTACTCTCGAACTGCATGTTGGTAAAGAAGAGGCTACGGCTCACTCACCTAGCAGCTGTGTGTGAGCTTATATATTCTTGAATCTACTCGAGAGATGTGTGCGTGAATGGGTCTCAGAAACATACTTCTCGTACATAGACCAGGGCAAAAGAAGCATTTCCCTGAGGTTGTGATAAGTGTCATATCTTATAAAGTAGAGCTGGATAATTTGGCCTGAAAGTTTTTCACTCTCCTTTCCATGTATCTTGTTTTTGGTGGTATTAGCTTGTTTAGCAAAAAAAAAAAACAAAAAAAAACAAAAAAAAAAAACTAAAAACTTTAATATAAGGGAATTGCATATACAGTAATTTCTTATTATAGAACTGAATGGGAAAATTTTGACAATCAGTGCTTAGCAAAAATTGGGCTGATGCCAATTTCACAATTTTGACGAAAGTCAGAAGCGTGCCTCAGTTAAACAGCAATTAATTAAATAAATTTAATTGCTCAGCCCTCATCTAAAGTATGAAGTTGACCAAACAAATTGGATAAAAAAAATAATCTAATGTGTATGGTGGAAGCTAGCTTATTGACAGATACCGTGTTTGATTTGCCTTCCTGTCATGTTCTGTTCATACAACATTTTGAGAGTGTATAGTCACGTAGCAAAATGTAGCATGAACACAAGAAGAGTAGAAAAATACTGGACAGTAAGTGAAGAGGACCAAAAACATTTGGGTTATCCACAAGGTTTAGACCATTAAGTCATTTCACAAAGTGAGTGGATGAAGTGCCTGCTATACAGACACAAGTTATGAAACTTTAGAAACTTAGGCAACAACTCACCCCTTAAAAAAAACTTTAATAAAATTAAAGTGAAATTCCAGTGTTCCAAGCTAGCGTCTATTTAACAAAACGTGTCCACAACATAGTGGAGAACAGAACATGTTGAATATAGCAGATTTTGAGGTAAACGTGTTTTAACAGCCTCACATATAGAAATCCATGGCCATATTACAATATGATCATTAAAGAGGTTTCCCAGAGAAATACTTATTACCGGTCAGATATTTAGACTGATCAGTGTGCATTCAGCACTTGGGTCTCCCACCGATTCTAAAAACTAAGGCCTCATATTTCTGTAACTTCCATTTATTTCCATGGAGAGAAAATGTGTACAGGCATATTATTCATGGGGGCCCCCGTTAGTCTTAGGATAAGTAGTCCCCATCTGCTCGACTCAACCAAAAATACTTTTAAAGCACGTCTAATTGACACACCACAATTTTTTTTCCTGGAAAACCTCTTTAATAGTTTAACAGAATTGCTGTTACACTGCAACCAAAACACAGGAGAATTCTTTTAATCACTTCTTATGCTGTTCATGTAATGAAAATAAAGAAACAGTCTATACAATTTATTAAACCTGGAAAACTTATGGTATGACAATGGAAATATTAAAAGCAGAAAAGGGGAAACATTTTAACCAATCCATATGTCAGCCATGACACTACAGGATTGAGAAAGCACAACAAATCTTTAACGATTGCACAGTTGACTTCCCATTATAACTGCAGGTGTTTAACCTCTTCCATCACTGTATGAAATGATTAGGTGTGTAGTAGTAAAACCCCAACCTAATAATTGGAATAGTCTAACCTTCAAAATGCATTAAGCCATATGGAGAAAAAAAAAAAAAAAAAAAAAAGAATACAAAACAAAATACAATTTACACTGAAAATGAGACGTGAACAGAACTAGGATTGAGGAGAAACCTGCGCTTTTCTCATGGAACGCAGAGCCTTCTCTCGTAAATGCTTCTCCAAATCGTCTAGATTTCCTTCTCCGTCACTTTCAGTCTCCTGGTGGGGGGGAAATGTATAGGATTTTTGTTTAGGGAGGTACACGCCCGGCATCAGTAGAATTTTTATTACGCTGCAGCAGAAGACAGAAAAGGAGGCAGAACAGTGATTGGTGACCAAAACTAGTCAATGGGGCCCACTAGACTACCCACCACCTAACAATGCGTGCAGAGGGAGATATATTTTTGGACATACAGGCTTGAAAAGGGATTTCGTAAGTGACACAACTGAATACTGAATTTGGGAGGGTGGGGGGAATCTAACATTCCAGGACAGGGACCTTACCTTCTTGGCTTCAGCATCCACATCTGCCTCAGTGATCTCTGGAGAAGCAGCAGCTGCAGCCTTCTCTTTCTTGTGTTTTTTGTGTTTCTTGTGCTTCTTTTCTTTTTTGTGTTTCTTGTCCTTTTTCTTCTTTTTCTTCTTTCCACCACCACCTTCCTGATCTGAAGTCTACAAGGTAGAAAAGAAATAGTCTACATTTGTAGTAACAAGCTGTAGTAGTTTTTCTCTTGTTTGATGGAATGCCTACACAAACAAGTAGCAAACTAGTAGCTGGATATAATTGGCAAAAGGCTGAACACAGTCAAGCAGATAGCTCTGTGCAAGTTGTTAAACGGAAACAATCTTGATACCTGAGCAGGAGATGGGCTAGGCGTAGTGCTCTTTGCCTTCTTAGCTGGCACTGGAGCTGGAGACCAGTTGGCAGACTGGGATCGAGACCTAGATCTTGAAACAGTTTGTTTAGGAGCTGGTTCAGGAGAACCAGAAACCGATCTCGAAGAAGATCCTCTTCGAGGATTTGGAGACTCCCTGAAAATGGGGAAAATAAGCTTATAAATACAGAATGAATCCGATAACAAAAATATGCAAGTAGCTTAAGGGAATTACTTTTTCATTTTCTTCGGTTCTGGTGTTCTGGATACTCGTCGAATTGGCCGAGTACTTGGAGAAGGGGACTGTTGCCTCCTAGGAGGAGAAGACGAAGGTCCCCTCCTATGAGTTGGAGGGCTCTCAGAGCTACGTGCAGCTCTTGGACGTGGAGAGGGTGATAAACGTTTAGGCTGCAGAGGAGAACGTGCCTCCCTTCCAGATCTACTTGGGGATAAACCTTTTCTCTGCTTGGATGGTACAGAGGGAGAACGTCTTTTTCCTCCAGGAGATCCTTTATGTTTTGGTGGAGGAGAATGAGATACTCTGTGTTTTGCTGGAGGCGGTGGTGACTGCGATACTCTACGTTTGGAAGATTGCTGAGCAAGTGGTGAAGAAGTTCTTCTCTTAGGAGGTGGAGAAGGAGAGTATCGTCTTTGAATTGGTGGCGAGTACCGTCTTTGTGCGGGAGACTGCCTGCGAGGAGAATGGGACCTAAGTAAAAGTTACAAAACAAATTTAAAGATCCACATAACTAGCACATGCTAAGGAAGTCTAACTAGCACATGGTAAAGAAGCTCTTTTTTATGCCACCTGATAAAAATTCACACCTTTACTCACTGCAACACAATTGTTGACTACAATCATACTAGGCCTGACATGTGAAGCATTGTTTTGAGCACCATTGAAACCAGAATCCACATTTATTTTATCACCTTCCAGTTTCAGGGCAGACTTAGAAGCATCCGAATGGTTGTTCTTTATTAAGTACAAGGAATTCTAATTGATCCAACTCAATCACTCAGAAAGCAAATTACTATATTAATTACCTGCGCCTCTGTGGAGAAGGAGAACGTCGTCGCCTTGGGGGTGGAGGAGGAGAAGGGCTGCGTCGTCTTCTGGGTGGAGGAGGAGATGGGCTCCTTCTCCTACGGCTGAAAAAAAAATACAAATTTCAGTTCACAATATTTACAAAAGGGATTTTAAGCATTTTATAACTTAGCTAATTTTTTTTAAATATTGGCCTAAAAGGTTTCTACAGAACATTACTATAGACACAAATGTTGCGAACATGCCCCAAGGGTAAAAATCTGCCATTTACACTACTGACCAATTTAAATAAGCATATAAAACATGCCTGAAAAGGATTGGACACAAATTATTTGGAACGTCGCACTATTTAAAAGGGAACTGATGAAAGCGATAGTAGCTAGGGAAAAATAAAAGCTTATCAAAGCTTTTTTTTTTTAAATAACTACAGCAAAAACACAAAACTTTATTTAAATAAAGCATGTGAAGGATTAAGCCTAAATTTTACAAGGCATACTGTACATTTTATTTTTCCCTAGAGGCCATTGCTTTTAGCAGCTCCAAGCTGTTGACAGGTTCCTATTAATAGTGAGACATTTGTCAAAAGGATTCACCAATGGACTTACATTATAAATAATAAACCAAAATAATTGACTGCATTATGACAGGTTGGTATTCAGTCAAGGACCTTCAGTATAAAGGGACTGCCCTGAGGGGAGTATAAACTAGTGAGACACTGATCTCCCACTTACTTGCTAAGGTACAGTTTTATTGAACATTGCATCTCCTGCAGCTCGAACAGAAGATGATCTAGTCCTCTATATTGTGTGCACTTTGTAGTTCTTGAAATTCAAGAGCTGCAGCTCCCTGCATTGACTGGCAACTTTGTGTCTATGCGCAGAAAGTTGTCAATCATTGGCGCAAGAGTGGCATTAGTCCACTGTTCATGAATATAAGGACCGATAGCTGAAATAGAGGATAGCCAATTTCAAGAAAACTATTAAACCGAATGAAGTGAGCCATCAATAGAATCAGGAAGGCGTCTCACTAGCATTATGCTGCCCTTGGAAAGGGCAGCATAAACCTGGGGAAAGACTCCCTTTAATTGCAGCCTTTAGGTTTGTTTGTTTTTTTTGAGTAGAAGTCTGTCAGTTTTCTACAATAATTCTTCCCATCATCCAATTCAAAACTTTTCACATTGCAGCTGTATGCTAAATATGTTATAATAATGGGATGTGAAGAGTTATACCGTCAAAATTGTATTTGTACTTCAAAATAGTGTCAACAGCTTTGTAGAGATTTTAAATTCTGACAGTTTCAAAACCCCACAAATCCCAATGCATCATACTGAAGTCCAGACTGGGAACAGAATTAGGTCTGCACTGATTTCGGCCCCTGGTAGTCAGCAAAAAAATATTTTATCTATTGACAGCAAACAAGGATCTTTCAAATAGAAGATAATTAAAATTTTAAAAAAGTATATTACTTTATACCTTTTCATTAAACTACAATTACGTGACTACATTACATACACAATATACACTTAAAAAAGAAACGTATCGGGACTATATTTTAACCTAGTTACACTAAATTCTAAATGTCTACATTTAATAGTAGATTACAAAAGCCTAAACCAACCTTTTAAGTGGAGGTGTTTGCCACCTTTTCAGAGTCTGCATCCTGATAGCAAGGAGGAAATAAATAGATTCAAGTTTCAAGCACATTTAAGTGACTTCAGAACGTAATCTTGTGTTCATACTGTTGTTTTTTGCAGTCATCACCTTTGGCCATTTTTACAGACTAATATATCGAAAGACTTTTTTACACAGCCTTTCATTTTCACTATATATATTTTAACCAGCTGCCGTCAGTTGCTTCCATAGGAAGAACGGAATAGACTGGAAATAAAAAGGAAACCTAATACTAGTGTGAACAGAGACTACTTGGTAAATAATTATTAGCAGCACAGTGGAATTATTTTTGGCTGTATATATGCTTTAGATGTTGGCTGGGAAATATGCAACACAAACTCTGCTACTATACACAGACTTACTGTGGAGAAGGATCCTTGGGTCTTTTCCGTGAAGGGGATGGACTTCTTGATGTAGAATTCCTACGTCTCCTTCCAACTTCACCATTCTTCACTCCTGAACGCTTTGGCCGTTCATCCTCTGAAGAGGAGGATGACCCGGAGTCTGGAATTCAATGTTATAGTGATGTGACAATGGTTCCATATACACTTCAATTCTTTTTGAGGCAAGACCAAAAATGCTATGAATGCACTAAATTGTTACAACTAGTAGTGATGAGTAACCTTGTTTAAAAAAAAATCCATATTACTTTGAAACAAACCCACACTGTATATTAACACCTCCTTGTCATTCTCCAAGCTGCCATATCTACCCAAAAATAAAATGGAAATTACCTGAGGAGGACTGCTGATTTTGTCTCCTATACTGGCGACGTTGCTGTACTGAATCCAACGTTCCCATTTTGCCTCCCTTATCATCATCTGAAAAAATATAAAAAGTGGGTCTTGAAATTCAAGTCCTTAAGTAAATCGTATACACACACACACACACACACACACACACACACACACACACACACACATATATCAGTGTTACAGTAATACGTGTGTAAGTGAAAAATTGTAGTCTTATCCAGCAGCACACAAATGCTTATACCTTTCAGACACAGGACGAGGTGATCTAATGCAAAGCCACAAAGCAGGCTCTCTCAGGCTTGAGAAAGACCTAACGGTCGAAACGTTGCTTGCTTTATCTCAGAACATAGAACATAATTTTTTTTTCCCTTTATATTTCTCCACCCTAACTGACTGCAGTTTGTTTTTCAATGGAATTATACAGATAACGGAAGACATTGAAAGCAGAAATAAATCTGAAATGATTCATTTTTGGCCGCCTGCACACGGATTTCCGCCGCTCAAAGCCTGCATAGGAGTGCATTAAAATATGCACTCCTATGCAGACGGCCGCGGTTTGGCCGCGCGAAATTTCGCGCGGCAAACAAACCGTGGCATGTCCTATTTTTGTGCGGAGCTCGCAGAGCCTCACACAGATACGTCACTCACCCGGCCGCCGGCTCCGGTCTGCGCATGCGCCGGCACATGAAAGAGACGGGCCGCGGGTGAGTACGCGCTCGTCTCTGCAGGCGCTCGGGTCGGGTCTCGCGGCGAGAATTCTCGCCGCCGGATCAGACCCGCTCGTCTGCAGGCGGCCTTTGTCAGGTGTTTTTTGGTTTTTTTTTTTAACATGACTAAAACAGCATTTTAACAGGGTTGTGTAGACTTTTTATATCCACTGTAGGTGTCAAAGATACAGTTATGTGGCACCTCCCAGCCAATTAAGCCAAGTGGCACCAATAGTTGACATTAAACCCATGCATGGTGTGAGGGACAGACAAGATTCAAATGTCTCTTGACTTACCAGACTCTGATATTTCCCTTTTGCGCGGTTTTGAGGGAGGTGATGGAGTTTTTCGCTTTTCAATAATTTTGTGTTTTGAAACTGTAATGAAATACACCAAAACCCAAGCATAAATATATATATATTATTACACATACATTCACAGTTCCCCCCCATGCTGAAAACTAGCTAGAAACAATATACTCACTATGGCGCCAGACCACTGTTTCAGTACACCAGCATCTGACAGGTGATATCACTGGTCCAGAAATGCTAGTATACGTGTCATGTGGGCTTCTAATGTAGAAGCCCCTAGGGAGTTTTACGGGATGTTGCTAATGACATTACTTCTGGGCCTCCAATTAGCTGCAGCAATCATGAGGGTAAACCACCCATGTGACCATTCTGACCAAGTAAACAGAAAACCGTTGGTTCCTTAGTGACTATGAGAAAGCAGCACGGCAAGCGGGGAGACGAGTCTTGTGTTTTTGTTTTTTTTTTAAATATACAGCTCGTCCTCTCACTGCCACCAATGATTTAGAACGCGGAAAGCCCCTTTCACACAGGCATCTAACACTTTTTGGCTCATTTCTAGGAGCCAGACAAATGCAAAAGTGGAAATGCCACATCCGGCACACGCCTGACAGCAAAGGACGGAACCAGTTTATATTAAAGGAGTTCTCCAGCTCCCATTATGAACTCTGGCATTCTACTAAATGAAAGTACTGCATGCAGCACTCACTTTTGTAAGATTTTCACATAAATCTATGTCAGAGGCTCCGAATGGAACTTCTGATGCAGATGTGTATGAAGACTTAAAAAGGGATATTTCCATCTCAGCCATGTTTCCCATACCGACATGTTTGCTGGAGCCAGAGATGGCTAGGATTATGAAAACAACTAAATTATGGGTTCTATGTGGTTTCCGTAAACCCTATTCCCCGCCTATGGGAGTTAAGGAAACAGTCTAGAACTAGTTTGCAGTTTACAAAATTCCAGCCTCCAGTGGCAAGACAGGATAGTGTTAGGGGACCCCCGTTGTGGCGACAGGTGCGGTTCCCAGAGTTGGGACACGCATCTACCCTGTGGATATGACATAAATGTACAAGTAGAAAAAATTCCTTAAACTATACGAAAAGTTAGCCATTACCAGAAACGTGAGGTGGTGAAACAGATCCCCTAGGCTTTCTTAAACGTGATGACTGCTGTGGCGAAGGGGAACGTCTTTTCTGTGGTGGACTTGGAGGTGGAGATGGTCTATATCGTCTCCGTGGAGGACTAGCAGATGGAGATGAGCGGCGTGGCTTGCGTGGTGGGCTAGAAGAAATTCTTTTGGGCTGCTTCTTAGGAGGTGGTGGTGGTGAGCGAGAGGAGGATGATGAGCTACTACTTCCAGACAAGGATGCTGAAGAACGTCTCCTGCTGAGTGTTTTAGAATGGAAAAGAAAAAAAAGGAAAAAAGAAAAGACTATGGATTAGAGATGCCTGTAAAGGCAGATACTCAAGCGAGCATCGCTCTTCCTGAGTAACTGCATACTCGTCCGAGCAAATGCGGAGGTAAGCGAAGGGAGAGAGAGATCTCTCACACACAACCCCCCCTCACCTGCATTTGCTCGGAGTATGTAGTTACTCGAGAAGAGCGATGCTCTCTCTCTCTCGAGTATCTGCCTTTACCGAGCATGCTCGCTCATCTCTAATATTGAAATAATAAAGGTCAGCTCTATAGCAAAGTTAAAAACTGAACTTTGACTTGATCATACCAACATTATCAAAGATGAACAGATTATCAAACACTCACCGTCTAACTGGACTTCGGCTTCTCTTGTGCCTAGGTGGGGGAGGCATTCTGCGAGGCGGACTTCTCCTTCGAGGAGATGGCCTACGTCGAGGACTAGGACGCCTTCTTGGGCTGTAGGACCTATTAAATAAGGTTTGTATTAAGATCTTTAATAAAGGGATATACAAATTTATCCAAAAAGGTCCAACATTTACCTGGACCTTGAATGACGACGTCTCCGTGGTCTAGAATGTGAAGGGGAACGAGATTTGGACTTAGATTTGGAACGTGAGCGAGACCTGTGACGATGCCTCTCTTTCTCTTTAGTTTTCCGCAAATTTGGCTCTGGTGATGCATCCTTGGTATCTGGTGCAGAATCAGGTTTGGTGATCTTAACTATGTCACTAGAAGAAAAGAAAATACTTAATATACTATATTTTTAATTTAAAAGTAAAACATATTAAGATTTTTTTTTTTTTTTAAACAAACAAAAAAAGTAACAAACATACATAAGGTTGAAAAGTCTATGAAAGATTAGGAAGGCAGTAGGTCTTTGTATTGCAAATCAAGAACTCACCTGTGAAAATGCTCAACAGGATAGGCAAGCTGCAGATTTAAATCTGCTACATCTGAATCTGGCCTGAGGGAAGGTTTCTCCTTACTGGCACGTTTTAATTTTTAATGAAGAAAGAAGTCTGGGGTAAGGATCTCCAGAAAGCAATGGCAATACCAAAATATTCCCCACCCCTTCCCCCAGTGTTGGCTGCTGTCCATCACTGCATCACTGCCTACCTGTATTGCCAACCTGTATTATGTCAAGTGTGATATAGTCTGAAATCCACAACCCATTGCACCAGAGACTCTGGCAGCTACTTTATGCTTCACACTACAAATCTAGCCACTTGACTTGGAGGGAAGTACACCAAATCCAGGACGTCAGTGGAGTGGTATTTTATATTACATAAAGGATTAGGATTAAAAACTAGCAACTAAATGATAAATTGAATCACTGGCAAACATTTTACATCTACAAATTATAGTCAAAAGTGAATTCCCTCAAAAGTTACCTGGATGATGTTGCCTCTTGCACAGATGGCTCCTTTACTTTAAGTGAAGGTTCAGGTTCTTGTACCTCTGGCTCTCTCTTGTCAAAAACTGGAGATGGGCTAGGACTTTTTGTCTTGTGGCGTGGTGAATGAGAGTGACTTCTCTTCCTCTCTCTTCTGCTTGGAGACCTTCTCCGTGGTGAGGATGACCTCCTCCTTGGTGAAGATGACCTAGATTTTCGCCTAGACAATATTCAACAATAAATTTATTTTTCTGGAATCCATAAAAGCACCAGGATAGATAGTCCATCCCAAGAAAAAGGTGGACAGACCCACACTGCCGGAGAAGTTTACAGAGCAAAGGGCAGTTACTGGATTAAGAGACAATTACTGCAATTTTGCTGCAACAGCAAAAATAGCACTAAATGGAGCATTGTTATGGATTTTAGTGTGGAAATGCTACTAATGCGATGCAGAATTCACCCTAGTACAATTCACGGCATAATTTGAAACTTCATGTCCTAATGTCATTTCCCACATGAAATTCGTGGAGATTTTTTCCATAGCGTAGAGATGAGCTTTGCATAAATATCATCCACTACAGTGCTACTGTAAATGCTGCAGATTTTTTGTGCACACAATCCACAACATGTAAGCCCCATGGGGACATGGGATCAGGATCCTGAGGAAAATGGCATCTAATAGTGCAAAAACAAGCGCATACAGAACTAGATTAAAATCCCAATAAACGTTCTGAAGGGGCCTAGGGACAGATTATAACAGTCTCACTACCCATGGGGGGGGGGGGGTTTGATAAATATTTTTGGTATCAAATAAGGCTCTAAAAGATGTATACAGGACATTAAGACCCTTGTCAAATCCTGACTGAAGGAATTCCAAAAAATTAAAAATTGGAAAAATAGAAACTGAGGGAGATGGAAGAGGGTCTCAACCTGCTTTGGTAAGGAAGACACCCAAACTCTAGTGTAAGTCTTCGGTGTAATCCTCTTCCTACTTAGAAGTGTCACATTCACCTTTTAGGATAATTGCCATTAATTACAAAAATGCCTATCTTCACTCAAGTTCCAAACTGTCAAGTATAGATACTGGACCTGTACCCATCGGTTTATTAAAAGTGAGACAAAATCTTCTACTGCAACACTGTGGCAGTATGGGAGGTTCTATTTAGTTTTATACCTGCAGGTTTCCTAAACTTGGGGGTGGACCCCTCTCCCCCTTTAGTCAAGAAATGGGATTTTCTATCAGATTTTTAAGCCATATTGACAAGCAACAAATGAGAGTTGTATTCAAAGAATTAAAAATGACCTTCGTGGACTTCTAGATCGATCTCTCTTATCTCTGTCATCTTTATCTCTTCTATCTTTATCATCATCTTGCTTCTTCAAAGATGCCAACTTCTCCTGCTCGATCTAGAAGACACAATCACAAATCAGTAATCTTTATAAAAGCTAATAAACCGTGTATACCATAATACTGCACGTTACAGACAGGAAGATGCTAAATTGCATATTATAACTTTAGGTGTTATCATTAAAGGAGTTGTCTCGCGAAAGCAAGTGGGGGTAAGCACTTCTGTATGGCCATATTAATGCACTTTGTAATATACATCGTGCATTAAATATGAGCCATACAGACGTTATTCACTTACCTTCCCTGCGCTGGCGTCCTCGTCTCCATGGTGCCGTCTAACTTCAGCGTCTAATCGCCCGATTAGACGCGCTTGCGCAGAAGGGTCTTCTGCCTTCGGGTTTGTTCGACAGCAGTGGCGTTTTGGCACACATGACGGGGCGGAGCTACGCGATGATGCATAGAAGGGGCGGAGCCAAAACACCGCTGCTGCCGAACAGACCCGAAGGCAGAAGACCCTTCTGCGCAAGCGCGTCTAATCGGGCGATTAGACGCTGAAGTTAGACGGAGCCATGGAGACGGGGACGCCAGCGCAGGGAAGGTAAGTGAATAACTTCTGTATGGCCAATATTTAATGCACGATGTACATTACAAAGTGCATTAATATGGCCATACAGAAGTGTATAACCCCACTTGCTTTCGCGAGACAACCCCTTTAATATAAAAGTTTCTTTATTGCAAAATATGTACAACTGTTTTTTAAACTGAATTAAATGTTATTGATTTTCATGAAGCGTATATGTAAAGCAGCAATGCAAATATATAATGTATGCTTTCAGTATAACAGAACTAAAAATTCACCTACATATAGGACTTCAATTTCCACATTGTTTTATCCAGCATGGAGATGCTGTCAGAGGCGTGTTTCGGATTTTGGAGAAGTTTCAACACATGCTTTAATGGTATACGAAATCCCTATTAACATTCACAGCAAATGCGCCATATAATTCGCTACAGTAGTATTGCTCAAGTTTATTTTATACAGAATTCTTGCTGCAGGTCTTGCGGCATGTTTTTCGCCACATGCACATTTAAAAAAGGAACACGATTTCTGATCCATGTCTGCATCTAGGCTAAAAAAAGAAGACAATGCGTCCATACGGTAATGTAGACCTCCCTATAGTTATATACCAAAGCAGTTGGATCTTCCACACAATGAATATATATACTCATTGCCAAAAGAAGAAAAACAAAAAACAAAGCACCTAGAAAGTTGTTGGAATAGAATGAAACTTTGTGGGTAATTGTAACTATTACAATATCGGACCAATATTTATTGCAAAAAACTGAACATTTGAAGGGAGGCTCTAGGACCCGGTTGGGCCACCTCCAGTTTGAAGTTACATTTATCACAATTTGCTGCTTTGTACATGTCCGAAACTAAGCACTACCCAGTTATTGGTCAGCAATCCGAGCCTGAGTTTAACCCCTTAGTGACGAAGCCTGTTTGCGCCTTAGTGACGGAGCCAAATTTTGGAAATTGATATGCGTCGTTCAACGTAGCAAAACTCCGTAAAGGCTTTTGGTTGTAAAAAGAGACCGATATAATTTGTGTATATTTATTAAAAGTACCAATATTGGAAAAATTTTCAACTGTAATATCTCAAATATGTCCAAACATACTGTACAAATTTTTGATAAGATCTTTATTTCCATCTGTTTACTTTATTCTGAATGCACACTTGAAGAACTTTTGTGTATTTTTAAACCATTTAGAGCAGGGGTCCCAACCACCGGGCCGCGGACCGGGGGGGAGGGGGGGGGGGGGGGCGGCGTTGGGTGTTTAGCGCCGGGAACTTTTGCTCTAAACTTTTGCCACATAGCACAAGGCCCGCTGCCTTGTGCTATGTGGCCCGCGGCGTGCCGACGCCGCTGACCACCGAAGCGATTACCACCGGGGGCGCCGCAGCTCCCCGCTGGTAATCACGCTGATCCCGGCGCACACACTGACGTCTGTGCAGCCAGGATTATCCTCCCCGAGTCCCCTGCTCATTAGTTCCGCAGGAGAGGACTCGGGGAGGAAGCGTTCTCGGGCTGCACACTGACGTCAGGGCAAGCAGACAGAGAGCGACAGCAGGGACGAGGTAAGTATATAGGTTGGGGGGCTGCCTATTACATGGGGCTGCCTATTACTGGGGGGGGGGGGGGGGCTGCCTATTACTGGGGGGGGGCTGCCTATTACTGGGGGGGGGGGCTGCCTATTACTGGGGGGGGGGGGGGGGGCTGCCTATTACTGGGGGGGGGGGGGGGGCTGCCTATTACTGGGGGGGGGGCTGCCTATTACTGGGGGGGGGGCTGCCTATTACTGGGGGGGGGGCTGCCTATTACTGGGGGGGGGGCTGCCTATTACTGGGGGGGGGGCTGCCTATTACTGGGGGGGGGGCTGCCTATTACTGGGGGGGGGGGGCTGCCTATTACTGGGGGGGGGGGGGCTGCCTATTACTGGGGGTGGGAGGCTGCCTATTACTGGGGGTGGGAGGCTGCCTATTACTGGGGGTGGGAGGCTGCCTATTACTGGGGGGGGGGGCTGCCTATTACTGGGGGGGGGGGAGGCTGCATATTACTGGGGGGGCTGGGGCTACTTATTACAGCGGAAGGGGCTGCTTATTACAGGGGGGACCTGCTTATTACTGGGGGGGGGGGGGGGGGCTAATTACAGGGGAAGGGGTTGCCTATTACTGGGGGGGGGGGCTACTTATTACAGCGGAAGGGGATGCTTATTACGGGGGGGGGGCTGCCTATTACGGGGGGGGGGGGGGGGCTGCCTATTACGGGGGGGGGGGGGGCCTGCTTATTACTGGGGGAGGGGGCTACTTATTACTGAGAGGTGGGGGCTGTCTATTACTGAGGGGTGGGGGAGATAAATTATATGCTGCCCTATGTGTGTGCTGGGGGGGGGGGGGGGGGGAAATAGATTATATACTGCCCTATGTGTGTACTGCCATGACATTCTAAATGTCATAATTAAAGGGGTTGTCTCGCGCCGAAATGGTTTTTTTTTTTTTGCATAGGCCACCCGTTCGGTGCAGGACAAACCCAAGGGATGTGATAAAATAATAAAAAAAAAAAAATTACTTTCCCGAATCCCCGCTCTGCGACTTCTTCCTTCTCCAAGATGGCCGCCGGGATCTTCACCCACGATGCACCGCGGGTCTTCTCCCATGGTGCACCGTGGGCTCTGCGCGGTCCATTGCCAATTCCAGCCTCCTGATTGGCTGGAATCGGAACACCTGATGGGGCGGAGCTAAGGTTGGGGACCATTGATTTAGAGGACGTACAAATTTAACATTACCTTTCAGCATTTTGAGGAACACTGTTTTCCTGCACCAAGCCAAGTTTGCAAAGGCTCATGAGTGTCAGAATGATAGATACCACCCCAAATGACCCCATTTTAAAAACTGCACCCCTTAATGTATTCACCGAGGGGCGTCAGGAGTATTTTGACCCCACCAGTTTTTTTTCAGGAATTAATTCAATTTACAGGAGAACAAATAAAATTTCATATTTTTGCAAATATGTCATTTTAAAGACATTTTTTTCCTATAGTGCCCATGAAAATGAGGATTTACACACCAAAATGGATACCCTCATTTCTCCCGTGTTCAGAAACATACCCATTGTGGCCCTAATCTTATGTCTGAATTCACAACGGGATCCAAAATGAAAGGAGTCGGTGTCTTTCAGAACATAAATTTAGCTTGAAGGCGTTTTAGGCCCATAGCACTTTTGTAGAGCTCTTGAGCGGCCAAAACCAAAGAGAACCCCCACAAGTGACCCCATTTTGAAAACTAGACCCCTTAACGAATTTATCTAGGGGTGTACTACCCATTTTGACCCCCAGTTTTTGAATGAATTCAAGCAAAGCAAAAGGAAAAAAAAAATGTGATTTTCATTTTTTGGCAATTCTGTCATTTTAAAAACTGCTTTTTTTGTACAGCACACACATGAATGAAGACTTGCACCCCAAAATGGATACCCCTGTTTGTCCCGTGTTCAGAACCATACCCCTTGTGGCCCTAATCTACTTAAAGGACACATGGTTGGCCTATAATGGAAGGAGCACCCGTTGAATTTCAGGGTACAAAGGAATAAATTCCAGTCCCCATTTCCCACTTGTAGAGCCATTGAGCATCCAAAACGATAAAGAACCCCCACAAATGACCCCACTTTAAAAACTAGACCCCTTAACGAATTCATCTAGGGGTGTACTTCATATTTTGACCCCACAGTATTTGAATAAATCTAAGCAAAGCAGAAGGAAAAAATTACGATTTTCATTTTTTTGTCAATTGTCAATTTAAAAAAACTTTTTTTTGTACAGTGTACATAGGAATGAAGACCTTCACCCCAAAATGGATACCCCCGTTTGTCCCGTGTTCAAAAACATACCCCTTGTGGCCCTAATCTACTTAAAGGACACATGGCAAGGCCTGTAATGCAGGGAACACCCGTTGGATTGCAGGGCACAACTGAATAAATCCCAGGCCCCATTGTTCATTTGTACGGAATAAAAATTGACACCTTAAAAAAAATCCCCCCCCCCCCCCCGCGCCCTTTTTCGGCGTTCCCCAAATCTTAGATAAAAGTAATAATGTGAACTGTGTGGTATTTCCGAAGACAGGGGTAATTACGGAGGCTGGTTGGGATGGGTACATGGGGCAATAAAACAGTGTATCCCCCCTCCTCTCATGCTTTTTGGGGGTATCAGTAGTGGGTATGGGGTGTAAAAAGTGGCGCTCTGTGAGTCTCCGTAAGCTTGCCGAGGTGCGGCGGTCTCACACAGAAGACGCTCGACAAGCTGCTCCTGGATCTGCAGGAAGGCGAGCGTCCCCGGGGCTTCTTAGGTAGCGGTCTAAATAACGCCAGGCTCACGCAGCCGTAGGTGGAATCCGCTTGCGGAGGCCCGCAGCGGATCCCAGCTGTGAGCCCGGTTGTGACCCTGCGTACGGCCGCGTAATGTACTGCGTAACTGCCTACTCACACAGGTGGTCATGCGCAGTACATTTTTTTTGGTTTGTATTTCCCGCACCGTCGCTTAGCGGTGACACAGGTACCCGCAGCCCGTATACAATGTAGTTGCGTATGGGCTGCGGGTATATCCGCGACCATGGAGCACAATGGGCTCTATGTTGCGGATATCCACGGTAAAATAGAACCTGCTGCGTTCTCTTTTCTGCGAGTGGATTACACAATTCCGACCCACTAATGTGAGCGAATTGTGTAATCCAATGCGATTGATCTGCGTATTACCGCGGATCAGACGCATGCGGAATCCGTAATTCCTATCCGGTCATGAGAGACCGGCCTAAGGTAGATCTCTACCTTTTTATCACGTGACCGGGGACCGCTCAACGGGGCCACCCGTCACTGCTCCAGGCTCTCGGCGACCTGGTCGCTGGGAGTAAGGAGATTTTAAATTTCCTGGGCTCCCCGCCTCCGGCGCATGTGTCCGGTGTTTTGCCGGCAGTCGCATGTGCAGAATCCGGGAAAGTTCACGGAGAAAGATCGCGTTGGGGTGCAAATACGGAGGCTTCCAGTAAAAAGTTTCATCTCCTCTCACCGATTGCATCAGGGAGGGGAGATGAACCTTCACCTGTTTTTTACTTTTACGTGATCGCCATTATCCACTGGATAATGGCGAACACGTGATCAGGAATTGCTCACCGTGGCCCCCCCGTGAACTCTCCAGGCTCTCGGCTAAGTTTTGTAGCCAGGAGCAGGGAGATTTTAAATTACCCTGGCAATGCACAGCTTTTGCACTGCACCTGCCATTGTGGCGACGGGCACGTGTGCAGAAGCTGGGGTAAGGTCTGCAGATAAATCCGGGGGCCTTAGGTACGTCATTTTATCCTCCTTTACGGATATGATCCGTAAGGGGAGATGAAACGCAAGCTTTTCTTAACTTTTTTTTTACTTTTTACACTTTTTTAAAACTTGAAATGATCACTGCTATCCATAGGATAACAGTGATCATGTCCCCGGTATAATCTCTCTGCTCCTGGCTACACATGGCAGCCAGGAGCAGAGGGATTTTAAATTTCCCGGGGCGCCGATCGCAATGCTGGGGGCGACTGCCCGCATCCTGGGATGACAGCTCCATGCTGTCGGCTACCTGCGGGCACCGACAGAATGGAGCTGTCGGCTACCTGCGGGCACCGACAGAATGGAGCTGTCGGCTACCTGCGGGCACCGACAGAATGGAGCTGTCGGCTACCTGCGGGCACCGACAGAATGGAGCTGTCACGTCCTCAGACATGTGGGCATTAATCCAAAGAGGAAATCCATCCCAGGTCATTCTTACTGATCAAGCCTGAGCTGTAGTGCTAGAACACTTCTGAAGTGCCAATAGGTAATGGTTGTAGAACAGATACAAAAATCCAGCTGAGAACCAAATTCTATAATATTTGGTTAGCTTTCATTTGACAGCAACTATGCATAACCAGACGACTCCTTTACATATATGGTTGGTTTATATTCTCTTGACATTTCCTATGTTGTTAAACTCCAAGTGCACTAGTGCACCTTACTAGTATGTATAATGCAATACAGGTTACTTGTACTACGAAATGTGTCATTTTCAAACCTTGCAAATAAAAAAAAAAATCCCTGCCCTGGAAGGAGTGGTTAGAATGAAATTTGTGTGATTGTAGTGTTGATATAAGATTGCAAAATCAGAACAAAAAGGATTAATTTATTGCAGAAAACGGAGGCTCTAGGATTCTGTTAGCTTGGATGTAAGATGTGATACAGGCATGTATAGAGGCATAAAGGTTCCATATGATATCCTGTGGCATATCAGTCCACATTTGCTGTAAGAAACTCTAGATCATGCAAACTCATAGGCTTTTAAAAGTTGGAATCCATGACTGTTGTATACATGTTGTATTGGCAATAAATCTGGTGACCAGGCAGGTCAGGAAAGTGTGACAATGTTGGAGACATTCCTGTGATACCCTTGTGTGCGGCCGAGTATGATCCTAATGGAAAATGCCTCCTGGAAAGCCTGCCGTGAGAGGAACGCATGAGGCTGCAGGAGGTCCTGAACATATTTCTGAGCTGTTCTTGTCTCTCGTACCGCTTCTACAAGTGAATGAATGTCGTAAGTGATGGCCCCCAGACCATCACACCAGCAGTGGGGTCAGTGTGTCGCTCCACAGCAAAGGCAGGATTGAGGCGCTCGACCCTAGGTGCTTGTAACAATGGTGCCACCTGTATCTGGATGGCAGACTACGAACAGTTGGAGCAACTCATGCTTGTCGGATGATCAGACAATCCTCTCTCCTGGTGGTCTGTGAAGGCGTCTTGAGCATCTTGCCTTTTGTGCATGACCTCACGCATTCACTGGTCCCAACATCTAACAGTCTGGTCAGTACGTCTCAGTTAGTGGGTAATTCGGCGATACGACTATCCAGCTTCTCGCATTCCAGTAATGCGCCCCCTCTCAAACTATGTTACCTTGGTTAAATCTCTGTGTGTCGTAGAGGCGTCTAGTGCTCAACAAGCTCTACACAAGCGGAAAAAGAGGTCTCTACACACAAATAGCCTCGGAGAGCCTTTTATAGGGCAATGGTGGAACCACTCTTAGGCCGCCTGCAGATGAGTGGGTCGGATCCGGCAGCAAGAATTCTCGCCGCGGGACCCGACCCGAGCGCCTGCAGAGACGAGCGCGTACTCACCCGCGTCCGGTGACCCCGACTCTTTCATGTGCCGCCTGCCGGCGCATGCGCAGACCAGGGCCGGCGGCCGGGTGAGTGATGTTTCTGTGCGAGGCTCTGCGAGCCCCGCACAAAAATAGGACATGCCACGGTTTGTTTGCCGTGCGAGATTTCGCGTGGCCAAACCGCGATTGTCTGCATAGGAGTGCGTATTGTAATGCACTCCTATGCAGGCTTTCAGTGGCGGAAATCCCGCCGCAGGATTTCCGCCCGTGTGCAGGCGGCCTTAGGGTTTCAGGTGGTAATACCTTCATCTAATCACCCCACAACTCTAATCATCTATATATTTGCCCGAGATGTAACTGCATGCAGAGTTTTGCAGCAAAATGACAACTTCTTCTGGGGGCTTGATTTTTTTTTGGACAAAGTGTGTTATCTTGTACTTCATAGCCATAATATATATATTTATTAGACCCTTTGGTTATTATAACAATAGTCAGCCCAACTAGTGATAAAAAGAAAAAATAGCTAATGTCTGAGCTCACTGTTTATGAAATCTTGATGAAGAACACTTGTTTCATCTTGCTCAGCTGTGAAGTACATGCAATTTTATCCAGCCTATGGCCAAATGCACACGGGCGGAAATTCTGCGGCGGGATTTCCTGCAGAATTTCCGCCGATGCCCGCTGCAATAGGATTGCATTAAATAATGCAATCCTACACAGTCGTGACTTGACCACGTGAAGTCTCGCGCAGTAAACAAATCGCGGCAAGGCCTGCACAGAAACGTCACTAGTGACGCGCTGACTCCACTCTGCGCATGTGTTGGAATATAGAGCGGGAAGCCGCCGGGAGCAGGTGAGCTGCAGTGGTCACGGCTCGCTTCCGCTGCAGGAATTCTCGCAGCGGGATCCGACCTGGCCATCTGCAGGAGGCCTATGTGAGCCAAATACATCAGCAGAGGCAGCACAAATCTCAGGTAGGTTACTATGATGTATCAGGTTGCAGCACTAGCCATGAATTATTGTCTGTTGGAAGGAGAACCTCACGCCATTATAAAAATACATGACAGAACTATGAGGCACCATGGCTCAATGTTTAGCAATGCCGTCTTGGTCTCAAGTCCTAACATCTGCATGGAGTTTGTATGTTCTTCTCTTGTTTGCGTGAGTTTCCTCACACTTGCCAAAAACATACTAATAGACAAATATACAATGTGAGCCCCATGAGAACAGGGCCCAATGTAAGTTATATCACTGTGTACAGTGCAGAAAATATATGTACTACTAGTAATTATTAGGAAATAATAGAACCAGTGTTCCTGGTGGCACAATGCGCCACACAGCTGTGCTACATACATTTTTCATCCCATACGACAGGGATCACAACCAGCACAGCAGAGTCCTGCACACTGATCACCCCTTGGTCATGTGCCCCGGGACTCCTCCCACGCGGGTGACTGATCCCATGACTGTGACATCACCATAGGTGCTGTAAGCACACAGTTGCCGTCTGGCTCTATAGGTTTTTAATAAGTAAAAGACCTATGATGACGTCACAGTCATGAAATCAGAGGCCGTGCTCAGAGCCCCAGTTACTTATCCCATGACGGTGGCATCTTCACATGTAACTCACAGTCCCTCACAGACAGGTGATGGTTAGAATTCTATAGCAACTAAGGCCACGGGGATTTGTAGGGGATGCAGTCCGCGTATCTGCAGAGCAATAAAAGGACCTGCGATGACGTTACCGTCATGTGATCTGAGGCGGGCATGTAACTCACTCACGGGCAGAGCCTAGGTGACTGATCACACAATGGTGATGTCACAGATCCTGTAAGCACATGGCTGCCGTAAGGCTCTACATGTTCTATGACCTTTGATGACATCACCGTCATGTGATCAGGGGCAGAGCATGTAACTCACTCACGGACAGGTGGTGGTCAGTACTTTGATATAAAGGACTTAAAAAAAAACAAAAAAAAACCCTACACTAGCAGATCAATGACAGAAAAATATATCATTGTGTTATATGCATAGCTTGTCATCCTGTGACCAGCTACACACAATACAAAATTAACTGGATGTGGCGCTCCTCCCAGACTTTGGTCATCCTTACTACAGTACTGGGATAGAATGGCCACAGCCAGAAACATACCAACATGCTGTTGTTGCAGCACTTGTTCACAATTACACATACCTGTCTTTGCTTTATTTCTTCTTTCTTTAATTCAAGAAATGCAGTAGGAATGCCAGCAATATTTTCTTGAGCACTCAAAAGTAGTGGCCATAACTCTCCCATGAATTCCCGAGCGTTTTTGCCATTTAGAAAACCGGTCAAGTTAATCTGCATCATTTTGGAGTCTGGGTTCTGAAAAAAGAAACAACAGGAAGATTTACAGGTGAGTACTGATAGCATTACTTTTAAAGGAGTGTGCGATTTATTTTATATTCTGGGTTATATGCAACTAGTTTTGTACAGCTGTGAGAAGCAATTTAGCATCTCCCATGTCTTTGTGGCTTATATCCTTCCAGAGAAAATTTTGTCTTATAAAATGACCTTTTAATTCTTTGTGGATGTTGCCAAGACTTGCAGAAAGATGCAAAAAGCAGTTAGAATCAATCCTATTTACTCACTAGTGGTAGTCCTTACTGAAGAAAAGAAAGGCAAAAAAAAACCCAAACCCTAAAAACAAAACAAAAACTTACAATAATTTTTGTAGGCTAAAAGGATCATGCATTCCCCTGCAATGTATACAGTCCATAGACTACACTGGTGGGTGACATGTTGAGAACAGGTATAGTCCACAAAGACTTAAAAGGTTTCTCAACAACACTGGACAATTTGATATAATATTTGCATAGTCAAGCAATATGGATCCTTATGACAAGCATAGCGCAACAGCACAAAGTACAGATTCCAGCAGTCTTCAGCCTCTTCTCAGAACCTTGGGGAGGTTTTGGGTATCTCCAAGTTCCCCTGGAGAGAAAGGTGTTCGCTTGGCTTGCTTCCGACTGCCTACAGCAACTCAACCACCTTGAGTTTAATGTTATATCATTTATCTAAATTGCAAAAAATGAACAAGCAATAATGAGTACACAGCCACAGATATAAAAAAGGTTATCAAAGATCTACTCTTTAAACTCATGCTTTCGAAATAAACAGAAATATAGAAAAGAGACTGTATAAATCTTTTCCACTATCCACTCAAAATCAGACCTGAAACGATAGCAGTATGTAACAACTGTTTAGTAATAGCGTAAAATGAGTGCACCACAAAAATTTTAAAAAAACTCATTAAAAATTAAACACACACACACACTAGGTGCTAAGATTGCAAGTATCCAAACGACCTCTGGACCAACTACTTAACAGTGGACTGAATAAGGAAAATAATGGAGGCGCCTCATAATAGCTAAGTGCCACAATTCAGGAAAGCCCATAAAGGGGTATCCCCAATCTTACAAAGTCATGACATGTTGCTATGATATGCCATCAATATACGATGGCTGGTGGTTTGACTTCTGGGACCCCCATGAATCCTGAGAATGAAGGGGCCCATTATGCTAATTTAGCAATGTGTTCCCTTTGCTGTTTCATGCACAAAGCAGACCCGGATCCCGCATGCAAAATCCTGCAGTGGAATGCGGTCCTGGCAGCGTTGTCTGCATGTACCTGCTTTTCTTGATCTTCATCTGTACTGCGGATGGTCCAATCAGCATGCTGCTATTTTTCATTAGCAAGTGGAAACCGTAAGGCTGCCCGTCCACTGGCGTTGCGCTATCCCGTGACGGATCGCCGCCGCCCGAGAGCAGGAGCTGGATCTCTGCTGTCTGCCTATCCGACAGATAGGCTGACCATGGAGAATCGCGGCAATTCACAGCATGCAGAGAATTGCTGGCCGCGAGTGGAGAATCGCAATGATTCTCCGCTCGTAGACAGGTGGGTTGCGCTTTCCATAGCAACGCTATGGAAAGCTTCAGACAGCGTGATTCGCTAGCAATTTACCGCCAGCAAATCATCGGCCATGGACAGGAGCCCTAATTTGTTTCCGCTCATGTGCGTGAAGAATCACTTTTGCATAGCATGCTATGGGCGGTATTTTCTGCGAAATTCAGAGACGGTCACCCGCTCTGGATTCCGCAATTCAAATCTGCCCACGTGCATTCAGCCTTAGGCCTCATGTCCACGGGCAAAAGAATTAAAATCCGCAGCGGATTTTAACTCTTCTCCCGCTCGCGGATTCACACCCCATAGGGATGCATTGACCACCCGCGGGTAGATAAATACCCGCGGATGGTCAATAAAAGGGATTCTTAAAAAAAAAAATGGAGCATGAAAAAATCTGGACCATGCTCCATTTTCGTGCGGGTCTCCAGCGCGGACGGCTCCCGCAGGCTTCTATTGAAGCCTATGAAAGCCGTCCGGATCCGCGGGAGACCTAAAATAAGAATATACTCACCTGCTCCAGATCTTCCCTTCGCCGCGGCTTCATCTTCTCTCCGCCGCGGCCGGATCTTTTTTCTTCGGGCCGGCGCATGCGCACGGCACGCAACCGACGTGCCATGCACATCCGCCGGGCCGAAGAAAGAAGGTCCGGCCGCGACAGAGAGAAGATGAAGCCGCGGCGAAGGGAAGATCGGAGCGGGTGAGAGGTGAGTTAATTCTTATTTTAAGCGCTCATGTCCGCGGGGCAGGAGGGACCCGCTACGGATTCTCCATGGAGAATCCGTAGCGGGCCTGATTTTCCCCGTGGACATAAGGGCTTAGGCTGTAATTCCCTGCACAGCCAGGTGGCCAGGGCACTTCTGTGTAGGGAAAAAAAAAAAAAAACAGCAAAGGGGACACAGTGTTAAATCAGCCCTTTTGCCCTTAGGATTTGCAGGGGTGCAAGAGGTCAGAACCCCACCAATCATAAAAGGACGGCTCATCCTCATGATATGCCATCACTTTATAAGATGGGAATAATCCTTTAAAATGTGTATCAATGATCTACTCTATACTGAATAGCTGGCAGATAACAGAACTCGCAATGTCATCAGCTCTGTAAAGAGCCTTTTTTTGTGGTTGTCGTGTGAGGGATGTCATAATTAAAACAAATGCATTATCATATAAAAACAATGCATTTCCTTCCATGCTGGAAAAATCCAAGGAGTTAGATGGTCAATACGCCTAGAAATGTTTTTGAGTGTGCTTAACTTTCTGTTTTGTAATTTTGTTTCTATTGAGGTCTATGAGAGTTCTTATTGTCTGGTTACTAATAATCATTTGTCTGTCCTATTTGATATCTGTGTACAGAAAAGGTCAGCACAGAGTCCAAAAACATTATTCTTGCTCCACCCTTTATTTCTCAAACAGCACTTTGCAGTTTTGCCTTGACCATTGTGATGCGATTACATGCTGGAGTAAGGGAATTTATTTTTAATGTGGATTCTTCCCCCCTCATTCCTGTTTATAAATGGTACATAAGTTTTAAGGTGCCTTTTTTGTTTTTGCACATCCACTGTAACACAACTCACCTCCAGAACACACACTGCATCATCAAGAGTTGGGTCAGAGCGACATTGGACACTCACTCTGCTGTGCCCTAAATAGTTGATGGTGCTATACTTCACACGCAAGGAATAACTTCCAATTTGGTTCAGGCCTTTTAAATCATAAATCACATCATCATTAGAAAACTGCCATCTAACCCATTTCACACAGCAAAACAACAACCTACTCCTGACTTGCAGTCTGAATACCACGTACCACCATCTACTATTAATCCACCACAATGGTTTTTAAATGATTTGAATGCTCACACAATGTACATGCTAAGCATTTGTATCTTATACAGATATTTTAACATCAATGTCTGAAACCTTCAATGAGGGATACCTTCACTTCCAGCTGGTTGAAAATAAAGTCTATAACCACATCATCTTCAAAGCCTAATATTTCTGTTACACGCTTTGTTATCCAAGGTTTTATGACTTCCAGATTCACTTTGCTCATTTCCACCTGTAAAACAGAAAACATACATGTGAATACATTTTGCACTTCTAGAAATGCAGCATCAATTACTACAAGGAATCAAAATCGATGTGAAATCAGAAACCAGTTTTCTAATTTGTGCTTAAAACCTATGGATACCTTTACAATTTTTTAAAAATTTATATCAATATGTTTTAGGAAATGAAGCCTTTTTGGAATTGGTTTTCATTAAGCGCTGCGGAATAAGTTGGCGCTATACAAATAAAGATTATTAAAAATTTCTGATTGTTTGATTTCTAGGATTGTATTATTTTCCAAGATACTGCAGACCGAAGGACTGAAATCTTCACATTCTGTCAGCGTAAACGGACGGGTTGTTTCTTAGCCATTTCCTTAGCCTGGGCCTGTGTCATACACAGGCAAAGACAACGGAGCAATTAATCATTGGAATGAGTGAACGAGGAGCAATGATTTCTATACCTGCATGACAGGAACGATAAGTGAACAAATTATCATTTAACATTCAAATATTGGCCATGTCGACATTGAACAATTATCGTTCATTTGCACACGACTCAACGTAAAATAACAAAACCTTTCTTTTTATTCGTCCATTGACCTGACCATATAAAGGCTTGCTTTCCACAGGACAAGTTGTATTTTTAAATGGCATTTAACATAGTATGTTAGGCCAAAAGGAGACAACGGCCATCTAGTTCAGCCTATTTTCACTCCCCTCGTTGATCGACATGCTGGTCCATTCAGTGTAGCGCGCGTGCAGCCCCAGACATCTAAGGGCATCATAGACCTGTTATTGCTCGATCTCGCGTGGCTGAAAGCCACTTGTCCCTCTAAGAAGCTGGTTGCATAGCTAATTAGCATGGGGGAGTCTCGTTGGTTATCAGAACAACAAAGAACAGCCATGCATCACCCACAGATTTGAGAAAGATACCAATCTGTCAATCCTTTCTGTGTCCGGGCGAGGTTCCTTGTGTTGAGTCAAATTAAGCTGCAGGCTCCACTCCTTAACTTACCACATAATATATTGAAAGACTAAAGGCTCCTGTCCATGGACGATCTCTCATTATGTTACTCACGGCGATAATCCGGCCACGAGTAACGCAGTGAAAGCGCAGCACCCTGTTCACGAGCAGAGAATCATAGTGATTCTCCCCTTGCGGGACTCAAATCGTGGCGTGCTGCAATTCTCCACGGTGAGCTTATCTGTCAGATAGGCTCACCGCAGAGAACTGTCAGTTCTCTCCCCTGCTCTGGAATATCGCTAGCGATATTCCGCCTTGCCCGTGGACAGGGGGCCTAAGGAGTTTTCCGAGCCTCAAATATTAATTACATATCCTCAGAATAGGTCATCAATGTCAGATTGGTACGGGTTAGCTGTTCAGGACTCCCACTGATCAGCAGTTTAAAACATCTGTCGTGGCCCGGTAATTTTAAATAATTTGGTCCTTTACTGACGTAGTGAAACCCATTATAGTTAAGTGTTTTTTTTTAGCTTTAAATATTTGCTGCTTTTCATTTAAATATATTCTTTAGAAAATTTTTAAACTAATTTTTCCTTATTCTACTTTTTTCTTAGCCCCACTAGATGACTTTATCTAGAAATCACTTGACTAATACACTGCAATACTTCTGTATTGTACCTGGTGGCATTATCTTAATTAAACCATTTTTCAGGCAGGACCTAATTGAATTCCGTACATGGCAAAAATGGAGGTTATTGTTAGGTCTTCAGCTGCCATGGCTTATGGACATCATGTGATCAAGTTGTAGGGACGATCGAGTGACAGAGGGAGCCTCTTCCATCTGTCAAGGCTGCTATTGACCACAACCAGTGGTTAACACCAATCTTGGCTGCTTATCTTCAATCCTGGCCATTGCAGGCAGATGTTAGTTGTGTAACACAGCCCGCATGCAATGCATATGCAGTGGACTCAGCTCCGGGCCACGCTCCATACACTCCCATCACATATGGTGCTAAGCGTTTATGCAAACACATATAGTGGTCACTGTGAGGGAGAAAAAAAAGACAAGTCCACCAACAAACGCTTCTTATTTTACAATGGTGGAAAATGGTTCATTGAACTGACTGCAGAAGAACTATTATTGGCTCAAAAGGGTCAGTTTACAAATGAAGAGATTTGGAATTGGCAGAAGCCAACAAACCATTACTTTTTATACATGATATCACTGCTGCAGAGAATGCAAAGTAGTTGAAAACTGGTTAAACAAAAACGTGACTTACCTAATGCATTTGGTGATAACCATGTATCTCACATGTAAAACTCCAGATACTGGCACTTAAGTGCATACATGGGCATTTGGACTACGATCTAGAGTTCATACTTGCTCTATACCTGGATTGAGGCGCTCAATACCTTATGTAGATATTGCTTAGCGGGGGCATCCAACACAATGTAAAATAACTTCCACTAATCTTTCTATAGTACCAACATATTCCACAGGATGCCTACCTTCTTTTCCAGGCATTCTGCAAACTTAAGCTGCTTTAAAAGCTTCTTCTGCTTGTTGCTAAAACGATTATCCTGCTCCGCACTTGTGCCCTGTGAAGCAGAGAGGAATGCAAAATTGAAAACTGACACAGACAGACATTTTAGAGCAAAAATAGTTGTGTTAATATAAACGGTTGTAATAGAATAATCACATCTTAATACATTTAGGCGGACCGTTAAAAGGTATATTTACCATTTATGTTTTGTTGCTTAAAGGGTTGTGAAGCTAATGATAGGGACAGGGACACACAAGACTTGTTTACAGGAGGAAATGTGATATATAAAGCTTATACCTGGTTAAAGATATGCAAGCTGCATCAATTATATGCTAAATACTTTTAGAGCAGACTGTTACCACCACCGCTGGCCAGCACTTACTACCTGCTTCTGATCAGAAGTTCCGGCCACTAGGAGCCCAACATCTGTGGGGTGGGTCTCAATATGGATTTCTTTCATTGCTCAACTCCATAGCTGCTGCCTGCGATGGTTAGGTTGATCAGACAGGACCAGGTCCACATTGCTCACAGGAGCCAGGTCCTTGCAAATAGCACTTGCTATTACAAGCAGCCAACGCAGGTTACACCCCATTTACACTGAAAGATGATCACTCAAACAAGTTTGAGTGATAATTTTGAGCAATCATCTTTGCATAGTCTATAGTAGCTAATTAGCTCCAAAAAAAACTATGCAGGCAGAGTGGGCTATCGCTTGGCAAACAATACAGCTGTTCCACATAAGCAAACAGCTGCATTGTTCTTGGCGCTTACAGTTCGCATCCCGCTGTGAACTACCAGCGAGACACAAGCTGGAAGAATCTTATCAGCACTGCTGACTGTGCTAACAGCCTGCACCACTGACAAGAGTTCATCACTCCATTCTAGTTTTCTAGGAACGAATCGTGCCGGAAAACTGCACGATGTTTGTGCATTTAGACGCAACGGTTATTGCTCAAAATATGGCTTTTAGCAAGAATTGTGTCTAAATGGGGCTTTAGTTAGATCCCGCTATTAAAAAAAAATATATATTTATTGTGTAATAGATGTAGCTCACACATCTACGCTGCACACAGAAAGAGCTGTTATTCAGCAACTGGGGGACTGCAGACTCCTCTCTGCCCAGCACTGCAATCATTTTTACGGAGTTCACCATAATAAGTGGCATGTTGACTTTATTCTGCAAGTCAGTACAAGTGAAGTATGAAAGTATGAAGAACTTTTTCCTGTCTTAGGCTGCATTCAGACGAACGTATATCGGCTCGGTTTTCACGCCGAGCCGATATACGTCGTCCTCATGTGCGGGGGGGGAGGAAGGATGGAAGAGCCAGGAGCAGGAACTTAGCTTCCGCCCCCTCTCTGCCCCTCTGCACTATTTGCAATGAAAGGAGGCGGGACGGGGGCTGGGCTAAGTTCCGAGAATTAGCCCCGCCCCCGTTCCGCCTCTCCCCAGAGGGCTCCGTTGGGGCTTTCCATCTCTCAGTTCTGTTTTGGGAGCAGAGAAACAGAATTAAAGCTTTAGGGAAAAAAAAGGAAACCCAACAGGAAACAATACAAAAACGTTTATTGCCATTTTAATTCCATTCCTCTGTTCCAAAAATGTGAAGCCCTAACGCTGATGTGAATGAGCCCTAGAAGACAACTGGTCATTGACCGTAGCAACCAATCACAGCATAGCTTTCACTTCACGTTCTGCTTTTG
Organism: Eleutherodactylus coqui; assembly: GCF_035609145.1. Taxonomy (NCBI): domain Eukaryota; kingdom Metazoa; phylum Chordata; class Amphibia; order Anura; family Eleutherodactylidae; genus Eleutherodactylus; species Eleutherodactylus coqui. The sequence continues at coordinate 300,117,014 of NC_089837.1, forward strand.
TACAATGGAAGCGGCGGTTGGTTGCTATGGTCAAAGTTTGCCTTTTAGATAGTTTTATAGATCTGTTTTTTACATGTACCTTATTGGGGCAAAAGACCAACTGTTTGACCAACCAGTGTGGAGAGACCTTCAGGTCTTAGTTGAGCGGTTCTATCCATGTACATGTCCGTGTTGCGTCTGTATGCATTGCGTCTTTTACCACTTCCGTGTGTCGGTGATGACTGTATCCATGGAGATAAGGCCATCGCTGGCCATGTGAATAGCTACTTCTGTTCGGTATCTTCAGCATGATATGTTTGTATTCCCAGGTGTACAGGGCTCATATCTAGTGTTTATGGAGGAGGGTGTAGGTGAACTTACACGTTTAGGCCGCCTGCAGACGAGCGGGTCGGATCCGGCAGCGAGAATTCTCGCCGTGGGACCCGACCCGAGCGCCTGAAGTGATGAGCGCGTACTCACCCATGCCCGGCGGCCCCGGCTCTTTCATGTGCCGGCTGACGGGCAGCTGGTGCATGTGCACACCGGAGCCGGCGGCTGGGTGAGTGACGTTTCTGTGCGAGGCTCTGCGAGCCCCGTACAGAAATAGGACATGCCACGGTTTGTTTGCCGCGCGACATTTCGCACGGCCGTCTGCATAGGAGTGCGTATTGTAATGCACTCCTATGCAGGCTTTCAGTGGCGGAAATCCCGCGGATAATCCCGCCGCGGGATTTCCGCCTGTGTGCAGGCGGCCTTAAAGTTAAATAAGGCAGGAGGTCCGGATTGCATCCACCGTAGAGTTCTAAAAAAAACAAACCCTCATTGGTTCTCAGGCCTCCCTCACACAGGAACACAGCAAATTGCTGCAGTTTTACTTTTGCAGCGGCCGAAGGCATGCTTTAGCGCACCCCATTGTTGTGATGGCTAATGAAGTGCGCTAAATGGACAGAGAGCAGACAGTCCGTGAAAATCACGGCGCTGGAAAGCGCCATCCAGTGCTGCGATCAAACGCATGTCTGCGCAGCCCCATTGATTTCAATAGGAGTGTTACACCGCGATTACCACAGCGTTAAAAACAGTGCTAATTGCGGGGAAAAGGAGGAAGAAGAGAGCGAGGAGTAGAGATATTTGTCTAGGGTCATGGCCAGCTGTTAAGAGAAAAATTAAAGTTGGCCAACTCCTCACAGATGCAGTAACGCAGCCGGCGGGTGCCAGACATCACCAGGACGCAGTAGTAAAGGCCGCAGTGAGAACACTGACCAGCGGATGGAGCCACTGACCCAGCAGCGGTGGATGGAGCCACTGACCCAGCAGCGGTGGATGGAGCCACTGACCAGGACAGGGGCTGTCCCGCTGTGGACAATCTGTGCACCATTTTCCCCCACAGGACGGTAGTGGTCACACCTGTGCAGGAGGCGACGATCCAAGACCCAACAGAGCAGCACCTCCTGCTGGTTCATCCAGGCAGTGCGGTACTAACAGCGCCGACGGGCAGGGGGTACTACTGCAGCATGCTGCGCTACGCCGGATTGTCTGCACTGATGGGACTGCGGCCGTCCCTCTACTAGACACGATGGCCCGCCGCATTGCCGGCCCTCACACTACAGCGGGGGGCGCCCGGCACTACACATAGCGGGAGGCACGAGGCGCAGCGCACCACAACAGGGCCGGGCCTCCGCTCTCCGGCCCGCACTTCCCAGGATGGCGCCACTGCCGCCGCTAACCCCACGGGTGTCACCCGCAGCCCTACAAGCACCACATGTCGCCCCGCAGTCTCCTCTGCGCCCCCCTCCACGTCTATAAAACCCCTTTACTCACGCGGAAGAAGCCCGCGTCCATCTTGCCTCGTTCTCGCTTCCTCACGCAGCTCAGCTCCCCGTTACCCACAAGGCAACGGCGGGAAGAAGGCGGGGCCTTGGGTCACGTGGTGAGGTGGAAGCAGACGAGAGTGACGTCAGCAGTAGTAGTGTGTTGTTGTGTAAGCTCGCGGGACAATAGCCAAAAAAGGCTGCTTGTAGCCCAAATCATTACTACAAGTCGGCAGGCTGAGGCCATAATACTGTGGTGCACAGCCCTTGTGCTGAGAAGCTTTGGCCTCCTGCAGACGGACCGGCCGTAGTACGTCCATATGTTTCATAGTCACAATACAGACTGCGTACAATAGCGTTTATTTGCAATAGCGCATTAAAACAGTTTGCAGCGGGGCCTGTTTTAGCGCGTATCACGGACCAGAATTGGCTAATTAATCTTGGCTGACACAAACACGTCGCATGTGGATTCACTGCATATTTTTGTGCATGTTGCCAGGAGACCGTAGGAAAAAAGTTACATTAATTGGGCTTTCTTGCTTTTTTTTCTTTGCACACGTGAAAAACATAGTGAACGCGGATTTTCACGCATTGCGATTGCACATGTACATGAGGCCTTTAGGCCGGCTTCACACGGCCAGGGAAATCGGCAGAGGGTTGTTTTTTTACCGAAATGATGCAAGGCTGTTTTGACATAAAAATGCTTTGCATCCTGGGGGAATTCACATGGTTCACGAATACGAGCCTGGGGTCATACACAAATCACAGCACATCCCATCTTTAGTCGCGCTCTCACCGCGCATCACCACTTATTCTCAATGGGCCGGGGGCAGAGGCTCACGTCGTGTGAGGTTTCCCCAGTGAAAACAATGGGAGAAGCTCTGTGACGGAGGATCATTTATGTGATGCGAGGCGGTCTAGAGATAAAAACATCTCGCATCCACGGGGAGATTGCATGTTGGGGAGCGTGTTATCGTGTGAAATTAGCCTTAGGCCTCATGTCCATGGGCGGGTCAGATTCCGCCCGTGGGATTCTACCCTGCCCGCGGCCATAGACAGGTACTTACCTGTCCGGATCCTGTGTAGGTCTTTTCCATCCTGGCTGGATCTTCTTTCTTCTGCACAACGGATGTGTGTCGCACCCATGCACAGTACTTTCTAAAAAATCTCCTGCTATCCCGCAGATCCGCCGCACGTCCACAGTGTCAGCTGCAGGTGTGCCGCGGTTCGGATGGCTTCCTTTGACTTCAATGGAAGCTGTCAATGTGGGATCCGCCAAAAAATGGAGCGTGCTGTGATTTGTTTTCCAGACCGAAAGGTGCGCAAATCAAATCCGCATGTTTTAATTCATTTGCAGATGCCCATACATCCCTATGGGCAGCTTGACTTGCGGGTCCCGCAAATCAAATCTGTCTGTGGACATGAGTAGGGATGAGCGAACGTGTCCGTTACGGACACATCCGCACCCGGACACCGGCTTTGCCGAACACTGCAGTGTTCGCGCGTAAGTGTCCGGGTGCCGCCGGGGGGCGGGGAGATGCGCGGCGGCGCGGGCGGCAGTAGCGGGGAACAGGGGGGAGCCCTCTCTCTCTCCCTCTCCCCCCCACTCCCCGCCGCACCCCCCCGCGCTGCCACGGCGGCCCCCGAACTTTTTCGCCCGAACACTGAAGTGTTCGCAAAGTTCGGTGTTCGGGCGAAAAAGGGGCGGAGCCGAACGTGTTCGCTCATCTCTAGACATGAGCCCTTAGTGCTTAGTAGCAAAATTGTGTCCTAAGTCTTTGTGAGCGCACAGTCTACCCAGGGGCGTATCTAGGCCTTCTTTTGCCTGGGTCAAATGTTCCGTTTCAAAACTGATAACCGGCACATGAGTGTGCTGAATCTGCCTACAAAAGGGTCAAATGATCTGCACATGCGCTGGTCTGCGATCTCCTGGCACGTGCGTAAGGTTTAATTTACCTGTAGATGACGTCTCCTACATCATCCACATGACGGAGGTGGCTGTGTTATGGAACATACTCCCAGCAACAGAAGCAGCCGGGCCCACCCACCGGCTCGGTCAGCAAGTATTAGTATTTGGCATTGAAAATGTTAAAAAACCCTATTTCTAAAGGTATGCGTTCTTCAGGAATTCTAACCCAAATAGGTTTTGTAATCAGCTCTAGAGATGTACAGCACTGAACAGGATGTTTGGCGCGCTTCATCTGTAGCACAGACCGCCAGGTGCCTTTCGGCCACGCTACACTAATTGCATAGCTACAGAATTAGCATAGCAGTGCCAAGCCGCGGCTCGGCACAACGAAACACGCTTGTGCTAATGTAGCATGCATTAGGGCCCTCTCACAAATGATGATTACACTGTGCAACACAATGTTTGTAACAGATAAGCGGCTTATAGTAACTTTAGTGCACTGAATTCAAATATGATGTACGTTTTTATCTACCACGTAAGGTTTTCAAATTATGGTAAATAATGTAATCCAATTGCCGTTATATTGTATTTTTTGAAATATGCCTATACAATCAATCCTCTAGGCTCGCCATTAACCTTGCTTAATAAAAAGAGTAACAAAAGTGATAGCGCAACTATTTAACAATCGCTGTTACACACCGCTCGCTGACTGAACACTATAAGGGTGGATTCAGACGACCGTATATCGGCTCGGTTTTCACGCCGAGCCGATATACGGTGTCCTCATCTGCAGGGGGGGGGGGAGGATGGAAGAGCCAGGAGCAGGAACTGAGCTCCCGCCCCCTCTCTGCCTCCTCTCCACCCTCTCTGCACTATTTGCAATGAAAGGGGGTGGGGCAAAATTCCATGAATTAGCCCCACCCCTGTCCCACCTCTCCCCATTGCAAATAGTGCAGAGGGGCAGAGAGGGGGCGGGGGCTCAGAGCACTGCTACTGGCTCTTCCAGGCTCCCCCCCCCCCTGCAGAGAGAGACGACGTATATCGGCTGGGCGTGAAAACCCAGCCGATATACGTTCGTCTGAATCCAGCCTAAGGGTAGGTTTATGTAACATATACGGTATGTTTCCACGTGGCAGAAATGTTGCAGATCATCCATCAGTAAGTTGTAATTAATGAACTGTGTTTTTACAGGTTATTGGTTAGACTGGGACTATTTTGAAAATTTAATAACAATATGGCTGAGTGGCACGGATGTCTGAACAACCCAGACAATTTCTGATAAGTCTGTGGTCAGTTCACAACAAAGACACAGCGGGAGAAAACAACATCCTTGGTAAAGTGGGCCTATCTCAGGTATTTCAGAATAAAGCTTGATGACCAAGGTAAAAAGTGGCACCACACATCATCTGTGTGTCATGTAACACTTATCTCACACAGTGGCTGAAAGCCAACAGCAGAACGCCATACGCCATTCCGATGGTATGGCGAGGACAAAGAGACCACCATACTGACTGTTATTTCTGCAGGACAAATGCCAAAGGTTTCTCCATTAAACAGAAAGATAAAATTCTGTATCCAGATATACCTTCTGCAATAAAACCTGTGCCTCATGACGCCATATTATCTATTCCTGATCCAATGGGAGTGTTGCTATTGGCCTCTGGCTGGGCAGTATCCCTGGTACTACTATGGGGGTCACTATTACTACTAGGGCCAATATAGGGAACACTGTTACTGCTGGGGCCACTATAGGGGGGCACTGTTACTACTGGGGTCACTATAGGGTCCACTGTTACTATGAGGATCACTGTTACTACTGAGGCCACTATGGGGGTCACTATTACTACTTAGGCCAATATAGGGGACACTGTTACTACTGGGGCCACTATAGGGGACACTGTTACTACTGTGGCCACTATGGGGTCACTATTACTACTGGGGCTATTATAGGGGGTCACTATTGGGGCTCACTGCCATGGATGTAAGCGCATTTTAGTTGGGCAAATGCGATATGTATTTGCATGACCATAAATCGCTTACACACGCGCGTTTTTCGCCTGCTCTGGTGTGTTTTTAGGTGCACAAATACACTGCATATTTATGCATGCAGAAAAGAACGTAGACAGGTTCATTGAAATGGTGTGCAAATAAGCAGGTTTCCTGCGTACTCACTGCGTATTTGTGCCCGCCCATTTCACTTCAATGGCTTATTGCAGTGTGTAATTCGCCCCAACAAGGTCATGCTGCATATGTTTCACGTGATTGTACATCATGCGAAAAAATATGCTCATGTGAACGAACCCCTTGAAATCAATGAGTTCTATTCACTTTCTATTGTGCACACAAGACATTTCAGTCATTGAAGAACGTAACAGAGGGAAGTGCAATCTGAATATGATGGGCGACTTTTGCTGGTTCTTACAGAGGGAAAGTTATGTTTCTTACAGGAGGAAGTCAAGATCCAAGTATCATTTTCCACCAAAAACAGTTAAATAGTAATATTACGGCACGTCCAAACTGTTATCATCTTAAATAAAGGAAATGGTTCGTAACTTGAAAGTGAGACGCGCTGCTAGTATTTAAAGGAGTTCTGTCGCCAAAAAAAATTTAAAAAATTCTATACTCACCTGAACCTCGTCGTTCACCAGACACCACCTCGTCTTCCGATGTCCCTCTGCAGCCTGTATAAGGCAGTGCAGAAGCTGGAAAAGTTCCAGCTTCCGCAACTGCCTCGACCACTGCCGGACGGCAAATACTTCCGCCCGGGTCAATGATCGGCACCTGTCACGTAACGCGTCACTCCTATGCCGGCCGCATCTAACCTCTGGAGCCGATGCCGAGTGCGCATGCGTACCCCTTCCCGGCGTGCATGCGCACTCACGATCGACTCCTGCATATTACGGGGCGATGCAAGAGACGTCAGTGGTGACGGAGTTAGGATTGCCTGGCTGGAGTGCGCATGCACACCAGGAAGAGAGAGGCGGGCACATTTTTAAAAAAAGGGCCAATATAAATGTACGCTGCTTGCTGTCAGGCAAGCCATCAAGAAGGTAAGTTTTAAACTTGTTCCTTTTTCACGATTTTAAAAGGTTTGTAAAAAAAGAAATTAAACGGAAATATATACACACAACTATATGCATACATATATATATATATATATTTATATATGCGCACATACACACCCATATTTTATATATATATATATATATATATATATATATATATATAGCGCATGATGCACCGGCAGTGCCGTGCTACTGCCGAAGTATAGCGTGACGGCCGGCTTCCATAGACTACAATAGAAGCTGGCCGCGCGTATGCCTGCGCCATTTAGAACATGCCGTGGTTCATCTCATGATGCAGAATTCCGCGGTGGAATTCCGTAGCGTGAGCATTGAGCTATTAGGTTCAATAGAACCTAACAGCTGCAGGGCAACGCTGCAGATTTCTGCCAAGTAAAATGCGGCAGAAATCCGGCCGTGGGCATTAGTCCTTTATGTATTCACCAACAAACACATACAAACGCACAAACATAAAGACATACATACAAACATACACAAAAACATATGCACAAACATACAGACATACGCACACTTACATACATATATGTCAAAATGCGTATTACACTTTCTTTCTCCCACTATCTCTATGGCCCCCTGCACACGGGCGGAAATTCTGCGGCGGGATTTCCTGCAGAATTTCCGCCCGTGCCGACCTTTATAGGATTGCATTACAAAACGCAATCCTATGCACACAGCCGCGATTTGTCCACATGAAAACTCACGCGTAAAACAAATGGCGGCATGTTTTATATCTGTGCGGGTCTTTCAGAGGCCCACACAGAAACTCCACTAGTGACGGTCCGGCTCGGCTCTGCGCACGTGTCGGCTGGGCAGCGGCTGACACATAGTGAAGAGAGAGAAGACGTTGGGAGCGTGTGTGTGTGCGCGTGTGTGTATGTGTGTGTGTATATATATATATATCTAAATTTATGTATATGCATGTGTACTGGCATAGCACTTTATAAACATGTGTCTAGGTACACATATATATGTATGTGTATATTAATATGCATGTCTGGCTGCGTGTATATATGTATACGGCAGCATACAGGTGTGTTTGCTTATATATATATATATATGTTAGGCTATAAAGTGATGCAGGGCAGGATGGAGATGAGTATAATGACAGAACCCCTTTGATGTTACCAGTGGAATCAGCAGGTTTTAATTTTACAGAAACGTATCAATTACTTTCTGTTATGAAAATGTTTTAAACATTTGTTGCACAGTGTAATCGTTCTCCCGTTTTGAACGATAAGCGTCCTGTATAACAGCCTGCAGAATGTGAACAACTGGACGAGATGAACGACTTTCGTTCTGTGTAAGCAGCAGCCACTCAGTACTGAACGGCCGCTGCTTACAGTGAATGGAGAGGGACAGGGAGAGAGCTGGGAGAGAACTCTCCTCCAGTCGCCCTGCCCCGATGCTGGCTGCTCTGTGAGCGATCCACCGATGCTTGCTCCTGTGCAATGAGTGTCATGGGCATCGTTTGCCCAGCACTCGTATGTAAGAGGGCCCTTAGTTCTGCTTGTTCTGTACTTCAGTGCTGTACTGATGAGGGCAGTTTTATATGCCAGGCTGAGCTTCCCTTTAACTTGTGATGACTTACAAGCATCTGACTTTAAAGCAGATTACTTGCTGGTTCACTAATAACCTATTAGTATTTGGGATATGTCCCACCGGTATGTAATGATAAATGCAGAGTTCATATTGTAATTAAGGAGGCTATAGACACATACTTACCCGAAACCAGTCCATGCCACAATTAGTTGCTTAAACCTACTAATAATAATCTTTATTTATATAGCACCAACATATTCCGTAGCACTGTAGAAATCGGAGGAAACACACAAAATAAGTCATAACATACTGTATTCAACAAATGCAAAGCGTGAACAGCGGGTGAGGCCTATGCTTGCAAAAACGTACAGACTGTAAGACACTATACACATAGGATACTATATATACACTCATTGTCAAATAAAAACCCTCCCCTAGAAGGAGTTCTCAGTATTGAATGAAACTTTCTCTCTTGCTGTGCACGGCCGAGCATTATGCTTCTGGAAAATGCCTCTTGGAAGCCGCTATTAGAGAAACACATGTGGCTGCAGGATGTCTTGAACATATTTCTGAGCTGTCATTGTCCCTCGTACCACTACTAGGGGTGACTGACTGTTATATGTGATGGCCTCACAGACCATCTCACCAGTAGTAGGGGCAGTGTGCCGCACCACGCAAAGGCAGGACTGAGGAGCTCACATCTAAGTCTCCAGACATGAAGATGGCTGTTGTCAGTGCCCAAACTAAACCTGGATTTATCGCTGAAGGCAACCCGGTTCCACTTTGTTACAGTCCAGTTACATCATTCACGACGCCACTGCAAACAGAGGCAACGGTGGATGTCAAAGGCCATACACGTAATGGGCACTGTGAGACCAAATGTCCTTCAGCCAAGCACCTGGAAATGGTTCCGACAGACACAGGGACCTGTAATGATGGTGTCTTTGGATGGTGGACAACAAAACAGTTGGAGCTGCTCATGCTTGTCAGACAATCCTCTCTGGTGGTCTATTGAGCGTGTCCTGATCCCGAATGCCTTGAGTGCATGCACCTCCCAAACGTCTGGTCAGAATGGCCCAGGTGGTGTTGGATTCTTCGATTGCATCATAGTGGTTCACAAGCTCTACATCGAAAAAGAGCTCATCTACACACAAGTAGCCTCTTAGAACCATTTTATAGGCCAATGGTGGAACAAATCTTAGGGCTTCAGGTGGCAAGGAAGTTCATCATCTAATTATGTTACGACTAATCATTTGCATGAGATGTAACTGCATACCGAGTTTTGTAGCAAAACGGCACCTTCTTCTAGGGGCTTGAATTTTTCTTAACAAAGAGTGTGTGTTTGTGTGTGTATGTATAAATTATATATCTTGTGGCAAAGGGGTTGGTTTACTCGCTTGTGGATCGCCGACCTTTCAGTCTGGACAATGGCAACACACGTGTAGAAAACGGCTCAGGAAACTTGGAATATCTTTATAAATCTGACGCCTGCGAATATTTATTGCACTAAGGCCAAGCCTCTCTCTTTTTGACTATGGTACACACTTTGATGTTGTTCTTAGAAATTATGATTGCCAGAAAGGAACTCACTATTTACACAATATTACACCAATATATTGTACTTAGGATGAATCCAACCCACACCAGGTGAGTCCTGATTATCAACACCCCAAGGCTGTATTGTTTCAAAAATTCTAGCTTTGAGTTCTTAATTTTAAACTTAGGAGGATCAGTGAAAATAACTTGTCAAAAATAAATGTTCCAAAGTATAAAACTACCCTACAACTACCCCACATCAGGATGCAACTTCAGGAAGCTAGATTATTGTATAAAAATGCCCCATGAAAGGTAAATTGTAACCTCCATCTATTTGTCATCTTGTTCTTATGCACTCATTAGAACAATCTTACCTCTAATATCCAAAGTTAGTTTTTACCATAGATATCTTACTGAAGATGTGTGGTGAGAAAAAAGAGGCTTTGTCTATTATGTTTCCATTGAGGATCACCTGTCCAACTTAGACATTACTGAGTAAACAGGTCATAGGCAGAGCCTAGAGGCTATAAGTCAAAGGCAGATCATAGAGCCATAGGCAAGGTTCAGCAGCCACAAGCCTACAGGCTAATATGCATAGGTGAGGCCCAGAGGCATAAAAGGCTATAGGCAAAATTAGAGGCTGAAGATGGTCTGGACACCTGGTCTCCGAGTCTGCATCTTATGCTGACCCCCTCTCTTCTTCCCTTTGACAAGTGCGGCCTCCAGTTGTCTGATGTCTTGTATGGTCAGATGGGTGATTCCTGATATGGTTCCCTGTATGTCAGCACGGTGGCTGACTCTCATTCCCCTCGGTGTGAGGACACTTGGATTAGCTATGGTTTGATATCTGTATGCATGAGAGTTCTGCGTGGAGTCCGGTTCTATGGTTTGAAGTGACGTGTTCTATGCAGGTGGCTGAACACGTTGTCTGAACAGTCCTGTTCAGTGGCATTGGTGTGAACAGCTATTTATTCTGTGTGTCTGTGCAGGTGGTCGGATATGTGGTGTGAACAGCCCTGTTCAGTGTACATTGGTGTGAACAGCAATTTGTTCTATATGTCTGTGCAGGTGGCCAGACATGTGTTGTGAACTGTTCTGATCTGGGTTACATGCAAATCCTGGTGTGTAGGTGTGAATTGTCTCCTGTCCTGCTTTGGATCATGTTCCATCTCTGGGCTAGTCAGGTCCTTAGGCTCCAGTGCAGGGTCGTCCTTATCGGGACGATCGCCCTGCTTGCAGGCAGGTTTCCTGGGGGTAGTTGTCTTGTTAGAGTAGAGACCCACAAGACAACGAGGACGCTTGATGTGGGCTTGTAGGCTAAAGTGACTTGGCCAATTCCGGAACTCATAACTCGTACTTATTATAGCAATTCTATCGGGTTATGTGTGCGGGTATGATGGGTTTGTGTTTTGTCTGTTTCTAAGTTATGTCCGCTGGTTTTGAATTCTGTTGGCAGTTCGGGATTGAGAAAAACATAACAGGTACTTAACTATTCCATCTGCTTATGCGTGTTGGTATTCTATGTAAGCATTTTGGTTGTCAGTCGTTGTTGGATGTCTGCTTGCAAGTTCCATTTGCAGTTCAGTTTGTTACGGTGTTCAGCTAGTATGCACATTCTCCTATCCCAATCCTTTCTCTTCAGTCCTTGTTTGGGTTGCGCTCGTGAAGGTCATTGTTTCCATGGCCGTTTTATGGACAGGAAACAGGAACTGAGGAGGTGAAGGGTGTACCCACCTTAAAAGAGATCTTGGTGGTTCCCATTTTCTGTCTGGATGGGAGACAGTCTCTTACTGGTGCTGTAAGTGAAAATGTATTAATTTCAGAGCAAGTTATAGATATTCACATATTGAGCGTGCCCATTATGTTTCAGATTTGCTGTGTTTAGTTGGAAGAATCCACTATACACGAGCGTTGTGTGATGTATTACTGCTACAGACCTTTATGTTTCTGTTGAGCCATCCATATATAACAGGTCATCCATACTATGACAACTGTCACTAAGTAACCCTATGCCATGGAATACTATTCAATTACCTGTACCTCAAATTTTTAGCATTATTACTGCCCTGTTTACACACAATGCTGGTGGACAGGTCACCTGTTGCTATGGATTGTGGCAAGGGCCTTACAGACTAGTCACTTGACTCAGAGTAGTGTAACTATAAGCCTACGTTCAGACATGATGGATTTTCATAGTGGATTCTGCACAATGTCAGTATCAGCACATGCTACACATAAATTTGCAATAAGTTTTGCAAACTGTTTCAAAAGAGTAATATTCACCAATTCCCCTGCTACTCTTAAGGTGACATTTTCCGGGTTCCCTGATAGTCTCTGTTCACCCAGCTTTATCAATGCTATGTTTACTCAATATGTAATCATCGCAGTGAATCACTAGCAGTGGCGGTAACCTCAGTGATGTTGACTCGTCACCGCTGCAACCTTTTTTTTAATGAAGGTGACGGGGGTAGGTAATAAGAGATGCAAAAATAGCCCCATTCTTGGGGAACAAAGTAGTGATTTTATTCTACTGTTTTTCATAAATACACCTTTTGCACATTTTCCATAATAAGAAAAACTTAAAATCTAATTAACATTATTTTAAAAAAATGTACTGAGAAAAAAGAAGACGTAAACATTATTTGGGTAACTGGACAACATAATAATTATCAAACCTGAGATGTGCTAAAGACATAAATCAACCTGCTTGTAATGCAAATAATGACCAGAAGGTGGCACACATGAGGCATTTATATTTGTACTTTATGAGCAGCAGGTGGAACAGGTTCGTTAAAAAAATCTGTTATGAATTAGGGACGTATATTTTGAAGATTGTTCCAAATGGTCGCTCTCAAACTAATCCCTAAATGTGGTGGGAATCTAGCCTAAAGTACAGTATATTAGAAAGGTCTGTAATATAGAAACAATGAATAAGCTTCATGCACTAATCCCCTTTGCAATTCAGTGTGATAGTTGTGGCATGGACAGTTCTTCACCTCACACTAAAGTTATGCTAATATTTCTCTGACACAGGGGTGTGTGATCTTCATGATGGAAAGTCTTCATGTGTGATTCTTGAAGTTTTATTCCTAGATGCTCTTTAAAGAAACCGTGAATTTTTTATTTATTGGGTACTCATTTTACCGACCTCAGAAGGATGGATGGCTGAGTCAACCTTGAACTGACTACTTGAACCATCCGGGGATTCAGGTTGTGAGCTAGAGCTTAGGATGGCATTCTGCTGCCTTAATAACACTCTGCACCACACAGGGCCCTTATGGGTGAATTTATACCCACAGTTTTGGAGAGGTGTGCCTAAAGACCGAATTTTGAAAGGGTTTTCACACGAATATAAGTTATAGCATTCCACTTGGATAATTTACTGCCACTACACAGAGGTCAGTGCAGAGACTTCCACTGCTTTGGTCCAAAAGTTAGGACACAACTAACTCCTAGAATGGTGGGGAGGAACACTGTGTAATGAAAAGAGTATTAGTAGCACTACAGTCACCTCTATATTCAAACAGATATAACCTCTTTATCTTTAATGTTATTTCACCAATATTGCTTTTCATAGAATCCTTGCATTTTGCTGGAAGAATTGGAATATAAATGCACTGCTCAAGAAATTAAATGAATAATTAAATGGGTTTTGTCATTAAAAATAAAATTTATACTCACCTATTCCTTCCCCACCAGTCTCCTTACCACATCTTCTCCTGGCTGAGCTTCTGCAGTTCCCCGGGTCACCTCACCACATGCTGGCCATCTTGTTATTAAGGCTGCATTCCTCACATTCCTTCCCGCTGGGTCAGTGAAGGTCACATACCTGTGCTGTAGCGTTCACTGTCTAGGAAGGAATTGTAATCTATTTCAGAGTCAGCTGGCATGAGCAATCTCTGAAGTAAATAAGCACTCCCCCTGCTGGGCTGTGAGCTGTGACGTAACACACATTGGTTGGCAGGCAGAAGACTACCAACCAAATGTACGTAACCTCACAGGAAGGAGAAGAATCAGGCAGGTGGAGGTAAAGTGACCCCTCCAAACCGCAGGAGACAGGAGAAGATGGGTAAGGTGAAGATCTGGTGTTACCATGAGGCCAGTCAGGGACCCTGGGTGGGAGTGCCGTGATTCGCCGCGGCGTCCTGGGATGACGTTGCGCCGTCGTTCGGGTCGGTGAGCGGCGGTGCCATGCTCCAGTGTGCAGGCATGGCACGTAGCACACACGGCCGTGCGCACGCGTGTGTCTGCTGTGAGAGGCACGCGCTCTCTATCTCTGCTGATGGCAGTTGCCAGTTATTGGTTGCATCCTCTGTGTGTTTGACCTCGGTCCTGCTCCGGTGGAAGTTACCCTGTCCTGATCCAGCTCTGCCAGTGTTCTGTGGTTTTCTTTCCTGTTGGTTATTCCATCTACCTTGCCTGTTAGTACTAATGAGTAGTCATCTGCATAGGTACCGCGGTTCCTTCCTGTCCTGCCACTAGGCAGCGTAGGTTCAGAGTTGGCGGCCTGGACGTGTCCACCTTCGGGGCTACCTCCAGGAAGGGACATTGGCGTGGGTGAGAGTCAGGGAGCCTCGCGCCGTGCGTACCTATGCACCCCACTAGTACTGTAACATCTGGTAGGTAGACTGATGGGAGAGGAATAGGTGAGTATAGAATTTTTCTTATTTAATGACAGAACCCCTTTAAGCATCACAGTATAACCCTTGTCACCTAAAGTTCAAGCTGCATTCCCACACATCAGAAAGCACTTGTGGCTAAACCTTTGTCCATGAATATTTGCCAATAGCCGTATGATTTTGCTAACACTATCAGCAGGATTGTACAGCCCAGCAGGGTTTAAGCTGCAAGCAGTTTTTGCTATGTGAGGACGCAGTCTCAGGAATACCAATCTGACTAGCTTGGAAGCATAAGCAGTTGTGAATCTATTTCACTCGATATGATGCAAATGGAAGTGGCAACAGGTGTAGTGTACTGGAGAGGCAACACCAGGGCAACCCCCAAATATGCTATGGGTTTTGTAGGTGATGTACACAAACAGTTACTCTCTTCTTATATTCTTCTCTAGTTTTGAGTTTTGCAAGTATCCTTGTCACTACCGGTAGCATGAGGTGGTATCCGCAACCCAATCAGATTGAAAATGTAGTCCTGCTCCTCCAAGAAGGCACATCCATATGGGTTGGCAGCGTCTCCAAAACATAGGCTTAAGCACATAAAACAGATACCAGGATAAAGACTGTTACATAAGGAGAGCCGGACGGGGCTGTAGAAATTCATCAACCAATCATCAAGACTGATATCTCTTCCTTTGTGCTACAAGGAGCACTGCCAGAGGCCTACAAAATGATCTCGAGCACGCTACTGGTCTGCATATTTCTGATTAAACCAGGAGATACAGATGGCATGAGTATGGCATGAGAACCGAACATGCAGCTCAATTTTTTTAACCCCTTAATGACCGCCCATAAGTCTTTTGTGTGTGTATATATATATATATATATATATATATATATATATACTATATCTATTCATCCATCTATCTATATACTATCTATCAATCTCATATCTATCTATCTATCCATCTCATATCCATCTATCTATCTCATATCCATCTATCCATCTCATATCCATCTATCCATCTCATATCCATCTATCCATCTCATTTCCATCTATCCATCTCATATCTATCTATCTATCTATCTATCTATCTATCTATCCTGTTTCCCCGAAAATAAGACGTGTCTTATATTAATTTTTGCTCCCAATTATGCGCTACGTCTTATTTTCAGGGGGTGTCTTATTTTGCCGCGGCAAATCCGTCTGTGGCCGCTAATTCCTCAATTGGTCAGCTTTCTGGACGAAATTTCTCAGAAATCTCGTACAGATGGGACAGCAAATCTGTTACGGCAAAGCTGGGAGAAGCCGGTGTTGTGGTGCGGATTCACCGGCCACAGAAACTGAAAAGCGTGCAGCCAGGTCGCTTCAAAACAAGCAGCGGAAATCTCGCTATTTATCGCTGTGGCCAAACTGCGAGATTTCCGCTGGAAATACGCTCTGTGAGAACCCAGCCTTAAGAATCACACACAGGTTGCCTGACTCACACACAGAGCCATAAAAAAATAAGGGCTGTAAAGTAACGTACCTGTCTGCAAACAGACGTTCCTGTACCACTTGTAAGCAGGGATGGTATTGCAGCTTCCGGCCACCAGGGGGAGCTCATCACAGCAGACATGTACAGCAGGAACAGAACGTACAGTATGGACTTTTCCAGCCAGCAAGGGGAGCTCACAACAGCACACTCGTACAGCACAGCAGGGACAGGATAACAGCAGACTGTCTGCAGATCTACCTATACATCTGGAGGTAGGAGACAACGGGGATGGCAGCAGGGGACAGGCCTCTTGACTTGCCTGCACACTTTACTATGCCTTACTATCGGGGGGTGCCTTATATTTGGGACTTCTGCAAATTTTAGGGGGTACCTTATTTTCGGGGAAACACGGTATCTATCTATCTATCTATCTATCTCTCGCTCTCTCTCTCTGGTATAAGTTATACATCTCCCTGGATTTGCTGTATTTATTTGCACACTTTACACACAATTAAAAAACGCATGAAAACCGCATGCGGTTATTAATAGTGTCTGCAGCTCCTTAATAACGTATGTGGTCTTTAAATACTGCATGCAGGTTTTTTATGTGTTTTTCTTTATTGTGGTTCTAAAGTGCAACAAAAACATGAACCCCCTTAACCCCTTGAGTGGCAGGTTTCCTACCACCCTGTCGTGCCCACCAGGGCAGGTTTTTTAAAATGGTCTAATCATTGAATTTCAACTAGTTTTGCAGTTGCGTCTCAAGAGCCATAACTTTTTCATTTTTCCATTGACATGGCCATATGAGGGCTTGTTTTTTGCGGGACAAGTTGTGATTTTTTTAAACAGGGGGGAGGAAAAAAAGAAATGGGGGAAAAAAGAAAAAAAGGGGCCATGTCATTAAGGGGTTAAATAATGTATTAACTTCGTTCTCTGGGTCATTACGACGTATGGATACCACATGTGTGATTGTATTTTTGATTTTTTACAAAGTAAAGGGGGACAAGTGTTTTTTTTTTATTGTTTGAATAATTTTTTTACTTTTTTTTTTTCACTTTTTTTTTTTTGTCCCTTTTAGGGGACTTCCACAGGGACCCATTAGGACCCCTGATCACATTTCGGGGGTTCGATGGTGACAGCCCTTTAGATGCTGCAGTGACAGCCCTTTACATGCTGCAGTCACATAGACTGCAGCATGTAAAGGGTTAACACAGCAGAGATCGGAGGTTTTCTCTGATCTCTGCTGTAAGAGCTAGTACCTAGCTGTCCTCTGACAGCTAACAACCAGCTCTCCCTGCCACAGAGACCATCGGCTTGCTTCTGACAAGCCGATGGTCTCTATGGCAACCTGTAAACAAAGCAGGACATTGCCGACATGTCGGCAATATCTTCTGCTGGTTTTTCAAAGCCCTTGCTTTGTTCTCTGTGGCAGGCAGAGCACACTGTCACAGCTTGTGGCATTGTGCTCTGCAGCTCCCATAGTGATACATAGCCCGGAAATCTTCCGGGCTATGTTGCTATGAGCAGTGGAGCTCGTCCCCGGAAATTTTCCGGGCGTGCCACTCAAGGGGTTAAGGCTGCTCTCACACACGTGTTCAGAAAACGCAGCTTGAAATTGTGGCATTTTTACCGGAATTTCGAGCAGCGTTTTCTAACACAGGTTACAGCGTTTGACAGCGCTTTTTAATGCACCCCATCATTGCGAGGAGGTGTGTTGAAAACCAAAAAAATGCCAAAATAGAACAGACAGCTCTCGAAAATCACAGCGTTAGAAACACCGCGTTCGAGCGCTGATTTGAGTAAGCTCATTAAAATCAATGGGAGTGTTGTACCGTGGTTAGTACGACGCTCGGGACACCGTGCTAATAGCGGTAAAAAGCGGTGTCTGTGAGAGTGGCCTACGGGGCTACAAACAAATTTTCATGTTCAGGAAATGTGTCATGTTTGGAAAGATTACGCCAAGGGGGCAGATCATGTATACAGCACGATCTAGATATGGGTAAGGGGGAGTGTGGGGTGGAGGCCCAAGGGGGGCCCCGAGCTTAACTTTTGCACCCGGGCCCCTGAACCCTTAGGTACGCCCCTGAGCAAATGCTATATGCTCTGAAAAATTGGATATATGATGACTAGAGTTCATCCCACAAAAAACAAGCCCCCATAGAGCTCCATCAATGGAAAAATGAAAATGCTATGGCTCTTGGAATGCAATAACACAAAAGCAAATCTTAAAAAAAATGTGTTTTTTGTGTACAAAAAGAGTAAAACATAAAAAAACTGTATAAACTTGGAATCGCGCTGACCTAGAGAACAATGTTATCACATTATTTATTCTACACACTGAACACCGTAAAAATGAAATAAAAAAAAAAAGGCAGAATTTTTCTTCCCAAATCCCCTTAAAAAGTAATAAAGGTTATACAATACATTATATGTACCCACAAATTATGTGATTAAAAATACAACTTGTCCTGCAGAAACAAGCTTTCATATGGCTATGTGGACGGAAAAATTAAAAAATTATGGCCCTAGGAATGTCACGATGAAAAAAATTCAACCAATAGTTGGTCATTAAGGTACAAACCGGCTTCATCACTAAGGGATAAATTAGTGCTCTCCATACCTGGAAATAAATACAACATTACACATTCCTCCTTCAGGGAAAATGGTACCCTTCCCAACACACGTCACAGGCCTCTCACTAGCCAAGCCAGAAACCTACTGCACACCGATGAGGAGTAAAAACCCTGAAACAGCTAGCTGTATGCATATGAATTCTGGCTTGGTTTTCAATTTCTAGTCATTGTTATAAGGCCTGTATAAAGAGTCAAACATTAACTTGCAGGAACGCTGCCTTTCAATAGGTAGCACTGCAGAGGTATTGTTCTATCTTCCTTATTTACATATTTCCTAGAGGAGCATGGATAGACGTCTCCTCACACACCTTCTCTCCTTAAGGAGAAATGATACCCTTCCTGACTCATATCATAGGCCTCTCACTAGCCAAGCCAGAAACCTACTGCACACTGATGAAGAGCAAAACCCCTGAAACAGCTGTCTCATTGAAATTAATGCAAGCTGTGCCTGCAGTTACAAGCGCCAGCCACTACACAGAGGTCAGTGCGGAAACTTCCGCGGCTTCCACTCTGACTTCTGTGTATTTGCGGCAATGACAGCATGCGCCCGCTCAGCCGATCAGTAGGGGTCTATCCTAAGGATAGGTCATCAGTAGTATTCTCCCTGGAAAACCCCTTTAACACTATGGAGCGTTATGATTGTCCAGTTACATTAGGCTGCACAAGTTGAACTTGTTCCTGTAGTGTTAAATAGCTTGAGACTGTTTGACACTTATGCTCATTTACTTTATATAGTGTGAGACGGTGACCGGCAAGGTGCTGGAGGGCAGGTATATTTCGCCTAGGATGCTCTCCTATGCTGCTTTGGGGAGCGCTTGGGCAGATACGTGCCACCGAGCAGCCTGGGCTCGGTGGAGGAAGCCGGCAGTATAGTGTTAGTAGCATTAAGCTACTAACACGTTGTAGTAAGTAAGTGGCTCCAAGCCGCATAATCCGGGCCGGCTTTTCCTGGAGTGACCAAAGTGAAGGGTGGGATGGTTGTAGACTATGCCACCCGTTACCCCGAAGCCGTTCCTTTACGCAATACATCATCCAAGGGTATTGCAAAGGAACTACTTTACATGTTCTCCCGCACGGGCATACCAAAAGAGATCCTGACGGACCAAGGAACCCCCTTTATGTCAAAGGTCATGAAGGAATTGTGTAAGCTGCTGAATATTAAGCACTTACGGACATCTGTGTACCACCCACAGACGGATGGTCTGGTTGAGAGATGTAATAAGACCCTAAAAAGCATGCTAAAAAAGGTAGTCAATAAGTATGGGAAGGACTGGGACTGTCTACTGCCATATTTAATGTTCTCAATCCCGGAAGTCCCACAATCCTCCACTGTGTTCTCTCCCTTTGAATTAGTTTATGGTAGACATCCCCGAGGGCTCCTTGATGTAGCTAAGGAGACCTGGGAGCACGAGTCCAATCCCTACAGGAGTGTTATTGAACACATCTCCCTCATGCAAGATCGAATTGCGGCGGTCATGCCCATTGTTAGAGAACATTTACAGCAGGCTCAAGAAGCCCAAAGCCGGGTCCGCCAAGGTGAGAACCTTCAACCCTGGGGATCGGGTACTAGTGTTGGTGCCCACCCTAGAAAGTAAATTCCTAGCAAAATGGCAAGGGCCCTATGAAATAATTGAGAAAGTCGGAGAGGTAAATTATAAGGTATACCAGCCAGGTAGGCGGAAACCAGAACAGTTGTACCATGTAAACCTAATTAAGCCATGGAAGGACAGAGAAGCCCTGACTGCAGTGAGCACCCCCCATGGTGGGGTCCCAGAGGTGTGTGTATCAGGGTCCCTGTCCAAATCCCAACAACAAGAGTCTAGGGAATTTATACAACGTAACTCAGATGTGTTCTCTGATATACCAGGGCGTACTGGTGTCATAAAACACAACATTATAAATGAACCAGGGGTAAAGGTTCAGTTGAAACCGTACAGGGTTCCAGAAGCCCGCAGACGAGCCATCTCAGAGGAGGTCAAGAAAATGCTAGACCTCGGAGTAATTGAGGAGTCGAAAAGCGAATGGTCCAGCCCTATCGTGCTGATACCAAAACCTGATGGCTCTCTGCGCTTTTGTAACGACTTCCGGAAGCTAAATGACGTGTCAAAATTTGACGCATACCCAATGCCGAGAGTGGACGAGTTAATTGAGAGACTGGGTCATGCCAGGTACTTTTCCACTCTCGACCTTACTAAAGGCTACTGGCAGGTTCCCCTTACAGAGAGCGCGAAAGAAAAGACTGCGTTTGCCACACCAGAAGGGTTGTTTCAGTACATCTGCCTACCCTTCAGTTTGCATGGAGCCCCAGCAACCTTCCAAAGATTGATGGATATCATACTCAAACCCCATCGTCAATATGCGTCAGCATATTTAGATGATATCATAATCTTTAGCGAAGACTGGGACAGCCATCTACCCAAGGTACAGGCAGTACTGAACTCCCTTAGAAAAGCAGGGCTCACAGCAATCCCAAAGAAGTGCGCCCTGGGTCTTGAAGAAGCACGATACCTGGGGTATATAATAGGTAGGGGTATTATAAAACCCCAGGTCAATAAAGTTGAAGCCGTTCAGAACTGGCCACAACCCACAACTAAAAAGCAGGTGAGAGCCTTTTTAGGCATTGTAGGGTACTATAGGCGGTTCGTGCAAAACTTTGCTAGCATAGCAGCGCCCCTCACAGACTTGACCAAGAACAGTAAGTCAGTCATGGTCAAGTGGAACCCTGACGCAGAAAAGGCGTTCCAAGAGTTAAAACGGGCCCTCTGTAGACGTCCAGTGTTGGTCACACCTAATTTTAAAAGAGAATTTATGGTCCAAACAAACGCGTCCGATGTGGGACTGGGAGCAGTTCTGTCCCAGGAAGTAGAAGGAGAGGAACATCCCGTAATTTATCTGAGCAGGAAGCTCACGCCACCGGAAAAAAATTACAGTACTGTCGAACGGGAGTGCCTAGCCATCAAGTGGGCCCTGGAATCTCTAAAATACTACCTGCTAGGTCGGCACTTCAGGCTGATCACAGACCACTCCCCCTTAACCTGGATGTCACAGGCAAAAGAAAGAAATGCCAGAGTCACTAGGTGGTTCCTGACCCTTCAAAATTTTAGTTTTTCGGTAGAGCACAGGGCCGGAAAGCTACAGGGCAATGCCGATGCTTTATCAAGGACGCATTGCATGACGGCGAAAGGTGTCCAACCCCACAGGCTCGAACAGAGGGGGAGGGTATATGAGACGGTGACCGGCAAGGTGCTGGAGGGCAGGTATATGTTGCCTAGGATGCTCTCCTATGCTGCTTTGGGGAGCGCTTGGGCAGATACGTGCCACCGAGCAGCCTGGGCTCGGTGGAGGAAGCCGGCAGTATAGTGTTAGTAGCATTAAGCTACTAACACGTTGTAGTAAATAAGTGGCTCCAAGCCACTTGAAGGGTGGGATGGTCACTCCCACGTACCAGGTGGGGCTGGTACCAGGCCTTATAAAGCCTGGTCCTACAGGGCCTAGGGAGAGCTGAGACCTTTGCAGGTCTGAGAGTCCTGGCTGGCGGTGTGCAGGAGCCATTTGTTACCAGTGTGTAGACAGGGACGCTCCATGTATAGTAAGCGCTCAGACGAGCAGGATTTACGTTATGTTTGCCTGATGTTAAGGCCTGTATTTTGCTTTTGTTTGCTTGGAAATAAACCCAGGCAAAGCCTGGACTAAAGACTTTATCGCAAGTGTCACTGTCTCTGACTGCTTATGCCCAGGTTGCTACAGATCCTAAACGCTAATCCCTCACAATAGCAACACTCTAGAATATCTATTATAGTTTGCTTAATGTGCGCAAGTGGGAAAAACTGATTGGAGCAATACACAATATCTTTGTATTGATGCCACTGTACACCAAATGACAAAACTCAAATCAGATATTTCAGGACTGTAAAAGAGCCAAGTAGCTTACAGCTGGACATCACAAGAAAATATTTGATGCACATATCAATACTGTAAAAGATATGTGGACTCACCATTAGATAGCAGGGGGAGAAGAGCATGGTACCAGATGAGGAGAATGATGATCATGAATATAATGGCACTGGCAGTGGAGACTAAAGCAGATGATGGAAACAAAATAACAACCAAAAACAAATGCCGTCCCTATGCTATCTCTCCCTAATTCCGATTCCTGATCTCTCTCTGATGTATACCTCACACCAACATCACCATACCTATCTAGTCCTCAGCTATCCCTCAAGAACTTGCACTGACTGCTATTATGTCCTTAAAGCGACCCTCCGGGACAAAGAAGTTATGCCTCATTTTGACTGAAGGGGGTTATATTTCCTTCTGTTGATCTTTTATGTCATTGTCTCTATGATCTGTTGGTTCTGGGTCACATTTTTAGTCATACAAGATAATCGTTACAATCTTCCTACTACCTGATACATGTTGTTCACTGCTTTGATTTGCCAGCGTTGATCACATGAGCAGTGCTGGCAAATAAAAGAGCAGGTGTAGTGCACTGTATGAATTAGGTAGCTGGAAGATTGTGGTAGGCTTTTTAGACCACTGAACATGGAGTCCAGAACCGGCAGATCGGAGGGACATCAGCACAGAAGAACTACAGGTAATATAAATCCTCCATCCAGTTTCTGGACAACATGTTGTCCTAGAACCTAAGGGTCCCGTTACCATATTAGGGAACAAGTCCCAGATAGAGACCTAAGAAAGACTGGAAATTAATTTAGACAGACAGTGCAAACTAGGAACACAGACTAGGCTAGACATGAACACCAAGACATATATCATACTGACAAGGCAGTCAATATAACTCAGTACTAGAGAACTAGACGCTTGATACAACGGAAGCTAAATGAACACTATATTCAGCTATCAGTGACACCAAGTACACCAGCCAACAGCTGTGGGAAGTGAGTGAGAAGATAATGATGCAACAGGAGTTTTTCCTGTTACTTCTAACAATCATCCCCAAATAAGGTTGTGATATATGAATTATTGCTGAAAAGAGTACTAATGATATTTTTATTTGACCATAATGCTACTGTTAAGGTATTTCCTCACCTCCCCCTGCCACTGTTGTCACCATCTGTATCCCCTGGTGCCTTCTGTGGCAGATACTGCACTGTTCCCCCAACTGTCTCCTTTGCCCATATTTTGTGCAAGCTCAGGTGAATATGCTGTCCAAATTGTAAAACAGCAGGTTATACACCAGTTTCCCTGAAAATAAGACAGGGTTTTATATTAATTTTTGCTCCAAAAGTTTTAACTTTTTTATATGTATAGCTGTCTAGACACTATTTAAGTTGACTTTTTATTAACTGTAACTTGGGCTTATTTTTGGAGTATGGCTTATATTTTAAGCATCCTCAAAAACCCTGTAAAAAATCATTCTGCATCCTCAAAAATCCTGAAAAATCATTCTAGGGGTTATTTTCGGGGTAGGTCGTATTTTCAGGGAAATGGTAGAACAGGAGGAGCTGAGCAGATTGATATATTGTTTTATGGGAAAAGATTCAGTCTAACTTGTATTTTATTCATTTATATCTCTGCTCATTGTGAACGTGGAAGTCCAGTAGGCGGTCCTATCAGTGATTAACAGCTATCAGTGTATGATTGTGCATCCACAAATAGTTGTCCATCAGCAATAAGACTGCCTATTGAACTTCTAAGCTCAGAATATATATAATGTAATGAATAAAGTACAAGTTATACTTAATCTTTTCCCATAAAACAATATATCAATCTGCTCAGCTCCCTGTGCTCTATAACATGCCTCCTACAGAATGGACTGAATTTTCAATATGACAGGTTCCTATGCACTGGCATAACTATAGGGGATGCAGTTGCACCTGGGCCCAAGAGCCTTAAGGGGCCTATAAGGCCTCTCTTCTCCATATAGGGAGCCCAGTACTTTGAATAAAGCAATATAGTTGGGGGCCCTGTGACAGGTTTTGCATTGTGGCCCAGAAGCTTCACGTTACACCTCTGCGTTAAGGGGTTAAGAGAAGTTGGGGGGCCCCAAGATAAACGTTTGCACGACAGCCCATGAGCCTTTAGCTATGCCACTGTTCCTATGATAGGTCAGCCGTCACTTAGACTACTCCTGGGGAAACAACCTTGGGTTCCCTGCAGCAAAGATCAGATCTTTCAAATAGGAGCTAAAGGGTGAAAACTAGGGGGACCTTTTAACGCAACCATTTAAGCCTAGGCCAAAGACTAATAAGTCAGTGGCACAGTAGATTCACAGCTTAGGCATGACAGCCACTATCAAAGGCTATCACGAGGCCAAAAATTAAATGCAAGTGTAGTGGCCCAGAGTTAATGGGGTCCCCTCCAGAATATTCTGTATTTGTCTCATGTCAATGTCTTGTTTGTGGTGTGCATTTGATTTATGTGTATTGGATGGCTGCAGAACTGAAAGAGTTAGTTTCTAGTATGTTCTGTCCTGTCTGGAAAATGTATCGTTTGTAGTAACGTGATGGTGTGGTTTATATGTGTTCACTGAATGTAATGTAGGAGACTAGAGTGGAGTAGTTGGTGGAGTCGGTGAGTAAGCCGCACAGACACTAGAGATCGGTTTGTGTGTGGTGGATGGAGGAGGCTGTGTGACTTCCTTATGCTCAGCCTGGGCCATTTCAACCCAGGAATCATCGGTGCTCCTGCTGAGTGCTGGGATAAGAAAGAAAAAAACGCTTCATAGCGAGAAGAAGAGAAAGTGTGAGTGTTTGCCTTTGGAGAGAGAAAGTGAGTGCCGGGAGTAAAGAAACCTGCAGACAACTTGGACTGTGAACTGTACAAATACCCTGTGAGCTCTACCAAGATATCATACTTGTAAGCTGTTACTATTGACTGTATTCAAGCGTTCAAATAAATGGACAAGATCGACCATTCCCGGTTTTGTTCCAAAATATACTCTTCTGGTGTTGAACTACTTTATTTATCCACAAGATCCAATTCTGAAGAAATAACTTTGGATCACGAGTGAGAATTGGACTAGTACTCAGTTACTATCCCTGTGATCTCCCCCAGCAGTAACGTGTTGGGTCCCGAGCTACCCTTAGTAGGAGGGGATGGTAGAGCCCTGTGACAAGGTCTTTCTCTACCCCGCTGTCTCCTTGGCTGTGAGCCTGCTCCTCGGACGCTGCACAAGCCCGTAACCTTGCCTGGAACCATAAGTAATTCTGACTGATTTAGGAGAGTGAATGACTTAGAAGAGAGCCTACATTTTTGC
The DNA here is from genome assembly GCF_035609145.1 of Eleutherodactylus coqui. Taxonomy (NCBI): domain Eukaryota; kingdom Metazoa; phylum Chordata; class Amphibia; order Anura; family Eleutherodactylidae; genus Eleutherodactylus; species Eleutherodactylus coqui. The sequence goes on from NC_089837.1 coordinate 300,142,811, forward strand.
ACAAGGTGTTGCATATAAAACCAAACAGTTTTGCTATGACAGATGTTGAAAAGTGAAATGGGAAGTGTGTGTTTTATTGAGGACAAGTGTTGAAATGTGCTTGACTTTAAATGCCAAATATACTCCTTCATTAAAAGAAAAAAGACCAATAACTTTACTTTTGTACTTTTTATGTTTTGATATTGGTGTGGAGCCAGAGGACAGATGATTCTTTTATGGTCTTGCTTAATCATCTACTTCTGGACACAATTCTATGGAGAATGCTTGCTGTACTAAGCATAGATGTATATATAATGTTATGCACATAAGGATTAACAGAATAAACGGAGTGGGAGGACTAGAATACCCAGAGAGGCTATCAAAGATGGGATTATTCGCCCTGGAAAAAAAAAAAAAAGTTAAGGGGCGACCTAATAACTATGTATAAATACATTAGGGGACAATACAAGGATCTCTCCCATGATCTGACAAGAGGGCATCCTGTACGTCTAGAGGAAAGAAGGTTTTTTATCACCAACACAGAAAGGGGTTATTTACTGTAAGAGCAGTGAGACTCTGGAACTCCCTGCCTGAGGATGTCGTGATGGCAAAATCCATAGAGTTTAAGAGGGAACTAGACATCTTTCTAGAGCGCTATGATCTTACAGGATATAGACATTAAAGGGGTTGTCCCGCGATAGCAAGTGGGGTTATACACTTCTGTATGGCCATATTAATGCACTTTGTAATGTACATCGTGCATTAATTATGAGCCATACAGAAGTTATTCACTTACCTGCTCCGTTGCTAGCGTCCCCGTCGCCATGGTGCCGTCTAATTTCAGCGTCTAATCGCCCGATTAGACGCGCTTGCGCAGTCCGGTCTTTTCCCTGGTGAATGGGGCCGCTCGTGCCGGAGAGCTGGTCCTCGTAGCTCCGCCCCGTCACGTGTGCCGATTCCAGCCAATCAGGAGCTGTCCAGCGCATTGCGCAGAGCTGTCCAGCGCATTGCATTCAATGGAGCCGGCAATACAGCCGGCTCCATTGAAAGCAATGCGCTGCGGGCGAGCCCGGGATGAATTGTCGGGAAGGGCTTACATATATAAGCCCTTCCCTGCAATTCATCCTAAAATGTGTTAAAATAAAAAAAAATTTGTATACTCACCTTTCCGCTGCAGCCGGAGTTCTGCCGCCGCCGCTGTCAGTTCTCCTGAACTGCTTCTCGGCACTATTCAGCCGGCGGGGCTTTAAAATCCCCGCCTGCTGAATGATCTGCCTCTGATTGGTCACAGCCTGACCAATCAGAGGCAGGGCTCACTCACACACCCATTCATGAATTCATGAATGGGTGAGTGACTGCTGCCTCTCATTGGCTCAGCGGGACCAATCAGAGGCAGATCATTCAGCAGGCGGGGATTTTAAAGCCCTGCCGGCTGAATAGTGCCGAGAAGCAGTTCAGGAGAACTGACAGCGGCCGCGGCTGGACTCCGGCTGCAGCGGAAAGGTGAGTATACAATTTTTTTTTATTTTAACACATTTTAGGATGAATTGCAGGGAAGGGCTTATATATTTAAGCCCTTCCCGACAATTCATCCCGCGCACGCCGGCAGCCCATTGCTTTCAATGGAGCCGGTTGTATTGCCGGCTCCATTGAATTCAATGGGCAAACATCGTTCTTCTCTGTCACAGCTGTTACAGCTGTGGCAGAGAAGAATGATTTGTCTTCTATATGTTCTCAATGGGGTCGGCGCTGCTGCCGCCGGCCCCATTGAGCGCATATAGAGAAGAGAACAGGAATCGCAGATCGCAGATAGGTGCGATCTGCGATTTCTGTTCTATAATTTATCGGACGAGCGCATAAAAAGCGCTCATGTGTCCGATACCATTGCAAAGCAATGGTTTTATAAAATCGCCGGACACATGCGCATGCGCAAATCGCGGCTAAAAACGCCCGTGTGACTAAGGTCTCATAGTTTTTTATTTTACCTTCCTCTGGATCAACAGTGAGGAGAGTGGGGAGTGGAAACAGGCTGAATTAGATGGACATTGTCTCCTTTTAGCCTAACATACTATGTTACTATGAATAACAGCTCTACAGTTCTGTGATACCAACTAATGCACATGTGTTTTTACAGCAAACTTAATTAAATCTATTAAGAGAAATCCAAGGGTTGAAAAATATCATTGACACACACTGTCCCCATTTATCCATTAATACGAGGACAAAGAATTACTGTCTGTGTTAGCATTTCCAAGCTGCGATCTTGCAGGAAAATTTCCTTATCCCCTCTTTTAAACAAATAAAAAGACTATAAAAAATATTATTTGTTACTTTTTCTCCTGCTTTTAAAATGCCAGTATTTTCTTTAGTCTATTTCGTGCTTTTCAGTACATGCCCTTATTAAAAGAGTGTTAATTTTAAGTCCCTATAGGATTAATTCCTGTGTAAGATTGAAAAGTAGTCCCTCTTCTGTTATTGAAGTTGACCTTTCTGAGTTCTATTTGTTTTTATTACAAAAGCTTGTTCTACATTTATTTCTGTTAGTAAGAAAAACTATCTGAAATTTAAAAAGGTAGCTGTATAGTTCATATTTTATGTTGGCTGAGTTTGAATCAAATTTCTCTCCCATACCCATTGCTGAATAAAATGACTTGTAATTTAAAACCGCTGAATTTGTTTGATATAGTTCGTCTGATTTTGAATATTTAACGAGGAATCAAAGGTTTAAACATTTTATATCAATATAGGATAGGAGAATCCATTTGCCAATTTCTAGTTTGTTACTAAATTGGTGCTGGGCATACATTTTACAACCAAAGGTATATTAACCCCTTAGTGACGAAGCCTGTTTGCGCCTTAGTGACGGAGCCAAATTTTGGAAATCTGACATGCGTCGTTCAACGTGGCATAACTCCGTAAAGGCTTTACATATCCAAGTGATTCTGACATTGTTTTTTCGCCACATGTTGTACTTCATTTAGATTGTAAAAAGAGACCGATATAATTTGTGTATATTTATTAAACGTACCAATATTGGAAAAATTTTGAAAAAATTGTCATTTTTTTCACATTTTCAACCGTAATATCTCAAATATGTCCAAACATACTGTACAAATTTTTGATAAGATATGTATTTCCATCTGTTTACTTTATTCTGAATGCACACTTGAAAAACTTGTGTTTTTTTTTAACCATTTAGAGGACGTACAAATTTAACATTACTTTTCAGCATTTTGAGGAGCACTTTGTTTTCCTGCACCAAGGCAAGTTTGCAAAGGCTCATAAGTGTCAGAATAATAGATACCCCCACAAATGACCCCATTTTAAAAACTACACTCCTTAGTGTATTCACTGAGGGGGGTCATGAGTATTTTGACGCCACCAGTTTTTTTCAGGAATTAGTTCAATTTAGGGGAGAAAAAATAAAATTTCATATTTTTGCAAATATGTCATTTTAAAGACCTATTTTTTTTCCTATAGAGCCCATGAAAATGAGGATTTACACACCAAAATGGATACCCCCGTTTCTCCCGTGTTCAGAAACATACCCATTGTGGCCCTAATCTCATGTCTGGATGCATAACGGGAGCCAAAATGAAAGGAGTAGTCGGTGTCTTTCAGAACATAAATTTTGCTTGAAGGCGTTTTAGGCCCCATAGCACTTTTGTAGAGCTCTTGAGTGGCCAAAACCAAAGAGAACCCCCACAAGTGACCCCATTTTGAAAACGAGACCCCTTAACGAATTTATCTAGGGGTGTACTGACCATTTTGACCCCACAGTTTTTGAATGAATTCAAGCCAAGCAAAAGGAAAAAATTGTGATTTTCGTTTTTTTGTCAATTCTGTCATTTTAAAAACAGCTTTTTTTGTACAGCACACGCATGAATGAAGCCTTTCACCCCAAAATGGATACCCCTGTTTCTCCCGTGTTCAGAGACATACCCATTGTGGCCCTAATCTCATGTCTGGATGCACAATGGGGCCCAAAACGAAAGGAGTAGTCGGTGGCTTTCAGAACATAGATTTTCCTTGAAGGCGTTTTAGGCCCCATAGCATATTTGTAGAGCTCTTGAGCGGCCAAAATCAAAGAGAACCCCCACAAGTGACCCCATTTTGAAAACTAGACCCCTTAACGAATTTATCTAGGGGTGTACTGACCATTTTGTTCCCACAGTTTTTGAATGAATTGAAGCAAAGCAAAAGAAAAAAATTGTGATTTTCGTTTTTTTGGCAATTCTGTCGTTTTAAAAACTGCTTTTTTGGTACAGCACACACATGAATGAAGACTTGCACCCCAAAGTGGATACCCCTGTTTCTCCCGTGTTCAGAGACATACCCATTGTGGCCCTAATCTTTTGTCTGGATGCACAACGGGGCCCAAAATGAAAGGAGTAGTCGGTGGCTTTCAGAACAGAAATTTAGCATGAAGGTGATTTAGGCCCCATTGCCCACTTGTAGAGCCCTTGAGCGGCCAAAACGACAGAGAACCCCCACAAATGATCCCATTTTGAAAACTAGACCCCCTAACGAATTTATCTAGGGGTGTACTGTGTATTTTTACCCTACAATTTTTGAATAAATCTAAGCAAAGCAGTAGGAAAAAAATTACAATTTTCATTTTTTTGGCAGTTGTATCAATTTAAAAACTGGTTTTTTTTGTACAGCACACATAGGAATGAAGACTTTCACCCCAAAATTGATACCCCTGTTTGTCCCGTGTTCAGAACCATACCCATTGTGGCCCTAATCTACTTAAAGGACGCATGGCTAGGCCTATAATGGAAGGAGCACACGTTGGATTTTAGGGTACAACGGAATAAATTCCAGGCCCTATTGCCCACTTATAGAGCCATTGAGCGTCCAAAACGATAAAGAACCCCCTCAAATGACCACATTTTAAAAACTAGACCCCTTAACGAATTTATCTAGGAGTGTACTGCGTATTTTGACCCCACAGTATTTGAATAAATTTCAGCAAAGCAGGAGGAAAAAATTACGATTTTCATTTTTTTGGCAATTTTGTCAATTTAAAAACAGTTTTTTTTGTACAGTGTACACAGGAATGAAGACATTCACCCCCAAAATGGATCCCCCCGTTTGTCCCGTGTTCAAAAACATACCCATTGTGGCCCTAATCTACTTACAGGAAACATGGCAAGGCCTGTAATGGAGGGAACACCCGTTGGATTGCAGGGCCCAACTGAATACATTCCAGGCCCCATTGCTCATTTGTACTGAATAAAAATTGACTCCCTAAAATCCCCCCCCCCCTCCACGCCCTTTTCGGCGTTCCCCAAATCTTAGATAAAAGTAATAATGTGAACTGTGTAGTATTTCCAAAGACGGGTAATTATGGAGGCTGGTTGGGATGGGCACATAGGGCAATAAAATCGGGTATCCCCCATCCTCTCATGCTTTTTGGGGGTCATTTTTTGACCTCAGTGGCGGGGATGGGGTGTAAAAAGTGGCGTTCCGTGAGTCTCCGTAAGCTTGACGAGGTGCGGCGGTCTCACACAGAAGGCGCTCAACAAGGTGCTCCTGGAACTGCAGGAAGGCGAGCGTTCCCGGGGCTTCTTGTAAATTGCGTATTACAGGTAGCGGTCTGAATAACGCCGGACTTACGCAGCCGTAGGTGGATCCTGGCTGTGAGCCTGCGTACGGCCACGTAATGTACTGCGCATAACTGCGTACTTACACAGGCGGTCATGCGCAGTACATTTTTTTTTTTGTTGTTTGTATTTCCCGCACCGTCGCTTAGCGATGACGCGGGTACCCGCAGCCCGTATACAACGTAGTTGCGTATGGGCTGCGGGTATATCCATGACCATGGAGCACAATGGGCTCTATGCTGCGGATATCCGCGGTAAAATAGAACCTGCTGCGTTCTCTTTTCTGCGAGTGGATTACACAATTCCAACCCGCTAATGTGAGCGGAATTGTGTAATCCAATGCGATTGATCTGCGTATTACCGCGGATCAGACGCCTGCGGAATCCGTAATTCCTATCCGGTCATGTGAGACCGGCCAAAGGTAGATTGCTACCTTTTTTTCACGTTACCGGGGGACTGCTCAACGAGGCCACCCGTCACTGCTCCAGGCTCTCAGTGACCATTGGTCGCTTAGAGCAAGGAGATATTAAGTTTCCTGGGCTCCCCGACTCCTGCGCATGTGTGCGGTGTTTTGCCAGCGTTCGCATGCGCAGAATACGGGAAAGTTCACGGAAGAAGATTGCGTCGGGGTGCAAATACGGAGGCCTCCGGTAAAAAGTTTTATCTCCTCTCACCGATTGCATCGGTGAGGGGAGATGAACCTTCCCCTTTTTTTTAACTTTTACGTGATCGCCATTATTCTTTGGATAACGGCGAACACGTGATCAGGAACCGCTCACCGCGGCCCCCCGTGAACTCTCCAGGCTCTCGGCTAAGTTTTGTAGCCAGGAGCAGGGAGATTTTAAAAAACCACGGCTTTTGCGCATGCGCCTGCCACATTGGCGAAGGGCGCGTGCACAGAAGCTGGGGTGAGGTCCGCGGATAAATCCGCAGGCCTTAGGTATGTCATTTCATCCTCCCTCACGGATATGATCCATGGGGGAAGATGAAACGCAAGCTTTTTTTAACTTTTTAAAACTTTTTAAAACTTTTTGCACTTTTTTTTTTTTTACCTTTTACCCCTTTTTTTATTTTTTTTTAAAAACTTTTTGCACTTTTTTTTTACTTTACATGATCACTGTCATCCATTGGATGACAGTGATCATGTCCCCAGTGACATCCCTCTGCTCTTGGCTACACATGGCAGCCTGGAGCAGAGCAATTTTGAATTTCCCAGGGCTCGAGCCCCTCTATGCACGCGCCCGATGTCAATCATCGGGCGCGCATGTGCAGACGGGGATTTCGGGTCCCGGGACATCGGGACATCGCAGAGGACCGGGGGTGAGTATCTTCACCTCCCCTCATGGATCCGATCCATGAGGGGAGGTGAAACTTTACTTTTGTTTTACTTTTTCAACTTTTTCGCGATCACCGCTATCGCAATGGATAGCGGTGATCGCGGGCCCGGGGACCGCTCACAGTGGTCCCCGGTAACACCTCCTGGTTCCCGGCTACCTTCAGGAGCCGGGAGCCAGGAGATTTTAAATTTGCCGGGGACACCCGGGCTTCTGCGCGTGACGTCATCGTTTGGCGCGCATGCGCAGAAGGCCGCCGGCGGGTCCGGGAGGACCAGATCTCCGGGGAACACCTCCGACAAGCCGTGTGAGTATTTTCAGCTGCCGTGATGGATCCGATCCATCATAGCAGCTGAATTACTACTTTTTTACACTGTTTTATTTACTTTTTTGCGATCGGCGCTATTCATTTTATAGCGCCGATCACAATACCGGGGGGGACTGCCCGCATCCTGGGATGACAGCTCCATGCTGTCGGCTACCTGCGGGCACCGACAGCATGGAGCTGTCACGTCCTCAGGCCAGTGGGCATCAATCCAAAGAGGATGCATAAAACTACGTCCTCTAGGATTAAGGCCCACTTTCTGGGGACGTAGTTTCCCGATGGGGCGGTCGTTAAGGGGTTAAGTGTTGCTCAGTCTTAGGCTGCCTCACACAAACGGCTTGGATTCCGTATGCGGATATCTACAGCGAAAGACCTGCGATCTATTGCGGAAAGTAATTGCAAATGGTTGCGGAAGGTTGTGAAATGGTTCTTGAAAGCTCGCAAGCAAGAATTTAAATTAGAACATCGCACAGGTAACTGCCCAGGCGAAAATTTATTCAAATTTTCTCTCTCATGTCCAGCCAGGTTTTTCTATATATTCTCATTGCTAGTTTTGAGTGATTCCTCCACCCATAAGCAATTTTCTTTGTTTATGGACTGTGGGATATTTGTGTCCATTGACTTCAATGGATGACGTCCATGCAAAATTTGCACTAAAATAAAGCATGCTGCAATTTTTATCCCGCTCACGGAATACGCAATTTGTATCCGCAAGTGTGAATGAAAATACATGCTTTTCAGTGCCCACAATTCAAATCCGTTCATATGAGACCAGCCTTATAGTAAGTTTTATTATCATACAATAAAGTTATGCAACTTTGTAATACCCTGTTTCCCCGAAAATAAGACAGTGTCTTATTAATTTTTGCTCCAATACCCTGTTTCCCTGAAAATAAGACATACCCTGAAAATAAGACATAGCATGATTTTCCAGAATTTTTGAGGATGCAAAATGATTTTTCAGTCTTTTTGAGGATGCTCGAAATATAAGCCCTACTCCAAAATTAAGTCCTGCTAACAGTTAATTAAAAAAGTCAATTTAAATAGTGTCCAGGCAGCTATACATGTGAAAAAGTTAAACCTTTTTGAACAAAAATTAATATATGACACTGTCTTATTTTTGGGGAAGCACGGTAGATTTAACTTTTTTACACGTATAGCTTCCTGGACACTATTTATATTGTCTTTTTTTATTAGCTGTAACTAGGGCTCAATTTTGGAGTAGGGCTTATACTTCAAGCATCCTCAAAAATCCTGAAAAAGCATTCTGCAACTTCAAAAATCCTGAAAAATCATGCTAGGTCTTATTTTTGGGGTAGGCCTTATTTTCAGGGAAACAGAGTACACATTGTGTTTACATGCCTCACCATTTACAACTGTGTGGTTGCTACAGTTTTTTCCAGTCTTGGCAATATTCTGTAAGCTAAATATATCAGCAGCCAAATTGCATTCTGTTCTAAGGGCTCAGTCACACGGGCGCATCGGCACCCGTACACCGGCGCCGATGCCCCCGTGTGACTGACAGTTAGAAGACGGGCGTACTTGAAGACGGCTGTCTCTCTCCAGCGCTGATGAAAGAACACATGACTAGCAATGAAGCCGGTCACATGTTCTTCCTCCCGGCGCTGCAGAGAGACATCCGTCTTCAGGTACGGCCGCCTGCTGGCTGCAGTAACACGGGCGCCAATGCGCCCGTGTGACTGAGCCCTTAGGGTTTATTATGAAATAATGGCCACAGATGTCATGTTTATGGGGAATCCAATGAGGACAGAGGCACTCACATGCAGTTGTGGCTTGTCTATTTAACTCCTTAGTGACCACCCCATCGACTTTTTACATCCTGGTTTGCTGGGCTTTGATCCCCAGGGCCGTAAAAACATGCCCTGAAGGCTGTGGACATGAGAGCTCCATGCTGTTGATTAGCAGAGGTAGTCGACAAGCTGGAGCTGTCATGGTGGGCCGTGGGAAGCCCCCCTCCTCGGTATCGGTGATCGCATTAATGTAAGTGAAAATGTAAATCCAAAAATGTCAGCTTACTGCACGGATACAACAAGCGTTGGGTGCACGGACAGGTGCAGGCACACCCCTTAGCAATAGAAAACAAAAACCTCTGGCACGTCTGTGGATACCAAGATAAAAGCACTATTTTATTTTAACATCATGGATAAGAACATCTTCCAAAAAAAGTTTTTTTGCGCCTACATGTTTCAAACAGAGTTCTTATTAATAACATCGCTAAAACTTTTTTTGGAACATGTTTTTATCCATGATGTCAAAATAAAATACTGCTTTTATCCTGGTATCCATAGTGGTGCTGAAGGTTTTTGTTTTCTACTGTGAATGAAAAGTTAAAAAAAGTTAAAGATTTAGCTCCCCTCATGGATTGAATCCATGAGCGGAGCTAAGAGTACTCACACTTGTCCTCTGCGATGTCCTGCAGCTTTCTGGTCTTCCAGGACCTGACACCGGCGTCTGCGCATGCGTGCCAGATGTCATCACGTCACGCGCAAGCGCAGAGGGCCAGGAGGCCCAGAAAATTAAAAAACTCCCTGCTCCTGGCTTGTATGATTAGTTTTCTGGTCAAATGATGTAAAAGTAAATAAAGCGTGAAAAAAAAGTTTTTTTTCCCCTCTGCTTTGCTTATATTCATTCAAAAACTGTGAGGTCAGAATATGCAGTACACCCCTAGATGAACTTGTCAAGGAGTCTAGTTTTCAAAATGGGGTCATTTGTGGGGGTTCTCCATCGTTTTGGCACTCAAGAGCTCAAGTGTGCAATGGAGCCTAAAACGCCGTCAAGCAGAATGTCTGTTCTGAACGCCGCCGGCTGCTCCTTTTGGTTTGGGTCCTGTTGTACATACAGACATAAGATTAATGCCACAATGGGTATGTTTCTGAGCACAGGACAAACAGGGGGTTCCATTTTGGGGTGCAACTCTTCATTCATATGTGTGAGGCACAAAAAAAAAACTTTTTAAAATGACACAATTTGTAATTTTTTCCTTCTGCTTTGCTTATGTTTATTCAAAAACTGAGGTTTAACATACGCAGTACACCCCTGGATAAATTTGTTAAAGGGGTTGTCCCGCGGCAGCAAGTGGGTCTATACACTTCTGTATGGCCATATTAATGCACTTTGTAATGTACATTGTGCATTAATTATGAGCCATACAGAAGTTATAAAAAGTTTTTTACTTACCTGCTCCGTTGCTAGCATCCTCGTTCCCATGGAGCCGACTAATTTTCGCCCTCCGATGGCCAAATTAGCCGCGCTTGCGCAGTCCGGGTCTTCTGCTCTCTTCAATGGAGCCGCTCGTGCAGAATGCCGGCTCCGTGTAGCTCCGCCCCGTCACGTGCCGATTCCAGCCAATCAGGAGGCTGGAATCGGCAATGGACCGCACAGAAGAGCTGCGGTCCACGGAGGGAGCAGACCCCGGCGGCCATCTTCAGCAGGTAAGTATGAAGACGCCGGACCGCCGGGATTCAGGTAAGCGCTGAGCGGTTTGTTTTTTTAACCCCTGCATCGGGGTTGTCTCGCGCCGAACGGGGGGGGGTGGGGGGGGGGGGTGTTAAAAAAAAACAAAAACCCGTTTCGGCGCGGGACAACCCCTTTAAGGTGTCTAGTTTTCAAAATTGGGTCATTTGTGGGGGTTTTCCATTTGTTTGGCCACTCAAGGGCTCTACAAGTCTGTAATGGGGCCTAAAACACCTTCAAGCAAAATGTCTGTTCTGAAAGCCAAAGGCCGTTCCTTTCGGTTTGGGCCCCACTTTGCATACAGACATAAGATTAGGGCCAAAACAAAGTGTTCCTCAAAATGTTGATAATTAATGTTAAATTTGTACATCTCCTAAATGGTTAAAAAAAACTAAAGTTTTTCAAATGTGCCTCCAGAATAACGTAAACAGATGGAAATATATACCTCATCAAAAATTTGTACAGTATGTTTGCACATTTTTGAGATATTGGAGTTGAAAATGTGAAAAAATAACATGTTTTCAAAATGTTCCCGATTTTGGCACTTTTAATAAACACAAATTCTATCAGTCTATCTTAACCACCTAAATGAAGTACAATATGTAGCAAAAAAAACAATGTCAGAATTACTTGGCTATGCAAAACCTTTACGGAGTTATTCCAAAATTTGGCCTGGTCATTAAGGCGCAAACAGGCCTGGTCACTAAGGGGTTAAAGGAATAGTTTCCCCCAGAAGTAAGATGGGGTCTTGGCTGGGATGTCTTCCTGAACAGATGTTTAAGCATGAACTCCTGATGTTCTGTTTAGTATCTTGCTAATATCTTTGCTATTCCAATTATCCTCTGAAACGTAACTATCCTGTCTTGGTGTTCTGCTCCCAATCCTAAAGCCAGACTGACACGAACATGTTTGAATTGCGTATTACGCGATAGATGTAAGCGAGTTTCTCGGGCAATCAAATACATTGACTTACTCTGTTTCGCTCACATTTGCGTATCCTGGAATGCAATAACCCTATTTTGTATTTTATATAAAATAAAGAAAAATCAATGATTCCCAACGGGGAAACCAAAAAAGAAAAAAACAAGAATAAAACAAACCTCACACAGTACAACTGTTAAACAACAAAAGCCCCACAAAGTGGGAGCACCAACATAATTGAGCAGGACAGGATAAGTAATCAAATGCAGCTGACACAGTATTAGGACAGTATACCCAACAACCCCGCACCTTATCAAATTTAGCTGGACAGCCACAAGCCATGTACTAAGGCATTATTAACTTCACATAGCCAAGCATTTCAAAACGGCTTCTTCAGGTCTTTCTAATTAATCAGTCAAATTTTTTTACCCCCATAGAAGAACAGTAGTTCATACAAGATATGGGTAGCTGCATCCACTGGAAAGTTACCCACAAGTCCAAAGAGACACACCTTGGGATACAAAATCCTTGGCACTCCCATGTGGAACTCCAGAAACTTGAGAGCATCATGCCAGTAGTCCTATAAAACACTGCAATCACAAAACATATCCATAACCGTATCCACGCCCATCCAGCATCTCAGAGAAACCATCGTAAAAGACAGACTCATAGCATGTAGTTAGGAAGGGGTGTAGTAGATCCTGTAAATAAATGTGCAGTGCACAACTATGTAAAATATATACATCCTGTTACGTGACGCCATTTATTTTAATTGATTGCATAAATTTTCGTAACATTTTTTTTAAAATTCTTTTTGTCTAAAAATGATGTTTCACAATGAAGTATTAAGGGAAGTGTACTGGTTTTTATAGTTAGTAAAAAATTTGGTATACATTTTTTTTTGTTTCTGCTTTTCTTTGATAATGGATATTGGTGTATATTAAGTGGTTAGGTGTGTCAGGGAAATTCTGCGTACAGCACCAATCAGGCCCACCCCAATGCCCGGTTGCCAGCGATAAAGAAAAAACACCACACGCGGAGGTCTGGTATAGTTCCTCACATGGGGAATAACTGCGCACTTTATTATAGGTTACATGGGGCTTTATACCCCTTATCACATCATTAGAAGTGTGTAACTGTTCTTATTGGCCCAAATCCACCGCATAACCATATATGTGATGTCTGCATTTCTGCCTGAGGCAGTGTTAGTCACATAAGCAGTTGTTATCTAGATAAGCTGATTCTGGAAAAACAGCCAAGCACGCGGCCTTCGTATCCAGTTCTGTTTCATCTCTGAATTTCTGGACACATCTCTCTCGGCCTTGCAAAGCCTTGGCATATCTGATATGATTTTTAAGGCTACATATTAAGTTTTTTTCATTTTAGTGTTGCATAGAACTTGCATACAGGTATAAAAGTATAAAAACATATGGCAATATATACATATACCCTCACAGGTGGTTTCTGTTTTGTATGTAAATATTTTATATTTTTTTTATATATTAGTGTTTGGGTGTTGCATGGGCACACTTTTAAATAAATTACCATTATTATTTATGTAATTTTTATTGGGGATATATGTATCTGGTTATTTATATGGGAGGTAATCTATAGGAGATATTTTTTCATCTTGTTAGTATGATGTATGGATCGGCATGACATTAAATATGGGATAATTTTGTTTGGATATACATTAATTATATGGTTGTGATGCATTGTTGAATGTTGTTATTATTTGTGTTTTGCTTTAGGAGCAAGATAGATCAATTATAATCTGGTAAGGATAAATTGTGGCTATCTGAGATCGATATAATAGCTACGTAAACATTATATATACACATTTGCATCATTGGTTGGCGCGGCCATCTTGTGGTTGTCACAGAATTGTAGTCTGAGTGATTGCCTCAGACTGCGCATGCTCAATAGGAGGTTGGCAGATGCCGTCTTGTGTATAGCCTTTCGGCGCTACTATGACCAGGTATGGTGACCTTGGTGGATGACAGTAGTCTTGCGCATGTGCATTGGTAGATACAGGATGCCACTTAGTAATACCAGATGACTTGGAGGTGAAGCTGGATCATGCATGGATCGCACCTGGACTCTTCTGTGTAACCCAGGTGAGGGGATTTGATGTTGATTATTGAGGGGGTGTGTACTGATTTTTTTTATTCGATAGTTTAGGGTTAATATTTGTATTTAAGACCAGCATTTCTGGCTTTAGACTAGACTTGATAAAGACATTGCTGTTGAAACCTTGACTGCCCTTGTATGAACATGGAGCAATAAAAAGAATTTGTTCTTTTAAACACCTTTGATGCTGTCACGCTTTTCTATAACTTGGTGGCCATTTATTGTAATGACGCAGGGGGTCACTTATATATAAATTGTACACGGGGCCGAGGAATAAACTATATACAAATGTTCTTGTTACCTGTAATGGCAGGCAATGATGGGGATTGTAGTTGTCAGTTCATGACGCCAATGTTCCATACACCGGCATTCACACATGACGCATTAATGACACTGGACAAGTGCATAGTTCCTCAGGTTCTCCAGAACGGTGGAGGCCCGGTAAAACTTTACTAGTAACTTTCCCATATAACACAGCAGACTTCAGTATGCAGAGTTTACAGTGCAGGAAAACTTATACATATACAGCAATACTTGACATGAAAGTCAATGGACACAGAATTGATGATTCTGTGGCCATTGACTGTGGCCAATAATGATCACCTGCTCTTATAGATTTCAGCACGTGTGGGTATCAGTTATGGGTGTACCACTATACGGTGATCTATACTTCAGTTGGCCGCATAGGAATCAATAAATAATCTCAATATTATCTTCAAAGGTTCAGTAGACTTCTGCACAGTTATAAGCTGTATAAACGTATAGCCACTTGAAACAGTAGTTACTCACTTTGACTCTCCCTTGTGGTGGGACTTTTTTGGGGAAAAACATTTAGGCTCACTCCCATGCGCTTCACATACGGTCCAGCGGTCTCTCCGTCTCCTCCATATAAGGCGCAAAGAAACCAGAGATTTTCCTCTGCGCCCCTGCGGTTTCTCCAGCTTATCGGGGAAGAGGGAAGATCCTCAGGTCCTACTAGGGAGCCTCTCCTTCTTCGCCATTTTTGATATAGGGAAGCTGAAGGTGCTTCCCTGCATCACTGTGGGTCCTCCAACAGCATGGTGAGATGGAAAATCATCAACCTCCTTCCCACTCTCATACACCCCTCTTTATAGATTCATCCACACAACATCACATGACACTGCAAGAAAGATACATCACACATGCAGCCAAGCTCACAAGCAAGGATTATAAGGTAGGTAACCCTTCAGACACTGCAGCTGTGCAACACACAGAATATAGACATGACAGCTTTGCACAGTGCATGCACATAAGACAAACATGTATGACAATTATGAAGGGGTCCAGAATGATGTTCTGGGACACTACAAATGTAACCTATATTAATTGTTCACTAGCGCTGACTACAGGAGAGCTAGGGCTAGTGAGTAGATCTCTCCCATCATCTGACTCCAGGTCTGGAAATCAAGTTCCCATTTCTGAAGGGCCTCCTCTCTCAGTGCAAAAATTTCCATCAAATATCTATAGAAACTAGAGAGCAATTTTAAAAGCTTGGACATCTGGGCCAAACCCTCCAACAGAGTAAAAGCAAGAGGAATAGTCAAACCATTAAACTGGGCTCTATTAGCATGATAGAGCTGAGAGTACCTAAAAAATGAATCATTGGGCAGGTCAAAGCTCAGTTGTATTTGGTGAAAGATGCAAAAGCTACCCCATATACACAATAGCTGAGAGAGCAGTAACACCACATCACAGCTAGAATGAGGACTCTGGGAAGTGCTGCAAATGGGTTATGCCACAGGGGAGTATGGGAGGACCAAGTAGCGACCTCTTCAGGTATCAAATGAAGGACGATATGCTAAATCTTCAATGTGATTATCATGGGTATGGGTAGAGGAGTCACAAGTAGGATCCCCCAACAGTAGTCCTCTTAAACGTTTGTCAGTTCCTGTCACTCTACGCCCAAAATCCACTATAATCCGACAACCACCAACCCGTATATATAAACTGGTTAGCCAAGTAATAGAAATAAAGAGAGGGGGAGCTATCTTGCCCCAGTCCACTGGCAGGCAGAGAATTTTTAGTGTAATTCTAGGAGAGGAGCCTCTCCATAGCCTCTCTGCTGCACTCATCAGGACAGCTTTAAATTAGAACAATATGGGAAGGGAAGTAAAAGGCTAGGTAAAAATATACAACTAATGAACACAATCAGTAATCCTGCTATGAGAAGTAGAAGGAAAGAACAAAGACAAAATTTTGGACACATGCAGAGCATGTGAAACAAGGAGAATTGGACCTCCCAAGGCCACTCTCACACACAACGCTTTTACCAATATTTACTGCGGCGTTTAAAATGCCACGCTAAATGTTGTTAAACACCTCCATTAATTTCAATGGGGGTTGGCAGACTAGCAATTTTTGAACTCTGTCTGCTTGATTTTAGTGCATTTTGATGCTTTTTAATGCACCTCATCACCCATTGTCATGATATGGTGCATTAAAAATGCTTTTGAATGCCCTTGAAAGCACTGTTCGAAAACGTGTTGAGACATGGCATTTTAACAACGGTGTGTGTGAAAGCAGCCTACCACAGGAAGAGAATGATGATGTCATAGGCATCACTGAAAATTGGTGGGATGATACACATGATTGGAACACAATGTGTGAAGGCTCCAACTAGAGATGAGCGAGCACCAAAATGCTCGGGTGCTCGTTACTCGAGATGAAATTTTCGGAATGCTCGAGGGTTCGTTTCGAGTAACGAACCCCATTGAAGTCAATGGGCGACTCGAGAATTTTTGTATATCGCCGATGCTCGCTAAGGTTTTCATTCGTGAAAATCTGGGCAATTCAAGAAAGTGATGGGAACGACACAGCAACGGATAGGGCAGGCGAGGGGCTACATGTTGGGCTGCATCTCAAGTTCCCAGGTCCCACTATTAAGCCACAATAGCGGCAAGAGTGGGCCCCCCTCCCAACAATTTTTACTTCTGAAAAACCCTCATTAGCAAGGCATACCATAGCTAAGCACCACACTACCTCCAACAAAGCACAATCACTGCCTGCATGACACTCCACTGCCACTTCTCCTGGGTAACATGCTGCCCAACCGCCCCACACGACCCAGCGTCTGCTGCACACACAAAAGTGTCACAGCGCTCCCTTCAGCTGCCCCCATGCCACACGCTCACTTCATAGCCACACCACCCTCATGTCTATTTATAAGTGCGTCTGCCATGAGAAGGAACCGAAGGCACACACTGTAAAGGGTTGGCACGGCCAGGCAGCGACCCTCTTTAAAAGGGGCGGGGCAATAGCCCATAATGCTGTACAGAAGCAATGAGAAATCCAATCCTGTGCCACCTCCATCAGGAGCTGCAAACGTGGGCATAGCAATGGGGAACCCATGTGCCACACACTATTCATTCTGTCAAGGTATCTGCATGCCCCAGTCAGATCGGGGTTTTTTATAAATAGTCACAGGCAGGTACAACTCCGCAATGGGAATTCCATGTGCACCCACAGCATGTGTGGCTCCCTGGAACCCACCGGCTGTACATAAATGTATCCCATTGCAGTGCCCAGCACAGCTGAGGTAACGTCAGGTTTAATGCAGGTGGGCTTCGGCCCACACTGCATGCCCCAGTCAGACTGGGGTTCTTTAGAAGTGGACACATGGAGTTACAACTCCGTGTGGACCGACAGCATGGGTGGGTCCCAGGAAGCCACCGGCGGTACATAAATATATCCCATTGCATTGCCCATCACAGCTGAGGTAACGTCAGGTTTAATGCAGGTGGGCTTCGGCCCACACTGCATGCCCCAGTCTGAACGGGGTTTTTAATACATAGACACTGGCAGGTACAAATCCCTAATGTGAAGTCCCTGTGGACACACAGCATGGGTGGCTCCCTGGAACGTACAGGCGGTACATAAATATATCCCATTGCAGTGCCTATCACAGCTGAGGTAACGTCAGGTTTAATGCAGGTGGGCTTCGGCCCACACTGCATGCCCCAGTCTGACCGGGGTTTTTAATACATAGACACTGGCAGGTACAAATCCCTAATTTGAAGTCCCTGTGGACCCACAGCATGGGTGGCTCCCTGGAACCCACCGGCGGTACATAAATATATCCCATTGTAGTGCCCATCACAGCTGAGGTAACGTCAGGTTTAATGCAGGTGGGCTTCGGCCCACACTGCATGCCCCAGTCAGACTGGGGTTCTTTAGAAGTGGACACATGCAGTTACAACTCCCTGTGGACCCACAGCATGGGTGGCTCCCTGGAACCCACCGGTGGTACATAAATATATCCCATTGCAGTGCCCAGCACAGCTGAGGTAATGTCAGCTTTAATGCAGGTGGGCTAAAAATTACTAGCATTACAATGTAGGCGAGGGCCCAAAAAAATTGGTGTACCAACAGTACAAATGTACTTCAGAAAAATTGCCCATGCCCAACCAAGAGAGCAGGTGAAACCCATTAATCGCTTTGGTTAATGTGGCTTAATTTGTAACTAGGCCTGGAGGCAGCCCAGTTAAAATAAAAATTGGTTCAGGTGCAAGTTTCAACGCTTTATTGAATTGAGAATTGAAACGTATAAACATTGTTTACAAAAGTTATATGACTGAGCCTTGTGGGCCTAAGAAAAATTGCCCGTTCGGCGTGATTACGTGAGGTTTCAGGAGGAGGAGCAGGAGGAGGATGAATATAATACACAGATTGATGAAGCTAAAAGGTCCCCGTTTTTGATGGTGATAGAGAACGATGCTTCCATCCGCGGGTACAGCCTACGTATTGTTTAGGTATCACTGCTGTCCGCTGGTGGAGAAGAAAACTCTGGGGAAATCCAGGCTTTGTTCATCTTTATGATTGTAAGCCTGTCGGCACTGTCGGTTGACAGGCGGGTACGCTTATCTGGGATGATTCCCCGAGCCGCACTAAACACCCTCTCTGACAAGACGCTAGCCGCAGGACAAGCAAGCACCTCCAGGGCATACAGCGCGAGTTCAGGCCACGTGTCCAGCTTCGACACCCAGTAGTTGTAGGGGGCAGAGGCGTCACGGAGGATGGTCGTGCGATCGGCTACGTACTCCCTCACCATCCTTTTACAGTGCTCCCGCCGACTCAGCCTTGACTGGGGAGCGGTGACACAGTCTTGCTGGGGAGCCATAAAGCTGTAAAAAGGCCTTGGATAGTGTTCCCCTGCCTGTGCTGTACATGCTGCCTGATCTCCGTGCCTCCCCTGCTACCTGGCCCTCGGAACTGCGCCTTCTGCCACTAGCGCTGTCGGATGGGAATTTTACCATCAGTTTGTCCGCCAGGGTCCTGTGGTATAGCATCACTCTCGAACCCCTTTCCTCTTCGGGTATGAGAGTGGAAAGGTTCTCCTTATACCGTGGGTCGAGCAGTGTGTACACCCAGTAATCTGTAGTGGCCAGAATACGTGTAACGTGAGGGTCACGAGAAAGGCATCCTAACATGAAGTTAGCCATGTGTGCCAGGGTACCTGTACGCAACACATGGCTGTCCTCACTCGGAAGATCACTTTCAGGATCCTCCTCCTCCTCCTCAGGCCATACACGCTGAAAGGATGACAGGCAAGCAGCATGGGTACCCTCAGCAGTGGGCCAAGCGGTCTCTCCCCCCTCCTCCTCATCCTCCTCATGCTCCTCCTCCTCCTCCTCCTCAACGCGCTGAGATATAGACAGGAGGGTGCTCTGACTATCCAGCGACATACTGTCTTCCCACGCCTTCGTTTCCGAGCGCAAAGCGTCTGCCTTTATGCTTTGCAGGGAACTTCTCAAGAGGCATAGCAGAGGAATGGTGACGCTAATGATTGCAGCATCGCCGCTCACCATCTGGGTAGACTCCTCAAAGTTTCCAAGGACCTGGCAGATGTCTGCCAACCAGGCACACTCTTCTGTAAAGAATTGAGGAGGCTGACTCCCACTGCGCCGCCCATGTTGGAGTTGGTATTCCACTATAGCTCTACGCTGCTCATAGAGCCTGGCCAACATGTGGAGCGTAGAGTTCCAATATGTGGTCACGTCGTACAGCAGTCGGTGCACTGGCACATTAAACCGATGTTGCAGGGTGCGCAGGGTGGCAGCGTCTGTCTTGGACTTGCGGAAATGTGCGCTGAGCCGGCGCACCTTTCCGAGCAGGTCTGACAAGCGTGGGTAGCTTTTCAGAAAGCGCTGAACTACCAAATTAAAGACGTAGACCAGGCATGGCACGTGCGTGAGGCTGAAGAGCTGCAGAGCCACCACCAGGTTACGGCCGTTGTCACACACGACCATGCCCGGTTGGAGGCTCAGCGGCGAAAGCCAGCGGTCGGTCTGCTCTGTCAGACCCTGCAGCAGTTCGTGGGCTGTGTGCCTCTTCTCTCCTAAGCTGAGTAGTTTCAGCACGGCCTGCTGACGCTTGGCCACCGCTGTGCTGCCACGCCGCGCGACACCGACTGCTGGCGACGTGCTGCTGACACATCTTGATTGCGAGACAGAGGTTGCGTAGGAGGAGGAGGAGGGTGGTTTAGTGGAGGAAGCATACACCGCCGCAGATACCAGCACCGATCTGGGGCCCGCAATTCTGGGGGTGGGTAGGACGTGAGCGGTCCCAGGCTCTGACTCGGTCCCAGCCTCCACTAAATTCACCCAATGTGCCGTCAGGGAGATATAGTGGCCCTGCCTGCCTGTGCTTGTCCACGTGTCCATTGTTAAGTGGACCTTGGCAGTAACCGCATTGGTGAGGGCGCGTACAATATTGCGGGAGACGTGGTCGTGCAGGGCTGGGACGGCACATCGGGAAAAGTAGTGGCGACTGGGAACCGAGTAGCGTTGGGCCGCCGCCGCCATCATGTTTTTGAAAGCCTCCGTTTCCACAACCCTATACGGCAGCATCTCCAGGCTGATCAATTTGGCTATGTGCACGTTTAACGCTTGAGCGTGCGGGTGCGTGGCAGCGTACTTGCGCTTGCGCTCAAACACTTGCGCTAGCGACGGCTGGACGGTGCGCTGAGAGACATTGCTGGATGGGGCCGAGGACAGCGGAGGTGAGGGTGTGGGTGCAGGCCGGGAGACGGTAGTGCCTGTGTCCTGAGAGGGGGGTTGGATCTCAGTGGCAGGTTGGGGCACAGGGGGAGAGGCAGTGGTGCAAACCGGAGGCGGTGAACGGCCTTCGTCCCACCTTGTGGGGTGCTTGGCCATCATATGTCTGCGCATGCTGGTGGTGGTGAGGCAGGTGGTGGTGGCTCCACGGCTGATCTTGGCGCGACAAACCTTGCACACCACAGTACGTCGGTAGTCTGCACTCTCAGTGAAAAACTGCCAGACCTTTGAGCACCTCAGCCTCTGCAGGGTGGCATGGCGCGAGGGGGCGCTTTGGGAAACAGTTGGTGGATTATTTGGTCTGGCCCTGCCTCTACCCCTGGCCACCGCACTGCCTCTTCCAACCTGCCCTGCTGCTGCACTTGCCTCCCCCTCTGAAGACCTGTCCTCAGTAGGCTTAGCAAACCAGGTGGGGTCAGTCACCTCATCGTCCTGCTGCTCTTCCTCCGAATCCTCTGTGCGCTCCTCCCTCGGACTTACTACAATTACTAGTACCTGAGTGATAGACAACTGTGTCTCATCGTCGTCGTCCTCCTCACCCACTGAAAGCTCTTGAGACAGTTGCCGGAAGTCCTCAGCCTCATCCCCCGGACCCCGGGAACTTTCCAAAGGTTGGGCATCGGTCACGACAAACTCCTCCGGTGGGAGAGGAACCATTGCTGCCCATTCTGGACAGGGGCCCGAGAACAGTTCCTGGGAGTTTGCCTGCTCCTCAGAATGTGTCATTGTAATGGAGTGAGGAGGCTGGGAGGAAGGAGGAGCAGCAGCCAGAGGATTCAGAGTTGCAGCAGTGGACGGCGTAGAACTCTTGGTGGTCGATAGATTGCTGGATGCACTTTCTGCCATCCACGACAGGACCTGCTCACACTGCTCATTTTCTAATAAAGGTCTACCGCGTGGACACATTAATTGTGAGATTAAACTGGGGACGCCAGAAACGTGCCTTTCTCCTAATCCCGCAGCAGTCGGCTGTGATACACCTGGATCAGGAGCTCGGCTTGTGCCCACACCCTGACTTGGGCCTCCGCGTCCTCGCCCGCGTCCACGTCCTCTAGGCCTACCCCTACCCCTCAGCATGGTGTATTACCAGTAGTGCAGAAACAGAACGCTGTAATTAAATTTGCCGCTTATTGGCCTGTGGTTGGAGGCTGACTTCGCTTACGGAACGCATAGCAGAGCCAGGAAAGAATTTTGCGCAAGCCTGTAGTGAGACGTAGGTGTGTATGACTGAGCTAGTGGAATTCACAGTGCAGAAGCAGTCAAGTTTCCAAAGGCCACTAATAGGCCTTAAAGGGGTTGTCTCGCGACAGCAATTGGGGTTATACACTTCTGTATGGCCATATTAATGCACTTTGTAATATACATCGTGCATTAAATATGAGCCATACAGAAGTTATTCACTTACCTGCTCCGTTGCTAGCGTCCCCGTCTCCATGGCTCCGCCTAATTTCGCTTTCTTCTTCTTTCGTTTTTAGACGCGGTCACGCTGTGCGGTCTTCTGCCTTGTGCATGGGGCCGCTCGTGCCGGAGAGCTGGTCATCGTAGCTCCGCCCCGTCACGTGTGCCGATTCCAGCCAATCAGGAGGCTGGAATCGGCAATGGACCACACAGAGCCCACGGTGCACCATGGGAGAAGACCCGCGGTGCATCGTGGGTGAAGATCCCGGCGGCCATCTTGGTGAAGGAGGAAGAAGGAAGAAGTCGCAGAGCGGGGATTCGGGTAAGTAATATATATATATTTTTTTTAACACATCCCTTGGGTTTGTGCTGCGCCGAACGAGGGGCCTATGGAAAAAAAACAAAAAAATGTTTCGGCGCGAGACAACCCCTTTAAGTATTTTGCTTCTATTTTTTTAAAGGCTGAGCTGAGACAGCAGACAGATACTGTAGGCAGCGTATATATGTATACTGTTTCCCTCTGGACGGGATGACGGCGGTGATGTAACGGGCAACGCAGAGCCAGGAAACAATTTTGCGCAAGCCTGCTGTAACACTTAGCTGCGTAATAATTAGGACTACTACCCCCAGCAGAGACGCAGTACACTCAAGACGGTCACAGGCAGCCCAAAGATAGTATTTTTCCCAAATTTGTTTGAAAAAGCCCACTGCCTATATAGCCTATATATCTCTTTCCCTGCCTCACCAGTACTGGCCCTATACTATGTACAATGACTGCAGACTGAGGACGCAATGCTCTGCACGCCCGATATACAAAAAGTGCAACACTGCTAAAAGCAGCCTCAACAGTACTGCACACGGTCAGATGTGGCCCTAAGAAGGACCGTTAGGGTTCTTGAAGCCTAATATTACACCTAACACTCTCCCTATAGCAGCAGCAGCATCAGCAGCACTTTCCCTGATCTATGTCAGAATGCATCTGTGGCGAGCCGCGGGAGGGGCAAATTTTAATACTCGGGTGACACCTGATCTCCCCAGCCACTCACTGCAGGGGGGTGGGATAGGGCTGGAATGTCACAGGAGGAAGTTGTAATGCCTTCCATGTCTTTCTATTGGCCAGAAAAGCGCGTAAATGTCTCAGAGATGAAAGTGAAAGTAACTCGAACATCGCGTGGTGCTCGTCTCGAGTAACGAGCATCTCGAACACCCTAATACTCCAACGAGCATCAAGCTCGGACGAGTACGTTCGCTCATCTCTAGCTCCAACTTATTTATATGACTTACATACAACTTACAGGACTTACATACAACACAATACCACCTTCCCTTTTATTGTTAGAAAAGCATATATCACCATAGAGATTCAAGTTTCTGAGAATGGTAGTTATGTACAAACTTTTTGGGCAAGAATACAATGAGAGAACAACAGAAAGGGCACCATTGTAGGCATTTTTTTTTACTATAGACCGTCTGGACAAGCACAAGATATGGATGAACTCTTTCTACATCAAATGGCTAAGCTTTACATCAGATTGCTAAGTTCTAAAAAAATACACCATAGTGATCAAGGTTGTTTTAACCCCTTCCCGCTCCTGGACGTACCTGGTACGTCATGGTAGCGGGATACTTCCCGCAACATGACGTACCTGGTACGTCATGCCATTAAAGTGTCGCCGCGGTGACAATCGCTGCGACACAGCAGTGATGTCTGCTGACATAGTCAGCAGACAAGTGCTGCGTCCGGGCTGGGGACCAATCAGAGCGGTCCCTCCCCCACGATCGCTGTGATTGGTCAGGGAAAAACTCCCTGACCAATCACAGCGCAGCAGCGGACTTCGCGCTGTTTACAGTAGGGGCTCCATGTGCAAGCATCCGGTGCTTGTAGATAGAGCACCTACTGTGATAAAAAAGAGCGATTAGTGTGTAGATTAGGCAGGGAGTGAGTGTAGTGTAGTGGAGTGTAGTGTAGTGTAGTGGAGTGGAGTGTAGTGTAGTGGAGTGTAGTGTAGCAGAGTGGAGTTAGTGATCAGTGTAGTGGAGAGGAGTTAGTCATCAGTGTGGTGTAGTGGAGTGAGTGTTAGTGATCAGTGTGGTGTAGTGTAGTGAGTGTAGTGAGTGATTGATCAGGCAGTGTAGTGTAGCAGAGTGGAGTGAGTGATCAGAAGTGCAGTGTAGTGTAGTGAGTGAGGGATCTGTAGTGTGTGATCAGAAGTGTAGTGAGTGAGCTGTAGCGTGCGATCAGCAGTGTAGTGTAGCGCAGCGTGTAGTCAGTGTATCCCTTGGTGTAAAAAAAATAAAAATTAAAAAATTAAAAAAAAGTTCCTGTTGTTCCCATTTCGTTACCTGTCCCGTCACCCGTTATTAGTTAGTGTAGCGTTTAGTTAGTCCGTCTAGTGTGTAGCGTGTCGTTAGTCCATGTACTGTCAGCGTATTCGTCTGTGTAAAAAAAACAAACAAAAAAACAAAAAAAGTTCCTGTTGTTCCCATTTCGTTACCTGTCCCGTCACCCGTTATTAGTTAGTGTAGCGTTTAGTTAGTCCGTCTAGTGTGTAGCGTGTCGTTAGTCCGTGTACTGTCAGTGTATTCGTCTGTGTAAAAAAAACAAAAAAAAACAAAAAAAGTTCCTGTTGTTCCCATTTCGTTACCTGTCCCGTCACCCGTCATTAGTTAGTGTAGCGTGTCGTTAGTCCGTCTAGTGTGTAGTGTGTCGTTAGTCCGTGTTGTGTCAGTGTATTCGTCTGTGTAAAAAAAAAAAAACTAAAAAAAAAACACTTACGTGAATACACCACATAAGTTTCCGCGTTCTTTCCGACCCCCGTCCCGTGGTCACCCCATCCCGCAGTGTCCCATCTAATAAAACTTTTTCCCCGTGTGCCCCATTTTATATAAATATGGCCCGCAGGAGGTACACTTCAGAGGAACTGTATGCAATCATTGCATCAGACTCGGACTCAGGTAGTGGTGATGACGACCCCACTTTTTTGGCATTCTCCGACTCCTCATCCTCATCCTCATCCAGCGAGTCTGAGCTCCCTGCACCCCCGAGAAGGCGTCCAAGGACCGCCACTGACCCCAATGCATCAGATGCTCACTGGAGTACCCCGGAAGATTACAGACCCCAGATCCCTGATTTTATTGGGAACCCAGGGATTCAATTTGACACGGAAGGGCTCAGAGGGAAGGACTTCTTCAAGTTTTTTTTTTCTGAAGAGTTCATTGCCCATATTGTTACCCAGACGAATTTGTACGCCCAGAATTTTATAGAAGAAAATCCCACCTCCAGCTATGCCAGACCCGATAAGTGGACCCCTGTGGATGCACCAGAGATAAAAAAATGTTGGGGGCTTATACTAACCATGGGGCTAATAAAGAAGCCAACAATCAGGGCGTACTGGTCTACCGATATTTTGTACCACACCCCAATGTTCCGCATGGCGATGTCGAGGACGCGCTTTGAGTGTATTTTAAAATTTCTGCACTACAATGACAACCAGCTGTGCCCCCCCAGCGATCACCCCAATTACGATCGGTTGTATAAGATCAGGCCCGTAATAGACCATTTTAACGCCAAGTTTGCCCAGGCGTATGCCCCACAGATAAACATTGCAGTAGACGAGTCCCTGGTACACTTCAAGGGGAGGCTAAAATTCCGCCAGTACCTGCCCAGTAAGCGGGCACGGTATGGTGTGAAGTTGTACAAGCTGTGCGAAAGTACATCAGGGTACACCCACAAGTTCCGTATTTACGAGGGGAAGGACACTAAAATTGAGCCCCCAGAATGCCCCCCCGTGCTGGGAGTAACAGGGAAAATAGTGTGGGAACTGGTGCACCCACTATTAGACCAGGGTTACCATCTGTACCTGGATAACTTTTATACCAGTGTCCCCCTGTTTCAGTGCCTCGCTTCCAGAGGAACAGTGGCATGTGGCACTGTTCGGAAAAATCAAAAAAGCCTCCCTAAGACGCTGCTTGGGCAACTGCTCAGAAGGGGTGAGAGCCGGGCCCAATGCAGCGACAATGTATTGTGCGTTAAATATAAGGACAAGAGGGATGTCCTTATGTTGACGACAATACACGGCCACAGCAGTACCCCCTGCCCAGTACGAGGTACCAGTGCAGAGACTCCCAAACCAGACTGCGTCCTCGACTATAATAAGTACATGGGAGGGGTCGATCTATCAGACCAGGTACTGGAGCCCTATAGAGCCATGCGGAAAACACGGGTGTGGTACAAAAAACTGGCCGTGCACCTCGTACAGATGGCACTGTATAATGCCTACGTGCTGTTCCGAGGTGCAGGCCACAGGGGGACATTCCTTGAATTTCAAGAGGAAGTTATCAAGGACCTAATATTTGGGGACCAGGAGGTGGGGGAGAGGCCCAGTACTTCTGGAAGCGAGGCCACAAGAATTGTACCAGGGCAGCATTTTCTCAGTGAAATTCCCTCCACTGCGACGAAGGGAAGGACCCAAAAGAGGTGCAGAGTGTGCTACAAACAGGGGATAAGAAAAGACACCATATACCAGTGTGAAACGTGCCCCACACAACCCGGCCTCTGTATAAATGAGTGTTTTAAGATCTACCACACGTCCCTGAAATTTTAATTTTTTTATTGCCCTGACGTTTTACCCTGATGTACTTCGCACAGCTTGTACATAAAGCCACATGCTAAGTCCTTCCCTTCTGAGCCCTGCGCCCTAAAAACAGTTTAGATTCACATATGGGGCATTTCCCTGTTGGGTAACATCATGGGTTACGTTTTCTCCTTCTGCCCCTGGTAAAAAATAAAAATCTGGGCCTAAACTGAGCATTATTGGAAAAATGTGAATTTTTCGTTCTCAACTCAAATTGTTAAAAAAATTCCTCAAATACCTGTGGGTTCAAACCGCTCACTACACCCCTTAAAAAATTCCCTGAGGGGTGTAGTTTTCAAAATGGGGTCAGTTGTTGGGGGTCTCAAATGCACTGGTACCTCAGGGGCACTGCAAACACTACACGGTGTCTGAAAATTATTCCAGCAAAATCTGCATTCAAAAAAAGCGCTCCTTTCTTTCTGAGCCCTGCTATGTGCCCAAACAACAGTTTACATCCACATATGGGGCATTTCCGTGCTCGAGAGTAATTGGGTAATGCATTATGGACTATGTTTTCTCCTTCTGCCCCTGGTGAAAAATGAAAATCTGGGCCTAAAGCTGAACATTATTGGAAAAATGTGAATTTTTCGTTCTCAACTCAAATTGTTAAAAAAAATTCCTCAAATACCTGTGGGTTCAAACCGCTCACTACACCCCTTAAAAAATTCCCTGAGGGGTGTAGTTTCCAAAATGGGGTCAGTTGTTGGGGGTTTCAAATGCACTGGTACCTCAGGGGCACTGTAAACACTACATGGGGTCTGAAAATTATTCCAGCAAAATCTGCATTCAAAAAGCCAAGAAGCGCTCCTATCCTTCTGAGTCCTGCCATGTGCCCATACAACAGGCTACGTCCACATATGGGGCATTTCCGTGTTCGAGAGCAACTGGGTAACGCATCATGGGGTACGTTTTTTCCTTCTGCCACTGGTAAAAAATATAAATCTGGGCCTAAAGCTGAACATTATGTGAAAAATGTGATTTTTTTGTATTGAACTCAAACTGTTAAAAAAATTCCTCAAATACCTGTGGGTTCAAACCGCTCACTACACCCCTTAAAAAATTCCCTGAGGGGTCTAGTTTCCAAAATGGGGTCAGTTGTTGGGGGTTTCAAATGCACTGGTACCTCAGGGGCACTGTAAACACTACATGGGGTCTGAAAATTATTCCAGCAAAATCTGCATTCAAAAAGCCAAGAAGCGCTCCTATCCTTCTGAGTCCTGCCATGTGCCCATACAACCGGCTACGTCCACATATGGGGCATTTCCGTGTTCGAGAGCAACTGGGTAACGCATCATGGGGTACGTTTTTTCCTTCTGCCACTGGTAAAAAATATAAATCTGGGCCTAAAGCTGAACATTATGTGAAAAATGTGAATTTTTCGTTCTCAACTCAAATTGTTAAAAAAAATTCCTCAAATACCTGTGGGTTCAAACCGCTCACTACACCCCTTAAAAAATTCCCTGAGGGGTGTAGTTTCCAAAATGGGGTCAGTTGTTGGGGGTTTCAAATGCACTGGTACCTCAGGGGCACTGTAAACACTACATGGGCTCTGAAAATTATTCCAGCAAAATCTGCATTCAAAAAGCCAAGAAGCGCTCCTATCCTTCTGAGTCCTGCCATGTGCCCATACAACAGGCTACGTCCACATATGGGGCATTTCCGTGTTCGAGAGCAACTGGGTAACGCATCATGGGGTACGTTTTTCCTTCTGCCACTGGTGAAAAATGAAAATCTGGGCCTAAAGCTAAACATTATGTGAAAAATTGGATTTTTTCGTATTGAACTCAAACTGTTAAAAAAAATTCCTCAAACATCTGTGGGTTCAAACCGCTCACTACTCCCCTTAATAAATTCCCTGAGGGGTGTAGTTTCCAAAATGGGGTCAGTTATTGGGGGTTTCAAATGTACTGCTACCTCAGGGGCACTGCAAACACTACATGGGGTCTGAAAATTATTCCTGCCAAATCTGCATTCAAAAAGACAAGAAGCGCTCCTTTCCTTCTGAGACCTACCATGTGCCCATACAACAGGCTACGTCCACATATGGGGCATTTCTAAAAACTGCGGAATCTGGGTAATACATTCCAAGTTTTGTTTCTTTGCTAACTCCTACTGTTTTATATAAAAAAAAAGGTTTTATATTGAAAATCAGTAGAAAAAAGGAACTGTTCTAATTTTTGATGCACTTTCCTTTAATTCCTGTAAAACATCTAAAGGGTTAATAAACTTTCTAAATGCCATTTTGAATACTTTGAAGGGTGCTGATTTTAAAATGGGGCAATTCATGGGGGATTCTGATATACAGGCTCGGCAAAACTATGTCTGAACTGCATTGGTCCTTAAAAAATTTAGATTTTGAAATTTGCTAGTAAATGTGAAAAATTACTGCTAAATTTATATACTTTGTGGAGTCTGCAAAAAGTAAAATAACACTTAAAAAATGATTGCTGTGTAAAGTAGGCCTATGGGAAATGTTAATTAATAACTATGTTGTGGTGTTTGACTTTCTATCTTACAAAGAAAACAATTCAAAGTTTGAAAATTGTGAATTTTTCCAAATTTTCAGTAAATTTGGATTTTTTTTCCTAATAAGGACAAAATTTATTGATGAAATTTTTTACACTAACATAAAGTACAATATGTCACGAAAAAACAATCTCAGAATCACCTTGATAAGTAAAAGCATTCAAAAGTTATTAGCACAGAAAGTGACAGATGTCAGATTTGAAAAATAAGGCTTGGTCCTTAAGCTCAAAATAGGCCATGTCATTAAGGGGTTAAATATCCAGACATATTTTGTGAATCTCTCTCAGGCAAAAGTAATGGGTGCAACAAATTCTTATCCTCTTTTGCTGACAACTTTATCTTCCAAAAGGAAGAAGAGAAAACATGGGGATCTGCTGTCTTTGACCTAATTCTTACCAACATGGAGGAAATAGTTGAGGAAGTAAGGGTGGATGGGACCTTAGGAGGCAGTGATCATGCTATCATTGAATTCTGGATAATAAGGGGAGGAAGACCTGTGAGAACTCAGGCTTCAAGGTTGGATTTCAGAAAGGCAGATTTTATTGGACTCAGAAAGAGGGTAGGAAGGATCCAATGGATGGATGTTATAAGGGCAAAAATGTCCAAGAAGGATGGGAAATCTTGCAAAATGAGATTCTCGAAGCATAATCGTTAACAATCCATAAAAGGAGAATGGAAAGCCTTTAAAGAGACCAGGATGGATGATCACAGAACTTACACACATGTTAAAAAGGAAAAAAGAAATGTTTATCAAATGGAAAGAGGTGGGCATATTTAAAGACGAATATAATGCAGTCAGCAGAAACTATAGGGCAAGTGTCAGAAAAGCTAAAGTTAATTAATTGATGCTTGCAAGAGAGTCCAAAAGCAATAAAAAGGATTTTGGTGTATGTCAAAAGCAAAAGAAAAGTCAAAGATTCTATAGGATTTTTTAAGAATAAAAAATGTGAATTGGTCAAAAATTATGTTGACAGGGCCAAAGTTTTTAATTCCTATTTTGTAACTGTTTTCTCTCAGAAAGTAAATGTAACATCTATTGATCTTCCCTGTGTTATTGAAGAAATATAATAATTCAGGCTATCTATAAACACAGAGCTGGTAGGTGAACACTTAGCTAATTAAAATGAATTCAAGTCTCCAGGTCCAGATGAATTATATCCTAGGATACTGAAGAAAGCAGCAGAGGTAATTGCTGAACTACTCGCCATAACTTGTTCTGCCGGGGGGCGGGGTGGTCACTGTCGGGCTGTTACTGTCCGATTCTGGGTGAGGTTTTGGTCGCGGTTCGGGTGTGGTTTTGGGTGCGGTTTGGGCGCAGTTCAGATGTGGTTTTGGGCACAGTTCAGGTGCGGTTGTGGATGTGGTTTGGGTGCGGGTTTGGGCGCGGTTGTGGGTGTGGTTCTGGATGCTGCTTAGGGTGCGGTTTCAGTCATGGTTTTGGGTGTGGTTTGGTTTCAGGTGTGGTCCAGGTGCGGTTTTGGGTGCTGACAAATGGATAGATGGATGGATGAATAAATGGACAGGCACAGAGACAAATACATAAATGGATGGATTGAGGGAAAGAGTGATGGAAAGACAAAGAGACAAATGGATGGACAGATTGATGGAGGGACGAATAAACAACTGGATGGAAGGATGGATGAACGACTAACAAATGGATGGATGGACGGAGAGATGGATAGATGGATGCATGGTTTTAACTTTTTTTTTTCTTTACTGCTGCTAATGCTGCCCATTCATTGCAATGGGCGGGGCCAGGAGAGATGGCTAAGGAGTTCAATGGAGGTGGGTGGGGTCTGGGCTGGGCCAGGACACTGCTGATGAGTTCAATGGAGGTGGGCGAGGCCTGAGCTGGAGCTGAGCGGGGTCAAGAGAGATTGCTTTTTTGTTCTCCTGTAATCGGGAGTGCACACACAAAGGGGAGAAAGCTTTGAAAGCTGCTATCCGCATCAGATTACAAAGACATTACAGCTGATCTGCATGCAATTTTGAGCGGCTGTATGCTGTGTGTTGCAATGCTTAGTAAAACGAAAGCATTACTATTATAAAAAAATTTCACCCTGCGTGGCGGTACAACCCCTTTAATAGCTGTTTATAAATTTCTGAGAAACTGTTACAGCATAGAGGGTTCAGTATTATATGTTATAGTTATAGGTTACTTCAGAAGGGTTGTTGATCCAGGGATTTATTCTGATTGCCTGATTTGGAGTTAGGAAGGAATTATACAGATCACCAGGAGGTTTCTAATGGCATTGTCAACAGATATCTCATCATCATATGCTCACGGTAAATTATTTTCAGGGTTGTGGGTGCTAGTATTTACTAAAGGGCCATTTACATGGGACGTTTATCACTCAAAATGTATTCAAACAAACCAAATTGAGTGATAATTGTTCAGTGTGAATGCAAAAAAATAGTTTACTATTCGTTCAATAGTCATTATCGCTGACTTTCAGTCAGCATGAAAACTATCGCTGGATTGCGGCCTTGTCGTTCTGTGTAAACGCTCCCCGCTCAGCACTTCACATAGAAGCCAGCGATCCAGCAGTGAAGTCTGTCAGTCTAAACGCTTTGCACTTAGCAGTGACGTCAGCGCTCTTGCCGTCCTTTAACCTCTTCCCGCTATAGGACGTACAGTTACATCCTATGTGGTCAGGTATGTATGAAGACAGATTGCGGGGTTTATTACAGCTGACACCCATCGGCAATAGCTGCAATCAGCTGCACGGCTGATTGGCACTATTAACCCTTTAAATGCCACTGTCAATTCTGACAGCAACATTTTAATCATCCGAACGGTGTTTGGGGATCCCGTATGGCCCTTTACCCCCCCCCCCCCGCAATGAGATGGCAGTATGCCATGCGGGTGTCATGGCAGCCGAGGGCCTTCTGGAAGGCCCCAGGGCTGTCTTAGCAGACTGCCTATCAAGTCATCCCCGTGGTATAGCTTGATAGACTGCCTGCCCGATCACAGCATGATATAATGCCATAGCATTACATCATACTGCAGGAGCGATCAAAACATCGCCAGTTGTGGTCCCTTAGGAGGACTAAAAAAGAAAGTAAAAATAAGATCACTAAAGTTTTACTAATTGTAAAAAAGAAAAAATAATAATAAAAGTTTAAATGACCCCCCTTTGCCATATGTATAATAAAAGAATCTAAATCATAAAACAAAAATACATTTTTGGTTTCGCCACATCCGTAAAAGTCCGATCTATCAAAGTAGTGCATTATTTACCCCTACGGTAAACATTGTCTGAAGAAAAAAAAATAAAGAATGTCAGAAATGCACTTTTTTGGTCACCCTGTCTCCTAGAAAAAATGCAACAAAAAGCGATCAAAAAGAAATATGCATTCCAAAATGGTACCAACGTAAACTACAGAATGTCTCACAAAAAAATAGGCCCTCCTATAACTATGTCGATGGAAAAATAAAAAAGTTATTGCGCGCAGAAGATGGCGGCAGAAAATAATTTTTAAAAATTAAATGTCTTTGAAAAAAAATAAAAGTAGTACAGCAAAAAAAAAACTATATAAGTTTGGTATCACAGTAATCATACTGACCCATAGAATAACGTTATCATGTCATTTTTGTTGCAGTTTGTGGGCTGTAGAAACAAGACGCACCGAAGGATGGCGAATGTTGTTTTTTTTACTCCACTTTTTTAAAATGTTTCTTTAATAGTACCATTGAAAAATACAACTTGTCCCGCAAAAAACAAACCCTCATACAGCGACATCGGTGGATAAATAAAGGAATTACAATTTTTTTAAAAGGGGGGAGAAATAAAAACGGAAATGGAAAAAAAAGGGTCGCGTCCTTAAGGGATTAAACAACTGTCGGCCCATATAGAAGGGCCATTAGTCTAAAGTCTCTCAATAAATACTTCCAGTTGTTTAATACTATATGTAAACCCTAGGTTAACAATAGGTATTGTAGATATATCTTGTTTGTTTTGCCTTGATGAAACGTAAAAGGAGGTTGATTGGTTTTACAAGTGGCAAGATCATTAATTTATAGATTTTGCTGTAATATTTTTTAGCAAGTAAGTTGATTTTGCTGTGCCACACACAGCATTGGTTAATCATTCATTTTTATATGGCTTTACCATGTAATAATTTGCACTACAACATAACTTTTCATTTTAATGAACCATGTTTTTGAAGAACTTGCCTCTTACAGCACACAAGGTATTAGATAAACTCTGTTTTGACTCTGTTATGGGAATAATATCATATTCCAGATTTCACCAGTCTGCTCCAAATTGGTTATAATGAGAAGCTTCATGCATGATAATGTATTTGAGCTTGACTCATGTTATCAGTAAGTCTCTAATACCCTACTGATTTATTCAAAAGAATACAATCACTTTTACGGACAAACGTTACATCACAAAATATGAGTATACAAAAAGAGTTATTGTGCTCATACAGGATTGGTTAATACAATAATATGGTAATTCACATGTTAGTAAGGTATCAAAAGTGAAAGAATTTGCGGAGAGATATAATCTTATCTGTAAGGGAGCAGCTTATCCAATCAGAATACACAACTACTGTGAGAATATGTAGGAGGCATACACATGATTCTAACACATTCTGATGTTGTACACAAACTCGTTTAACCGTTTAACTGCCAGCTATTTCCTATAGAGGTGGATATAACAATATACATACGTGTTTGCCTAGGCTGAATTAAGAAAGACATTTATTATTATTATTATTATCACTACAACTACTCTTCATTTTAATGCTGAGTGGGTTTCACGTTTGATGTCTATTTTAGTATTTCACTATTCTCATCATTCATATTCAAAACCACTTTCTGGTCCTGTTTCAACTCCCTTAATTAAGACCATGGATATTTCCCATCCTTTAATGGCATTCAAAAGGCAACCGTTAATGAAAAGAATTGTTTTCAATGCATTCCACTTCTGGAGCTTTGATGTTCACCAAGTTGCCTACTCATCACTGCACTAGAAGGTTGTCATTTCCATCATTTTTGTGTAAGTTCAAGGAGAAAGCTTTTTTGGGATTAGCAATAAATGCCCCTTGTATTTTATGTCTATCTAATCCTATGATACAGCTATGCCTTGCATCAGTCTGAAATGCTGCACAATCTGCATTTTTGGGCAGTGCTAGATCATCAAGATTTCTGAACCATCAGGATTTCACATTTAAATTATAATAATGTGAAGCCTAATATTATATTCATAGAATTATTATGTGGCCTATAGTCAATGACCACTTGACCAGCATCATTCAAAATACTCAGCCTCAGCTGAGTCTACTTAGTTGCCATGGGTTCAGTATATCCAGGAAAATGTTTAAAAGTTGCCTGTGCACCAGAGGAATTGCAGTCGGGAGATATGGTTAGCCTGCTCTTTTGCTCCATATAATCATCATTACTAGAGATGAGCGAACGTACTCGGTTCGGGTGTTTTTGCACTCGAGCACCGCTTTTTCCGAGTAACTGACTACTCGGACAAAAAGATTCGGGGGGCGCCGGGGGTGGGCGGGGTGTTGCAGAGGGGAGTGGGGGGGGGAGCTCCCCCCTGTTCCCCACTGCTACCCCCCACTCCACCACGCCGCCCCTGAATCTTTTCGTCCGAGTAGTCAGTTACTCGGAAAAGCGGTGCTCGAGTGCAAAAACACCCGAACCGTGTACGCTCGATCATCACTAATCATTACCTCTGCTTTTTTTGCTCCCAAATCCAGACGTCAACCTTTCTGACTCCTCAAGAGATTTCAAGATAACAACAACCACAATGTTTGTTTCAGGTACATTTAAAAGGCCACTCTGACAAAAACACATTTCTTGCCTGCCCCCCTCACCTGATTACCTGTCACACTCTGGAAGTCTCCTCTGTTCATTCCCTGCAGTGTATTTCCCTGAAAAGGGCCCAGGAGTTTCAGACAGAAAGAAATACCTAACTAAAGTAACACTAGCTCACTTATAAACACTGGGGGAATAGCTACATAATGAATGGGGAAAAAATCCCTGGAGTGGCCCTTCAAATAAATAATTCAAATTATGGCAATGGAATGATATTGTGAAGAGTGTATCTTACTTTACAACACTGGGTTTGTGTAGTGATAAGTCAGGCAATTTAAAGGCGCCATAGCATTTTTCATGTGGTATAATAATGGCACAGTTCCTGCTGTTTGACCAGCCTCAGGTTACCTGATGATCCTATCATGCATAAAATCATCACTATAGGCTGAGCCATATATGTTAAGAAAATTACACCACATGCTCTGTTCCGCAACTTTAAAATGCAAGGTTTGATCTGCTAAGTGCCGAGTACATTTTGAAATGGCTGAAATGCAGTTTCAAGATATGTATAACAAGATTTCTCTAATATGAAGATTTATGCAGAATTTTTGGACACTGATAAATGTATGTCAATATGCAGCAATTTCCCAGAAGTAGATTGTGATATAACTGACCTATATCTTCAGATTAGAGTCGCATAGTCCAATCCACAGCAAGCAATTTAAATAGTTTTTA
This sequence comes from Eleutherodactylus coqui, assembly GCF_035609145.1. Taxonomy (NCBI): domain Eukaryota; kingdom Metazoa; phylum Chordata; class Amphibia; order Anura; family Eleutherodactylidae; genus Eleutherodactylus; species Eleutherodactylus coqui. Next base: position 300,178,728 of record NC_089837.1, read on the forward strand.
CTTAAAATGCATAATTTTTTATGTTCTACGAAATAGGTTTCTGCACTCGATGTTTACTACAGAGCATTAATGTTCAGTTTCCAGTGTAACTTGTTTTTTCCCCCATAAGAATATATTCCTAGACGCTCAGTTTCCCAACCATAAAAATTCTTACCTTTAATTCGTTAAAGAGGTATACTCATTTTAGACAGTTCTGGCATGTCCTCATGATCAATGGACTCCTGTCACATATATCTGAACCTTATGGAATGTCTTCTCCCCTCTTCTTCCATCATCTGAGAAAGAACTGAGAAACAAATGAAATCTGCAGAGGGAAAACTTTGTAAAGTTGCATGCTACAAGTCATATAATGGCCAAAAATAGTCTTTTTTTCATGTACACACAGCAGCTTATTCTCAAAAGTCACCTGAAAGGTTAGGCATGCTTTTATGTCCAACTCTGAACACTATTTTACAGGGTAGGCATAGATTTAATCTACTTCAAAAGTTAAGCAATTTTGTAAATATAATATCTTGTACTAATTGTGAGGCACAGCATATATTATATCCCAGACCTGCCTTCACAATTCTACATGACTCAGAGATTAAATCTCACAGCACTCATTTATGGTACAATGTCTCCATATAGATTTTTCTAGTGATTTAACCCCTTAAGGACTGTCGCCTTTTTTTCTCATTTTCATTTTTTTCCTTTCCCCTTTTAAAAAATCGTAACTTCTATTTATTCATCGACGTAGCTGTCAGAGGGCTTGTTTTTTGAGGGACGAGTTGTATTTTTCAATGGTACTATTTGATGTACCTCATAATGTACTGAAAAACTAAAAAAAATTCTTAGTGGATTGAAATGGAAAAAACCCCGAAATTCTATCATCTTTGGATGCGTCTTATGGCTACGGCGTACACACTGCAACAAAAATGACATGATCACTTTATTCTATTGGGCAGTACGATTACTGCAATACCAAATTTTTTTTATTATTTTCTACTGCCATCTTCTAACAGCTAGAAGTTTTTTATTTTTTTTTGTCAACATAGTTGTGCAATGTCTCATTTTGTGCAGACTATCTTGTAGCTACCGTTAGTCCCATTCTGGAATACATACGCCATAGCATTACATCATACTGCGATTTTTCAGAAGGCACCCGGCTGCCATGACACCCGCACTGCTCCATGTGATTTCATCGCAGGGGTGCTGTAGGGGACCCCCGAAAATCGTTCAGGGGATTTAAATGCCGCTGTAAGAATTGAAAGGTTAACAGGTCTGAAGAGCCGCGCGGCTCATCGGAGCTGTTGCCGTCGGGTGTCAGCTGTAAGAAACAGCCGACACCCGGATGTATGAAAGGAGATCCCCCCCCCCCCCCCCCGCGATCTCTCTTCATACATAGACCACCGATACAGGCAGTCAAAAGGCTTATCGGCGGTCACTAAGGGGTTAAAGGGTTAACAGCTCCGATGAGCTGCACAGCTTATCAGAGCTGTTGCCGGCAGGTGTCAGCTGTAAGAAACAGCCGGCGCTTGCATTATATAGAGGAAAATCATCCCATAACCTACCTCCATACATACTCCGACGCTGCAGAACATAACTGTGTGTCCTATAGTATCAAGGGATTAAAGGGTTACCAGCTCCTATGAGCCGCGCGGCTTATCAAAGCTGGTGCCGGCAGGTGTCAGCTGTAAGAAACAGACGGCTCCCACGTTGTATGGAGGAAACTCACCCCTTTATACACACCCCGAACGTGCAGGATGTCCTGTGTCCTTAAGGGGTCAAAGTTTATCTTCCTTTTGATCTGGCATCCTGTAGTGATTGAAGGCACTGAATTGGAGCCTCAGGTGTAATAGCCGCAGGTCTGGTTAGTAGTTGAATACGAGCCAGGAGTCAGCAACGGGAGTTGCGGTACAAATGGATGAGACGAGTAGCGTAGTTGGAGGGGAAGTCAGTATTAGGAGGTTTTGCAGAAACAGCAGAGGAACAGGCAAGTGGAGCCTGATCAAATAGTGCTGTGGAGCAGAATAATCACACACTGAAAGAGTGGCAGGGCCAGGCTTTTATAGAAGTTCAATCAAGACAGAGGCGGGGTCAGGACCGGGAGGCAGGAAATAGATAACTGGGATCAAGAAACACGGCTGAGAGTCATGCAAGGGAACTGTCCACAGGCTGGATAGCTAAGTAGTGAGAGCTACTGACTGGAGCACAGGAGGTCCCCAATTCATGATACATCCAGTGTACAATACAGTTGGTGACCAGTACAGTTGCCAATGCAGTCCTATAAATTAAAATAAGACCTGTGCAACTGTACCACCCAACATGCCATGCCCAATGTCACATGATTGTAAGTAGAGGTACACCACTTTAAAAGTTATTATAAGATTGGGTGAGAAGCACCAGATTGTTTCAGCTGCAACTGTCAATGTCACACAAGTAACATTGAATGTGGGCAACTGGGTACATAATTACCATATAGAGTGACATTCATTGGGTGCAATGGCACCTTCTGTATCTTGTAGATGCACCTTATAAAGTGATGATGAATCATCTGGTAATGGAATTCTCAGTAGATCTCCAACTGGAATTCTCAGGAATGATTTATTGAATGGCAGTGCTCAGCCAATCAGAGACAGCATTTCCAGGAGGCTGGGATTTTCAATCCCCAGCCAGTAGAGATGATGAAGAACAGTGCTCGGGATCAGGAAGAAGATGCAGTGGAGCCGAACAGCACTTTTTAAATTTTTTTCCTGCAGCTAGGACTTAGTTTAGGGCTTTTACAATAGAATTTCAAAGTTGCATTGCATCTCACTAAAACCGCATTTTCGTGCAATGTGATGCAACAGAGAGGAAGGCTTCATAGCGAAACATGCACTACAAAACCTCGCGAGTCACTTGCTTATCGCAAAAGCTGCGAGGTTTTTGACTCGCAATGTCGCATGCTACAAAACATCACAAATGTAAAGGAACCCATAGGAAAGCATGGGCTGCACATACATGCAATTTGTAGCATTGTCACATTGTGAAAAATCGCACGATTTTGTCGCCTGTGTGAAAGAAGCCTAAAGGACCTATCATTACATATGTGTGGTAATCGCTAAATCTTTATGAGCATGGCTATCTTTATCTAGAAAACAGCATACTTATTGTTATGTTTATGCATTTTCATACAGTTGAAGCTGAAGGACTAACATGTTAAAAGGATACCCTTCAGTCTATGGGCACTTTGACACATACTGTACATTTACACTTACCCTTGCAGATCTTTAAGTGTCCAGCAGATGTCCTCACTTCCTAAGAGTCCTATTCAAATTATGTGCAGGACTGTCAGTTTATAAAATATCTCCCTACAGATTTGTGCTATGTCTTTGCTACATAATCTTGTCTTTTCAATGATGTTATATCTAGAGATGAGCGAACGTGTTCGTCCGAACTTGATATCCGTGCGAATATTAGGGTGTTCGGGATGTTCGTTATTCGTAACGAACACCATGCGTTGTTCGGGTTACTTTCACTTCCTTCCCTGAGACGTTAGCGCGCTTTTCTGGCCAATTGAAAGACAGGGAAGGCATTACAACTTCCCCCTGCGTCGTTCAAGCCCTATACCACCCCCCTGCAGTGAGTGGCTGGGGAGATCAGGTGTCCGCCTAATATAAAAGTCGGCCCCTCCCGCGGCTCGCCTCAGATGCCTTGTGAGTTAGTGAGGGACAGTGCTGTTTGTACCGGAGCTGCTGTAGGGAAAGAATTGGTAGTTAGTGTAGGCTTCAAGACCCCCAAAGGTCCTTATTAGGGCCACTGATAGCTGTGTGTTGGCTGCTGTTAGCAGTGGCAATTTTTTTTCTTCTCAAAATCGGCTCTGCAGAGCGTTGCACCCGGCATTAGGGACAGAAGTGTTGCATAGGCAGGGAGAGTGTTAGGAGTGAGTGTAGCCTTCAAGAACCTCAACGGTCCTTTCTAGGGCCATATTTAACCGTGTGCAGTACTGTGCTGGCTGCTGTTAGCTGTGCTGCATATTTTTTTTCTTCTCAAAATCGCCTCTGCAGAGCATTGCACCCTCCATTGATACTGCAGGGAAAGAATTGTGTAGACAGGGCCACAACACAGTTATTATTCATTGAATATACGCAGTGCGGCCTTTTGCTTGTAAAACAAGTGAAAATGATTGTATTTGTCCTGCCTCTGTCCGTCCTAAGGGCGGCGGACACGTGTCGGCTGCGTGTGCAACGTTTAAAAATCAGACGCACCCAGCTACGTTTTACTCCTGGCTTCGCCATTTGCTTTCCTTAATTTGGAAAAAAAATACCTGCTCTGCCAGAGTTAATAACTCTGCTACCCTCAAGTTCTGTGCCACATTAGCAGGGCCACAGCACAGTTATTAAACTTCTCATGTTCATTGAATATACGCAGTGCTGCCTTTTGGTGGAAAAAAACTGAAAATAATTCTATTTGTCCTGCCTCTGTCCGTCCTAAGGGCGGTGGACACGTGTCGGCTGCGTGTGCAACGTTTAAAAATCAGACGCACCCAGCTACGGTTTACTGCTGGCTTCGCCATTTGCTTTCCTTAATTGGGAAAAAAAATACCTGCTCTGTCAGAGTTAATAACTCTGCTACCCTCAAGTTCTGTGCCACATTAGCAGGGCCACAGCACAGTTATTAAACTTCTCATGTTCATTGAATATACGCAGTGCTGCCTTTTGGTGGAAAAAAACTGAAAATAATTCTATTTGTCCTGCCTCTGTCCGTCCTAAGGGCGGTGGACACGTGTCGGCTGCGTGTGCAACGTTTAAAAATCAGACGCACCCAGCTACGGTTTACTGCTGGCTTCGCCATTTGCTTTCCTTAATTGGGAAAAAAAATACCTGCTCTGCCAGAGTTATAATAACTCTGCTACCCTCACGTTCTGTGACACATTAGCAGGGCCACAGCACAGTTATTAAACTTAGATTATTCATTCACTAGAGGCAGTGGGGCCTTTCGTTTTCAAAAAAGGGAAAAATTATATTTGGCCTGCAGTCTTGCGCCAATTTATTTCCTGCCTGTGAAATCAAATCACTGGTAATACAGCATGCTGAGGGGTAGGGGTAGGCCTAGAGGACGTGGACGCGGCCGAGGACGCGGAGGGCCAAGTCAGGGTGTGGGCACAGGCCGAGCTCCTGATCCAGGTGTGTCGCAGCCGACTGCTGCGCGATTAGGAGAGAGGCACGTTTCTGGCGTCCCCACATTCATCGCCCAATTAATGGGTCCACGTGGGAGACGGTTATTAGAAAATGAGCAGTGTGAGCAGGTCCTGTCCTGGATGGCAGAAAGTGCTTCGAGCAACCTATCGTCAACACGCAGTTCTGCGCCGTCCACTGCTGCAAATCCGAATCCTCTGTCTGCTGCTCCTCCTTCCTCCCAGCCTCCTCACTCCACTACAATGACACCTGCTCACGAGCGGGAACACTCCCAGGAACTGTTCTCGGGCCCCTGCTTAGATTGGGCAGCAGCGGTTCCTCTCCCACCAGAGGAGTTTATCGTCACTGATGCCCAACCATTCGAAAGTTCCCGGGGTCCGGGGGAAGAGGCTGGGGACTTCCGCCAACTGTCTCAACAACTTTCTGTGGGTGAGGAGGACGATGACGATCAGACACAGTTGTCTTGCAGTGAGGTAGTAGTAAGGGCAGTAAGTCCGAGGGAGCAGCGCACAGAGGATTCGGAGGAAGAGCAGCAGGACGATGAGGTGACTGACCCCACCTGGTGTGCAACGCTTACTCAGGAGGACAGGTCTTCAGAGGGGGAGTCAAGGGCATCAGCAGGGCAGGTTGCAAGAGGCAGTGCGGTGGCCAGGGGTAGAGGCAGGGCCAGACCGAATAATCCACCAACTGTTTCCCAAAGCGCCCCCTCGCGCCATGCCACCCTGCAGAGGCCGAGGTGCTCTAAGGTCTGGCAGTTTTTCACAGAGACGCCTGACGACCGACGAACAGTGGTGTGCAACCTTTGTCGCGCAAAGCTCAGCCGGGGAGCCAACACCAACAGCCTCACCACCACCACCATGCGCAGACATATGATGGCCAAGCACCCCACAAGGTGGGACGAAGGCCGTTCAGCGCCTCCGGTTTGCACCCCTGCCTCTCCCCCTGTGCCCCAACCTGCCACTGAGATCCAACCCCCCTCTCAGGACACGGGCACTACCGCCTCATGGCCTGCACCCACACCCCCATCTCCGCTGTCCTCGGCCCCATCCAGCAGTGTAGTTCAGCGCACCGTCCAGCCGTCGCTTGCGCAACTGTTGGAGCGCAAGCGCAAGTACGCCGCCACGCACCCGCACGCTCAAACGTTAACCGTCCGCATAGCAAAATTCATCAGCCTTGAGATGCTGCCGTATAGGGTTGTGGAAACTGAGTCCTTCAAAAGTATCATGGAGGCGGCGGCCCCACGCTACTCAGTTCCCAGTCGCCACTACTTTTCCCGATGTGCCGTCCCAGCCCTGCACGACCACGTCTCCCGCAACATTGTACGCGCCCTCACCAACGCGGTTACTGCCACGGTCCACTTAACAACGGACACGTGGACAAGCACAGGCGGGCAGGGCCACTACATCTCCCTGACGGCACATTGGGTGAATTTAGTGGAGGCTGGGACAGAGTCAGATCCTGGGACCGCTCACGTCCTACCCACCCCCAGAATTGCGGGCCCCAGCTCAGTGGTGGTATCTGCGGAGGTGTATGCTTCCTCCACTAAAGCACCCTCCTCCTCCTCTGTCTCGCAATCAAGATGTGTTAGCAGCAGCATGTCGCCAGCAGTCGGTGTCGCGCGGTGTGGCAGCACAGCGGTGGGCAAGCGTCAGCAGGCCGTGCTGAAACTACTCAGCTTAGGCGATAAGAGGCACACGGCCCACGAACTGCTGCAGGGTCTGACACAGCAGACCGACCGCTGGCTTGCGCCGCTGAGCCTCCAACCGGGCATGGTCGTGTGTGACAACGGCCGTAACCTGGTGGCGGCTCTGCAGCTCGGCAGCCTCACGCACGTGCCATGCCTGGCCCACGTCTTTAATTTGGTGGTTCAGCGCTTTCTGAAAAGCTACCCACGCTTGTCAGACCTGCTCGTAAAGGCGCGCCGGCTCTGCGCACATTTCCGCAAGTCCCACACGGACGCTGCCACCCTGCGCACCCTGCAACATCACTTTAAGCTGCCAGTGCACCGACTGCTGTGTGACGTGCCCACACGGTGGAACTCTACGCTCCACATGTTGGCCAGGCTCTATGAACAGCGTAGAGCTATAGTCGAATACCAACTCCAACATGGGCGGCGCAGTGGGAGTCAGCCTCCTCAATTCCTTTCAGAAGAGTGGGCCTGGTTGGCAGACATCTGCCATGTCCTTGGTAATTTTGAGGAGTCTACCCAGCTGGTGAGCGGCGATGCTACAATCATTAGCGTCACCATTCCTCTGCTATGCATCTTGAGAAATTCCCTGCAAACCATAAAGGCAGCTGCTTTGCGCTCGGAAACGGGGGCGGTGGAAGACAGTATGCCGCTGGATAGTCAGGGCACCCTCCTGTCTATTTCTCAGCGCGTACAGGAGGAGGAGGCGGAGCATGAGGAGGATGAGGAGGAGGGGGAAGAGACAGCTTGGCCCGCTGCTGACGGTACACCGGCTGATTGCCTGTCATCCTTTCAGCGTGTATGGCCTGAGGAGGAGGAGGAGGAGGAGGAGGATCCTGGCAGTGATCTTCGTAGTGAAGACAGCCATGTGTTGCGTACAGGTACCCTGGCACACATGGCTGACTTCATGTTAGGATGCCTTTCTCGTGACCCTCGCATTGCACGCATTCTGGCCACGACGGATTACTGGGTGTACACACTGCTCGACCCACGCTATAAGGAGAACCTGCCCACTCTCATTCCCGAAGAGGAAAGGGGTTCGAGAGTGTTGCTATACCACAGGACCCTTGCGGACAAGCTGATGGTAAAATTCCCAGCCGACAGCGCTAGTGGCAGAAGGTGCAGTACCGAGGGCAAGGTAGCAGGGGAGGTGCGGAGATCGAGCAGCATGTACATCCCAGGCAGTGAACAGTCTTTAAGGGCCTGGCCAGCTTTATGGCTCCCCACCAAGACTGTGTCACCGCTCCCCAGTCAAGGCTGAGTCGGCGGGAGCACTGTAAAAGGATGGTGAGGGAGTACGTAGCCGATCGCACGACCATCCTCGGTGACGCCTCTGCCCCCTACAACTACTGGGTGTCGAAGCTGGACACGTGGCCTGAACTAGCGCTGTATGCCCTGGAGGTGCTTGCTTGTCCTGCGGCTAGCGTCTTGTCGGAGAGGGTGTTTAGTGTGGCTGGGGGAATCATCACAGATAAGCGTAGCCGCTTGTCAACCAACAGTGCCGACAGGCTAACACTCATCAAGATGAACAAAGGCTGGATTTCCCCAGACTTCTGTTCTCCACCAGCGGACAGCAGCGATACGTAAGCAATACGTAGGCTGCACCCGCGGATGGAAGCTACGTTCTCTCTCACCATCCAAAACGGGGACATTTCTGCTTCATCAATCTGTGTCTAATATTCCTCCTCCTCCTTCTGCTCCTCCTCCTGAAACCTCACGTAATCACGCTGAACGGGCAATTTTTCTTAGCGCCACAAGGCTCACTCAAATAATTTTTCTGAACAATTTTTATAAGTTTCAATGCGCTTAAAAGCGTTGGAACTTTAACTTGAACCAATTTTTCGTTACACTGGGCTGCCTCCAGGCCTAGTTACCACTTAAGCCACATTAACCAAAGCGATTCACCTGCCATCTTGGTTGGGCATGGCCAATTTTTACTGAGGTACATTAGTACTGTTGGTACACCAATTTTTTGGGGCCCTCACCTACAGTGTAATCATAGCAATTTGTATGTTCTTCGCCTGCACTCATGGTACAGAAAGGTGTGTGGGGTTGGCCTACACTTTAGCTACATAAATGTAACTTGGGCCTTGGCTATACTAAGGCTACTGAAATGGAACTAAGACTGCGCTCCCACTATACTGCTGCTTCAGAATTGTTACTGGGGCCTGTCTTGAGTGCTACTATTGCTGACATGGAACGAAGACTGCGCTCCCGCTATACTGCTGCTTCGGAATTGTTACTGGGGCCTGTCTTGAGTGCTACTATTGCTGACATGGAACGAAGACTGTGCTCCCGCTATACTGCTGCTTCGGAATTGTTACTGGGGCCTGTCTTGAGTGCTACTATTGCTGACATGGAACGAAGACTGCGCTCCCGCTATACTGCTGCTTCGGAATTGTTACTGGGGCCTGTCTTGAGTGCTACTATTGCTGACATGGAACGAAGACTGCGCTCCCGCTATACTGCTGCTTCGGAATTGTTACTGGGGCCTGTCTTGAGTGCTACTATTGCTGACATGGAACGAAGACTGCGCTCCCGCTATACTGCTGCTTCGGAATTGTTACTGGGGCCTGTCTTGAGTGCTACTATTGCTGACATGGAACGAAGACTGCGCTCCCGCTATACTGCTGCTTCGGAATTGTTACTGGGGCCTGTCTTGAGTGCTACTATTGCTGACATGGAACGAAGACTGCGCTCCTCCTATAATGCTGCTAGTGATATGTTAGTGGGGCCTGTCCTAATGCTACGGCTGAAATGTTACGAATTCTGGGCTCTGCCTATACCGCTGCTAATGGTATGTCTCTGGGGTGTGGAAACAGAGGCTTCCCAAAGACATGATGGCGGCGAGGCCATTTCCCACCAACGCGGTTACTGTTAAGGTGCATATAACCACGGACACGTGGAGAGGACACGTAGTGCCTCAAAAACATCCCCCTCCTCCTCCAACAGGGAAAACATTCTTGGCAAATGCCTTTGCATTGGTTCGTCTGGTGGCAGTCCAAGAATTTCACCTTTACCGACACAACAAGAGAGCCCCGACACCATCCCCCCGCCACGGCCCACTTAATCCTGGCCGCATTCCGAAAACCAACAAAATACAACCGTGCTACTAGATCCGCAGTCACCACCACATTACCACCAACGCGGTTACTGTTAAGGTGCATATAACCACGGACACATGGAGAGGACACGTAGTGCCTCAAAAACATCCCCCTCCTCCTCCAACAGGGAAAACATTATTGGCAAATGCCTTTGCATTGGTTCGTCTGGTGGCAGTCCAAGAATTTCACCTTTACCGACACAACAAGAGAGCCCCCACACCATCCCCCCGCCACGGCCCACTTAATCCTGGCCGTATTCCGAAAACCAACAAAATACAACCGTGCTACTAGGTCCGCAGTCACCACCACATTACCACCAACGCGGTTACTGTTAAGGTACATATTACCAGTCTGACTGGGGCATGCAGACACCTTGACAGAATGAATAGTGTGTGGCACATAGGTTCCCCATTGCTATGCCCACGTGTGCAGCTCCTGATGGCGGTGGCACAGGATTATATTTCTCATTGCTTCTGTACAGCATTGTGGGCTATCGCCCCGCCCCTTTTAAAGAGGGTCGCTGCCTAGCCGTGCCAACCCTCTGCAGTGTGTGCCTGCGGTTCCTCCTCATGGCAGACGCACTTCTAAATAGACATGATGGTGGTGTGGCATGAGGGCAGCTGAAGGCTGCGCAGGGACACTTTGGTGTGCGCTGTGGGGGGGAGGGGGGGCGGTTGGTCAGCATGTAACCCAGGAGAAGTGGCAGCGGAGTGTCATCCAGGCAGTGATTGTGCTTTGTTGTAGCTAGTGTGGTGCTTAGCAAAGGTATGCCATGCTAATGAGGGCTTTTCAGAAGTAAAAGTTGTTGGGAGGGGGGGGGGGGCCACTCTTGCCGGTATTGTGGCTTAATAGTGGGACCTGTGAACTTGAGATGCAGCCCAACATGTAGCCCCTCGCCTGCCCTATCCGTTTCTGTGTCATTCCCATCACTTTCTTGAATTGCCCAGATTTTCACACATGAAAACCTTAGCGAGCATCGGCGAAATACAAAAATGCTCTGGTCGCCCATTGACTTCAATGGGGTTCGTTATTCGAAAGGAACCCTCGAACATCGCGGGAAGTTCGTTTCGAATAACGAACACCCGAACATTTTGGTGTTCGCTCATCTCTAGTTATATCTGTTTATGAAATCATGTAAGGATGCTTTTGCACGGAACTATGATCTTTTGGATTCCCGCGATCCAGATAGAATCTGAACAATTATCGTTCAGTGTAAGTGAATGCACCGACTTAACAACAAATGAGAATTTGTTTGCTTCTTGTTCGTCATTCAGTTTCTGCATGCAGAAAACTAAACGATGGATTGTTCCGTGTAAGCAGGCAGTCGGTCACTTATGAATGACTGCCTGCTTACTATAAATGGAGGCTGGTGGGCAAGAACGCTCCCCCAATCCACTCCGCCTCCATTCAGTCAGCGATGCTCATTTCTGTGTAAAAGCAGAGGAACAAATACCACTGGGACGATCTGTTGGGCATCTGTGCCCGACAGATTGTTCCGTGTAAAAGGGCTCTCTCACACACGACAGTTTTTTACCGCATATTACACGCACGAGTTTTGCGCACATTATACGTGGTAACAAACTTTAAATTACTTTCAATGCTGCCTCAAACACACAGTGTGCAAATTGCGCATGCAAAAAGGAACGTGGAATGCCATGTCTTGGTGACCATAAGATTTGTAGGCAATACACTGCGCACTGCTCCGTGCTCCTTGTGCTGGAGATACGTAAATGCTTGTGTATGAGAGTCCTTAGTAGGCCTTGTTTATACAGTTAAGTTACAAGGGAAGAAAACAACATGGACTCTGAGGATAACAGCCTTGGAGTGAAATTGCATGCGTTAATCTTTGTTTCTTCTGTTGATTCATATATATCCTCTTCCGTTTCCTTCACTTGTCTTATGTTCTTCAGATTTGTGCACTGCACTCACCAGCTTCATATGGGTTCCAGATGCAATATGATTGAACAGCACATGTACATGAATGACTTTGCTACTTGGCCTGAAACTTACTTGTGCTTTCCTCCCTAATTGATATTGTTCCTGATATAATTATCTCTAATATGCCATATATAAATGAAAACAATTCCTGTGTTCTATTTGTAACACTATTAATCATAGGCTTGCATGGGAGAACATGTAAATAGATACAGTATCTAGCAGAACTCAGTGTGCATTGCACATTGATGGACTATATCATGAGATCAAATCAAAGTTATTGTGCTAAATGAAACTGCAGTAATAATAAAGAATTAGGAATAATATGTAAATGTGACATATGTGGCTATGTTTATACTCACATGTAAATGGTCACTAATGGATCCCACTGACTTCAAAGAGTCTTCTGACTGCAAAAATGGCACTGCATGTTGCACTCTTTTCGTCCCTCTGAAGCTCGGAATGCATATTTGAACACAGCCTAATTTCAGTTGATATGTCTGTAAATGATATTTCTTTGAGTCTTAAATTATGTTGTCAGAGCCTGATGATTATGCAATGATAAATGGCACTACATACGCTCTACTTATCTCTTTATGCAGAAACAATCTGATGCAGATAACATTAGCAGGAAATTCTTCCGTGTCAACCACTGATTGACTGTCAGGTAGTGCTCACTACATGTATATTATTATACATTAGATTATTAGCAGTATATGTTATTAACAGCTCTGTGTTCCTGCTTCAGCAAAACAGTAGTCAACCTGGTGATTTCTATATACTTATGTTTTAATGTGGTTGGTGCCATATACAGTAAGATATGTATACAGTGTGCACATATACAGTGGTGCCTCGGCTTGCAAGTGCCTCAGCTTGTAAGCTTCTTGACTTGCGAGCAGGCTCTCTCCTGAAATTTTGCTCTGATTAAGGCCTTTTGTCCATGGCAAAATAACATTTAAAATCCGCTGCGTTTCTCCCGCACGCGTGATCCGCGCCCCATAGGGATGCATTGGACACCCGCAGGTAGTTCAATACCTGCGGATGTCATTTTCCCCTGAGGTGCAGATTGCATGTGCGGGAAAACACCCGCAGCATGCTCCATTTTATTGCGGGTCTCCCGTGGGGACGGCTCCCGCAGGCTTCTATTGAAGCTCATGGAAGCCGTCTGGATCCGCGGCACACCCGCAGCTGAATTTCTGCTCTCCGGTGCGGGAGAGCGGGAGCTAAAAAAAAATAGAGTGCACGGCACTTGTGCGCGGCACGCTGCCGGTGTGCGGAACACATCCGCCGGGTCGAAGAAAGAAGATCTGGCCGCAATGGAGGGCAGATCTGCAGCATCTGGACAGGTAAGTAATTCTTCTTTTTAGGCCTCATGTCTGCTGGAAAGGAGGGACCCGCTGCGGGATTCTGCATGGAGAATCCGCGGCGGGCCTGATTTTCCCCATGGACATGAGGCCTTAGGAGCAAAAACTCGGGTTACGAGCCTGCTCGCAAGTCAAGAAGCTTGCAAGCTGAGGCTCGGGAGGTAGGGCGGGTGTCTAGTACACATCTACCGCCGGCGTTCTGGTGCTCGCGATGGACCGTGGCGCTGCTGCAGGGTGCCGCGTCCTCCTACACACCAACAGAGCATTTCTTTCTGGAAGCGGGGCTTGAGGACCCCCCCTTCGGCAAGCTAATGCTCTGATTCGGTAATCCAGCGCCATGTCAGCCATTGAAAGCCGGCACTGGGTTAACCAATCACAGCCATTCAATTATGTCATTGAATGGCTGTGATTGGTTAACCCAGATCCGAGAGCATTAGCTTGCTGGAGGTGGGGAATTAAAGCCCCGCTTCCAGGAAGAAATGCTCTGTCGGCGTGAAGGAAGACACAGCGGCAGGACAAGGATGCAGCGGTGGCAAGAAGGAGGAGGAAGGAGGAGGAAGCAGGAGCAGCAGGAGGAGGAGAAGGAAGAAGCAGGAAGAGGAGGAAGCAGGAGCAGCAGGAGGAGGAGGAAGAAGCAGGAGAAGGAGGAGGATTAGGAAGCATAAGCAGCAGGAAGAGGATGAAGCAGGAGCAGCAGGAGGAGGAGGAACAGTAGGAAGCAGGTGCAGCAGAAGGAGGAGGAAGCAGGAACAGCAGGAGGAGGAGAAGCAGCAGGATGAAGACGAGGAGGCATCAGGAGCAGAAGGAAGAGGAGGAGCAAGAGGAAGCAGGAGCAGCAGGAGGAGGAGAAGCAGCAGAAGGAAGACGAGAAGGCAGCAGGAGCAGCAGGACGAGGATGAGAATAAGGACACGGCAGCAGGAGCAGCAGCAGCAGGAGGAGGACGAGAACAAGGAAACAGCAGCAGGAGGAGGCAGCAGGATGAGAACGAGGACGCAGCAGCAGCAGGAGAAGAATAAGAACAAGGATGCAGCAGCAGCCGCCACCCACGCGAGGACCGGAACGCTGGCGGTAGGTGAGTATTGATGTTTGGTTTTTTTACATGTAGTGTACTTAGGGCTTATTTTTGTGGAGGTCCGGAACAGATTAATGGCATTTCAATTCATTTTAATGGGGGGAATATTGATTTGAGATGAGTGTTTTGGGTTAAGAGCTCTGTGTGTATATATATATATATATAGTTATCTAGGCATATGTATATATCTGTCCATAGATCAATAGATAGATAATATGTAGTGGATATAAAAAGTGTACACACCCCTGTTAAAAAGACATATTTTGTCAGGTTAAAAAAAGCCAACAAAGATGAATCGTTACAGATTTATTTCTACCTTCAATGTGACCCGTTATCTGTACAATTACATTGGTAAACAAACTGAATTTTTTAGGCTGGAAAAATAAAAATAACAAAACTAAAATGATGTAGTCGCATAAATGTGAACATCCTCTTATATTTGGGGATGTGGTTGGGTTCAGAATTAGCCAATCACATTTAAAGTCATGTTAAATAGCAGTCAGTACTCCGCTGCCATCATTTACAGGGATTCTGATTTCCCCCATATAAAGTTCACCTCTTCTAGTAGGATTTTCCTGGCATTTTCTTAGTTGCATTTTTCAGCAAAAGCCATAAAGAGCTTACAATACATCAAAAGGATCTGATTGTTGGAAGGTATCAGTCAGGAGAAGGGAACCAAGGCATTACATGTACAATGGAACAGTGAGGAGAGGTTCCTCAAGAAGTGGATTACATTTGGCACAACAGTAACATTACCAAAAACTGGACATCCCTCAAGAATTGATGAAAAGACCAAAGGAAAATTGGAGTTGCAAGAATTTCTGGCAAGTACTGGTTGTGTAGTGCATGTCACAACCATCTCCCGTATTCTTCATATGTCTGGGCTGTGGGGTAGGAGGGCAAGATGAAAACCTTTTCTAACAAAGAAAAACATGTTTTGCCAAAACCTACATCATGTCTACCAAAAGTATGGGGGAGAACATGTTATGTCTGATGAGAACAAGGGGGAACTTTTTGCATTAATTCCAAAAGGTATATATAGTGGAAAACCAAAACTGTGTATCCCGAAAAAAAACACCATACCCGCAGTGAAGATGGTGGGGGCAGCATTATGCTTTGGAGCTGTTTTCCGGCTGCTGGAACTGGTGCTTTAGTCAAGGTGGAAGAAATTATGTTACAACTATCAGACCACTTTGGCACAAACCTTCAGGCCTCTGCTAAAAAGCTGAAGGTGAAGAGGAATTTCACCTTTCAGCACCACAATGACCCAAAGCATGCCTCCAAATCAACAAAAGAATAGCTTAACCAGAAGAAAATTAAAGTTTTGGAATGGCTCAGCAAGGAGTTGGAAAAAAGAGGTGGGAAGATAGCAGCTGCCCGATCTTCCCCACACAATATGTTCACTACATGCGGGGAAGATAGGGCATGTTCTGTATTTTTTCGGCCATGGTATTCACGGCTGAGAAATCTCTAGAGTGAAAAAAAACTGACTGAACTCCTATTGAGATCAGAGCTTAAAGAAGAACTGTGGTGAGGGGGGATTGTGGCAATCCACCACACTGCCACTGATCTGCTGTGAAGAATCTAGCTCAGTAGCTCTTCTGCACTTTTTATGGTCTTCAGGTCACATGACCAGCACTCTGCTCAATGCTCTGTGTAGTGCAGTTAATGGGGTAGATTTATGATACCCCAAAAAAGAAAAATGGTTGCCTATAGCAACTAATCACAGAGCTGCTTTCATTTTTAAGAGCAGAATATTGTGTGACTGGCTACTGGTTTTCTTTTGGCGCTCCCATGCTCTCCTGCAACCAAGTAAAAAGAAATTGGTGGTGAGGACAAGAGCAGCAGAGTTGGATTGGCAGAAGATCAGAGCACTGAGTATAATTAACTCTTTTTTAAAATTTTTAACCATTTCCTGCCTTCTCTGCAATTTTTAATAACTCCTTTAAGGGCGCCCACCCACTGGCGATTTTTTTTTCTTTGCGTTTTGCGTTTTTTCTCAAGAGCAATTAGAATTGAATGTACTCCTGTCCACTGGCGGTTTTTTTTGCGTTGCGTTGCGTTTTTTAACATAGGAACTGTCAGTTGCATATGTGTCCTTATTTTTCTCCTAATGCACCCATGAAAGTCAATGGAAATCAATGGAAAAGCCGCGAAAACGCCGCGAAAACGCGGCAAAAAACGCCGCGGAAAGCGCGGGAAAAACGCGGCATTTTTCACGCACGAAAATCGCAAACGCCAGTGGGTGGGCGCCCTTAGGCTGTGTTTCTGCAGAACATTAACACAGTAAATTTGAGTGATCTTATGAAAACCCTTTCGCGCAGTGTGGTTTAAAACTGCTTAGTTTTCAGGATGTTTTTTTAAAATAAATACCAACATTAAAGTCTGCATGTAAAATTTGAAATTGCGGTTCCAGGAGGCTTTTACACTGACTTGCCAAAAGTCATGGGATAGCAGTATGTAAATTGATTATGATGTGGTGTAACTTCAGGTGATGGCTTGGGAACCCCTACACCTGTATAGGCTGTGAGGTTGTTAGGTTGTGTGTCTGGGACCTGCAGTTCTACAGGTTTCAATGAGCACAGCTTCACAGGTGAGGATTAATTGAGCTGGCTGGGTGTGGTTTCTCTAGCCAATCCACTCTGTTCTGCTGCAGATAAATACAAGCGTCTCTTGATAGAAGATGCTGGTCATTTTAGTTCTTTCTCTGTGTTAATCCCACTCAGAGCTGGTTTGGTGTATGGTTGTCTGAAGTGTCTCTCCTTCTCTGAGGACTGTCTGGACACCTGCTGTCCCTCCCCTCCTTGCGTTCTGGAGTGCGTGCATTGAGTAGCATGTGGTACGATGACCACACAGGTTCCTCACTTTCCCTTGGCAGGTGTGGCCTCCAGATATCTGATTTCCTATGTGTATGTCAGATGGGTGATGCCTGACACTGGTCCCTGTTATGTCAGCATGATGGCTGACTCTCTATTCCCCTGGTGTGAGGACACTTGTACTAGCTATGGTTTACTATCTGTATGCATTTGAGTTCTGGGTGGGGTTCTTGTTCTGTGTAGTATGCATAACCTTGTGTGTTGGTGTGAACAGTGACATGTTTTGTATTTCTGTGCTAGTGGCCAGACATGAGGTGTGAACTGTCGTGTTCTGTGTTTAGTGTGTGTGTGAACAGTGTTGTGTCCTGTGTTTTGTGCATCTCTCCTGGTTTCGAATCAAGGATAGCCAGGTCCTAGATGAAGACAGTGCAGCTGTCCTTATTGTGACAATTACCCCGCTTTTAGGCAGGGGTGCCCCACCTTTTTTAATTAGTAAGGGGCAGGAGTCCTTCCATCTTTACCTGGAGAGGTGTAATTGGTTCTTGCAATTACTTTAAGTGTAGTTGTGGTTTTATTAGGACACCATCCTACATCTGTACTGAGGCGTGGTGCTTTAGTGCACCGCATGGATGTAACAGAGGTTTTATATTGCAAATGAGGTTGAACATGGGCTAGCATGCTCATGGCAAGGCAAAGTGAATTATCTGAGTTCGAATGAGGCACAATAGTGGATATCAGAAGAATGGGACATTCAATTTCCAGAGTTTTGGAGGCATTTAACATTCCTTGATTCACATTGTCATGTGTGTACTGGGAAAAGATCATAGAAGGCATTACCACTCACAGTGGTCAACACAGTGGCTGCCCATGCATGCTTAATGATAGTAATCCACACGACTGATTAGAATTCTCTGTGTGAATAGACAAGCGACTCTGGCAGAAATCACATCCACATTCAAGGCTAAAGGTCCCACATGCATATCAAAAAGATTGCTGCAGCATTCTTTAACTTCCATGGGATATGGGAGCAGAGAACTCACAAAAGTACCTCTATTAACACTATGACTCCGAACACAGCTCCTCACCTGGGCTTCTGAGGTTGCTAACTGGACCCCAGTAGATTGTCAACATGCAATATCGTTGATGAGTCCAGTACCAATTGGTTTGGGCAGATAGTAGGGTTTTTAGAATCATAGAATGGTAGAGTTGGAAGGGACCTCCACGGTCATCTGGTCCAACCCCCTGCTCAGTGCAGGATTCACTAAATCATCCCAGACAGATAATGTCCAGCCTTTGTTTGAAGACTTCCATTGAAGGAGAACTCACCATCTTGCGTGGTAACATGTTCCACTCATTGATCACCCTCACTGTCAAAAAGTTTTTCTCCAATATCTAATCTGTGCCGCCTCTCTTTCAGTTTCATCCCATTGCTGCTAGTCTTCCCTTGTTCAAATGAGAATAGGGCTGGTCCCTCTGTACTATGACAGCCCTTCAGATATTTGTAGACAACTATTAGGTCTCCTATCAGCCTTTTTATTTGTAAGTAAAACATTCCCAAATCCTTTAACCGTTCCTCATAAGTCATTATTTGCAGACCACCCACCATTCTGGTAGCTCCTCTCTGAACTTCTTCCAAAGGTTCATGAACAGGTTCATATACAGTGAATTCCCAATGAAGCTGTGGACCCCAGTTGTCAACAAGGCACCATGCAGACTGGTGGTGATTCCATACTGGTGTGGGGTGTGTTCTCATGGCATGCGTTGGGTCCACTGGTCATCCTAAACACGTCATTGACTGATGCCCACTATGTTTCCCTTATTGGTGACCATTTGCTACCCTTCATAGACTTCATGTTCCCCAACAATTATGAGATATACCAACAAGATAATGCAATGTACAATCAGGCCCAAGTTGTCTAGAACGGGTTTGAGGAGCATTCTGGAAAGTTTCTACAAGTAGTGTGACTTGCACTTTCATCTTACAAGAGACCAATCGAGAATTTATGGGATGTGGTGGTGAGGTCTATTTGCACCCAAAATCCTGCACTTACAAATACCATGAAGTTGTGGGTGGCTGCCCAGATGGTATGGCTCAACTTCCCTCCAGAAGACTTCCATCCATTTGTGGAATCAATGCCATAATGAGTTGCTACACTTTGCCAGGCTAGAGGGTGGTTGTCCTACAAGATATTAGTTCCTGTCCAATGACGTATGGCATGTCAGTGTATAAAACTGTTGTAAAACACAGCAATAACTATATGTTTTTACATGTATTTTTACTACCGTATATAGTAATGGTTTTCTTTTGTGCTTTGTGTTAGTGTACTCTAAGGCCATTCTCATACATGCGTTCAGTTAAACACGTTCGAAACTGCGGCATTTTACTGTGATTCCGAGCAACGTTTTTAAACGCATTGGAATAGTGTTTTACAGCCCTTTCTAACACACCTCATCATTGTGAAGGGTGATGAAGTGCATTAAAAAAAAGCTAAAATGTGTGAAAATAGAAAAGACAGTGCTTGAAAATTAGTGGCCTGTGAGACCCTATTGAAATGAATAAGACCATTTATTAGTGCAGGGCTTGGGGGCTTCCGTAAAAAGTGACCAGTGTGAGAGTGGCCCAAAAGGCCCTGTGGCATATTTTTGCCTATGTGTTGTGACTACACACAGGGTTATATTTTCCATGTTTCATCTTGCTTCTTTTTCTATTTTGTTGTTTATTATCGTTCCATAATACTAACAACTGAGTTTTATGAATAAAATAATGACATCCAGGGAGACTAGTTTTTTGTGAGTGTAATCACACAGTGTAAGTCATTAAAAAATACATAGCAGAGGTTGCATTAGTTCATCCTCTAATTTATTGAGCTTTTATTTATTATTACATTGTTAAATGATGCACAAATAAGACGCACAAACTTTAATATGACATTTATTTCACATAATTCATAAAATTTTTTACAACTTTCTTTTCCAGCATGTAATAATTAACAAGCCATATTTACATTATTTAGTTGAGTTTTTATAAATTAAAGCTTGAGAAAAAGAAATATACACCTCAAACATTCTTTATACAAGTATTGTTCCCTGATATGAAGTTTAAAGTCATTCATTACAAGACTAAATCTGTATTTCCTGATTTGACTTCCATGAATATATATATAGAGAGAGAGAGAGCGAGCACAAAATACATTGATTGTCACCAGGAAAACTATGACATGAGATTATTAATACTGAGACAAAATCTATTTAAAATAACTTTATCCACAGCTGTGTATGTCTATCTGTACTGTACAGGCTTGAGCAATGAGAAAGGTTGACTGACGCTAGTCTAGATCTGTGAAAAAATATTTTGCCATATTTCTAGTCACCTTCTGCGTACTTGAATTATTATCCTATTTGTACAAGGAAAGTTTACCACACATATTTGTGTTGTAGATATAAAGAGATTTAATGAGGGCATCTTAGGATATGATCTATAATGCTACAGCATATTCCTGTACAGGCAATGGTGATTTATTTGCCACAAGGCTACTATAAGAGAAAATAGTTGACCAGTTGAACTAGTTAACCATTAATTCAAGGGCCATATTCATGTCTTTCTATATATTCAGACTATCCTTACATTGTTTGTCATCACAGCTGTGTGATTTGCAGTAGACACAGTTCTGGATGCTTAGGCTGGGTTCACACGGGGCAGAATTGCTGCGGAATTTCTGTGCAGACTCTCTGCACGGAAATTCCGGCGGCAATCTTAAACCCGAACCTAAGCAGCAAAGTGGACGAGATTTGCAAAAATCTCATGCGCACACTGCGGACAAGCCGTTGTGGCCAAGCCACGATGAAACTGACATGCAGTGTGGAGCTCAAAGCTACCGCATGTCAATTGTATCGCTGTTTCCACTGTGGGCTTTCTCCTTTCTATGGAGATGGATGGCCACAGTGGAATACAGGCGGCAAAGCCGCTTCAAAGCCCGCACCGAATGGCACGGATTTTGAAGCTGCCATTCTGCTGCAGGGAAATCTCGTAGAATTTCTGTGCGGTCCCATCCATTTCTGGGTCATCCAAATGTAGCGTAAATGCTGCAGATTTTTATCATCCATTTTGCCAGCGCAAAATCTGCAACATTTTACAGTACAAGCAATGTGGGTGAGATTTCAATAAACCTTATCCACACATTCACTGAGGATTGGCCACCACCACACATGGACATACCATTAGTATACTCTGGATAGGAGTTAAAATGCTAAACCTTGAAAAGTGGTACAACTACTATTGGGTTCCCAGATCTCAATTCTTTTAACTCTTTCCTTTCCAGAGCACACCGCTTAGTGCTCAAGACATCTTGAAACACTTTGGTCAATACATTTTCTACTTGAAATATCTGTACTGTTTTTTTTACAACGTTGCTTCATTGTCCCTCTAATGGAAACAAGATGGCTATATGCACTATAATGATATGCTTGTACACCATGCATAGATTTAGATGTACTGTACAATAAATAATGCTAGTAATTGCCTCAAAAAATACAAGCAGTTATGATTGAAATAGTAGGCACTTTGTTTACAGCATACTGTACACCTTCCAATACAATGATATCTGTCACACAACTATTGTATTTATTTTACAACTTTTTACTGCCCTTAATAAATGGTCCTTAATATCTTTCTCACTTCATTGTGTTTATAGGTGATGCAGGAATAGTCAGCTTACCTCAGCCAGTGCGCAGAAATTAAAATCTCCAGGGTAATCAATAAAAAGATTGAAAAACAACATTGTAGCAAATAAAATGTGTTCTTTTTTTCATATCCAATTTTAAAATCTTCATCATCCATGAAGCAGCCTGCAAATGTATGTATGTAGAGATGGCATGTATAAACTTCTATGAGGCCTCAATGTAACTACTTATGTCACTGATTAATAACATGGATAGTAAGTTTAAAAAAACCCCAAAGTGTTCATTTAGTATAGACTCTGCACAAATCAGACAGAAAAAAAATTGTGGCATGCCCTATTGAATGCTTTATTACAGATTCATTCTCCCCAGGACGCAGCATATGACAGCACATGGAATGCTTTTGGCTCTATAATATAAGTTTGCAGGGTCTCTGGGTGCCTCCATTCAGCCACTGGTGGCTCTGCCATGTACACAAGATCTAAGATTCCAATTAGAGATGAGCGAGCATACTCGCTAAGGACAATTACTCGAGCATTGTCCATAGCAAGTACCTGCCTGCTCGGAAGAAAAGATTCAGGTGTTGGCGGGGGGCGGGGAGGAATGAAGGGGAGATCTCTCTCTCCCTCTCTCCCCCCCCCCCCCCCCGCTCCCACCTGCTCACTTCTGCAACTCACCACTCACCTGCACCCGAATCTTTTCTTCCGAGCGGGGTGATACTCGCTATGGACAATGCTCGCTCGAGTAATTGTCCTTAGCGAGTATGCTCGCTCATCTCTAGTTCTAATCTAAGCTCCACCATTAGGTTAGAATTAGCCTCTACAAAAGGAAGTAATAGAAACTAAATCTGATCTGTCATTGTGGGTTATTAAAATATAGGTTTATCCTACCAGCACCAAATAAATAAAATGGTTGTGAATATATAATGCAATTTAAGAAACAATGTAAAATGAATCCTTAAAAAATATGAATCCCTATATACAAACGCATAAATAAAAAACTAGTACATCTTTTCAAAATAATGCATATTAAAAGGAAGCAAAAATAGTGCAAAGCCAATATTTTAAAGAAAATATTTTAATAGTCCTTTGAAATAAAGCTAACCATATATATTAATATTGACACGTTTCTTGTGCCAAATATGCTATGATATGTATGGTGTTACTGTACCTATACCCAAAGTCAAGATCACAACTACAGTGTATTGACAATGAAAAGTGTGACATACGAGAGTCCTACATTGGACTAGACCACATTTACAGTCCTTACAGGAATTGTAAGGTTAATATATAAAACAATACAGGTTAGAATAATGAGCTTCTTGCTTGGCTTACATAAAATCCTGCATTGATCACTTGTGGCATAATGCATTGTTGCATAGGACAACAAAAGGAAAGAAACTGGTGGAAATTTAAGTGTTGCACCCGATAAAGATGCAGAAAACTTATGCAACTTGGATCCAAGTATGAAGGGTATTGGATAATTAAAAATTGGATGAAGTATGTGTATCAGTATGCATATTATGGGTCTCTTTGTTATGCAAAATGCTACATTTTTTAGTTTATAAGTTGTAAAGTGTGCTTTGTATACAGGTTATTTTTTTATCCACAGAATGTCAGTGACCAGGTATGCCAAATCGGAGAGTTTGAACTTTCGTCCACCTAAATGTTTGACTTTGTGAAAGGTCGGATAATTGGTATGTTTGAAATGGGGGCATCATGTCATGAAATCTGCCAAAGGACTGGCTGTAAAGCAATGTTAGTACAGAGAGTGGTTATTCAGTGGACACTGGAAATCTCCAGTACTGGCAGACATGGCACACGTAGAAGAAAAATGCCATATGACGACCGCCAAATTTTGCAGATGGCAGTTACTGATAGATAAGTGACTGCAGCATAGATTTGGACAGTGGTTGGCGTCAGAGTCACCCCACTAACAATTGTAAACCAATTCCCTGAAGCTGGATTATATTCTTGGACCCCCATGCACTGTGTTCTGTTAACCCTATTTTGCTGCCAGCAACGATTAACCTGGGGTACTGCCACATGAAACTGAACACATGAATTGAGAACATTTGTGTTTAATGATAAGTTCCAATTCTCTGTGGGGAAAAGTTTTGAAGATAGCGCCCGCCCAGCTGTGATTTCAGAGCATGACAGAGTTCCAATCCCTGGAGTCATGGTTTGTGAGGGTTGGGGGGGCAATCGTTTATGGCAGCAGGACTGAGTTGGTGGTTGTTGAAGGCATAATGACTGCTCACTAGTATGGGGACAGAGTGATACACCCTGTTGTCATACCCTTCATGACCACTAACCAGAATGGTGTCTTCCAACAGGATAATGCCTGTTCACATACTGCAGCCATCACAAGACATGCCTTGCAAGGTATCAGGATCATGGATTGTCCCACGTGATTCCCAGATGTATCCCCAATAGAGCATGTCTGGGACACCATAGGTAGGTGCATTACATCACATGGCCACTTACCAAAAACTGTACAACTGATTGCACAAGCCAGGCAGGCATGGAGAGACCCCAACAAGATATCCAAACACTTACTGATTCAATGATTGCAAGGATCCAAGAATGTATAGGTGCTAATGGTGGGCACACTTCTTACTGAAACCTATACCGAATAGTAATTAACTTTGTCTGATTCATTCCAATTTGCTATAATTTGTTCTGGGTATTACTCTGCATGTATCTACCATGTTTCATAACATTCCACCAATTCCCTCTGGGTGTAACACTTTCAATTTCCACCAGTGTATATATAAACAACATAGAAAAGTGAGAAAAAAAAGCGAAAAACTGGCAACGCAGATTTGGTTCAATTGACCCTAAATGAATCACCTAATCATTTGACTTTTTAGCTGTCTATAATCTCTGTGTGAGAAAGAAGTATGAATACTTGTCCCTCAGGCAAAGTTCTCACCCACCAAATGTAGAAAAACTTAGACATTTATAATTGCTGTGTTTTATGAGGGTCCGCTCAAAACAATTCACTATTGTTATATAATTTGATCCTTTTCTGTGTAGCGATTTTCATTTGTGTTCAGGACTTTACAAGATCCATTACATTTATACAACACATACTATCACGGAATACATTAATGGTGACAACCAGCCCCTTTTTCATGAAGCTACTTAGATGGTTGTCGCAGCCCCATCTCTGTATCTAGCATCACCATATGCAGTAATAGTACGTATTGTGTATATAGCTAAATGATTTCTACACCCACATTTTTTCATCAGCTTCAAGGCCTTTTAAAAAGAGAATTCATCCAAAAAGTGGACTTTACGTCAATAAATCTATGTATTACTAGTAGTTTAGGCAGACTGGCTCAGGTAGCTGAGGAAATATCTAAAAGGTACAATGGGAAGGTTAAAAACTTGTTCTGAAAGAGAACTAACTGAGTATGAAAATAGAAATGTCTTTAATTGATAAGTTTTAAATATAATGGTTTTTTTTTACATTTGACTCCTGTGGTTTGATCTGTATTCGTGAAATCTCACCTAAACATCTTTACATTACACATTTTCCTCTTTTCTACTTTTCCTTATGTAGCAATTTCAATTGCTATAGTTTTATAGTAATCTCTACTTTATTTAATTTTCACATATATTCCTCAGTTTTTAACAGAATACGCCCCAATACACAGACACAAGGAACCCTTCTGAAGAGGTTCTCATTGGATTTCATTCGAGCTCTAACGTGTTAAATCCTTCATCTTCACAAGTGATGTAGTTTTCTTGTTGAGATGATAATGCTCAAACAGTGATTGGTCTTTCTAGAAGTAAAACAAGGTCTACTTTTGCAGACGTATCTAGTAGATATTGTAGCCTGTAATATATCTGTGTGTGTATTCTGCTGTAATGAGTACCTTTTAATCCGTCTATATATTGGCCAGTCTTTCCTAAAGATTTTATAGCATCATTTGGAATTATATAACATCAGTCTTCATATTTTGAAAATCTTAGTATGGCCTCCAGACTACTTCATCAATTCTACTGCTTGTTAGACTGGTGGGAGAATTACTATGACTTCCATCTGCATCAACTCCATCATTCTGGTTGGTCAAGTTGTGGTTCATCAAGTTGTTTCCTGCTGTCACACTAGTACAAGAAGATAGCATTCTTGAAGGAGAACGTTCACCTGCAACCATAGAGAACTGATATGATCCAGAAGATGTGCCATAGTATAAATGATATGGAGATGCATTGCTTTGGAATGGTCCACTTTGATTTTGAGATGATCCAGGATATGGAGGTGGAAGGTAAGTGGGATGGAAACGTGTGGCAGTAGGCATACCTGTCACACTAATTCCTCCAATTCCAGTTGTCGAGGGAGATGCAGTATAGGAAAAGGCAGAGGACATAGCACCAGAGTAATGTACGCGCGTATCTGGAAATCTGGACTCTGTGAGAGATGGTAAAGTGGGAAAGGTGCGCTCAAACTGTCGAGGGTCTGGGAATGGACTTAGATCTGTTGCTAAAATGATAAAGAAAAATAATCATTAGTTTCAATGAAATATTAACACTTTTAAAGTAAAACTATAGGACAAGATATCTTTATCATAACAGTGCTTTGGTTACTATAGGATACATTTGACTTTTCTCTGCATTAGCTTTACGTTTAGAAGACCTGTTGTCTGTATGGAGCTTTTAGGTAGAGTTGGACAGCTGGCTTTTTAAATGTTTAGAAAGCAAGCATTTAGTATTTGCCGCTTGTCAATATAACATTAAGAAATCTAAACTTTGAAGCACAACCTAGGGTATGGTACAGAGAGGTGATCAATTATAATATCATACTGACACAACTTGCTACCAGTCAGTGGTATCAGTGTCAACTCAGAACGTTATAGTTCTACTACATGTGGGGGTGCATATTCAGAAGCAAAGCAAAAAGCTTGTGGGTCCCAGATCATAGGTAATGTTATTTAAAATGCATGTATGTTCCCATATTATTGTATATCAGAATTTTCTTTAATTAGTTCACATCCAAGGGCAAGATGTAAGGAAAAGGATTTATTTAGAAGCGGAAGCCAATGTGTAGCAGTTTAGTAGACAACGATGTAAAACATGTAAGTACATTCAGAGGCGTAACTTGAAGCTCCCGGGCCCCGATGCAAAACTTGTAACAGGGCCCCCAACTATAATGCTTTACCTATAGTACTGGGTTCCCTAAATGGAGAAGAGAGGCCTTATGGGCCCCCTAAGGCTACTGGGCCCGGGTGCAACCGCATCCCCTGCATCCTCTATAGTTATGCCCCTGAGTACATTATTACTGTGACTACTAATTGTAGAAGCAATTTTACAACTATACTTTTCTCCCATTGATAAGTGGATAAGTGTATGTAAAAATAGATCCAGCACTCATATTACAGAAAAATAGTAACAGTAACTTGTAGGCAGTTAACTTACTTCTGAGGGAGGTCTCATTGGCCTTGAGACCCCCCCAAAAGACAAATATGGAACAGGCAAAGGTATTATTTGATGCCTTTAATTAGTGCAAAGCAGGGTAGTACAGAGTGGGTATACAAAGATACAGGTAACAGGATGGTATGCAACGCATTTCAAGATTTCAGTGCCCCTTTCTCAAGCATAAGGAAAATGCCCCCTTAATTGCACAGTGGGAACCTTGCTCACTTCATTCTGTGACTTTCCATTTCATACTTAAAGAGACGATATAGCTGACGTGATGCATGTGTAGGTGCATATTGTATTTTTGTATATTTAGCCTTGCCCGCTCCTAAATTGTCCCATGTAGTACAGCCTGCTGGCTGGAGAATTGAATTGCACTTTCATTTTGCCAATCAAAATATTTCAAGGATATGTTTATTTTCTTCTCAAAATCACACCAGCTGCTTCACCAAGTGAATGAGCCCATTTATTCTTAAGAATTTGACCATTGTAAGACTGAGCCCAGGGACCAAGAACTTCTAAATCTGACCTGATCTATGTAGGAAATGTCAATGTTTTGGATTAGGGGAGCAGCAAGGTGTGGTATGTATATAAATTAGAAGCCATATAGAGGTCACCGTTTCTGATTAATAGTGTCCATGTTATTAGCTTTTGGTACATTAATAATGCTGAAAATAAATCTAATATGCTTGCTTTCCACATGAAGGTTGGCCTTGCACACAGTACTTAATTTGAGGCAAGTGGAATGTATCTCAGGTAGATGTCACATTTCCAGTCAATGCATATGACTTTTATTTTTCCCTGTAAAGGTCATGTTGAGTCATGCAATCCTATGGAGGCATCTGTCATATGATCTCTGATTTCATTTTACAGCCCTAAAGAGCCCTAAGATATTACGCCTAGTGCCCAGAATCTCACATTACAGAGATCCCCACATTCAATTGTTTCTGTGTGCTCTGCCTCTGCTAGTAACCCATGGTGCACACTTATCTTCAGGGTCAACCAAAACTTCTTTGAATGAGTCACATTTTGATGCTCTTTGATTCTTCTCTTTCATAATACATATTAAACATTATGGTTTGGGGAACCGGGGGTTATTTAGTGAGTGTAGATGTACTCTCTAGCATCCTTTTGTAGGGACATCTTCCAGCTCTTTGGTAATAAAGTCCATTTGCATTTTAAGCATATTATTCATATTTAGAAAGTAATCTGAGCTCATCAATGGGATAAGAGCCTCTAATGTCTGGAGGTTGCATTGCATATTATCCACACAAGTAAATGTACATCTCCTAGCATTTTTGAGTAGCATTTTTAGCTAAGGAGTAGTAATTTGCAGCAATAGAAATTAACTATATATAGGCATACATGGTGTTAAAAGCTCATTATCCATGCAAGAAAACATTATTATAACTTCTAAAAATGCTTCTCTGCATAAATAGTGATTTTAGGAAACCTATGTTACATAATATACTGAATGTAAGGAAGTGATGTTGTGTGACTAAGAAATGTGTGAAGTCATATGTGACTATGCCCTAAAATGAAGGCACAG
Source organism: Eleutherodactylus coqui (assembly GCF_035609145.1). Taxonomy (NCBI): domain Eukaryota; kingdom Metazoa; phylum Chordata; class Amphibia; order Anura; family Eleutherodactylidae; genus Eleutherodactylus; species Eleutherodactylus coqui. The sequence continues at coordinate 300,207,512 of NC_089837.1, forward strand.
AAGAGCAGTTGCCCCTATAAGTTAAGTGTTAACCCCCACAAGTTAGTAGTGACTCCTCTCTTCTTGCACACTATAGTAATGCTAATAGTTCTACTGTTAAAGTGACCCTCCAGACCTGGAAAACTAAAGATGGCCAAACCGCTGTGCATAGTTTGCAACAGTAGTCTAAGACACTACATGCTGCTCTGACTGGTCAGCACTGCCCAAGTGGACAGCAATGGTTAATTAAAGCAGGTGTAGTGGCTTGGACTAATGATGCAAACTAATACCCAATATGCATCAGGCAGTCAGAGAAGCTGGTGTGGCCATCTTTGTTTCTCCAGGCCAGGAGGGTCACTTTAATCTATTAGTGATGATCTTAAGTCCCGTCTTCAATCCTCCATGGGCCATGAGGCAGTGTGTGTAATGCCAATCATCCTCCTCTATCTCCCCTACCCTGGTTTCACCTACTGTGACATGGTGGAGTAGGACAGACAGGGGAGGATGATTGGTGATATACATACTGCTGCATGGTGTGCAGAGGATGGAAGGACTAAATGTGCATACTCATACTATCATCATACTATTTGTACTATGTGCACACCCATTTTGAAATCTTCAAATAATCTATGTCAAACTACGTTGTCCAAAACGCATAGCCAGCACCTTTCTCTTGATATGTTCGCAGCTCAGCCAATTCATAAATCCAGCCTCCACAATGTGATCGCTGTGATTGGTTCTTCAAATACTGTGTCTCAGCCAATCACTGCAGCGCTCAAAGAATCACTCACAGCCATTACTTTCTGGAGGCGAGATTTATGAATCCCATAACCACAAAGTGATCTTGTATGAGTCGTCGAGAACTGCTAAACTGAGCCTGCTAGGTAATGTATTCCTATTTTTTTAATGTAATGTTATTATTTTCAAGGTAAGGCTTATATTTCAAGTCTTCATGAAAATCTTGAAAAATCAGGCTAGGGCTTATTTTAAAGGTAGGTCGTATTTCAAAGTATAATGGAAATATGAGTGTGAACAAAGTATGAATAGTATAATTTATACTATTCATACTATGTGTATACATCCAGTTCCCAGTATTTTTTTGCAAGATAACAATGCACCATGGTCAGGACACTGCCAACCACATTGACAAACTCAGCACATGTCTGACAACTCTAGATTAGCAGCGTCCCCCTACCGTGCCAGTGTAATAGCCCCACAGCACTGCCCAGTTCCATCCCATGAATCAGAGACTGCAGTCATAAACCATGCCCATCTGTGAGCAGTGGCTCCCAAGCTATCCAATCCTAGTGCCTGCTATAAGGTGCCCTCCCTCTGTTAGTTAAGAACTCCTCTGCTGTCAGCACCCAGATGGGCCATTCAGCTGCAGTACTAGCAGAGACTCATGCGTAGAAATTCACCAGGGTGCTTTCAAATTGATGCCTGTACAGGTGTTATTGCAACCTTTGCTCATGCCTACATTTGCATCTACAGCACAACTTGCATACAGTATCTTTTCCAGAGAACTATGAAAATGGTCACTGTCACATACAGGATGATAAAATGGAATATAGCAGAACTTTGAAATGTTTCTAAAGTACCATTAATAAGCGCTATCATTTTTTGTGTAATATAAATATCCAGCACTGTTCCATTTAAAGTATAAGCTTTAAATTGACTCTAATGTACTAACATTACATAACAGGAAAATCTAAAGCAAAAAGAGTTAAATAATATCTCAATATTCTAATAATGTCGGATGCTGGTAGACTTATTATAACTATTTATTTACTGTAGAATTTCAAGCCTCCACAGTAAAGACAACTTGCAGAATTTCTGTTCCCTCATTCCGCTGGATTTTAACCAAACCCCAGACTTGCTTTTCTGTGGTTCTACAGTGCTTTGCCGAATAGCTAGATATATGGAAGTCATTAACAATTTAACTGCTTGTGACTTTAAGAGAGGACTGTACCCACATACACAGTGACACATAATTGTTCCAGCACATACCTATTAAATGGTTATTGCTGGATTGCTTAAAGTATATATATATATATATATATATATATATGCAGTATGATACATAATAACATCATAGATGCCCAGAAAATAACTCACGCTTTCCCCCCATAAACTGTTCTCTCTAAGTTGTTTGCTCTGGAGATGCTGATACCTGCAATTTGGCATAGCTGCTATTGGTTATTGACCTTATTACAATGTTATTTTAACTCTTCTCATTCCAAATGACACAGTTTAGAGGAAAGAGTGCTGCCAAGATTCTTTATCATAACAACAATGTATAAATTCAATACATAGAGGTATTTGAAGACATAGGCTATGCTTTTATCTGAGTATATGCTGTATGTAAAAGTCTATTAAATTCCCAAAGTAAATATGGACTAGGCCATAGTATTATGCTAACATTCTGGAAATTTCCAACTTGTGCTGTCATTAGATATTGGTCCTAAAATAATGGTGTATATTGTGTCTCTCATAGTTAGATTCTTGTGGGGAACTGGAAATTCCAATGCTTGCTACTAGATGTCAGCGCCAATTACGGTAAGGCAGCTGTATAATGTTCAGGCCAACTGTATCCTAAAAGGACAAGTTTTTACTAAAATCAACTTGTGAAAAACATTTAAATTAGATGTAGCTCTACAGAACAGTCATGTATGTAAAGAATATAGAGGGGGAAATTCTTGCCTTTAGTATTTGTTTGAAGTACTCAATTCCCTTTTAATCCTAAAGCATATAAACTACAATAAAGCACAGGCCATACTTGCGCAGACATGGCTCAAATAAGTGAGTTGTTTTCTCTCCTTAAGGGCTCCTGCACACTGGTGAGAGCTATATTGGGATGTGATTAACCACCCGATATCGCTCTCACAATCTTTTGGAAGCCCTGGATGTGAGACGTTTTCACAGGGAAACAGCCTCCCATCCCTGCAGGGCTGAAGGAATTTCCTGCTGTGGCTGTCACAGCCACGGCAGGAGGTAGTGATCTTCTCCCATTGATTTCAATTGGGCCAGTGGCAGCAACACTAGCCCAATGAAATTAATGGGAGAGGATGAGGTTTTTTGGGGGGGGGGAGGGGGGGGGGGCTTTAAATATAAGCCCTACCCCGAAAATAATCCATAGCTGTAGAAAAAAAAAAAAAATAAATAATACATCACCTTAAAAGCACTATCATCTCCGGCGCGTCTTCTAGCAGGTCCCTGGAACTCTTCTTCAGCTTTGTGGCTGGGGATTGAAAAATCCCCGCCTCCTGAAAGCGCTGCCTCTGATTGGCAGATTGCCTCATCCTGCAGAACCCCTAAACGCGCTGCACAGCACGCCTGCATCTACCTGTCAACTTTACGTGTTAAAGTTTGTGAATGTATATCACTTGGAAAAAATAAATCCTGCCATTAGAAGATTTGAGGCAATCCTCCATTTTTTTCTGAGAAAGCCTTCACCTGGTTCTGCCATATGACGTTTTAGGGGGATCTCGAGGACAGGGACCTCCCACAGAAGTAAGTCACTTTGCACAAGTGCCTTTTTATCTTGGTTCCTATGAGTGTGGATTCATTGTTTTCCTTCATATGCATTGCTTTTTCCCTGGACTGCGGACATGGTCTGGAGCTCCTTCCTTGGCGACTCTCCAACTATCATGGATGTACTTAGTACATAGGATACCAAAACACTTTTTGGGCCTTTGGGACGTTTCCTTGACTTGCGGTTCGCTTATCATTTAGGCGAAACCGCAAGCCCTTGGTGAGTCCTCTCTCTTGTTTTCTATTGTGTCTTTACATTTACCTTGAGTGCTGCCCTTAAATATTGTTTTTAACAGTCATTTCTATTCCTGGTTTAAAAACTGAAGAGACCCTCAAGAAATATGGATGCTATAAGTAATGTCTAATCTGCATATTTTTCTGTGTGTTTCAAATACTAATATATGATATGGACTCCATTTACTAGACAATGAATTACTGTACTGTGCTCTGAATATTCTTATACACACAATGATCTGACTAAACTTTATCCACATACTAAAGCTCATGCTGGGTATGTAGGCAACAATCTGATCATTGAATGATGCTTAACAATTATAGCAACAGTACAATGATCCTTCAAGTTGTAATCCTCAGAATACAGTATTTTCAACATACAACCGTCTATTCCCAGGCCATTGTAACTTGAAACCAGATTCAACATACAGCGCCACAAACAGTCCAGATCTGTGACTTGTGCACCTTGCTGGAAAATCCCGACAATCAGAATGAACATTTTATTGATAAAATACTTGTAAGTACAGTGCGGTACTATATGTTTTGCACTCTCCTTTACCTGTCTTTGGAAAAGCTGATCTTTTGGAAATCTGATGAGGGCGGGTCCATGTTATTTTCTTGGTGCACTCTCTGTTCTGTACAAGACCCTGAAGAAGCTCCTGTCCTGTACTTACAAAGTGATTCATATTTTCCAGCAGCTCTTTCTGACTTATATGTAAGAACTTGATTTTTCTTAATTTTTTTATCTTCCTTTTGTATTACTTTTGGCTCATATTTTGGAAGCTACAGAACCAATTACAGTTTTCCATAGAGTTATGGTTTCAACATACAATAATTGCAACATACAGTGGTCGTCCTGGAACCAATTAATAGTGCAGATTGATGGACTAATTTAAATTGTATATTAAATATTTGAGAATATGATTGTTATTAAGCAAATAGCTCTTTTTGGTAATTTTTATATAAAAACACAACAGGACTATCGGTATTTTATATTTCCTGAAATTGTGCTGAGTTCCCCTCTGCAAGTTATGTATTGCCATCTACAATGTCTGCAAGTAGGACACAAATTGGCTAAAAACTTCTCTATTGCTTACAGTTTGGTTGTCAAGAAAGCCAGGGTTGGGGTAGGAATAAGAAATGACCTTTTTACTATAATACAATGTTTTAATATCACGTAGCACAAAAACACTATTTAAGCAGACCCGCCTTTTACGGACTTCAAGAAGAGGTCTCGAAGACTTCAAATGTATCCTCAGAGTGTATATGTTAATAAATAAACAATGTTTTTTGATCCAGAGCACGTGTCTTCATCAAGTGAATAGTCCAATATTCTGCATAGCCTTGACTGAAGAAGCATACAGAGTCACAGATGGACTGACGGATTGCCTGGAACATGCCCTCTTCTGATATCATGTATGGCACATGACGTGCCCTGCTGGTATGTACTTTATGAAATATGTTGGATTACTATACATAGTATTGTGGAAATTACATGCTGGATAAATACTTGAGTGTATAGCAGTATGTTCAGCAGAGTAGGGGGAACATATAAGTACATTTCTAGAACCTATATACACAGGGTATTTTAACATTTTCTGAAATCTTCTTCAGATACAATTCCACCAATGAACTTCAAACTTTAAGAGATCCTGTCACTGGCTATGAGCACCATAAACTAAGGTACAGTGCTCATAGGGCAGGTTCCCAGGAGCCAAGGGAGGCATTTTTATACTTACCCGCCTCCCACGTTGTCAGGCCCAAAAGTGAGCATGGACCTTGCATTTAGCATGTGTAGACCGCGCTATTGGACTTTGCACGCTGTATGTGCACGCTTCTGTTGATCTTTATGAAAGTGCATGCGCATAGCCTGCTTTGAGTTTGATAACAAGGTCTGCGCGCTAAATACGTGTACCGCATACCAACTTCCGGGGCTGACAGTGTGGGCACTGGGAGACGCGTAAATATAAAAAATACCTCCTTGGGCTGCCGATTATGGTGCTCATAGCTGATAACAGGTTCCCTTTAAGCTTCTGTTTGTCCCTTAGAAATTTATGTACTACTTCCTATTCCTTGTTTTTCTCACCTTTTACAATATATACCTTCTACACCTTTTTTCCCCTTGCCTTTAACCAAATGTTATTTTTAACATTTCTGTTGTTTTATTAACTCCTATCTAGATCATGCCAACTAATCTTTCTTTGCACAGTATTTACTCTTTAAAAAATTAGGTAAATCTCTAAAGCGTCATCTAAAGTTAGATTTCCAGCTTTGGATTTGAATCTCTTATATATTAGACTTTTTACTTAGAGGTTCTCCAGGACATGTGTCTACCATTTGTCCCTATTAAACTGAATGTTAGTGAACACTAACTTTAAAGGGGTTCTGACATGAATAATTTTTTTATGTTTTAGCAGCCATTGTTCCCTGGTGTGCCTAATGGACCCAGGGAACCCATGGGTTAATGGCTGCTAAAGCATAAAAATCTTATACTTACCTGTTCATCTGTTGTTGTTGACATGGGGGGTCATCTCCCGGCAGCATATTAGCACTTTCTGCTTAGGTTAAGCAGCCTGACTAGAGCCACCTGATTGGTGCACGCTGTGCAGTCACGTGGTGCCGAAGAGCCAATCAGGTGGCTCTAATCAGCAGCGCTGCTTAACCTAAGCAGAAAGTGCTAGTATGCCTCCCGGCAGGCAGTCTTCTTCCTCCAGCAGCCGCGCCGCTCCGGGATCGCGCGCATGCGCAGTGGAGAGGTGCCCTCTGACAGGAGTCAGGACGGGCTGCGTCTCCACTGCGCATGCTCAGCACTCCGGAGTTCAGCCAGGACGGACGGGCCGCCCACAGCAAGCACTGCTTGTGACGTGCTTGCTGTGGCGGTCCGTCCGTTGACCTCGGAAGTGCCTGACGGACGGACCAGAGCAGGAAGCGGTCTTTTTGACCGCTCCTGCTCTGCTTTAAAGGCACAGAAGAAGATGCCGGCTGGAGGGGACATGCCTGGCGATCGGGCCAGGCCAGGCAAGGTGAGTACAAATTTTTTTTTTTCATGTCAGAACCCCTTTAACTTACTAGCTCATAGAAAAGAGATATATGGTACAAATATTTTGCATAACATCCTCTTTCCTCTTTCCTATATGACTTTTTCTATTTGTTGTTATACATGAGAGGGCATCAAAAAGGGCAATAACTTATTCAGGCTTTTTGACCAAATTAAGTGCTCCTTTGCCATAGGAAAAAAACATTGTGGGACCAACTTAACATAATGCTACTCTTAGTGTGACCGCAGAATCAGAAATACATGTGTGCCCTTAAACACACAGATACACACACATTCACGTGCTCGCCTTTCAGTAGTACAGGCTTTCCAATGACAGCTCAGCAGTGTTTTGTTTAATTGCATGCCAAATACCTCTAGCCTGGGGACATTTCCCATAGAGATGAAAAACCCCTTGTTTAAACTCCCAAAATATTGTTAACAGTTACACTGCCAGAAAAGTGACAAAAGGCATCTTTTAGCTTTGAGTAAGCAATGTGCGATAGTTGCTAATACTTTCAACAAGTTATCCACAGCCTCAGCTCATACTATGTCATGAAGTATTTCAGACTGTAGTATGTGTGTCTGTAATTTATAGTAACTACCACAAAACATCAGCCTCCTCATCTCTACATGCGCAGAATCTAGACATGGTAATTGGTCCCTGTATTCTGTTAATGCTTTAGATAAGGGGAGTGCAGACGTGAAGAATTTGGTATCTCCACACCTGAACTATTTCACAAATCACTCAAAAACCCCATTAAAGCCGGCTGCACATGGGCATATTTGCATTGCAGACTCCGGAGCGGATGTCTGCCTATGAATTCCACAGCAAATACTGCCGATAGCATACAATGGAAAAACACTTTTTCCTGCACATAAGCGGAAATCAATTGCAATTTTTCGCTCATGGAGGTAAGAACATAGCATGCTCTAATTTTAAGTGGATTCCACCTGTGGTCCTTCCATAATCGACATTGCGAAAAGGTCACGGATTCAGCACTGCCTAGCGACAGTGTGCGAAAATCTGTACTGTGCATGTCCGATGGCTCGCCATGCGGACCATCCACAGTACAGAAGAAGAAGAAGAATGACAGATACGCGGGATCACTGGCCGGGCACAGGGTTGGATTCCAATGCAGGCTCCCGCATGCGGAATTCAACCCGGTCGTGTGCAGCCAGCCTAACAATTGCATTTTTTGGTCAGTGGGTCCAAAACACGGAATATATAGAAAAGGTACAAAATAATCTTTCCATACCAAACCTTTTCATATAACTTTTTCTGTTTTCACTATTTATGTTTCACTCTTTATCTTGGCTTTCAAATAATGAATCAATGTAGCAAAAATCGTGTGGACAGTGATTAATAAGGACAGCGCTTGGCCACAAATATGCTAGTATGTGAGGGGGCTTAAGATGGATAAAAGCAGGGCATTTAACCTGTAAATCCTGTACTAAATGATCAAGTGCAACCAATAGCATTGTCCAAGAGATGTCATCAGTACTTATTTATGTCTTTCTCCTCTTATATTTCCCACTAAAAGGGGTATGATAAATATGTATAACATCAATAATTGATCATCCATCTTACCTTGTATTTGTGTTTGAGCTTGGTTGCTAAATGGGTTTGGGTTAGTCAATGATGGTCTTGGATTAGGATTGGGTTGAACCCTTATACCCTGTCTCCGTATAAGCTCCAGATCACCGTAGCGCTCAGAGAAATGCTTGCTTGCCTGCTCTTCATGCTTTTGCCGGTGTCCTAAAACATTCAGATATGATCAGTGAAAGAACATTTACTGCTAAAATGAAGAAGTCACTAGTATATAAAAGCCCTTGTGACACCCTCTTTTGTAATTATACATTTTTCTACGAAATATGGTTGGCAGCCATCATGTCTACCATTATAGATTACACAGGGAATGTAACCCAGTCCCTGGAATAGCAAGTTTAAATACATATGTATCAGTATTGAAGGGGTGCATGCATCAATGCAAATTTGGAATGCAAGATTTTCGAAAGCTTGATGAGCACCCTGGTGGGAATTATAAGAGTATGCATACACTAATTTGGGGCAGAAACTCCTGCAACTGTAAACAAAATCTGTTTTAAAATCCACACTATTTGGTATGGATTTGCCACAGATTTTTCTGCTGTGGAAAACCCCAGCACGTTCGTGAACAGCTGAGGCAGGCTTCAATTTATTTTTCTGGTACAGTGTACTGTACAGGATCATGAAGGCCCACCTTTCTAGTCATGTAACTAGAACCCTATGAACCCCAGAGCAAACTTGAGACTACCGCCTTCCAGCAGCATTCCCAAAAGTGGGTTATGCAGCAAAATGACATTTTCTCAAGTAGCCATTAAAATGAAAGTGCTTTTAGCTGTGGTGCATCTAAGTGTGTCTTTTTCCTCATTTTGTACTATTTGGGTGATCATTTGGGGGCTTTGGAAGCGATTTCTAATTTTCTATAGAGTTATGATCTCAAGCTACAAGTTTCAACTTGCAATGGTTGCCCTAGAACGAATTATTATTGTACTTGAGGGACGTCTGTATTTCTGCAGCATGGATTTCTGAAAACCTCATTCAGATGAATCGAACAGTCGCAGAAAGTTCTGCTTCAAATCTGCCATGTGTAAGTATAACCTAATAACATTCATACTGGTTAGTAACTCGCGAATATTATTTAATATGATGCAAAGAAACCTAAGCAATGATTGAATAGATTTTAACTTCTTGACAGAAGACTTAAAGAAGATCGGTCTGGTCCTCACACAAAAGTAAGACTGACTACATCCTTTCAGACTAATTCCAGCATTGATGTTATTTCTCTTTTAACCCTACTATTAATCTGAAATTACTTCCCTTAGTTTTGGAACTTAATACTAGTCAAATATCATGTGGTCAGTCTCCACTGCCTAGTGTTAAGGCCCATTAACACTGAAAGATAATCTCTCAAAAATCTCTTAAATGATAGTTTGAGTGACAGTTTTGAATGATCATTTTTGCATAACTCTAAGTAGCTAATTAGCTACTTAAGAGTTTATGCAGGCGGAGCAGAATACCACTGTGATAGCTCTGAGAACAAAGCAGCGGTTTTGTATATGCAAACAGCTGCATTGTTCTCAGAGCTTTTCGCTGGTGTCCCGCTGAGAACTGCCAGCGGGATACTAGCTGAAAAAATACTATCAGCGCCGCCCACTGAGAAAATCAGCGTGTGGCGCTGATAACTGTCATGGGTGACTTTTAGCTTGCTTGGAATCACCAATGAATGAATAGTGCACGAATAGTGCGCGATGGCAACGCATTTAGACACAACGACTATCGCTCAAAAGATGGCTTTTGAGCGAATTTTGAGCAATAATTGGTGTGTCTAAATGGGCCTTTAGTGGCGGACCTGATGTTTGAGTGACAGTGAGTGGTGTTGACCTCCCTCATGACAATTAACTAGTATCAGGCTCTGAAACCCTTTAAAAATGTTCTCCAGATATTTGGATATTTGATATCCTTAGCACAGGTCAATATCAGATCAGCATCTTCATTAATTAGCTGATTGAAGGGGCCGCAGCAAGCACTGCATCCCCTTACTAGGCACAGCTTCTTACATTGTGTAAAGGCTGTACCTGGTACTGCAGAGAGCTGCAGCTCAGTTCCATTCAAGCAAAGAAGACTGAGCTGCAGTACTAGGCACAGCTGCTACAAAATGTAAGATGTAATGAGCCATATGTATTTTATGGTAGTCACTAAGAGGCCTTAGGCTAGGCTGATGTACAAATGCAGTGGCCTAGTGTAAAGCCAGTATGGGAGTCATGTGCCTGGAAGAGCTTGGGCTCCACTGCCTACTGATAGCTGGGCTCCTCTTCTAAAGGCCAGAAGTATTGATAACTCCAATCCCAGCAAGTAAGTGATTGACAGCCGGCGGGGGGCTTCCCCTGTTGCTCATCAGCATCCAGCAATTCAAACATGGGGTATGGTTGGATTTTTATAGCAACCAGAGGCCTGATTAAGGCCTCCAGGGCTGCCATGCAAGCCAATCTATTAGACCCTGCCTATTAGACCATGTAAATAGAAAACAGAAAAAATTTACGGTACATATCAAATATGATTGGCATACAAAATTACAGGCCTAGACATGGCTCTGGCATGACTAATGTTTTGTAAACAGCTTTGTATTCATTTTAATCTAATTAAAAATCAATATTCATCCAAAATTAAATGTTCTTGCTGTCTACAGTAGACAGTATTATGGAATAAGGAAAAAAGTTAGGGTATTCTCTTTACAAAATATTCTGTATGCATACCAAATTAGGAGCAAGGAAATTAAATTGTAGTCTTGTTTTGCAATTAATAATCCTGTAGGGAGATTTGTGATGTCATATACTCCTGCATATCCTTTTTCTTTGCTATTAAAATCCCTGTCACTAGTGCCGATAAAAAGTTTAATGGTAGCTCATGAATATGCTCATATGATCATTGGGAAGAAAAGCGTGAATGAAAAGTGTATTAATTCTCTGTTAGTAGCTTTAGGGAAACATTAAGACTATCCTACTCCTGTTTGAATGTTAACTTGAACTTGTATGCCACTTGTAAGGGTTCTTTGACATCAATCTTATTGTCCATTTATCCTTACTGAATTTTGTGCAGGCTCTTTGTCAACCATAGTGCCTGCAGAAAGATTAATATTCCCACTTCTGAAGTGGGAAGATATATGCCAAAAGGATTAAATGATTTGGTCACACTAAATTCTTTTGCTTGAGAGTGAAATCTTTCACTCTTTCTCTTAAGCATTCAGACCAATTATAGAAAGTCACATTTTCTACTGGAAGGGATATACCCGTTTTCTATCCTTTTATATAAATGCTTAGTATTAAAACACTAAATTTATGTACATAGTGTATTGCTCATCGCTTCAGGTTGTAATTTCCTACAATACACCTACAGTCATAATGGTCAGTATCAAGCAAAACTTTTCCATGACTTAAGAAATAAAACTTTGCCCTCTAATATCACTTCAAGTCAAACTTAAAAATTCCCTTTTTGACTGGCTAACTTTTTTCCAGTCTTCTAGTCTTTGTACCATGAATATAGCTGCCGAGATTTCAGAACACTACAATCCTGTGAGAATGACATAGCATATGTCATCAATAGAAGATTGTTGGGGTTCCGACTCGCCCCCTCCACCCCACTGATTAGCTCTTTGCAGAGGCTGTGGCATTCTGGTGAGTCCTACAATTTATTAATTGTATGCCCGGTATGACTCGAGCTCCATCCCATTCATTCGAATGCGACTGGGCTGCATATAGGCTATGTCACCGATGGACATGATCTCACAGGCCTGAGATCATGCCGTGGCACCTTCAAGTGGGGGTTTAGACCCCCAGGGAGTCAGACCTTCACCAATCTGATATTGATGACCTATCCTGATAGTTATGTGCAACTACTTTAAATATTAGAATTCACCAAGTAGCACTGTAACCACATAGGAGCATGAGGAGCATGGCAACACATGGACCCATTAAAGCCTGTGAGGCTATACACACAAGTGATTATTCACATGGACCGCAACCCTGTCAGTTTTTTTTAGCTGGACAGAAAAGCACAATGTATAAGAGCCTGAATGGACAGGAAAGTTCAGCACGGTACATTCTGTTTTATATTTACAATATTTACGTTTTTTTTAAGATTTGTAGTATTTATGGGGACGTAGTCCTTTTATGAACCCGCCATATTGATTAGTGTTTGGTGGGTGGTGATATGTGCTGCAAAGGGGTGTGACCATAGCTGAGGCTGTAAGGAGATGTTCTTGTACTGAGCAGAGGTGATGTCAGACATTGTACCATCAAATGAATTTTGAGTGTGGATTACATACATGAATTAAAAATTAAAATAATATGTTTGCAAGATTGATGAGAACCGGACTTTTTCTTAATTGATTAGATAAGGGTTGGAACACTATCTGAGCATCACCAATGTAGTGCAATTTTTTCTTTTGTTCTTCACAAGGTTTATGATTCACTGGCCCATACAAAGAACCCAAATGGGTTGTTGCATAGTGGACCACACTTTTTTATCCTGCTAAAAAGACTGTTAAAGACAAAAGCTTTGTGAAACAGAGGCCAAAGTAGCCTCTGTCTCTCATTTTAAACCCTATGGTTCTATCTAGGTTTCCAATTCAATGCTGTCTTCAAAGAAACATAGACAGTTGTCAGCAGAAAAAGACCACACTGTCCATCAAGTCTTTCCTTATATTATTTACTTCCTCTTTCCCCCTTAGGATAGATCTATACCTATCCCAGCCATACTCAAATGAATTACATGTTGATTTTCTAACCACATCTGCTGGATGTTTGTTCCAAGCATCTACTACTCTTTCATTAAGATATTTTCTTACATTGCTTCTGATTTACAGAAACAGAAAATTAAAAGCAGAAAAAGAATGTATAGACTATTTTCAGCATAAAAGATGGAAACCCAACATGGAGAAGAGGGATGAAAAGATCCTAAACTGCAAATTAAAAAGAAAAACATCCTAATGCAGCAAAGTATTTCATACATACATTTTTCAAATCATAACTTGCATAGTGTCAAATATTACACCAAGAGGAAGTTAGTTGATAATTTTAACGCAATTAAAAACACATGCTGCGTCCCGCATTTCCTATGAAGTTGATTCATCCTTGTAACATCTGTTTACCAAGTGCAAGCAGTGATGCCAAAAACCTGCATTTGTTAAAAATCTTTTTAATGCGGCCAACAATGAGAGAGAGAGACTGCTAGATAAAGGCAGCAACATCAAAACTATCAAATCTCAATCCAAGCTGTTTAAAATACACGACAATGTGCAATGCCTCTAGATGCTGCCCAATAGGAAATACAGAAATGCATACTAATGACTGTAGTCAATGAACATTTCTTGATGTGAGTTTTGTCTTACATTCAAATACAGATGAAACAATTGAACATAAAACTAGAATCTTGAGGTTTTATATAAGTTTTCCCTTTCTTCCAGACTTAGTCGCAGCTCAAAGTTTAAACCTATCATTTACCAGACTACCAAGGGTATGCACAGTGAGCGAAGTGGTATCCTTAGGCACAGTGGGCAGGGGCTCAAATAGTTTTATTCTATGAGGTACTTTTTTCTTACCCCTATCCATATTACCCAAAAACTAAGTACGCTTTCTTTGAATTCCATGGCTTTACGTATCAGGACATAATGAAAAAAAAACAAACATCTGGTCTTTAGAAGGTCTTAAAATTAGGAAAATACAACATCAAATGAAAAACAATACATGACAAATTAAACCATGTCATTTTTTACAAAAAGTAGGCCACAATGCAGAAGCAGTATGTGAAAGATTAAATATACAATTACTGCTTCTATAGGAATTACGAGGTAAGTAGCAGCTACGTGCTACTAATCAGATGGAGCACTGTGACAACCACCCACAATGGAAGCGCAACATGACAAAAGGCCATAGCACGTTAAATACCAAGTTTATGACAATACAATAAGAAAAAGACTGAACAAGTATGGCTTATTTGGAAGTGTGGCCAGGAGAAAGCCTCTTCTTTCTAAAAAGAACATGGTAGCATTGCTAAAGTTTGCATCTGAACAAAGCATGAGACTTCCGGAATATTGTCATATCAGCATTAACACCTCATAGCAAGTGTTAAGTATGGTGGTGGAGTGGTGTTGATTTGTGCTTGTTTTGCAGCCACGGGACCTGCCTGGCCACCTTGCAATCACTAAGTCATCCATGAACTTCTTTGTATAGTACAGTATTCTAGAGTTAAATGTGAGGCCATCTATCCATAAGCTAAAGCTTGGCCAAAACTGGGTCAAGCAACAGGACAATAATCTTAAGTACACCAGAAAATCTATATCAGAGTGGTGTAAAAAGAAAAGAATCAAGGTATTGCAATGGCCCAGTTTAAATCCATATGAGAGCCTGCTATAGTCATGCAGAATACGATTACTTCAAGTTATTGGGGCTAAAGTAGGTTGTACTAACTATTGATTCATGGGGTGTACTTAATTTTTCAAACATTGTTTCTGCAGTTTAGCCTAGTGTTTATTGAATAAATAATGGCACAGTGTTATTTGTCATGTCTTGTTATTCATCTGAGGTTGTATTTACCTAATTTTAAGACCTTCTAAGGCCGCCTGCAGACGGCCAGGTCGGATCCCGCGGTGAGAATTCTCGCAGTAGGATGCAGACCCGTGCCCCTACAGAGACCTGCGGTTCACCCGCTCCCGGCGTCTCTGAAGCTCTGTGATGTGCCAGAGCATGCGCAGAGCGGAGCAGGCAGGTCTTGACTGACATTTCTGTGCAGGCCTCTGCGAGACCCGCACAGAAATAGAACATGCCGTGATTTGTTTTCCGCATGTTCTCACGTGGACAAATCGCGGCCGCCTGCATAGGATTGCGTTTTGTAATGCTATCCTATGCAGGCGGGCACCGGCAGAAATTCTGTGAAAAATCCCGCCGCAGAATTTCTGCCTGTGTGCAGGGGGCCTAAAGAACAGATTTTTTAAATTATGTCCTCCTACGTACAACCACAGAATTCAAAGAGGGTGTACTTAGTTTTCTCATGACTGTAGATGCTAACCAAAATGAAGAGCTGCTGCAAAGAGTTTTTAGCAATCTGGCAAACAATTCACCAGTATGTCACCAACCTGACTACCTTGTGGTAGTCAATTAGGGTGTTTTTCCTAAAGTCAATATCAATTTTCGAGCATTCTTCTTTAATGCTTACCTAGTAAATATAGATGAAATAAAGATGTACTGCTTATTTTAAATGCTAATGAAGAGCAAGATTAAACAGGAAATTCATACTTTTTTCTCTTTTTGTGTTAACACTTCACGTTAAAATGTGCTAGCTTATTTCATGTATTCTATACATTTCAATTCAAGTGTGAAAGTTTCTTAAGCATGTTTGTGATTACAATTCGTCTTGAATTTTAAAAATCTGGGCTTACTACAAAACATGCAAAATACCTTTAACAAAAGCCCAATTTTTAGAGCACCTAAATCATTACATTCCATTTCATAGAAAATAACTGCTCACTGTTAGAGCAGTTTAAATGCATACTACATGTTTTTGTGTTCTTGAACATCTAAGGCCTCATGTCCACGGGGTTAAAATCCGCAGCGTTTCTCCCGCACGCTGATCTGCGCCCCATAGGGATGCATTGGACACCCGCAGGTAGTTAAATACCTGCTGATGTCATTTTTCCTGTCAGGTGCGGATCCGCGTGCGGGAAAAAATCCGGATATGCTCCAGTTTAGTGCGGGTCTCCCGCGGGGACGGCTCCCGCAGTCTTCTATTGAAGCCTATGGAAGCCGTTCGGATCCGTGGGAGACCCGTACCAGAATTAAAACTCACCTGCTCCGGACGATGCGGTTCTTCCCTTCTTCGCGGCCGGATCTTCTTTCTTCGGCCCGGCGGATATGTCCAGCGCATGCGCGCGGCACGCTGCCGGCGTGCCGAGCACATCCGCCGGGCCGAAGAAAGAAGATCCGGCCGCGAAGAAGGGAAGAACCGCATCGTCTGGAGGAGGTGAGTTTATTCTTCTTTTTAGGCCTCATGTCCGCGGGGCAGGACAATGTACCCTGAAATGTGTCAATATACTTGTGTGAACATACTAAGGCCGCCTGTACACAGGCGTTGTGTTTTAACACAAGCGGATTTCCGGTGCCGGAGAACACTTAAAGTCACTGCGATTTCCCATGATTAACCTATTATTATGATAGATTCATCGCGGAAAATTGCGGCAAATCGCAGCATGCCGCGATTTTTAGATGCGAGGGGAAAATCGCGGCGGAGATTCCAACGCGAATGTGAAAACATCCTCATTATTAGAAATTATGCACACAGTTTTGCAAGCTTAACAGTAGTCATTTTCTTTACCTAGCAAACCACAGTGTGGCCACAGGCTGCCAGCCTGCTGTTTCATGTTATGTTCTCATTAAATAAAACCAGCACAGGTTTCTGATTATTTTTATGCAGGGTTGTTTTCATTTTTGTGGCTGAATTCCTTCTCTCCTACCTTGTTATGTCTGCATGTTTCCCTCTGTATCACAATCTTACAAGTTGCATATAGACTCCATATTCACACTTTTCGTAATGGTGATAGGATCTGTAGTGCTGCAGAGATTTCATGTTTATCAGTAAAAGATATATATTCTCTGCTGCTGTATGGTAAAAGTGCTTTACAAATGCTATGCAAGGGGCTTTACTGCAACAGCAAGAAAACTGGCTCTAAATTGATGCTCAGACTATGTTTACATGTGTCAGCCTATGGCAAATCTGACCTGGGTTTTTCAAAGAATCTGGATGAAATCCAAGGCTAAGGGTAAAAACACAAGGACTAATACGATCGTCACTAATAAGCGTATGAACTGGAGTTTCTTGTTGTTTTTTTGACTATTCAAAATCCACGCTATTGCGTTGAGTTTGAAAAAAAAAAATCGTGTTGATAGGTCCAGCCCTATCTTTTCTTGCGTATAGTAAGGCCTCGGTCACACGGGCGTTTTTTGCCGTGATTTGCGGATCGCATGACGGATGCGCATCCGCAAATCGCGTGACCGGGGCCGAAAAATCGCCCGAAAAATCTGCTCCTAGCCGCGTTTCATTAGAAACGGGCCGGAGCAGTGCAGCGCTGTCCAGCGCATTGAATTCAATGGAGCCAGCAATACAGCCGGCTCCATTGAAAGCAATGGGCTGCGGGCGATCTCAGGATGAATTTTTTGGGAAGGGCTTAAAAATATAAGCCCTTCCCTGAAAATCATCCAAAACTGTGTAAAAAGTAAAAAAAAAAAAATACTCACCTTGTCCCGGCAGACGGAGTTCAGCCGCGGCCAGCCTGCAGTTCTCCTGAACTGATGTGAGTAGTATTCAGCAGCCGGGGATTTAAAATCCCAGCCTGCTGAATGAGCTGCCTCTGATTGGTCACAGACTCACCAATCAGAGGTAGCTCTCACTCACCCATTCATGAATTCATGAATGGGTGAGTGAGTGCTGCCTCTGATTGGCTCAGCGCAGGGACCAATCAGGGGCAGCTCTCAAGGTGAGTATATATTTTTTTTAACTTTTTACACAGTTTTGGATGATTTTCAGGGAAGGGCTTATATTTTTAAGCCCTTCCTGAAAATTCATCCCGCGCTCGCCGGCAGCCCATTGCTTTCAATGGAGCCGGCTGTATTGCCGGCTCCATTGAATTCAATGGGCAAACATCATTCTTCTCTGCCACAGCTGTTACAGCTGTGGCAGAGGAGAATGCCTTGTCTAGTATATGTTCTCAATGGGGTCGGCGCTGCTGCCGCCGGCCCCGTTGAGCGCATATAGAGAAGAACAGGAATCGCAGATCGCAGATAGGTGCGATCTGCGATTTCTGTTCTATAATTAATCGGACGAGCTCATAAAAAATGCTCATGTGTCTGATACCATTGCAAAGCAATGGTTCTATAAAATCGCCGGACGCATGCGCATGCGCAAATCGCGCGAAAAAACGCCCGTCTGACTGAGGCCTAATAACTACATGTGAGAAAGATAGGGCAAGTCCTATCTTTTCTCGCATGCACTATTAAGGCATGAGCATCCCGATAGTCGTAAAGAAAACATTGAAATCAAGCTTTCCTTTCTGTTGCATTGCATCACATGAATATGCGTTTTTTGTACAGTGCAATGCAACTTTTACAGTAAGAAGTCCTACTGTTTATCACTAAAATAAGCTGCATTAAAAAACAAACAAACAATACATTACCTAACAGGCACTGTCCACTCCGCCTTACTTCTCCTACATCAGTTCCACGGCACTTGTTTGTAGTCTTCAGCCAGCCTTTGCTGCTCAGGGGGTTCAAAAATCCCACCTCCAGGAAGCACTAGCTCTGATTGGTTCTCGAGCGCCGTGGCTCAGCCAATCACTGCAGCACTCAAAGAACCAATCACAGTCATCGCAGTGAATGGCCGTGTTTGAGTCATTGATCGCTGCATTGATTAGCTGAACTGCAGTGCTCGAGAACCAATCAGAGCCAGCTCTTCCTTGAGGCGAGATTTATGAAGCCCATAACCAGGAAGCAGCGGCTAAAGACTGCAGACAAGTGTGCTGGAGCTTCGGCAGGAGTGCGGCATAGCGGACAGTGCTGGTCAGGAAATGTATTGGTTTTTTTTAATACAGCTAGGGCTAATTTTGGGAATAGGGCTTAAATTTCCAGCCCCCTCAAAAATCCCGGCAAAAGAGCGCTACAAAGTCGTACAAATTTGTAGCTCCACAAAATTACGGCATCGCAGCGAGAAAACATATTGCACAGAATACACTTGCGATATCGCAGTCTAAAACTAAAGCAAAGCACCATTAATTCTAGGGTGTTGTGCATATGACAAAGGTGAAAATACATAAGGAAAAAAAGAAGAAAAATAAATATGTACTAAATGAGTAGTAGACTAGTACAGAGGGATAGAGTGCCCTGTTCGCCATGACTTACAGTCTACAATAGATGGTCCTCATATAGTAGTGTAGTGGTAGAGGCACTATTGTACTGTAGGTTGTAGGCTTTTCTGAAGAGGTGGCTTTTTAGGTTGCTTTTGAAGGTTTCAGAGAAGGAGAAGAGTTTGGTTGTTTGGGGTAGTGCATTCCAGAGTATGGGGGATTGCCGAAAAAAATCTTGCAGATGGTCTTGTGATGAGTAGAGAAGTGAACTGAATATTACGTGTGTGCAGGTATCAGGGGATAAGGTCAGAGATGTATGGAGGGGACAGGATGTG
This sequence comes from Eleutherodactylus coqui, assembly GCF_035609145.1. Lineage (NCBI taxonomy): Eukaryota > Metazoa > Chordata > Amphibia > Anura > Eleutherodactylidae > Eleutherodactylus > Eleutherodactylus coqui. Next base: position 300,227,056 of record NC_089837.1, read on the forward strand.
TCATTGTTAAAATTTTGATATCAATTTTCTGAACAATCGGTAGTCAGTGAAGGAACTGCCAGAGAGAAGTGGATTAAATGGGCAGCAGAGCTGAGGGTGTATTAGAGGATGCAAGAAGGGTGTTGTAGGATGGAGATGAAGAGGGCACGCACTAGCACTTTTCTTGTCAAGGTTGAGGAAGCAGTGGAGAAGTAAATTTAAAAATGACAGTCACAGTCAGTACCAGTTTCAGGTGCCCAGAGTGGTCTTTACCTCTGCTTATACCAAAGAAAAAGATTTGCCGCGATTTGCCGCTATTCTCCGCGGTGAGCCTATCTGTCAGAAATTCCTTTACATTACTTTTGCATCACTATTGCACGCATAATTAAAGACCTGGTTTATCATAGTGAGGCCGATGCGCCCGTGTGACTGCAGGAAGGAGACGGACGTACCTGCAGACGGCCGTCTCTCTGCAGCGCCGGAGGAAAGAACACATGACCGGCAATGAAGCCGGTCACGTGTTCTTTCCTCCAGCACTGTGGAGAGACGGCCGTCTGCAGGTACGGCCGTCTGCTGGTGTCAGTCACACGGGCGCATCGCCGCCGGTGTACAGGTGCCGATGCGCCCGTGTGACTGAGGCCTCATAGTGCATAACCCAAATATATTCCAGTGATCATCTAGTATATAGGAATTAAAACATTACGGGGGAAATTTGACTAAGCCCGGCATTTCCAGTGCTGGATTCAGTACAATTTCCTCTGGCGCACAGTACACTTAATACATGAAGATGTGTACACTTCTTTATGTATTAGGAGCATGCCAGCACCTCTGTGTACCTTTTCAAAAATGAACGCCAGGTCCAACCTGTAGTACATTTCTGGTATAATTTACGCCAGTTTCTGGTTGTATCTAGTGTTGTGGCAGGTTTCGATTTTTGTTCACGGAAGTCTGGTTTGTGTTAGTGGTGTTTTGGATTTTCCTCTCAGCTTTCTCTAGCACTGGTGGCAGTGTCTACCAGAGTGTAAGGGCTCCCACACACTAGCGTTTGCGATTTTTGTTAACGCGATTGTCAATGGGACTTTCTAATGTTAAAAATGCAACGCAACGCAATGCAACTTGCGTTTTTGGTGCATTGCGTTGCGTTTTTAACATTAGAAAGTCCCATTGACAATCGTGTCAACAAAAAACGCAAATGCTAGTGTGTGGGAGCCCTTATTCTACCTGTTGCTCCTACTTAGCAATTAGGGAAACCTTTTATTCTTTTCTTGGCTCTGGACCTATGCTGATTATTCTCAGTGTTTAACTGATGGTTGTTTGAATCAGAGCTTGATCTGGGTCTCTTGTTTTTTCCTGCTCATCTCAAGCTAAGTACTGTGGTTATTGGTGGTATTTGTATTCTTACTTAGTTGTTTACTTTTGTCCCAGATAGGGATAGTGAGTTGTCGAGGATCGGGGGTCGAGTGAGTTCTTATGAGGACGGGACATATATTATAGGCAGATACGGTCTCCTATTCTGATTGGAATGGGGTCCATTTGGCACTCTTCGGTTCCATCCTGAGACAGAGCTGTTCAGCCGCAGGGTTTCCCCTTTGCTGCTCCTCGAATGAAGAAGGAACCAGAATCCTCCGACTCAGATGTGAAACCACCTTTACCCAATTAATTTCATTGGGGATGAATTATTGGCAGGACTAAATTCATTTTAGTAGTGAGTAGGGTTTACAACACTTTTAAATTGTTCATGCTAATCTTTTTTAGGACTTACTTCTTGGCTCTCTTGGTCCATCAACAGTCACTTTAATGGCTCTATGGTATGTAGCTACCTGTGTAGGACTTGTAAAAACCGTAATAGTCAGGGTGAAACTCTTGCCTGAGGATGAAAAGAAACATTTCAGTTTATTTATAATATTATACTACTAAACCACAGGACACATTTTAAATATGTAATAAATAGAAATGAGACACATAAGGTAATGATAGTCCATAAGCTTCTAAGGCCCTCCAAGCATTCTCTTCTTAAGATACTAGATTTTGGATGATTTCTTCAACTTGTACCCCCACCCCGATCTAAAGATTACTATAACCTTTCTTTAAATTTTTAGTATGAGTACTGGAACTGTGGTTTGCAATATAGTATATAGTAACTGCCTTGTGGTAACTAGTGGAAATCTTCATCAGTATTGCACAAAAAGATTATTCCATTCCTAGAATCATGTGAATTATTACTTCCTGTCCATTATGGGAAGAATATGACAGCTCACAAAAGCTGACATAGAAAAATGGACTCTCAAATCACAGATTACGGATTTAATGTTCATTTGAGCACCATACAGTTCACAATGGGCAGTTGCAATTTGGCAATACATTGTCTACGTAAAATCAAAGGACTTTTGTTTCCTTTTTCTCTAGTAGGTCAGCAGATATATCAATGCACAAAAAATGTCAACATTTCGGGATATTTAAGATGCTGGAACAGAACATAAGAAACGTGCAACACATGTTATGAAAAGATGCAGAAAAACATTGTTTCCGGGGCAAAAATGTAAGGCCAGTTCTTCCCCATACTGGGGCTTCCCTTTTTAGTTATTATTTACGCTGTGTTCATAACCATAACCTTGATGAGATGGGAATAATGTTTCTGCAGATTAGTTACTGTTATGATCTTTTGATTTGACTCTACAAATGGTTCCTAGACTATACTGGCCAATTTATAGAAATTGTCTTTAGGAAGATTCAAAACATTTTTGGCTGTCTGCCACATCCTATCTACAGGCCACATGCTTTTTTACAAGCCACATCCCCTATAAATAGCCAACACCGCCAGGAATTAGGGCACTAAAATGGTGAGGAGGTATGTGGAACAGGGGCAATATGGGGGAGTCATCTGAATCAGGGGCACTAGAGAGGCACCTGGAGCAAGGGCACTAAAGGGAGAAATACCTGGAGCAGAGCACACATGAAACGGCACTATGGAGGGAATCTAGAGCTGAAGCCCTTGGGGCTAAAACAAGGAATGGTACACAACAGCAATGGAAACAAGGAGTACTAAATGGTTGATTGAGTGGAGGCCAGCCACCGCAACTATGTTATATAGTATGTAAAACAATGCACAGTTATGATCAGGGCTGTTGCCGCCATTTGCCTCATCAATAAAACAGTTATCATTAGAGCAATCTCCATCTTTCAGCACAGCACTCACTTGTTGTCACTATAGAGCTGCGAGATGATTGCTTGTCGCCCTCTCTCTCTCTACTGATTGCTACACAGACATTATCTCTTGTCTCCCTACCCCTTATAGTGGCAAATAGAGTCCTGGCCAGGCAGCTCTGAAATTATATTGGGAAACTGGCTCACATATGCCCCCCAGCCCAGCATGCCCCTGTCTGTGCCTGGAGGCTAGACTGTGGTGCCTTTCGCTGTATCTGCATTCTGACTCCAGGGCTATGCCTGATGGCACAGCAACCTACAACCAGGAAATATTATGGAAGCACTGCCTTCAAGGAGGTTTCTGAGGTGTCTGGCAGACTTCACAACTGTTTTGGGAGTCTGGTAGAACTTCCAGGAGACTCCCGAATGTTCCTGGAGAGTTGGCAATTATGACCTACTGACAGATGTGTCACTAATGCCAAGTCATGATGGACATATAATTTACCTAGGGGAAGGGCTTCATTTTGTATATTTTTTACAAGATGCAGTTTACCATTGTTGATACTTACTAGGGAATCCTTAGAACCAGTGGCATAACTATAGAGTATGTGGCTGTACCTCGGCCAACGAACCTTAGGGGGCCTATCAGGCCTCTCTTTTCCATATAGGGAGGTACTATGTACCTATGACTAAAGCATTAATCTGGGGGGTGCCATTACAGATTTTTCATTGGGGCCCAGAAGCTTCAAGTTATGCCTCTGCTTAGAACTATATGATGAATAGTTACTGTAAACTTAGAGATTGCTTGTGGTAGCTTTTACCAATTCTAATAAATTGTTTGACTCTATTATCTAAGGTGATCATGATAGAGCTACACCTGCACCAGGACCACAATCTATATTACGTATGGGGGAATTTTTGCCAGTGCTGGTGCAAAGATTATTATGAAACCAACAGGAAAGACATCATTACTAGAGATGAGCGAGCACCAAAATGCTCGGGTGCTCGTTACTCGGGACGAAATTTTCGCGATGCTCGAGGGTTCGTTTCGAGTAACGAACCCCATTGAAGTCAATGGGCGACCCGAGCATTTTTGTATATAGCCAATGCTCGCTAAGGTTTCCATTTGTGAAAATCTGGGCAATTCAAGAAAGTGATGGGAACAACACAGCAACGGATAGGGCAGGCGAGGGGCTACATGTTGGGCTGCATCTCAAGTTCCCAGGTCCCACTATTAAGCCACAATAGCGGCAAGAGTGCCCCCCCTCCCAACAATTTTTACTTCTGAAAAGCCCTTATTAGCAATGCATACCTTAGCTAAGCACCACACTACCTCCAACAAAGCAAAATCACTGCCTGCATGACACTCTGCTGCCACTTCTCCTGGGTTACATGCTGCCCAACCCCCCCCCCCCCCGCACGATCCAGTGTCCACAGCGCACACCAAAGTGTCCCTGCGCAGCCTTCAGCTGCCCTCATGCCACACCACCCTCATGTCTATTTAGAAGTGCATCTGCCATAAGGAGGAACCGCAGGCACACACTGCAGAGGGTTGGCACGGCTAGGCAGCGACCCTCTTTAAAAGGGGTGGGGCGATAGCCCACAATGCTGTACAGAAGCAATGAGAAATATAATCCTGTGCCACCTCCATCAGGAGCTGCACACGTGGGCATAGCAATGGGGAACCTATGTGCCACACACTATTCATTCTGTCAAGGTGTCTGCATGCCCCAGTCAGACCGCGTTTTTTTTATAAATAGTCACAGGCAGGTACAACTCCGCAATGGGAATTCCGTGTGCACCCACAGCATGGGTGGCTCCCTGGAACCCACCGGCTGTACATAAATGTATCCCATTGCAGTGCCATGGACAGCAGAGCTAACGTCAGATTAAATGCAGGTGGGCTACGGCCCACACTGCATGCCCCAACCTGACTGGGGTTTTTAATTCATAGACACAGGCAGGTACAACTCCCTATTGTGAAGTCCCTGTGGACCGACAGCATGGGTGGGTGCCAGGAAGCCACCGGCGGTACATAAATATATCCCATTGCATTGCCCATCACAGCTGAGGTAATGTCATGTTTAATGCAGGTGGGCTTCGGCCCACACTGCATGCCCCAGTCAGACTGGGGTTCTTTAGAAGTGGACACATGCAGTTACAACTCCGTGTGGACCGACAGCATGGGTGGCTCCCTGGAACCCACCGGCGGTACATAAATATATCCCATTGCATTGCCCATCACAGCTGAGGTAATGTCATGATTAAAGCAGGTGGGCTTCGGCCCACACTGCATGCCCCAGTCAGACTGGGGTCCTTTAGAAGTGGACACATGCAGTTACAACTCCGTGTGGACCGACAGCATGGGTGGCTCCCTGGAACCCACCGACGGTACATAAATATATCCCATTGCAGTGCCCAGCACAGCTGAGGTAATGTCATGTTTAATGCAGGTGGGCTTCGGCCCACACTGCATGCCCCAGTCAGACTGGGGTTCTTTAGAAGTGTACACATGCAGTTACAACTCAGTGTGGACCGACAGCATGGGTGGGTGCCAGGAAGCCACCGGCGGTACATAAATATATCCCATTGCAGTGCCCAGCACAGCTGATGTAACGTCAGCTTTAATGCAGGTGGGCAAAAAATTTATTGGATTACACTGTAGGCGAGGGCCCCAAAAAATTGGTGTACCAACAGTACTAATGTACGTCAGAAAAATTGCCCATGCCCAACCAAGAGGGCAGGTGAAACCCATTAATCGCTTTGGTTAATGTGGCTTCATTTGTAACTAGGCCTGGAGGCAGCCCAGTTAAAATAAAAATTGGTTCAGGTGCAAGTTTCAACGCTTTAATGAGCATTGAAACATATAAAAAGTGTTTACAAAAATTATATGACTGAGCCTTGTGGGCCTAAGAAAAATTGCCCGTTCGGCGTGATTACATGAGGTTTCAGGAGGAGAAGCAGGAGGAGGAGGATGAATATTATACACAGATTGATAAAGCTAAAAGGTCCATGTTTTTGATGGTGATAGAGAATAATGCTTCCATCCGCGGGTGCAGCCTACATATTGTTTAGGTATCACTGCTGTCCGCTGGTGGAGAAGAGAAGTCTGGGGAAATCCAGGCTTTGTTCATCTTGATGAGTGTAAGCCTGTCGGTTGACAGGCGGATACGCTAATCTGTGATGATTCCCCCAGCCGCACTAAACACCCTCTCTGACAAGACGCTAGCCGCAGGACAAGCAAGCACCTCCAGGGCATACAGCGCGAGTTCAGGCCACATGTCCAGCTTCGACACCCAGTAGTTGTAGGGGGCAGAGGCGTCACGGAGGACGGTCGTGCGATCGGCTACGTACTCCCTCACCATCCTTTTACAGTGCTCCCGCCGACTCAGCCTTGACTGGGGAGCGGTGACACAGTCTTGCTGGAGAGCCAGAAAGCTGTCAAAGGCCTTAGAGAGTGTTCCCCTGCCTGTGCTGTACATGCTGCCTGATCTCCGCGCCTCCCCTGCTACCTGGCCCTCGGAACTGCGCCTTCGGCCACTAGCGCTGTCGGATGGGAATTTTACCATCAGTTTGTCGGCCAGGGTCCTGTGGTATAGCATCACTCTCGAACCCCTTTCCTCTTCGGGTATGAGAGTGGAAAGGTTCTCCTTATACCGTGGGTCGAGCAGTGTGTACACCCAGTAATCCGTAGTGGCCAGAATGCGTGTAACGCGAGGGTCACGAGAAAGGCATCCTAACATGAAGTCAGCCATGTGTGCCAGGGTACCTGTACACAAAACATGGCTGTCCTCACTAGGAAGATCACTTTCAGGATCCTCCTCCTCCTCATCCTCCTCATGCTCCTCCTCCTTAACGCGCTGAGATATAGACAGGAGGGTGCTCTGACTATCCAGCGACATACTGTCTTCCCCCGCCTCTGTTTCCGAGCGCAAAGTGTCTGCCTTTATGCTTTGCAGGGAACTTCTCAAGAGGCATAGCAGAGGAATGGTGACGCTAATGATTGCAGCATCGCCGCTCACCATCTGGGTAGACTCCTCAAAGTTTCCAAGGACCTGGCAGATGTCTGCCAACCAGGCCCACTCTTCTGTAAAGAATTGAGGAGGCTGACTCCCACTGCGCTGCCCATGTTGGAGTTGGTATTCCACTATAGCTCTACGCTGCTCATAGAGCCTGGCCAACACGTGGAGCGTAGAGTTCCACCGTGTGGGCACGTCGCACAGCAGTCGGTGCACTGGCAGATGAAACCAATGTTGCAGGGTGCGCAGGGTGGCAGCGTCCGTGTGGGACTTGCGGAAATGTGCGCAGAGCCGGCGCACCTTTCCGAGCAGGTCTGACAAGCGTGGGTAGCTTTTTAGAAAGCGCTGAACCACCAAATTAAAGACGTGGGTCAGGCATGGCACATGCGTGAGGCTGCCGAGCTGCAGAGCCGCCACCAGGTTACGGCCATTGTCACACACGACCATGCCCGGTTGGAGGCTCAGCGGCGCAAGCCAGCGGTCGGTCTGCTCTGTCAGACCCTGCAGCAGTTTGTGGGCCGTCTGACTCTTCTCTCCTAAGCTGAGTAGTTTCAGCACGGCCTGCTGACGCTTGCCCACCGCTGTGCTGCCACGCCGCGTGACACCGACTGCTGGCGACGTGCTGCTGCTGACACATCTTGATTGCGAGACAGAGGTTGCGTAGGAGGAGGAGGAGGAGGAGGAGGGTGCTTTAGTGGAGGAAGCATACACCGCCGCAGATACAACCACCGAGCTGGGGCCCGCAATTCTGGGGGTGGGTAGGACGTGAGCGGTCCCAGGCTCTGACTCTGTCCCAGCCTCCACTAAATTCACCCAATGTGCCGTCAGGGAGATATAGTGGCCCTGCCCGCCTGTGCTTGTCCACGTGTCTGTTGTTAAGTGGACCTTGGCAGTAACCGCGTTGGTGAGGGCGCGTACAATGTTGCTGTAGACGTGGTCGTGCAGGGCTGGGACGGCACATCGGGAAAAGTAATGGCGACTAGGAACTGAGTAGCGCTGGGCCGCCGCCGCCATCATACCTTTGAAAGCCTCCGTTTCCACAACCCTATACGGCAGCATCTCCAGGCTGATAAATTTGGCTATGTGCATGTTTAACGCTTGAGCATGCGGGTGCGTGGCGGCGTACTTGCGCTTGCGCTCCAATACTTGTAGTAGCGACGGCTGAACGGTGTGCTGAGAGACATTGGTGGATGGGGCCGAGGTCAGCGGAGTTGAGGGTGTGGGTGCAGGCCAGGAGACGGTAGTGCCTGTGTCCTGAGAGGGGGGTTGGATCTCAGTGGCAGGTTGGGGCACAGGGGGAGAGGCAGCGGTGCAAACTGGAGGCGGTGAACGGCCTTCGTCCCACCTTGTGGGGTGCTTGGCCATCATATGTCTGCGCATGCTGGTGGTGGTGAGGCTGGTGGTGGTGGCTCCCCGGCTGATCTTGGCACGATAAAGGTTGCACACCACTGTTCGTCGGTCGTCTGCACTCTCAGTGAAAAACTGCCAGACCTTTGAGCACCTCGGCCTCTGCAGGGTGGCATGGCGCGAGGGGGCGCTTTGGGAAACAGTTGGTGGATTATTCGGTCTGGCCCTGCCTCTACCCCTGGCCACCGCACTGCCTCTTCCAACCTGCCCTGCTGCTACACTTGCCTCCCCCTCTGAAGACCTGTCCTCAGTAGGCTTAGCAAACCAGGTGGGGTCAGTCACCTCATCGTCCTGCTGCTCTTCCTCCGAATCCTCTGTGCACTCCTCCCTCGGACTTACTCCAATTACTACTACCTGAGTGATAGACAACTGTGTCTCATCGTCATCGTCCTCCTCATTCACTGAAAGCTCTTGAAACAGTTGCCGGAAGTCCCCAGCCTCATCCCCCGGACCCCGGGAACTTTCCAAAGGTTGGGCTTCGGTCACGACAAACTCCTCCGGTGGGAGAGGATTCGGAACCATTGCTGCCCATTCTGGGCAGGGGCCCGAGAACAGTTCCTGGGAGTCTGCCTGCTCCTCAGAATGTGTCATTGTAATGGAGTGAGGAGGCTGGGAGGAAGGAGGAGCAGCAGCCAGAGGATTCAGAGTTGCAGCAGTGGACGGCGCAGAATTCTGGGTGGTCGATAGATTGCTGGATGCACTTTCTGCCATCCACGACAGGACCTGCTCACACTGCTCATTTTCTAATAAAGGTCTACCGCGTGGACCCATTAATTGTGAGATGAATGTGGGGACGCCAGAAACGTGCTTCTCTCCTAATCCCGCAGTCGGCTGCAATACACCAAAATTACTGCAGGACGCAATGTTCTGGACGCAATGCTCTGCACGGCCGATATACAAAAAAAAAAAAAAAATGTGCAACACTGCAAAAAGCAGCCTCAACAGTACTGCACACTGTCAGATGTGGCCCTAAGAAGGACCGTTGGGGTTCTTTAAGCCTAAAATCAATCCTAACACTCTCCCTATAGCAGCTCCGGCATCAGCAGCACTTTCCCTGATCTCTGTCAGAATGCATCTGTGGCGATCCGCGGGAGGGGCCGATTTATATACTCGGGTGACACCTGATCTCGCCAGCCACTCACTGCAGGGGGGTGGTATAGGGCTTGAACGTCGCAGGGGGAAGTTGTAATGCCTTCCCTGTCTTTCTATTGGCCAGAAAAGCGCGCTAACGTCTCAGAGATGAAAGTAAAAGTAACTCGAACATCGCGTGGTACTCGCCTCTAGTAACGAACATCTCGAACACGCTAATACTCGAACGAGTATCAAGCTCGGACGAGTACGCTTGCTCATCTCTAATCATTACCCTACTGGAGACTTTCTTTAATTCTCAGCCATATCAAGGTCATATTACATACTGTAACTTTATACAAAGTGACATTTCAGTAGTTTCTCAGTAGACGTGGTAGACTATTAAACCGTTATTGTGTGCAAAACTTTCGGATAGACATGAGGCTATTATGATCCCTTATTTTGGTGTTTTGAAAATTACATCAATACACTCAAAATGAATCAGTTCAAAGACCAGACCTAGAATTATAAAGCATTCCGGTTTGGAAATTTGTTTTGGAAGCATGAAAAAACTCTAACAAGATAATTAAGTACAGAAATAAAAGCTTAATTCATAAAAGGGCAGATTTTCCATCATCAATCTGCAGTCAGTTAAGTACAGAATTTGAAAAAAATCAAAGTATGCATTTTAAGAAACTAAACAGAAAGAAGGAAATGTAAAAGAAATGTTAACGCTTCAACATCTAAACAGTAATTACAGGCCATGAAAACGTCTACCCATATTTCTAGACATGAGTATATAGATTTACACTGACATGTTTTCAACTATTTAGAAACCTATATATCAGGTTATATTTACTAAGACAGTCAATAATTGTGAAGTTATACAGAACTGTCAGTAATATATATTATAGTTGCAATAAAAAGTAAGTGAACCCTTTGGAATTACCTACATGATAAAATTTTTACCTAAATCACAATTACAGACAAACTCAATCTAACTAAACTAATAGCACACAAGCAGTTGTACTAGTCATGTCCTTTACTGATCACTTTAAGTAAACATCCACAGTGCAGAGAGAATAAGTAAGTGAACCCTTTAAGGCTCAATGCACATGCATATATTTGTATTGCGAAACTCGAAGTGGGCACCCGGCTCCGGTTTCCGCAGCAAATGCTGCCCATAAACATGCTATGGAAAATCGCTTTTCAATGTCCACGAGCAGAAATCAATTGCGATTCTCTTCTCGCAGAGGGAAAAACGCAGCATGCTCTATTCCAGCGCAGATTCCACGCGGATGGCTGCCATTGAAGTCAATGGAAGCCGTCCGATCCAAGGCACATCCACAGCACATAAAAGAACCATACGGACAGGTAGACAGGGGTCACCGGCCAGACACAGGGTTGGATTCCGCTGCGGGATCCCACATACGGAATCTGACCCGGTCATGTGCATTCGGCCTAACTTGACAACCTGCAGATCCGCCTTAACAACCTTTATTAAATGTTTCCAGTAGCTGCAAATAATATTTGCACAATTCTAGGGCGCATTCACATGGGCGTCGGCATTTTTATGTTTGCCCGCCGGTGATGTAAAAACGTGTAAACGGGCATACAAATCTAACATTCGTGTGCCCGGTCAGATGGCCATGACCAGCTCATATATGTTGAGCTCACAATGCCGTCCGGTGGGGGGAGACACTTTAGTGCTGCTAAACTGTTTTCCCCTTCCCTCCCCCTCGCCATCTCTCAGCAAGTGGAGGAGGCGGGATGGCGCTGCAGCTAGTATGCTAAGCTCCCGCCCCACTCCACCCCTTGTCAGCCAGCAATGGGAGGAGGCGAGAGCTTAGCAACTAACTAAGCAAGGGACGGAGAGGAGGAGGGAAGGGGGTGTGAGTTTAGCAGTCATGCTGCTGAACTCACTCCCACCTCCCTTCTCCTGCAGCTGTCATAGGCTCCCATAGGAGTGTATGCAGCTGGTAGCAGTGTAAAAGCATCTGGCTGAAATGCACTATCTCGGCCGGCTGTGCGCTTTCACGCAGCGGATAAACGCCCATGTGAACTGATGCATTGTAAACCAATGCATCAGAGGGGCAGCGTAAATCAGCCGGGTGTGAAAATACGACCGATATACTCTTGTGTGAATCCAGCCTTAAGGTGTTTTTTTGGCCATTCCTCCCTGCAAATGCGTTTGTTCACCAATATTGGATGCCTTGCATGCACAACCCTCCTCAGGTCACGTCACAGCATCTTACTTTACCTAGACTCAGAAGACTGAGGCCTCATGTCCACTAGCTAAATGGAATTGCGGATTCCGCAGCGGATTTTGCCCATAGGGAATCATTGGCAATCCGCGGTCCATTAAATTGATTTTTGCACCCGCGGATAGCATTTTAAAAGAATTGCGTTTTTCACGCGCGGGAGAAAAAACGCGGCATGCTCCATTCTGCCGCGGATTCTGCGCGGATCAGCAACATTGCTATCACATTGATAGCAATATGTGCGGATATCTGCATGCAAAACAAATACCATTTAAAGCAAATCCGTGCAGAATCCGTGGCAGATTCTGCGCGGATTGTATTTTTCAAGTGGACATGAGGCCTAAGGCCTCATGTCCACGAGTAAATTAATATTTAAAATTCGCAGCGTTTTTCCCGCACGCGGATCCGCGCACCCATAGGGATGCATTGGACACCCGCAGGCAGTTAAATACCTGCGGATGTCATTTATCCTGTCAGGCGCAGATCCGCGTGCGGGAAAAAAAATGCGACATGCTCTATTTTCCTGTGGGTGTCCCGTGGGGACGGCTCCCGCAGGCTTCTATTGAAGCCTATGGAAGTCGCCCGGATCCGCGGAACACCTGTACCAGAATTAAAACTCACCTCTCTGGACGCTGCGGTTCTTCCTTCCTTCCCGACTGGAACTTCTTTTTTCAGCCCGGCGGATGTGCCCGGCGCATGTGCGTGGCACGTCCCGGCGTGCCGAGCACATCCGCCGGGCCGAAGAAAGAAGATCCGGCCGGGAAGGAAGGAAGAACCGCAGTGTCCAGATAGGTGAGTTTATTCTTATTTTTTGGCCTCATGTCTGCGGGGCAGGAGGGACCCGCTACGGATTCTCCATGAAGAATCCGCGGTGGGCCTGATTTTCCCCGTGGACATGAGGCTATTCCAAAATACAAATCTTCTTTTTCAACCATTCATTAGTTACTTGTGTGCTTTGGGTCATTGTCTTGTTACATCTTCCATTGTCTCTTCAGTTTGATATACCTTACATTCATTGCTCATTCAATGATGATAGTCATCTAGGCCATGAGACAGCGAAGTAGCCCTAAACCATGATGCTCCTGCTACCATGCTTCACAGCTGGGATGAGGTCTTCATCTTAGTATGAAGTGTTCTTTTTCTTCCAGACACTGGTGGACATTTCTAAATACCTAGTTTCTGGTGTAAAAAAAGTTGCAATGCTTGTGCTAACATTTTTGCGACTTTTGCTCCTCGATGACAGTTTTTCAAAAAGGGTGTGGCAGACCGATACATCTGCATATCAATTTATGCCAAAAAATGCATGAAAATTATGCCAGAAATGTAGATTGGGTCTGGTGTACATTTCTGCATAAGCGCAAGAAAGAGCCGAGACGCACCTCTTCATACATCATCATGTGCCGGCAGAAATTCTATGAAGAACAGCATTTCAAATGCCAGTCTTAATACATTTTCCCCATAGTGTTGTACATTTGTGCTAAAATGTCCACTTTTCTCTCTTCTATCAATACAACATTTTTCCAAAGTGTTATGGAGCATCTATGTGGACACAGGAAAACTTGAAATGGGCTGCAATGTTTTTTTCGAACAGCAACTCTTTCACAAGCTACTGTACTCTTCTGCCTCCTTATATATTTATGTTGTACTGCCTTTGCCTACATGAAAGCTGTTATTAGCATGCAGTACACAAAAAAGGGAGATGACGGTGGTCTGCATCTCGTAGCTCTACAACTGTTATGAAATTAGAAGTCCATTCATGCCAAGGATAGCTGCGGATTGCCATAGCATGAAGGGTTTTGTAGTTGCACTACAGCTGGTAAGGGGGAGTTGCAAATCACTATACTAAATCTCTTTTTACGACTACTCTCAGTATGTACAGCAAAAATCTATGGACTTTTGCACCATGACATTCAAAATAAAGCTTTAGAAATCCGTTTTGGGATGAGGAGTCGTGCAAAATATACATAGTATGAGATGCAGGAGTACAATATTAGCTTGGCAAAGCAGGAAGAGTCAGTCTGGCTACCAAATTCAACATAAATACATGTAGTATGCTAAATACAGTGAAGGAGAGTCAGTGAAAATAAATTGTGAACAAGTATTCATATCAGCCTCTAAGTGACTGGTTTGAAAAACACCTGATATTAATGCATATTAACCGTTTCATGACCAAGGGCCATTGATGCTCCTGTGTATTCTGCAGTTCTGGCATTCCCACTTTGAAAAAAAAATCATAACCATTTTATTTGTCTTACGATAGGGCTGTTGTTTTGTGAGATGACCTATAGTTTTTATTGGTGCCATTTGGGGTTCATATGACTTTTTAAAATCGCTTTCTATTCAATTTTTGTTTTGGAGATGGGGAAGACTAAAAACACAATTTTGGCATGGCATTTTTTTCTGTCAACATTCACCGTGCAGAATTGCTAATGTTAGTTTTTAATAAATTGCGCCTTTACGGATGCAGCAAAATGAATTTTTACATTGTTTTCCTTTTTTTGATGTGACAACTGGAAAAATGCGTTGGTTAAACTTAATTTTTTACATTAAAAAGTCTTCATTTCAGTTGTTTTTCTTTTTTTTAGTTCTCATAGCAGACTTGAACTTGTGATTGTTTGATTGCTTGTACAATATAATGCAATACTATGGTTTTGCATTATACTGTATTATAGGCTGCCTAATAAAGACATGCCACAGGCACGCTATAATAGGCATATAATCATGCCCGCCCTGGGAGCCTTCAGGACATTTAAATGCAGCTGTTAGAACTGACAGTGGCATTTAGCAGGTTAACAGTCGCAATCAAAAATTATCTCTGACCGTGGTATTCTGACAAGGTGCAAGGTGTCTACTTTCAGAAAATATATGGGCATGGCAGTTTAGTATGATTTTTTATTTTGTAATTTAGGATTTATCTGTACATGTCAAAAGTTTTAAAATTAGCATGGATCCTGGGGGTGCAAAATGTCTGAAACCGCCCACCCTCCCTCGGCAGCAAAAGGGTTAATCCTTGCCTGTGTAGGAACCAAATTACCGCACTAGAAAAGTATTTCAGCATATTGTACAAATGTCCAAATGATTGTAAGTTCAAGTCCCCTAGTCAGAAAAAAATGAGTTTAATTAAAAAAACTAAATTAAAAAAAAGGGATTGTACCAGAATCCACTTTTATCACCTATCCCTAGGCTAAGTGATAAAAATCTGATCGCTGAGATCCCCACCGATCAAGAGAACGGTGGTCCGATGTTCCCCCCTTCTCATCATTCTGTGATCACTTTTCCCACCAGCAGGGACATTTGCTTGACATCATTTCAATGGAGCTGATGGAAATAGCTGAACACTCATACTTGGCAATCTCTGGGCAGTCCCAGTGAAAAGGAATGGAATGATGCCGCAAATATGCAACCGACCCTCCAGTCAACCGCTCCCTCCCTGTGGGTGCTGCAGTACGTGAGGAGGAGAGGGGACACGGAACCCCTGTTCTTGGGATAAGTAGATGTGCGTATGCCTTCTTTTGTTCATTTTAGGCCAAACCCAGTAGATGGAAGAGGTTTTGCTTTAATGACAAAACCCCTTTAATGGGTGAAAATGCACTCAAGAAATAGATTCCAAAGTACCAGTCAGAGGGGTAGGAAATGACATCTAGCTCCAGGGAAGCCAGCCACTTAACCCCTCCAGGCTATGTCAAATGACTAATTGGGATGATAGAGGAGGTGGATCACTACATGCTTATTAGTACATATGGCAAGCTATTTACAGCCTCTTGATTGTTTTATTGAGTGCAATTGCTCTATATCACCACTATTAGTGCAGTTTGCAGTAATGACACATTACCTTTTAAGCACTGATGTTTCAGAGCCATGAGCTTATTTATTACTAAGCTTTGGATTAGTTTACCATAGATAACTTTCACCTTTTTAAAAATAAATTGTTACATATTTTTACAAATATGTCACAGTATAATGGCTTTTTTCTGTTTTGATTTAGTTGAATGAATCAGGAGGGGTGGGTGCTATGCCTGCTCTGTGGTCCTCTCTACTAACTTGAAGAATAAGGTTTGTGACAATGTCAGTAGTCCGTTATAATAGCAGTTCCCATGATAGCTGAATGATGGCTAGAATTAATGACATTTTTACTGTTTCAAGGAAAAGGTGTCCTGTTTTATATAAGAGAAGTCGTAGTCACGTAATACTAATAATACACCTAATAGTTTTGGAACAATGGAGTTTGGCAGAAACCCCATATTTCTCTCATTTGCGTTAGGCCAGGCTCACACGAGAGTAATTGTTTATTACAAGCACAATATACGCACGCATAATATGCGGTGAATGCAGTCAATGAACTGATTTTCATTGATCCACTTACACTTGCGGATATTTATTGCGTAATTTATGTGCGTAAAAAGAACGCAGCATGTTCTGTTTTACTGTGTTCTTGTTTTCTTTGGGAGTATTCGGAATTACATTGCGTATGTATGGTGTTTTTTACCCATGTTGCTAGGAAACACTTTAGAAGAAAGTTTTAAAAAAAAAGAAGAAACCAGGAAGCCGGTGCATGACAGCGTGCGTAAAATACGTTTTCATGCATGGGTGAAAACGCGACATTACGCAGGGATACGCAGTTCCCTGTGCTGGTAAAACACTGTGATTTTTACGCAGCGTTTTCCCATACGCTTATGTGAGTCCAGCCTTAGGCCTCATGTCCACGGGCAAAATAAGAATTAAAATCCGCAGCGGATTTTAACTCTTCTCCCGCCCGCGGATCCGCATCCCATAGGGATGCATTGACCACCCGCGGGGTAGATAAATACCCGCGGAATGTCAATAAAAGTGATTTTAAAAAAAATGGAGCATGAAAAAATCTGGACCATGCTCCATTTTCATGCGGGTCTCCCGCGGGGACGGCTCCCGCGGGCTTCTATTGAAGCCTATGGAAGCCGTCCGGATCCGCGGGACACAAAAATCTGATTTTACTCACACGCTCCGGTTCTTCTCTTCGCCGCCGCGTCATCTTCTCTCAGTCGCGGCCGGATCATTTTGCTTCGGCCCGGCGCATGCGCGGGGCACGTCACCGACGTCATCATGCACATCCGCCGAGCCGAAGAAAGAAGATCCGGCCGCGACGAGAGAAGATGACGCGGCAGCGAAGGAAGTATCCAGAGCGTGCGAGAGGTGAGTTAATTCTGCTTTATTCCTATTTTCAGCCCTCATGTCCGTGGGGCAGGAGGGACCCGCTGCAGATTCTCCATGGAGAATCTGCAGCGGATCTGATTTTCCCCGTGGACATGAGGCCTTAAGGAAAAGGTGATGGCACCCTCCCAGTTGTACCAAATGCACCAATTTTAATGAGGCTGGCACTGGTAGGTAGCACGGGCTATATTCACTGACATAAGCATTGCTAGGGCATATAGCACGTACTGCGCCTGGAATACCACTCAGTCATTACTCCAGTCTTTGTACAGATGTAGTAAACTTCTAACTTGACACAAAAAGTTAACAAAATCTTCTGTGCCAAAGTTTACAGATGTATCAGAATTTAACATGACTTTTAATATGTTTTGATAACTTTCAGTTAGTTGACTCTTTTAATTGCTTTATAATGGGTTTTGTTATGCTAAGAGAACAATATGTTTTTAATGGCATCCCATAAGATAACTTGTCACAGAATGCTATTATCAGTTTTGTTGTAAGCGCCCATTCACACCTGCATTAGGGCCCCATTAGGGCTTGCTGTATTTTTGTTCTGTTTTTGGAGCAGAGAAACGGAACTAAAACATAAATAAACTGATCCGTTCCCCCCCCCCCCCCCCATTGATTTAAATGGGTTTCGGAAAAAAAAAACAGAAAGGAAACAGAAAGCTTTTAGTTTGCTTCCATTCCATTTGGTTTCTGTTTTTTAAACTGAAGAAATAACGCAGCTCTCTGATCATCTTTAAGACGTCAACTTCAAACCTTCTACTAATGAATTGAATATTACAGTTCCCATAGTCAGCTATATGCCATACTCTGAATCTTTCTATTCTGTATACAGACAGAAGAATGGGGTAGCAGTCTTTGTTTCTCTGTGAGTTGAGTGTAATGAGAGTAATTCCTGCAAGCTGTTTTTAAACAATGGACAATTACTTACAAAAAATCTTCTGTGGCATCATGCTGATTACAAGTTTGGCTGACTAAGCTTCCCAGATTGATTGCTAAATGGAGGTCATGGTGTCTCATGCTTTGCAGTGCTCTGATACTATTTACTGTCCTATTGTGTCCTATTACATGCTTCACTTCAGATGGAAGCCAAAGACAAACAAGGAGGTGTATTTATTATCATTTTACTGCATATCCTGGGATAAGATTGTGATGTTTTAGGAATAGCACTGGCGATCTAGCTTTAGCCTTCAGGTCATACTGTTGGTTTAGCACCTCCAAATGTAGAATTATGACTTTGTAGAGCACAAGATGCGTGATTCTTAGTATAGTTTGCAGCAAGATATATTCTTGGAGTCCTAAATACAACTCGCACCCATTGACATATTATATTTACTTCATGTAATAAATATTGATATTAGATAACGTTATCTATGTATAGAATATTTTTTAAACCATAGTTGATCGTTTCAATCATATACAATGTGTCTTTGTCTTTTGTTAATGAAGTTGTAACTTGCTGCAAGCTGAGCTTATTAAAATAAATTGTAGAGCTAGGGAAGCTGGGTTTGTTCATCTAGGTCATATACTGATGCAAAGGCATCTGAACTATAAAGTAAAATGTGAACTTTGAAAGTTTAATATGTTTAGAAAAATTCCCAGATTGACTGTCCTCATAGATTCATAGCAACAAAAAAGTCCATCCCAGGTTATGTAGGAGGTAAGCAATGTAAGCAATGTAAATTGCTTCATCTTGACGCATTAAATTGAAAGTCTGCATTTTTAAACAAAAAAATGGACGTTTATTACAGTTGAAGCTTCAACAGTATCGTTCAGGCAAAAAGAAAAATAAGATTAAATTTAGCGGATGACCTTCATATTTCATTTATTAGTATATAGAAGCAAGGGCAAATCAATGCACAACCAACTGCTCAAATGGACTGTCAACAGAAAGTACGAAGCTTCCAACAATTCATGTACCTCAGCTAACTGTGCACAGTAAAATGCATTTTTTCACATTATTTTGAATGGACCTGCACACACACCTAATATATCATTTAAGGATACAACGTATATAATCGTATAATATATATTCATTCTGGAGATAATGGAGTTATGAATGAAGCTTTAACACATCTACAACACATATATGTATACTGTACTCCTGTTTAGACATGACTCATTAACAACAGTTATATAGCATTGCATTCTGGATTATCACTAGAGTAGTGAGGCCTACCTCTTCCACTTCTACCAACAAAGCGGAGATCATTGAATCGAGCTACTTGATTCTTCATGATAGCGGAAGCGTTTCGCAACTCAGCTGAATAGTTCTCATCATTTCCAGCCATCACTGTTACTACTGTCCCATCAGGCACATCACCCAATGCCACCACCTGCAAGGAAGCGTATATTCAGCCATGTTTAGAAAGTAAAGCATGCATTAGATGCCTGCAAGTTTAGTAATTAGTAACATGTACATCACAAGTGCTACTAATACACACTGATAGTATCAGATGATTGGAGAACTGTGTGATTAGTCAGTAAATATGGTACCTAGAAATGAACAAACAAGACTGATTTATAAATCTGGGCTTTCGAGAGTCTACATGTGTCATCCATGTAACTGGATTAGTCTCTTTGCTGCAATTATGACGTATATACTTCATTGACCTTCCAAATATTAGAATTAGAAATAGTAAAATTAACAGTAAGTCTGTTGAAAGACTAATCTGTCACAATGGTTGCTCAGTCGTAGCTCGATACTCTATTGTCTGTATGCCATAGCCGAGCATCATGTAATACAGATCACAATGTACAGCAGGTTGGCATTCATACGGGTCAGGCATTTTGTCAGCCAGAATAGTGTGGATATGACCTGTTAGGTGATGTTTTTGGGCACCATTTATTTAATCTACTAAAATGTATACATAAGACAAATGGAAGAACTTTCCCCAAACTGTATAGCATCCCTGCATGATCAGTTGTAGCATCAGTGCATGTGAATTTATGAGAGTACCAGTACCATAAAGCAAGTTTACGCTTCTTGATCCAAGATTATTGTATAAAGCATTGTGATACATACAATTTTCAATGCAAGATCCACTTTAATGATCATCATTATTGTGGATGATATATTGGTTATTTGGACTTCAAGGGTTTCTGATGACGCAAGAATCACACAAATGAAATCGACAGTCGTATCTTGTAACATTTAAGTAACAATTTCATTTTTTATGCATTTTTTAAATTGCTGCAAAAACTGTGAAATTGTGATTAATGTTACATGACAAAATTCTTTTTCATTTTTATTGCAGGTGATTGTGCATAGATAACTTTCTTTCTTGTAAATTCTTGACAGTTTCTATAGTTATAGTTTTGTACTATGTTATATCATTTATATTATATCTTTTTTAAGATCAGCTCATGCTGTTGTACACTTTACTAGATTTTATATATGCTAATAACTTGTAATATACATAATAATGTCCATATGTATTTTTTCTTATTAAAATGTATTGTATAGCATGGACAAATGCATAGTGCTGAATGAAAGTGCACTTGTATCAGTTTAAATGTATCTTTTGAATAGTTTTATTTTTCCTTTACCCATGCAGATTCTTTTCTAGCTTTGCATATGGTTTGTCATGTTTTAAGAATTCTTAGTTGTTTGATTTGTCCTTTTGGTTTTTTGGTATTTTCCTTACAAACCCTTTTTGTATTAAAAAACCTCCCATCTTTAATAACTGTCTTACTCTTTCTATATATTCTCGTTGTCACTCATATTTTGCCTTACGCTCATGACAATTAATTTATAGCGTCACTTCAGTAAATAGATTTAATATCTATAGTTTTTGCCTTTTTGTGGAAATAGGACCTTTAATGTGATGAGAAGAATAGAATTAACATAGTACAGTAATATAAAAAAAGACCAGTAAATGTATGTACTATGCGTGTTTTTATTGATACATCTAATAAATATTTGTTACCTGTTTAATCTGTTCTGTCCTAAATCAATATGACTTTTTAAAAAGGTCATGCATTATTTTTATAAAATTGAAATTAAATTCCTGGATGGAATATTGCATCCAAAATATTTAATGTTTTTCATCAGTACTCATCAATAGGAATGAATATACAGTAATAGAGGAATTAAAATTAACATTGCTGATATGAAAATTCAGAATCATATCATTTATTGTGCATTTTACAGTATATATATATATATATATTTTGTATTTATATATATTTTATATATATATATATATATATATATATATATATATATATATATATATACACACACATGCACCTTATAGTTTAAGATCTTGTACTTTAATACTTTCCAATTATAAGATGAGAGTCAAATGCAGCATCTACTGATAGAATCACGCTTTACATTTACATTTCTTTGAAGTGGAACAAGCTATGTGAAACCTCAAACCTTCTTGTTTATTACTGCGTTAACTTGGTTATCGTACTTTATTTCCCAACAGAACTTTTCTTCAGATGTGTATTCTGTCGCTTCTCTTCAATCTTTGACCACAGATATCTCATGTTCTTGAATGTGTTATACAGCAGCCCACTGATTTCCCATCATCAGATACAGCACCTCACATAAAACTTATCATTTTATACTATTTGTTTTACACAGTGCTGCAACTGCAAAAGCAGCGTATGGCTTGTTAGCAAATTATACTATTTGCAGTATTATATATCTTTCTGTGAATGAAAGGTATAATGTGCCTTTTGTGTCATTTCCTAGATTTAAACTTTATAATTTAGGGTAACACTAGGCATATGAATTATACAACTCACAGTAGTGCTAAAACATGCAATGGTATGAAGAACAGTAATTGGGTTATTATAGTAACATTGGTTGATGCTATGATATAGAGGTTCATAGAGGTTCTAGAATTGTATGTTTAATGTAGGTTTTTCGTTCCTGATCATTACACTTGATAATGAAGGAGGAGTGACAATGAGGTTAAGAAACTGGTTTGTGAAGTGGTGTACCGATCATACCAAACCGTACGCCAAAACCATTCCTGATGCAGTACATTTGGTTAAGTGATATCTACGTAATAAACCATAAAGCATAATATGACTATGTCAATTTACAACAGTCTGTTCTATTGTTTCTTAAACTGTGATTTCTCTTGTATGAAATTCTCTTTTATCCGAACTATCCTGCTGTGTAAATAGCATTTTAGGCAAATGAATAACTATACAGATATAATATAGATTAGTTTGCCATTCGGTCTTACTCATATTATCTGTAGTTTTCAATAGTACGGACAGAAAACCAATTACATTCTTTGAACCCAAAGTATTATCGTAATGCCAAAGCAATATAGCCATAAAGAGTTAAAAAATACACTGATTACTAGAATATAGATAACTATACCCTACATACATTAGATAGGGTAAGTTAAATGTTGACTGTCACATGGAGCCAATTAGCAGGTGTAATAGTCACTAAGCAATAAATGTATCAAAAGGACATTCATTCTTCTATAGCATTAATATAAAATATATATTTAATATTGCTCATGAGTGACCCCTACCCCCCATCAAATTTACCTTGAATGCTACTGGAAGGGTCTTGTTGCATCTCCAATGTGAAGGCAGAACAGAGCATAAGAAATTAGGGCTGTCAGTCCGCACCAGTTCTCCAGCGTGATCTGCAAGGACATCCACTACCGTTCGTATCTCTGTTCTTGTCCGTCCTGGGCCAGAAGAGTTGATGGTTCCATTACTGTCTCCCATTTTACTGCAGGAGAAGGTAGTTGATGGAGGAGTAAAGCGCCGGCTGGTGCTGGGGTCTACTGGAATACGCATTACAACAACAAGAGTTAAAAAGTGCCAGCCACTGGGTCTAAACTAGACGTTTAGTGTCTCTTTCAGAAGCTCTAAACCACAGTATACAAAACAAGGCACTAAGTTCTCATTTAAGGTTGGTTATCACTGATCTTTTCTGAAAAGAATAAAAGAGTCCAGAGATCAGTAGCTCAGGAAGTGACTGTCTGATCTGAAATCTGCAGGGGTGGTGGAGAAGGGGTGTTGCATGTGAAGAAACTCTGCGCCCAACCTCGTCTTCTCAAGTTGCTGCACCCTCCTTAAAGTACCAAAACCACAAAAAGAAATGTTACGAAGTCTACAGCTATAACAGCACTGCTAGAAACAACACTTCACAAGCAGTAAGTTGTGTGATATTGCAGCTGGTTCTCCTGCAATGGTCCCTTGTGAAGTAACAGAAGTGGCACAAGTCAGATCTAAGGCTGTTAAATCGATACAGGCACTCAGATGACTTAGAACAGTAGTTTTCTTTATATCAGAGTCCAGAAACTCTTATGAAATGTGAAAAAATGCATGAAAAAACAGAAGTTAGAACACATCTGTCTTCTTCCTGATGGTCATGAAAGGAGCAATGTCAGCGTAAAAAGATGTGGGGGTGGTTAAAGGTTTCTCTGAAGACTTCAAATTACTTAAGGAACAGTCTTGGAGCATGTGTTACAGGAAGTTCATGTTTGTAGCCCCCAAGCCAATGTATGTAAAAATAAACTTCATTCCAAATCACAGGTCAAAGTGAACTGGCATGAGTTTCCTATCATTGCATATGCTGATACTTGTAATAATCCCAACAGTTTCCTCTCTAAAGATCTGCGCAGAAAAAAGTGCAAGAGTCGTGCTCTGTCACTCAGTATTTACACCAGAGCTGTCACAGTGAGGGGTGGAGAGAGTAAGTGTGACTAGCAAATCAACAGTGCAACCCCCCTCTATAGGGAACCAGAAGCTCACAAAAGGGTGTGCCTGGCAAGATAACTCCCCCTTGCAAATTTAGAAGGAGAGTCGGCTGTGGAGATGGACAGCAACATACATCCACTCTAATACGTACAGCAATCTGTTTTCAGTTTTTCTGGAAGGATAACTCAGATTATTGTTTGCTTGAGGCTATACATTGTCCTACTCAGTACTTAGTATAAAGAAAAGTACTTTCATGCAGTTACCTGCACATAGATAGATAGACAGATGTGAATCTAGTTATATCTCTATTCTCTTATACTAGTCATGAGAATGATAGATTGATGTTAAATAACCTTGAGAGAGATACACTGATGCATGACACTGTGGACAACATATGTACATAGATTTATATTACTAGATAGATATGTAGACAGATATTTGATAGCTTGGCTATACAGAACAGATAAAGAGAAACATATGAGATGATGGATTGATATTAAATACAGACAGGCATAGTTATATAGATAAAATAATGTTACAGATTATCGTTATATGGTTACTAGCTTGAATAGATAGAGAGACAGGAGTTCATGGATGGATGGATGGATGGATGGATGGATGGATGGATAGATAGATAGATAGATAGATATGAGATAGATATATGTGAGACATATTGATAGATATATGTGAGACATATTGATAGATATGAGATAAATATTATATATATATATATATATATATATGATAGATAGAGTAGATAAAGTGATAGATTGTTTTTATGGTTATTAGATAAATAGATTGAAGGGGTGATATAGAAAATGAGAGATTGATATTAGATGGATTGTATACATTTAGTCTGCATTAAAATGGTTATTAGATTGAATAGATAAGGAGAAAACAGACAATGTAGATGATAGATATCGAGATAGATTATAGATAGATTAGATAGATATGAAACTACTCCACATGTTACAGATTTCTGCACGGACTGGACATGAAAACTATTTAGTTAACTACTATCTATATATATTAAATGTAAAATAAAACTTCAGTCTGTGCTCAGTTCAGGTTTTATTTATTGTTCACTGAATAGAAAACGGGGATATGATTTCTTTTTGTATATTCCTTTGTATTTTTGGTAATTAATAATTCATGTTACCAACAGCTTGCATTAAACAGAAACCTGCTTTATGATGCAATCATCTAATCCTGGGAAAAAGTAAACTGCCTGGCCATGTAATAATGGAGTGTCTAGGGTCATAAGCAGATATAGTGAGAAGCCTTTGTTTTAATTGCAAAGTCTGTTTTTTGACTTTAGGATATTCGCTGGTGTAATATAATATATAGTATGTTGTGCGATGTGAAAATTTGGGCATTTATTTTTTGTCACATAACTTTTAACGAATGTAAAAAATAATTTTAAATAACTGCAAAAAAACCCTTTTCCTAGTTTGTTATAGGTGATAATTGAAGGCTGTGACATTAAACCTGACACCAGAGTGTCCTTTTGGCACCAGCAATTACTACATTTAATTGTGTCTGCACCTTCCACCCTCATAGTGCCCCAGATATCCAAAAACTACTAACAGTGCTGATGGAAAAGCTAAGTGCGCACCTATAGTATGATTTAGTGAATGTCTTATTACTTTATTATAGCAAGTTGCAATATTAGCAATCCCTTGTTGTACTTTTATTGTGCAGATCCCTTTCCTTCTGAGCTGGGGATCATTTGAGTTATAGGGGACAGCATGTTTAGAGAAATCAAATTCTTTGAGGCTGCTATATTTGGTGTTGTCAGCATAATAGAGGCACCAGTTATGGGGCTTGTATTTTGTCAATGGAAACTGTGACTTGTAATCCACTCCAGAATATGTGTGGGTGTCAGAAAAATGTTGGAGGAAGTTGATAAATATGGCTAGTAGTGTAATTGCATTGATACGTCCCCTTCTTTTTCTTTGCCATTTTCAAAATATATTTGCTTTCAGTTCATAGTAACATTCTTGTGTACATCCAGATTGTTATTTTTTCAATTTTCAACTGCAATATCTCAAATATGTGCAAACATACTGTATACATTTGATGAGATATATATTTCCATCTGCTTACTTTATTCTGGGCTCACCGCAGCCCTTGGTCACTGCTCCAGGCTCTCGGCCACCTTTAGTAGCCAGGAGCAAGGAAATTTTAAATTTCCCGGACCCTCCCCAGCTTTTGAGCTTGCGTCTGCCATTTTAGCAATGGGCACATGCGCCGAAGCTGAGGACAGGTCTGCGGATCCTGTCGGGGGACATTGCCGGAGGCCTTACGTAAGTAATTTCACCTCCCCCCAACTTTTTTCCTTTTACATAATCGCCGTTATGCTTTGGCGTAATGACATCTGGTGCGCATGTGCAGAAGACCGGCGTCAGGTCCTGGAGGACGAGAACGCCGCAGGACATCGCGAAGGATGGGGGTGAGTATCCTCGGATCCGTAAGGGGAGCTGAAACTTTAACTTTATTTTACTTTGTATTGAGTTTAATGCGATCACCAGTATCCAGTGGATACCGGCGATCGTGTGACCGGGGGAGGGAACGGCCCCCCCCATGACAGCTCCAGGATGTCGGCTACCTCCGGTAACCGGCAGCATGCAGTTGTCACGTCCTCAGCCTGCAGGGTTTTAATCCCTAGAGGCAGCATGTTTTTGCATCCCTGGGGATTAAAGCCCCGCAAAGCAGGACGTAAAAACACTATGGGGTGGTAAATAAGGGGTTAAAATATAACTCAATAATTTTTTTGTTCTTTCTGTTTTTGGGAAACCTGGGTGAAAATCAATCTATGTTTTTAACTTAGGGCTTAAACAGATGGGCATGTCTTTGTGCTGTTATGCGGCCGTAATAATAACGGGACGAAACAAAACCATTGATTTCAATGGTCTCATTTTCACTAACTGGATTCTTCCCTGCTAATACCACATGCAAAAAAATAGACTTGCAGTATCTTTTTCGGACATAGTTAATACTACATGCTAGAAAGATAGGGCAGGACCTATCTTTCAGCTTTTTTTCTTCTAACTCACGCACAATAGCATGGAGTTTGAATAGTTTGGAAAAAAAACCTGGTTCATGCTCTAATGTTCCGTAGCGGCAAGCGTATTAGTGCATGCATCCATGTGTTTTTGCCCTTAGGGTACTTTTGCATGAGATGATTGTCAGGCACTTAGATACCCAATATTTGTTTCAGCAATTATTGCTACTGTACTTCCAGCCGCCCGCCGGCCTCCATTCACAGTAAACAGGCAGTCGTTCAACAATGTATGACTGCCTGTTTATAACATCCAATCCTTATCCATAGACTCTACAAACTGAACGACGAACAATAATGATTGAACTATTGTTTGTCATTCAGACACTGACAGCGAAAATCTGAACGATAATCCATCCATGTAGAAGGGCTCTAAGTTTTGAAAGCATATCAAATAAAGCAATAAAGAAAAACTAAATGTAAAACACCATCTGTATGTTCCTATCGGTTTCTTTAACCATTTCCAAACTGCAATACAAAAATGTATGTTGTATGGTTGTTAAGTGTTTATGGAGCTGGCTTTGGAGTTGAGTACACTCTATATCCGGTGGCTATCAGTTGTTTTTCACAGCTGACAGATGCAAGCAATTGAAGTGATCGGCATTAGCTCTGATTGTGGCAGTTAACTGTTTAGGTTCCCTCGGTCAAAGTTGGCCGCACATCTAAATAGATGAAGGACTGCCGATGAGCTAGCATAGTAGCCCAGAGCCTACTGAAGGCTACCAGGGCTGACAGGCACGAATGGTTGTGGCAGGGCTTTCTAAACACTATTAAGAATAATTATATACTGCAATACTACAGTATATAGTATAAGCGATCAAATGACTGCAAGTTCAAGTCCCCTATGCAGACTAAATTGCATAAAGGGGATTAATAAAGTTTTTAAACAGTAAACCAAATCAAAAAATATTACAAGTAAAAAAAAACCCTTTTCTAATTTTTCTCACAAAAATATTAAAAATTTAAAAAAAACACACATTTGGTATCGCTGTGTATACAAAAGTCCATTGTGTTAAAATATCAGCAGTGTAAAAAAAAAAGCACTGAATTCCAAAATTGTAGGATTTTTTTGTCATCTGGGCTCCCTAAAAAAATGACTAAAAAGTGATTAATAAGATATATCCACCCCCAAAATGTTGCTAATAACAACTAGAGCTCACCACCCCAAAAACAAATGCTCTCAGAACCCAATCGACAGAAAAGTTATAGTTCTCTGAATATGCCTACAGAAAGCAATTTTTATTTTAAAGAACGTTTATTTATTTAAAGATAGTAAAACATAAAAAAATATATTATTTTGATATCACTGTAATTATACTGAGCCACAGAACAAAGTCATGTGTCCTTTCTATTGCACCATTAAATGCCCTAAAAAGTAATACCTCCAAAAAATGGCACTATTGCAATTAAAAAATATAGCACGTCCTGCAAAAAACAAGCCCTCATACAGCTATGTCATTGGAAAAATAAAACAGTTATAGCTCTTTAAAGAGCGGGAATGAAAAATGAAAATGAAAAAAAATGAAAAATCTATGGTCCTGAAGGGGTTAAGAATTGAATGTGTTTCTTAAATTAATTCTGTATTTTGCAGCAGTATTCTGTGTGGACAGAAGCTGCAGTGCTGTTCATCCTGATCCTGCTGGTGCATGAACCAATTGTCAGGATTGCAGTAAAGACTTGTGCAGCAGCAGGAGAGTGAAAGGCAGGATTGTCTTGTACTCTGCACAATAAGGCCTCTTTCACAGGTTACAAAACCGTGCGTTTCTCCGGCGATGCAACAGCGCTACAAAACGCATGTTTGTGAAACCCATGCTTCCCAATGGGTTCCTTCACATTAGCGCTGTTTTCACTGATGCTATATTGCGAGAAAAAAATTGCGGCATGCTCTATCTTTCTGTGATGTGCTATTTTTTCTCTACAATGTTTCCTTAGGGCGCCTACCCACTTGCGTTGCCGATTTTCACGCGTGAAAAACACGGCGTTTTCCGCGGCATTTTTTGCGCGTTTTTCGCGGCGTTTTTTGCGCGTTTTTTGCAGCCCTCCATTGACAATCATGGGTGCATTAAGAGAAAAATAAGGAGACATATGCAACTGACAGTTCCTATGTGAAAAAAACCCCACGAAACGGAAAAAAAACCCAGATGGACAAGAACACATTCTATACTAATTGCTCTTGAGAAAAAACGCAAAACATCACAGGAAAAAAAATCGCAAGTGGGTAGGCGCCCTTATGGAGCCTCCTTGTTTATCGCATTGCACAGCACGAACTTGCGATTTTCGTGCTATGTGATGTGATTCTAACATTAGAAACTCCGACTGACTTTCGCGATAAAAAAAACACGCAATTTCATTGCAGGCAGCAGCGATGTGATGCAAGATTATCCTCAAGAAAATCATGGATGACGCTACAAAACTGCGGGAACATAGCTGCGATATCGTTGCAATTTTGTAGCAGCGATATTGCCCGTGTGAAAGAGGCCTCATGAAGACTGATATGCTATTGAAGGTCTGTGGAAATCTGGGTGACGACATCTATGAAAACAGTGATTGCTGAAACATAGCATCTGGTAAACCAAGATATCAGGATGAATTTCTCCTGTCAAATAAAGTATTATTTTTATGACTATTTTATAGAAAAACACTGTTTATGGTCTCTGCTACATTTTCTCTGTTGTTTTCCATTTCAGCATATAATAATAATGAATTTTATTTCTATAGTGCTAACTTATTTTGCAGGGGAACAAAAATGAAATACTATCTATCTATCTCATGTCTATCTATCTATCTATCTATCTCCCATCTATCTGTCTCATATCTATCTATTTATCTATCTATCTATCTATCTATCTATCTATCTCCCATCTATCTGTCTCATATCTATCTATCTATCTATCTATCTATCTATCTATCTATCTATCTATCTATCTATCTATCTATCTATCTATCTCATATCTATCGTTCTATCTGTCCATCTGTCATGTAAGGTGACCTGTATGTTTCATTGCTTTAATATTTCTCACCACTAGTTGTCACTGCAGTAACATTAAACTTGAGAACCAGTACAGCTTATTGATAAAAGGATGCTTCAAGTTAAAAAAAAAGATTAGAAAAATAGTAAAGCTTGCAAGTATCTCTCATGTAACAACAACTTCATATAAATTGTCAGTTGTACTGAGCCATAATATAGAACCCATAGACTTCTGTAGAACTCTACTGTACCTCTATATGCCTCTGATTCATCCAGTGATTTTTTTTCTGTAGGGTTCTGTAATACTAGATGCTGTATTATGGAGGCACCTTGTTACTTCTAGGGCAGAAGATCTCTGCAATAGGGTGCAGTACTTATTCCATACTCCAGCAAATGCAATGCCTACAGCTCCGTAAAACAGAGCCACAGACTCCACGTGTCTTAATGCACACAGCAGTGATTTCCAGAGTTTAGGTGACGCACAGGAGAAATCCTGCAGACGATTATGTGAGGAACACACTAGGGGAAAGTGGAGGAGGAGGTCTTACAAGGACCAGAGTTTACATGTGGGAAGGTATCAGGATATTAAGTTAGAGATGTATAGAAGATACAGGTCATGGACAGCCTTACGTGTCATTGATAATGTCTTGAACTGGATTCTCTGTGCAATAGGCAGCCATTAAAAGGGGTTGGTGTAACTTTTAAATTCAAAGATTTCTGTGAATTTCATCTGATGATTCCTATAATGTCTATTGCTTGATGTTGAAATGACTAATTAAGCAGCTTCTACGTGTCATTGTATACAGTAACTGACTTTCAATAGGAGATCTGTAATTGAAACTGGAATGACAGCTTGATTTCCAGCTTCTATCTCTCTTCTCTTGAGCCTTCTTCTCAGCTATTTTATAACCACAGCAAAGCTTATCTTTGTTGTGGTCGTAAATTAGCTGTTAAGTATGATAAGGACTGGAAACCAAACTGTCAATCTAGGTGCATTGACAGGACTCCTATTGAAAGTTAAGGCCCATTTACATGCAACGATTATCGCTCAAAATTCGTTCAAACGTTGTCATGAGTGATAATCGTTGCGTGTAAATGCTGCCATCGTTCACTCTTTGGCTGAACGATGATTTTAAGGTGAGCTTAAAATCCATCATTCGGTCAGAGAGAGATAACACAGACCGCATGCTGTGTTCTGCACGGTAGTCGGAGATTACATTGTATTCTGCCGACAGACATGCAAGAACAATGGAGCTGTGTGCAGAGCCCAGCCCACACGCTGGAGGCCATTTTAAACGCAAATGAAGCTGATAAAGTGTTAATGGACATTAGTGTCTATTAACACTTTATGCAAAACAATCGCTAAATCTGTCAATTTTTCAATTGCTGGATAGATTGTCTTTGCATGTAAATGGGCCTTTAATCTGCAGTGTCTATAGACAAACAGTGCAACATTTTTAACTAAACTCTATTGCAAAAATGTTTTTTAGCCCAAAGTACACTATTCCACCAAATTTATTTAGACACCCCTTTCAATAAGATGAATCATGTTTTATTAGCATATCACATGTTCTAAACCATGCTACATAAAATATGTAGACCCTCTGGAGGAGTCAGCCATAGTTTGTGATAGGAAGAGCACACTATTCGATAAACAGGTTATGCTGCAGCATACAAGCCATCCATCATGTAGCACAATGCATCGGCCCATCTACAATAGTGCAAGAAGCGTAGTCATTGGACAGTTGAGCAATGAAAGTTCTATGGAGTGATGAATCACACTACTCTATCTTCAAATCAGATGTACATACCTGGGTTTGGAGGATGCCCAGGGGAATGCATTTTGCCTGAGCGTGTTATGCCAACAGTTAAGTTCTGTGGAGTTTTCGTTATGGTCTATGGATGATTTATGTGACATGGTCTGAGGCCGCTGGTTGTAATGCAAGAACCATGAACACGCAGGTGTGCCTTGACATCCTAGACAGTAATGTGCTTCTGACAATGTGGCAATACTCTAAGAATGGGCAGCACAGACTTACTGAACATCTTTGGAACAAAACTTAAATGTTGGGTCAAGGAATATAAATAACGTCCATCTTCCTTGAGAGAACTCACCAGACATTTGCAGGATGAACGAAGGGAAATACCAACTGAAGTGTATCAGACATTAATAGAAAATATACCACGGGGAGTATCCAATATTATTAGGGCCAAATGAGACATCACTGAATATCAGTGTATGTAAATAAACACTATTTCTGATTCTTGCTGAGGAGTCCAATTACTTTTGGTAGGATAGTGTATATGCACTTAATTAAAAAACAAAAGTTCCCCAAAGGTGTCCATAGCCTTTAAACAATGCGTAGAATACATACAAAAGCTCGGTCTATTTTAAGAGTTAATATTACTTGATGTTTTTTATGAAATTTGTAAAAATACTCCAGGAAGGCAGATTTTATATTAATAATTCACAGTTTCATGGCTTTCTGTAAAGCATTTAAGTACAGTACAATGCTGATTCTTTGCCCTCTAATATATTATTGATGTGTGTTTCTCATGAAATGGCACTGTCCTGTGAAAGATTTAGATTATGAATAAAGAACCTACAAATGGTTTAACTATAAGCAAGGAATGGGTGAGATACCTCTTTAATAATAAAACATGTCCTTCAATTGCTTAATGCACAATGTAAAAACAGATCTACATAAATACATGAGATGATTTCTCCCTCGCTTTCCTAGGTTTACAGTACATCAGGGTAAAGAGAGATGACCTATTACGGAAGTAACAGCGATACATCTGTTGATGGCGATTTTATTTTTCCATTCAACGTAGGCAAACTCATTTCTTTTCTATGCACAATGAGGGAGAGAGGGTCAAAGGGACAGAGAAGAGAGAGACAGGCTGGCTTTTTTATGGAGGCACTATTGCTGCCATTGTTGTGGAGGCACTAAGGCTGATTTCATTATAGAGGCGCTATAGCTGCCCCTCTTATTAGGATATTGTGAATGGTTTGATTATGGCTTGTTCTATTATGAAGACAACACGGTTGCATTTGTTATTAATTTATTGTAGCACACTAATGGGGGAGCAGAATGTTCGGGTATGGTACAGAATACTGTATCTGCTTTGGTATGGGGCTCTGCGACTAAATCTTCTATGGGGCTAAAATGTTCAGATTGTTGCATTTGTGATATTGGTCAATTCCAGCAGTTAATTTGGATTTGTATCCATGATACTGTATCTGTAGGTAAATAACTGGACAAAAATAAATTACATTTCATGACAAGAGAGGCACAACACACAATAGACCAAGCAAGACCGGGGTTTGGCAATCAGAAGTGTTGCTTGTTGCTAGGTATCTTCATACAATCATAGAATGGTACAGTTGGAAGGGACCTCCAAGGTCATCTGGTCCAACCCCCTGCTCAGTGCAGGATTCACGAAGGCCGCCTGCACACGAGCGGAAATTCCGCAGCGGGATTTCCGCCACTGGAAGCCTGCATAAGATTGCGTTAACAAACGCAATCCTATGCGGACGGCCGTGGTTTGGCCGTGCAAAATCTCGCGCAGCAAACAAACTGCGGCATGTCCTATTTCTGTGCGGGGCTCTGCGAGCTCCGCACAGAAACGTCACTCACCCACCGCTGGCTCCAGTCTGCGCGTGTGCCCGCTGCCCGTCAGCCGGCACATGAAAGAGCCGGGGCTGCGGGTGAGTACGTGCTGGTCCCTGCAGGCGCTCGGGTCGGGTCCCGCGGCAAGAATCCTCGCCGCCGGCTCTGACCCGCCCGTCTGCAGGCGGCCTTAATCAGATATTTGTCCAGCCTTTGTTTGAACACTTCATACATATCGTGTGAATGTGATGTCGGTCTGAGAAATACACACTGGTATCGCACTTGTAAACGTGATTTTTATGCGAGTGTGATGCATTTTGCAAGAAAAGCGCATCACACTCACTTTACAGCACTTGCAATCTTCTCACACGTAAACACTTGCATGAAAATTGCCAATTTTTCTTATGGAAGTGAATAAAAAAAAAGAAAATAAATTGTGTCAGATTCGCGTGTAGATGTGAGCGGGATATCGCCCAAAAATAGGACATGCTGCAAATTTTCTCTTGCATCGCT
Organism: Eleutherodactylus coqui; assembly: GCF_035609145.1. Classification (NCBI taxonomy): domain Eukaryota; kingdom Metazoa; phylum Chordata; class Amphibia; order Anura; family Eleutherodactylidae; genus Eleutherodactylus; species Eleutherodactylus coqui. The sequence goes on from NC_089837.1 coordinate 300,260,970, forward strand.
AATCGCAAAGTACATGTTTACATTACAAGTACATGCCCACATTATACACAATAATAATAATCTTTATTTGTACAGCGCCAAAATATTCCGCAGCGCTTTAATATGTTTTCTTCCCGTGCAGGAAAGTCACCCATGTAAATGCACCTTTAGAAACAGAGAAATGCAGAGCCATCTTGGTGCTTGAGATTGGCCAGACGCGTCAGTATACTGCATTAGTTTGGAGGGTGTATATTGTGTCACCCTTTAGCCTAAATAGCTTTTAATTTCAATTCCATTCATTCAGTCATGTCCGACTCTTGGATACTCTGTAGGCCAGTTCTCTCTATGCTTCTCTATTCTCTACGGCTGCTTTCAGTTACCTAATGTCCATTCCTGTGTCCTCCTTGATGGTGTCCAGCCAACATATCTTTTGTCTTCCTGCTTTCCTTTTACCACTGACCATTCCAAGTAGCATCTCTTTTACCAGTGAATTCACCCTCATCACGTGTCCAAAGTAAGTGGTCTCTGTCCCGTGATTTTGCCTTCCAGGGACACCTCTGAATTCATATGGTCCAGGAGAGCTTTGTTGGTGACCCTAGTTGTCCAGGAGATTCGTAGAAGTTTTCTCCAAGACCACAGCTTGAAAGCATTAATTTTTCTCCTCTCTGCAATCATCAGTGCCCATGTCCCACAGCCATATCTTGTAATCGGGGAGACGATGGCTGTGATTAACCTTCATTTGATGGTGACTGAGACATCCTTGCACTCCCGTATTCGGTCCATGTTCACCCAGGCCGTAAGCCCCAGTGCTAATCAATGCTTTATGTCACCTTTCCAGCTGCCATTATGATCGATGAGGGACCCAAGGAATACAAAACTATTAAGTTTTGTGATCTTGAACGATTCTGTATCCCCATACCAGATTCTCACTGTGACTTCTTGATTGTTGTAGAGGGACCTGATCAACGTGATCAGGTGCCCTGGTACTCCCACCTCCCTCGGTGCTTTCCAAAGCTTATCATGCTCAATGTAGTTGAAAGCCTTGGTGTAGTTAATGAGACACACATAGAGCTTCTTCTGATACTCTCTTGCCTTTTCCATGATCCACCTCAGGTTTGCATGTGATCATGGGTTCTTCTGCCTTTGTGGAATCCGGCTTAAACATCAGAAAGTTCCGGGTCAAGGATATTGCCAAAAGCCCTTTTGGATGATTTTCAGAAGCACCTTGCTGGCATGGGGAATCAGAGATTAAATTGCTTTAATATACACTATATTCACAAGAATACATACTGAATTTAACCTTCATTTACTGCTATACAACCTTATATAACTGCTAACAGTATGATACAGCTGTTTTCCACAGCTGTAGCAGCTTCGTTCTCTTGAAACAATGCAAACCGCATTGTTTGTGACCCCAAACTGTGGGAAGATAAACAAATTTGTTCAAAAAATTTAAGTGCTTTACAAACTGCAACATCGACACCTGTGAAACAAGGTTCATACCCGTATCATGAATTACAAAATACGTTTTTTCTCTTTTGCACTTTATATTAATTTTAGGATTGCACACAGCACAGCGATATCCTGCATTCACCTTCTAGCTTCTTGCCTCATCACTCCTGTCCCTCCATAAATTAGTATTATCTTACCTTTGCTATATATGTTAGTGAGAATTCAGCACTGATGTGTAGTTTATTAGTATATAAATATACTTCAATACTTTTATACCACTTGTACTACACTTAGATAGCTAGCTAAGTGTCTGCAGGGTTATGACTATTACTACTCTGTTTTATGTGGTCACAGCTGGTATGCAGCCTTGCATTCTAGCAATCAGAAAAGCCACATTGATTTTGCATACGTTTGTATCTACTGAAAATACAAGACCTTATGTATATACAGGGTTTGTGAAATTAAACTTTTCCAACTCAGAGGCCTCAAATGAGATGAAATTAGGACAACGGGCACTCCCGATGATGCGCTCGCCTTTTATGTAAAGTTTTTTTTTAGTAAAAACGTCGCCAATAGGTGGCGCTGTAGCTGTGCAAATCACTCTACTAATTTTCAATAAGTCACGCTTGGTTTTCAGCAATGCTCTCCATTTGCAAAACCATTTGACCACTGAACACAGTGAGTCAGCTTTAATCGCTACAACATGCCAGCGAATGTTGTAATTCAGACGTGACAGTAAAGCAGGTCTGTCACAGTAGACCTGGTCTGCTACAGCGCCACCTATCAGCCACTTTCTTTACAATTTTTTTTTCCATAAATGGCGAGCATATTATCTGAAGGGCTGTAGTCCGAATTTTGTCTCATTTGGAGCAGCAGAACGCCCAGCAGAGGTCTCTGAGTTGGGAAAGTTTAATTTCACTTATATTTTCACCAAAAATGGACACATTTCTGTAAAGTTCATATAACTATTATTTTAAAGAAAATCTCGAGCAGGAAGATAAAATCTCTCCTAAAGTTGTTGCCTTCCAAAGTTCTAATCCTCTCTATCAGAATCACAGTTGTAAAAAAAAAGTAGTAGAACATACAGGTATTAGTGCATTATGTTGACACCGGAAGTATGGCTTGGGCTGCCTGAGCTAAAGGTAATGCCCAGGTCATGCCTAAAAACTTCCCATTGGCTGCCGGTAACACACCTTCTCCGCACAGCCACGCCCACCTGCAAGCTCTGATGGCATTTTCTCCACATTTGTCAGCTGTGGATTGGCTCGCAAGGTGGTGCCAAGAAGCCGGCATGGAAGACTTCATGGCAGCAGACATCTCTGCTATGCTGACTGCAGCCTGTCACTCAGCGCTGCCATCGGGAGCCGGACTTCATCGCTGCAAACATCTCTGCTCTGCCGGCTGCAGCCTGTCACTCAGCGCTGCCACCGGAAGCTGGACTTCCCCACTGCAGACATCTCTACTGTGGCGGCTGCAGCCTGTAAATCAGTGCCAACACCGGGAAGGTTACTTCACTGCCAGACACACATCTGTTAGCCTGTTAGCCAATCCGTGACCAGGGCATTCCCTCTAACTCAGGGTGGCCAACCCATGTCTCCACCCATACTTCCGTTGGAGACATATTGCATTAATACCGAATATACATACCTATATTTATTCTGTTTAGTGATGAGGACTGGTAGCCATACTGCTTTGAAGTACAGTATGTCAGAAGTTATGTTTGTTGCCAGGTGAGAACATAAACTTATTTGGGAGCTATCTCATATAAAATGATTCAGTAGTGAGTAATGTTTGTCGTGATCAGCTGGAAAATAAAATTGGGCTGATTTTTGCTAAATCGAATCAGTCTTCCCAGATTTGCAATAAAGTAAGTGTGTATGTGTCTGCTTTTTCAATTAATGTGTCTCAGTGGTTAGTACAGTTACATTTACATTGCTGGAACCCTAGGTTCAAATCTCAGTCTAAAGTTTTTCAAACTCTGTGCAGATATTGTTCCTGTTCAGATTTGAACCTAGAACTCCAGCACTGCAAGGCAAGTGCTAACAACTGAGCCCCCACATTTGTATTTTGTTCTCCACAGGGGAAGAAGAACAAGAAGAACACAAAGATCACATTAAAAACGACATACAGATTTTGCATTTGGTTAGATTTGAACCTAGAACTCCAGCGCTGCTAAGCAACTGAGCCACCATGCCTTGTCTTCCTTTTTTCTTCTCTGGAGAAGAAGTAGGAGAAAAAACAAAATCGATGCTGATGTCGTCCTTGATCAGACTTGAATGTTGGCCCCTAGTACTATAAGGCAACATCGCTAATGACTCTGGAGGGGAAAGTGTGGTGGCTCAATTTTTAGCACTGCTGGAGTTATAGGTTTAACTCTGTCTAAAGGCAACATCTGTAGGGTATTTTTCAAAGTCCATTCAGATGTTGTCCTTGATCTAAGACCTCAGAACTGCAAGGCGGCAGTGTTAACAACTGAACGACATTCATTGAAAAAGAACCACCACCACACTTTAGGGACCTTCTGGAGGGTAAATGAGTGAAATGCTATATGCTCTATAGTTGGTCGATTTGTGGCATTTTCATAAGTGGATTTCAATGAAAAGAATGGTAAACATAAGTTGTGATACAATTATTGCATTCTTTTAAACTTTTGCATTAACTTGAATTTCACCTTTAACCCCTTCCCGCTGCCAGGGCGTAAACTTACGTCCTGGGGATAGCGTGAGATCATAGCGATCTCGCGCTATCCCGCAGCAGGAGCCGGATGTCAGTGATAGCCGGCCTCCCGCTGTTAACCGCTTCCTTGCCGCGATCTATGTAGATCACGGCATAGGAAGGGTTCACAGAGGGAGCGCGCACCCTCTGTGACGTTGTTGGGCTCTCGCAATATAGTAAGCAATGAGGCATTGCAGGAGGGAAGGCCTGCAATGCCTTATCACAGCGATCATCGGTGCTGTGGTGTAAGTCCCCCAGAGAGTGCTTTTTCTCATATTGGCATAAAAAAAGTAAAGAAAAATTTAAATCCCACATATTTGGTATTGTCGTGTCCGTAACGACATGTACAATAAGTTGCATATGCTTTTTATCCTGCATGGCAAAAAGTGTAAAAAAAACGCTAAAAAAAACCTGAGGCAAAATGCTACTTTTTAACATTTTGCCTCCCAAAAAAACGCTATGAAAGTGATCAAAAAAGCCGTATGTACCCCAAAATGGTACCAGTAAAACTACAGCTCATCTTCCAAAAAATAAGCCCCCACAGAGCTCTGTACATAGAAAAATAAAAAAAGTGACAGAACTTTGAATGCAGCGATTTAGAAAAATAATAAAAGTTTTACAATATAGTCTTATGTACCCAAAAATGACACCATCAAAAACTGCAGTTCACCACGCAAAAAACAAGCCCTTATATGGCCTTGTCGACGGAAAAATAAAAAAGTTATGGCTTTTGAAAAATGGAGATGAAAATGCACCAAAATCATTGCCTCCTTAAGCCCAAAATAGGCCATGTTAAAGAGTTAAAGGAGCTTGCAAATTCCAGACCTGACAGCCCTTGTGCCTTTTTGTGAGACTTCAATACTTCCCGATATATATATACACATACATACCAAAAAATAAAGAAGTCCTAGCTTTTGGAACTCTGGGATGAAAATAAACTAGGTAAAAAAAAGAAAAGTAACTGGTCCTTAAAAGGTTAAAACCATGCTTACTTTGGTGAAAATACATGCTCTGGAATGGCTAATGACTCCCAAGGAATAAAAGGCCGTAGTCAGAGTTTGCAGAAGAACAAGGGTGCCATCAGATGATGGTTCCGTTCTAAAAAAAATCCTATGGACAGACATGCTAAATGCACATTAATTGCAGTTACTAATTTCCTGCAGTCCAAGCATAAATAAAGACTCGTTCATATTAGCATTGGGGAATTCTATTTTCCTGCTTCGTTCTAGATACATCCAGCCAAGTAGCAGCTGTGTCTGTGACCTCTAACTACCTGCCCACCACATTTTCTGTATACTTAAGTGGATATGTGGCCACACAGGCATGCAGCTAACTTGCCATTGAAGTATTTAGAGAATTTGGTTGCCACGAATTCGTAAATGGGGGTCACGTATACAGCTGTACAGTGGGCCCCTAGAATCAATTGTACTTGTGGGACCTAGGCACACCAGGGGGGATTCTTCTGTGGTCAGTTGTAGTGAGAATGTGAAAGGACACTATTTATCTCCGGATCAGCCATCTGTAGCAATCATTACTTCTAGTGTTGGAGACCGTTGGGCAGAGGGTCATTGTCAGTTACTACAGCCACATGAACTTTCATACCCATTGGGTCAAACAAACGATTTGCTTACAGTAAGAGTGCAACTTGATCTGCAAGAAAGTTCCGACTCTTCACACTGATCCTCCGCACAGCAGCCCACCGAAATGACAGTAATCAATCTTGTGGATCTAGAGATAACAACATCTAGCGACTTCACATTCTACTAAAGATTCTCTTCCAGTTGTGTACCAAGTAAAGGTGAGAAGCCACAATGTAATCCTGAGGATTTCTTGTCCCATTCCATTTTTCGCCTGCATCATGTCCTACTCCCCGACCTCCAAGACTTTGCTGTCCTGCGGCCACTTCCCCTCAGTCCAGATATTAGCTCCACCCATAGGGGCAGGGCTAATATTAATTTCAGGATTCTGAGCAAAATCAGAATCATACTTTGTTGAAATGACAAAGTAATCAGAATGATTTGAGTACTCATCCATTCCTAATGTATATTCTTTTTGGGGGGGAGGAACACACATATGGCTTGGGGCTTGTGCCACCGATCTATTAAAGCCCTAGCAGTGTGCCTGGAATGTCAGAACTATCACTGATCAATCTTTTTTAAAACAGAGTTGTGGTGTAAATAGAAAGAACATAAAATGTAGCTTTAAAGTGATATTGTTTCCTTTGCTAATCCCAGCACCTTAATTTCTGTAACTTTTTTGCATGAACATGTAGCCTATAAGTGATGTAATACCTTACCGCACTTGCAGAACTATGCCCTTAATATTTTTATGATCACAGCCACAAATATTGCACAAACCGGACTGCTTACTATCTCTTCAGACATTATAACCCTGGTATGTTTTTTAAGCATAACTGGCTTGTCAAAACTGAAAAAGTAACCCTGATTGGTTGTTTTGAGCAACTAGAACACTTTTTCTCTTAGATACTTTTGATACACGGAGCTTCACAAATTGTAGCAGGGTCTAAAATAAAATTTTGAAATGACAAAACAAAAAACTTTAATCCACCCAGTAAATGCCCAGGCATTTATTGGGTGGATTAAAGTTTTTTATTTGCAACTACCTCCTTGGATGCTGCTTCAATTCCATCACATTTTGGCTCATGCTTTCCGGGATCTTGGATCCAGAACCGGTTACAGAAGCGTGCACATTTTGCCCTATTGGTTCCTTCCTCCAGCTGCTTGAGGTATAGTGTGTGCTGTTGTCATTTTCCAATTGTTTGAAATGACAAAACAGATGATTGAACAGCTAGATAAGGATTGGCCTGTAACCTGGGATAGTAAGGCTGACACTTTGCCTCCAAAATAATGTTTATCTTAGCAGATGTAAGGTCCTGCATGGGTGGGTCATGTTCCCTTTTTCCTAGTTTTCTTTAGGGTTCATTCATTGCTACTTTCATGTATGAGCGTACTACCACTTTAAAATATTGTCCCTTATTGTTTTGTGGTGGCTGGTGATGGCATGGGGCATAGTGGGAGACGCTGTTATCTAATTGGACAGCTGAAGTGTTCCTTGCTATGCAGAGTAGAGCAAGGTGAGCGAGAGACATTGAAGGATGGGAGGGCAAAGTGTGAAAAACGCTCCAGTCTGAGGCACAGATTTAGATGCTGACACCGTGGACCTTGCAACCGCAAAATGTAGCGTCAGGAGTTAGCTAAATTTGTCTGAGCTGCGGTGACTATCAGACAACTTCACACACTGCTAACAGGGTCTTGCTATGTAGATAAGAGAGTATTAAAAAAGGCTTTTGCAAAGACGATTTATTCTGATTGCACACTGTGCGGTCCTATGGATCTTTACTGCCACCAACCAGACTGATGTCCTGAAACCCTTTTAACTGTCAGTACTTTTCAAGGTATACCATGCTGCTAGAGAAAACTTTGCAGCAGTCATCTCACTAAGATCCCAGGCAGAAATAAAATAAAAAATGAAAACCTATATGAACACAGAATCCACCATTCACAATTGGTGATAATCTTTGAATATCTATTCCCGTCTCTACAAAATTACCTGTGCATCGGTCACAGAGCATTTCTAGAACAGTCTCCCATATAAGTCAATGAGTCCCCTTCTGCCCATTGTGTAAATTGCCCATGAGGCTGCTGTAAAGCATATCTTCTAAATGTTCTAAAGTTAAATATTGCTCAAGAAAGATAGCAGCTCCCATAGTCATATATAGACAACAGAATAAACATTTCTACATAAAAAATAAAAACAGATTCAAACAATGGAAAAGGTTTTTATCTGGTTTTCATTAATAAAATATGGTGATGTAGTTATAGTTTTCTTTCGGGTGTGAGGTTGTCATTCCTGCATGTTGTATATTTTATTTGTAGGCCCCCCCCCCCCCGCTGTTACCCTTTGAAAAGTAATTGTAAGTCAACATTACTTTGTTCTCTTTATTCAACATGCTTAGGATTATTTAGAATTTATTGTACTTTATGTAATATTGGACAAATCCTGAATACTTTACATAGCTGCATGAGATTTAACCAATCTGTCACCCCATAAAATACATTTAAAGAATCAATTTGCCTATTATTGACCTCAATTCACCTAAAGTGATACTCAAACAAGTCAAAAGAACTCACCCAATGCAACCCATAAGCAAAAAAATTGCAAATTAATTAGCGAACCACTCCCTAAAATGCAATACTAACCGAAAGTTAATTACAGAACTGGCAAGTGTTATGTTTATAACATTAACCCCTTAGTGATAAGCCTATTTTTTGCTTTAAGGATCCATCAATTGTCCGGGTTGCACGGCTTAGCTCCGCCCCATCCTGCCCACTGCCATTGCAAACTGCTCGGAGGGGAGGAGACAAGCAGAGAGTTGGTGAGTGGGAGGGAAAGGGGGGCTGCTCAGATGGAAGCGTATATTGGCCGGCCGTGAAAACGCTGGCCAATATACACTAGTGTAAATAAGCCCTTACTGTGATACCAAGTTTATACAGATTTTTTAATTATTTACTACTTTTGCATCACCGCATTATAGGACCCATAACATTTTTATTTTTCTGGTAACACAGGGGCTTGTTTTTTGTGGCTAGCTGTAGTTTTTATTGGTACCATTTCCAGGTGTGTGACTTTTGGATTGCTCTCTATTGTTTTTTGGGAGGCAAACAAAAAGAAAATAGCAATTCTGGGGTTAGTTTTTAAAATTATTCGTTCACTTAATGCAATAAATAAAATATTGTCTAATCATTACGAACTTTGTAATACCTATTATGTGCTGCATTTAAAAAATTTTCTTTGGCATTTTATCAGTTTAAAAAGTGTGTTTTTGTGGTGAAAATGTATATTTTTTTTAACTGGATTTTTTTTCTTAAATGAAACTTTATTGAGTCTTTTTTATGCTATTTTTTAGTCCTCCAAGGGAAGATGCAATAATCTGATCACTAGGATAGTAAACTGCATTACCTATGTAGTGCACTCTATTAACCCTACAACAATAGCCTGTTAGACTCTGTCAGAGGCGGAGTCTAATAGACGGAGTTAACATGGCAGCCATGGATGCCTTTGTCATGCTAACGACTGCCATTGGATACCTTGCAATCACACTTCAGGGTGCTGATAGGTGACAGAAGGATCCCCCTCCCTCTGTCATCTGGTTAAATGCTGCAGTTGCTATTGATTGTGGCAGGTAAAAGGTTAAACTGCTATGATCAAAAAATTTCGCCATTCCTGGCTGTTAGAGTTAGAGCCTGACAGTCAATACTCAGCTAAGCCACCACCTTAAAAAAGATGCATGTATAGGTTAAAAGCTAGAAATGAGCCAGCATACTCGCTAAGGGCAATTGCTTGATCGAGCATTGCCCTTAGCAAGTACCTGCCTACTCGGGAGCAAAGATTCGGCTGCCGGCGGCGGGCGGGGAGCGACGGGGGAGAGCGAGGAGGAACAGAGGGGAGATCTCTCTCTCCCTCTCTCTCCCCGCTCCCCCCTGCTCATGACCACAACTCACCTGCCACCCGCGCCGGCAGCCGAACCTTTTCTTCCGAGTGGGGAGATACTCGCAAAGGACAATTGTCCTTAGTGAGTATGCTCGCTCATCTCTATTAAAAGCCCATTAGCGAGGTCAGTAAGAAGATGAATTGGCTGCTACCAAGAGGTTAAATAAACATCAAGGTATACAAAAAGTGTTTTTGGAAAAACAATATTCTGTCCCTTTCACACTTTGGCCACAATTAGGTAGTGTGATATTAACTACATTTTCACTATGACAAAATACCTGCTTGAAGATTACCATCACTTATCGAAGTTAGGACTAAGCAGTCATAACTTCACCACATCCTTTGCTTTATGCAAGAAATAAAGCCACAAAGAGTTAAAACAAATCTCAGGAACTAAGTTATAAACTATATTTTCAGTCCAGTATCTTAAATCTTTTTCTCTAATTTATTTCCCATTGGTCATAAACCAATTATTGTCAAGCCTCATGAACCACCTGTTACATTTCACAAAACATTTCGAAACTTTAGAGGTTGAAGTGTTTTCTTTCCATCTCTATGAATGGTTACCCTTAGGGCACACAGTCGTATTTAAGCACCATTTGATATGGAACTGTAATAGAGCTGCCATAGAAGTACATAAGCCTGACAAAAAATATCTTAGCTATCAGGTGGCATATGTGTAGAATGATTCTCCTCTAGAAGCATTACTTTTAGGGGAGAACATGTTCATACATATGTAAGGGGTATAGGTGGACAAGCGATGATATCACTAAGGCACAATTGCAATAAGTTATATAATAAAACTACATATAATAATTGAGAACTATACAGCTCCAAATACAGTGCTGCAGTTGGCACTGAAATGCAGAATATACAAGTGTAGAGTTGAGGATTAGCAGTTCCTGAATATTATCAGCTTAGGATAAGGCAAAGTCCTCTAGCAACATCGAGCCAGTCAGCTCAACAGCGCTCTTAATATATCAGTCTCCCTGCTTTCTGTAGCTAATTAATTCTTACACCAGGTGCCATTGATTTGCTAAATTCATGCTGACTGTGAGCTATAACGGATTGTTCAGTACAAATCCAGCCCTTCTCTTGACTGTTTCTGCACCTGCTCTAATCTGTAGCCAGCTCCCTCTCTTTTTTTCAGCCCCAAAGCTTATCCTGGAACACTGCAGGCAATAAGGTATCAGGGGCGGATTAAAGTTTTATTTAAGGGGAACATAAAACTGTAAGGGCCTTTTACACATTCATTTACCTGGTCATTGCTCTGTGTGAAGGTCTCAGCAATCAGCCAACAAACGAGGGGATGCTCTTTTGTCATATGATCGCATCCTTTATTGGCTGTTGGTAGCATATATTGCTGTGTAAACAAGGATGTTCTTTCTAACACAATGGAATAATAAGTGTCTGAATAATTGTACTAATGATTGGTCTGACACATACAGGGCTGCTCCATGTAAATGCAGCTGAACGAATGCTGATAGACTTGCTGAAACGTCAATTGTCACTTGTTCCTAGTCGAAAATCTACCAGTGTAAAGGGGCCCTAGCTAACGCCAGGTGTACTGGACAATGTGTGTCTCAGGCAAGGACGTCTCCACCACTCCTGAATGTTACATGTAAAAAAAAGTTGGTCTTGAAGGGTGGAATTTTTACGGGTCCCTGTGGCAACTGTTGCTTGTGACCTGGAGCACCTGTGGAAAAGCTAGGTAATAGGCAGCTCACTAATTATGTGCTTGGTCCTTCAGGGGCTGTCTGGCAGATTTTAGCCTGGGGGGGGGGCAAGCACTCAGTATTGGCTGATGAATAGAAGTCCATCCTAAAAAGTGAAATACACGGCTCAAATGGCCATTAAAAAAGCCAAACCATACCCACCTGCTATGGCCCATGGCCGCACAAATTCTTGGCAATATCGTGCAGCCATTGGCCACTGTGCGTGGGAATAATTTGACAGCATGTGCTACATTATTTGCTTCTATGCTTAACCCCTTAGTGGCAGACCATTTTTGCTTTTTTTCATTTTGTTTTTTTTCTCCTCCCTTTTAAAAAATCGTAGCTCCTTTATTTATCCATCGATGTCACTGTACGAGGGTTTGTTTTTTGCGGGACAAGATGTATTTTTCAGTGGTGCTATTAATGGTACCATATAATGTACTGAAAAACGTAAAAAAAATTCTAAGTGGAGAGAAATAGAAATAAAAAACTTTTATTACTTTTTTTTATTATTAGTAAAACTTTTTTGCTCTTATTTTTACACTTTATTTTAGTCCTCCTAGAGGACCACAATCAGCAATGCTTTTATCGCTCCTGCAGTATGACGTAAAGCTATAGCATTACGTCATACTGCTTTTTGACAGGCAGTCTATTAAGCCACCCCACAGGGATGGCTTGATAGGCCGTCTGCTAAGGCAGCCCCCGGCTGCCATGACACCCAATCTCATCGCGGGGGGCCGTATGGGACCCCTGAACATCATTCGGGGCATTTAAAGGGTTAATGGCCGCGATCGGCCATACAGCTGATTGCGGCTATTGCCCGCGGGTGTCAGCTGTAATAAACAGCGGCACTATCTTCCTCCATACACATAACAGCAACAGCAGGACATAAAAAGACTATTGGGCTGTCACTAAGGGGTTAACTTATTTATCTATTTAAAGGGTGTTTGTGCAAGAATCCTTAGGATAGGTCATCAATAGTTGATCAACCAGGGTCCGTCGCTCGGGACCCCGATCGATCAGCTGAGCGGGTACTTGCTGTCAGCGGCGCTAATATACAGAGGTTGGAGCTGATTTCAATGAGAGCCGTGCCTGCTCTGACCTCTGTGTATTTGTGGTGCTGACAGCATGCGCCCACTCAGTTGATCGGTTGGGGTCCCAATCGACGGACTCCAGACGATCAACTATTGATGACCTATCCTGAGGATAGGTCAGCAATAGTATTTCCCTGGAAAACCCCTTTAACATAAATACAATACCAGATTTAATCTAAGTGTAGATGTACATAGCACCATAACCAAGTGCATAACATATATATGCAGGAGAACCAAGCTCATTACATAAATTCAGCACAAGAACCAAGCTTATACCATAAATACAGCATCAAAATAAAGAGCTACATTCTTTCTCTATATCGGCAGTTTCAGACAAGGGTGTTACAACTGTGTTTTCGTGCTTATAATACATATGAGTGTCTCACCCTGACCTCAGGTCTGCTGATCTGAAGTCACAGTCTTATAGACATACATCCTCCTCCTCCACCATACATAAACGATATGTAGACTGTAATACGTGATTACAGTATTGTTATATTTAGTGCCCAACAGGTGACATCTCAAGAGAACACTTTTCCTGTTAGTTTTTCATTAGGCCCAGACCACCATAAAGATTTGTTCCAGACACAATTTGTCTATGTTAAGTTTGCAACACAGACATTTTTTGGGTCCTCATTTTTTTCAGCACGCCATTAACCCTTTCCCAACTTACAGAACCTCTGCTGCTACCCCAATTATGTGCCTGTTGCTGCTTTGTCTGACCCCATTATTGTTCCTGCTTTATGGCATAGTGTCAGCAAATACTGTGCTTCAGAAATAACGATGCTTGTCATAACCTAAATTACCTACTCAGAAATATAGCATCTCACAGACAGCGCCTCCAAAAACAATAGTGCCAAATAGATAGTTTGATTATTGGGCCACAGACAGTAATAGTGAACCACACAGTATAAGTGCCATTTTCATTACCCCAAACAATAATAGTGCTTCACTTAGTGCCTGCACAGTAATAACACCCCTTTTGTGCCCCATATAGTAATAATGCACAGGTGTCCCCCTAATAGTAATAGTGCCCTCAAGTGCCATCTCAATAGTAATGGTGCCCCCAAGAGTCCCCTTAATAATATTTGTAATGCCCCCATTGCCTCCAGGTTCCTTTGTAGTAACTATGTGGCTTTGATAGTAAAAGTGCCCCTAAATTACAAAAAAATATATACTTACCTAAACATGTTGAGCGTAGAGTACTCTTCTGGCCCAGGGCAGGCGGCATGATGGAATGCTGTCAATGCGCTGCCTGCTTCAGGACACTGAAAGTTCCGGCCTCATCACTTTTTGCAATCCTCTAGGCTGCAGAGTTGCCTGATATCCGGACTTGTAATGTTACTGTTTTTTTTTTAGAGGAAAGCAGCAGAGGAAGTAGCCGCAGCAAGATGCCGGCAGAGAAAGCTGGGCAGCCCCAAACATCTAAAGGAGGCTCATTCTAGGGTCTCCAGCCTATCTGCCCCATGACCCAGCCTTGTCTGCAGTCCACCCAGGTCTTCCTGAAGCAAGAGGACCTGGAATGCCCTACACATTATCACCGAGCTATGTTCACATCTGCATGGGAGGCATCAGCACAACATTTTGGACAAAATAATGCAGCATGCTGTGATATTTTATCCTGTAAAATGCCAGGCAGCATTATATAAACAGATGTACCCCCATTACAGTAAATGGGGTACGTCAGACAACGCTCTTGTCCTTCAATGACGTTTCCATTCCCAGTTAGCATTCCATTGCTCTATTCCTATGATGAAACATGAAAAAAGAATTCACTGATGCAGACGTGAACAAAGCTAAAGAGGAACCGTCTTGTCCTCATATCAGCGTGGTTGGTTACACACATTTGCAGCCACAGCCCTGCTGACTTCAGCAATGTCACTCTTTTAGCTCTACTTCCCCCATTCCCATGTAAAGCCTCTTCTGCTCCACTTTAACCCAGCTTTTCCACTGTAACTCACCTTTCCCACAATGCTTTGGGGCCACATTACCCAAGCAGTGGAAATGCTGCACAGTTAGTCCCCAAAAAGTCATGTACTGTACTTTATTACTTTGTTTATAATGTAAGTTTGGTCACTCATCTTATGACCAGTGAGACCCGTAGAAAGCTGGATTACAGCGAAGAGCTCAGCTATAACCCATGGTTGAACCAATCACAGCCATTCACCGAGCACTGGCTGTGATTGACTAAGAGTCAGCCAATCACAGCCAGCGCTTCCAGGAGCAAGTAGAGGCTGTGGCGCCACCCCAGAGAGAGTGCAGGAAAGGTGATGTATACTTTTTTCCCCCTTCAGCTACAGCTTAATTTCAGGGTAGGGTTTATATTTTCCCCATAAAATCCTCGCATGTGATGCTGCAAAGTCGCGCGACAAAATTGCGGTATTGCTGCGAGAAGACGCAGCGATATCGCCCGGATCAGCTATGCGATATCTCTGCAAATTTCTCGTGGCAATGCCGTGTCGCCCGTGTGAAGGAGGCCTTATTCCATAATATTATACATCCGAGACAGCATAAGACAACTTTCACTCGGCAGGCTTAGATACAGCGGCTCAGCTCTTGTATAACCTAAATAATGCAGTCATCAAATTATAGCCCGGTATCAGATAATATATAAGGGATTACAATGCAGTTTCGTTCAGTGATCACAAGTGACGTCTTCTCTGATTGGAGTAGTCCATTATGGTTTTCACAGATCTGGCATGCCTTTTTTTGTTCTTCTGTTCCATGACTTCTAGGGCCAGACCAAACTAACATCTTAAAAGAGCGCAGAAGGGAAGTGCGATCAGTGTACTGGATGAATTTCAACACTGATAAATGCAACCCTCCACAGCTGCTATATCCCCCATTATTTTGCAGTGACGCTGTGGCTGAAGGGCACTAGGTTGGAGCACAGATGCTACTTCACCATCATCTTCATACCAATCTCCTCACCAAAACAATATGGCAATCTTACTATATAAAGAGCTTCACCAACAGTGCAGCAGTAGGGCGATAGGAGTAACGAAACAGAGAACTGTGTGCATAAGGGAACCATTATAGTGGTTAAAACCCAAAGGACACACATTATGGCTATCCAGTAGCACATTATTCTCAGGCTTCATTTTAGGGAGAGAAGTGCAGGCAGAACCTGTGCAGTATCTTTCATGTGTGATGCTGGGTGTATTCACATGGGTGAGTACAATAATGGTCTGAGAAACTCAGACTGATATCACCCTTGTAAACCTGCATTTTTTTAATGCTAGTGCGATGCGTTTTGTGAGAAAATTCCTTACATTGCTGCACTTTCAGTTTTTGCGCGTGTGAAAAATGTGGGTAAAAATCACATGTTGTTCCAGTAGTAAAAAACATTAATCACATTTACATGAGAGTGAGATGTGATTTTTTTTGCTCCCTTGGGAATCACTAACAAGTAGCACATGCTGTGATTTTAGTATCTAGCATCATTACGATAGAAAAATGGCCCATGTAATCACACCCATTAAAAATAATGGGCTTTTTGCATGTGTGATTTCTGTGCATCATAATATGGCCTTCTGTAGCATGCCTCCTCCTATCACTGCATCAATGCGTTACATTTTGGAAGCTGCATTGCATAGCATTTGGGACTTAGTTTAATGTTAGTAACTTATTATGCATGCCCAGCACCAGATTTACATCTTAAGAGCATGTAGGCACAGATCTCTGGCACTTCAGACTCTGCCCATAAACAAGGCCAAAGCCCCAGTCAAGTATGGTTTTACACCCATTAACAATCTCATTAAAATTGGAAAAGTCATTCCAAAAATTTCACTTTTTTATTGTAGATTTTCAATGTGTGTCACTTAAAAAATATTTGGCACGGAACTCAGTAGCCCTAAGTCCATTTTAACCACTTAGTGACATAACCATTCTTAACCTTAAGAAACAGTAAATTGTTTTCCCTTTTGTGTTCCAGCATTCATGACTTTTTAATTTTTTTGGCAATGTATCTATATCAGACCTTGTATTTTATGCAATGAGTTCTAGTTTTTATAGGAACCAATTTCGGATAAGTGTAATATATCGAATTACTTTTATTAATTTTTTGCTGCAGGGCAATTCAAGAAAAAGCATTTTCAGCATTGTTCTCTGGGATTTATTTTTACGGCGTTCACCATGTAGTTTACATATTATGTTAACTTTATTCTACAGGTCATTACATTACAGACAATGCCAAATTTATATATTTTTTTCTATGTTTTACTACTTTTGCTCAATATAACCCCAATATAACCTACATTTTTGCAAAATCAGGCCTTAGTCACACGGGCGTTTTTTTGCGCATGACAGATGCGCATCCGCAAATCGCGTGACCGGGGCCAAAAAAATCGCCCGAAAAATCTGCTCCTAGCCGCGTTTCATGAGAAATGGGCCGGAGCTGTCCAGCCCATTGAATTCAATGGAGCCGGCAATACAGCCGGCTCCATTGAAAGCAATGCGCTGCGGGCGAGCGCGGGATGAATTGTCGGGAAGGGCTTAAATATATAAGCCCTTCCCTGCAATTCATCCAGAAATGTGTAAAAATAAAAAAAATATATATACTCACCTTGTCCCGGCAGACGGAGTTCAGCGCGGCCGGCCTGCAGTGGGTGTGAAGGGGGTGTGAGTGAGACCTGCCTCTGATTGGCTCAGCGTTGAGCACTCCCTAAGATGGCCGCCGAACCTTTCCCAGTGATGCACCGCGGTTTTCTCCCATGGTGCACCGCGGGTCTTCTCCCATGGTGCACCATGGGCTCTGTGCGGTCCATTGCCGACTCCAGCCTCCTGATTGGCTGGAATTGGCACACGTGATGGGGCGGAGCTACGATGACGATGCGGTGACCAGCTCTCCGGCACGAGCGGCCCCATTCACCAGGCAGAAGCACGGACTGCGCAAGCGCGTCTAAAAATGCCAGAAGACATCAGAATTAGACGGAGCCATGGAGACGGGGACGCTAGCAACGGAGCAGGTAAGTGAATAACTTCTGTATGTATCATATTTAATGCACGATGTATATTACAAAGTGCATTAATATGGCCCTACAGAAGTGTATAACCCCACTTGATTTCGCGAGACCACCCCTTTAAGTTTGTCACTTTCTGTTTTACTTTCAAATTACCTATAATACCTTTTGTAAATTACCCATAATTCCTTTAGTAATTTACCCATAATTCTTATTGTAAATGATCCATAATTTCTATAATAAAAAAAGAGATTTCCTGCCAAATGGATGCGTGGATCATCTTGTGAAGCGTAGTACGTCATCTTCTTACTCTCTAGTGTAAAGTAGCCTGGAGCTATGAACAAAGAGACGTCTACAGTGCAAGAGGAAAATGGATCCAAGAGACTTAGACTTCCGATTCTCCAGTCTAGGCCGCCGATTACTAACTCACTCGTCCTCCCAAGTTTTCTTGACGTTGTCGCTTTCCTGCCGCATCCCTACATATTAGGGTCCCAGTACACTGCTTTACTCGGGGGCCCATAAAGTTATTAAGAAGGCACTGCCTGCCACCCTTTATATATCTTCACTTCAGAAGAAGCCCTTCTTCCAGGGATGACTATAGTCCCATGCTTTCTGTGCCTAAAAGCACATCTGACCCAGAAAATGTTAAAAAAACTGGGTAACAATATGGACCACAAAGGCTGCATCCAGAAGCAGGTCACTGCGTTAAATGAGACTATTTTGCTTTACATTACATACTGTGTTGCTAAACATTTGGAGAACCACATAAAGGGCTGTACTGGTATATAGTTTTTGTGAAGTCTTTGCAGGCATTAAGATATACTGAGACCCTATAAATAAGAAGTGCTGAGCTAGTGGTGTGGTCTGGCACAGGGAGACTTTGCATGCTGTACAATCAGCAGTACACACTGTAATTACACAGTGTCGTTTCTTAACAGAACAAAATAACATAATATCTTTTATACCTCAGATGAAAATCTATTGAATTTGCCAACATCTCATGACTAGAGCTTCACTGTAGAAAACAGGCAATAACAGAACACTGCTGAAAATAGGTATATACTAATCCATAACAAGTGATAAACAATGTTCAGAGAGAAGACCCAAAAATATGAGAAAACCAAAGAATTGTTTCTACTAAGACTATGTTTACATATGCACTGATCTTTTCATAGGAGCTAAACAACGGAAATGATAGAAGTGGCAAACTCTGCATTTCACTGATCCAGACAAAGCCTCATGAACCCCATTAACTATAATGGAGTCTGATGGGCTTCCAGCATGGTACCCGGTATATTGACAGACAAACTATTGCAGCATTCGTGTCACTGTGCTCAGTATCTGCAATTATGACCCAGTGCCTATCACGTGCATTATAACATAGCGGGCAGTTAACTGTATATACATCAAAGTACCTACAAATATACACACAATATGGCAAAACAACAATGTGGCAATGCAAAACTTGGCAGTCCTAGTTATGGTAATTACGACCATAGCATTCCACAGCTTAGCAAATGGTAACACAGTTCAGTTCACACTTTGGTAAAGGGGTATGTCAAATGAGATTCTCAGCCTCAACCCCCTTACACACTGATGTTGGTTTCACATTGTATATATGATAAGATTATTGTCATTTTGTTTATATACGCTGCCCATACAAAAGTATAGGGCTCATGCTTCGTGGTATGCCGCGAAATAGAGCATGCTGTGATCTATTTCTCTTGCGTATGTGCATGCAGTATCTACACGCTTATGTGCATAGATCAATGAAAGTCCATTGACTTTCATTGACTTCATTCACTGTGTATTACGCGACCTTGCATCACATGAGTAATATGCAGTCAAAAAATGCCCTGTGGACATTAACCGTAAGAGTGAGAGAGCTACCAAATTGCGCATAAAAAAACATATCACCCAGGAAGTAAAAAAGAAAAAAGCATCCAAGCAGAACCTCTGTAACTCAAGCAACACTTAATAGTGTGATGGAAACTTGGACAATTTATTGAATCACCACTAAAATGTACTAGAAAATTGTTAAGGACATTGTATGCTCAACTGTTGATGAAGCTGAAGTAAGGTTATATAACAAGATCCAAAACTTAAATGCAAGTATACATCTGAATGGCTGAGGAGGTTCTACTCTTCCTTAGTCAGACCTCATCTGGAATACTATGTCCAGTTTTGGGCACCCCACTTTAAAAAAGACATAGACAAACATGAGCAAGTTCAGAGAAGAGTTCCCAAGACGGTGAGTGGTCTGCAAATCATGTCCTATGAGGAACGGTTAAAGGATCTGGGATTATTTAGCTTGCTAAAAGAAGGCTGAGAGGAGACATAATAACTGTCCACAAATATCTGAAGGGCTGTCACAGTGCAGAGGGATCAGCCCTATTCTCATTTGTACAAGGAAAGACTAGAAGCAATGGGATGAAGCTGAAAGGGAGGAGACACAAATTAGATATTAGAAAAAACTTTCTGACAGTGAGGGTGATCAATGAGTGGAACAGGTTACCACGGGAGGTGGTGAGTTCTCCTTCAATGGAAGTCTTCAAACAGAGGCTGTCCTAATATCTGTCTGGGATGACTTAGGCCACCTGCAGACGGCCGGGTCGGATCCGGCTGCAAGAATTCTCGCAGCCGGACCCGACCCGAGCGCCTGCAGAGAGCAGCGCGGAACTCACCTGCTCCTGCAGCTCCAGCTCTTTCATGTGCAGGCACATGCGCAAAACGGAGCCGGCGGCCGGTGAGTGACGTTTCTTTGCGGGGCTCTGCAAGCCCCGCACAGAATTAGAGCTTGCCGCGGTTTATTTGCTGTGCGGGATTTCGCGCAGACAAACCAGGGTCATCTGCATAGGATTGCGTATTGCAATGCAATCCTATGCAGGCGTGTACGGGCGGAAATTCTGTGGGGAATCCTGCCACGGAATTTCCGCCCATCTGCAGGCGGCCTTAGCACTGAGCAGGGGGTTGGACCCGATGACCCTGGAGGTCTCTTCCAATTCTACCATTCTATGATATTAAAGTTTTGGATTGGCACAAGTGTAAATATTTACTTTAACCCAGTAGAGATGCTCTGAAGGAACCTGAAAGTAAGCCATGCACAAAAATGACCACTGTTTTTGAGTTAAGGTAGTTCTGGAAAGAAATTTCCTCACTGATTACATGAAAGAGTAGTATCAAATTAGGCTACTTACACATTGAGTTCAGGAGATCCACTCTCCTGCATGTGTTTTTGTAATAAAGAGTGAGAGGTAGATCTTAACACAAGAATGGAGGAATTGTTTGCTAAAAATTCTCCCTCCTGCCAAGAATGAATCTTCTGAGCAGTTAGCAAAGGTGTTTGATTGCAATTATTTCTTTCTAAAGGTGATACAACCAATAATTAAGTGTAGATCTTTCCTGCATTAGGACATTATTGGGAGATTTATTAAAATGAAAATCTAAAATGTACAACAAACACAATTTCTTTTTTAGACAAAAACTTGAAAATACACCACGTAACAGTAAATCATATAACCTTATTTGGTATCCCCGAAACCATAATGACTAATAGCTTGATGATTAGTGAACAGTATGCCTTTATTTCAGCCTTCCCCTGATATTAAAAGTGAATTTAAAGTTAGACATGAACTTACATGATAAAATGGTACCTTAAGAGGCTATGACTTGTCCGACAAGAATCCACTACAATTACTAAAAATAGGCAACTTAGCACATGAATGATAGAGGACACAAAGTAATAAGACCCATATTATGTAATTAATAAAGCCTTCCTTTATATATCCTAAAATCATTTCTTATAAAGACAAACGTGGATAAATATACATAATACAATATCCATATTTCAACATGTCAGATCATCATAGTATGGCATAGAGCAATAACACAACATGAAGATGTATTTAGCTATGATTACAATACCACAAACTTCCTATAGTTTGGGTTCAGTTGGAAAAATGGGTCTAGTAGTGGTCTTACTCCATGAAATGTTCTTGTATTAAGTAAATTCCCTGACAAAGCAACTAGAGAAAACCTCATGTAGTATTCGGAGCCAAAGCATTCCATTAGCAACTTATAATTTGAGACTCATTGTGGGTGGGAAGCTGTAGGAATTTTAACATAAACCTCTCATTTGTAAAGAAAAAGATATTGTTCTGGTAAAAAGCATGCAAAACCTTGCAACCTAAGGCAGAGACAAAAATAATTAAAACAACTACACATGGCTGGACCGCTTTAATTTACATAGATTCATAAAACAATATTTTATCATAAGCACTACGTGCTAGGAATTTTTGAAAAGTCTAAACAGTGATTTTACGGATTCTGCTTCCAGTTACCTTGTTTCGAGTCTAGCTTGTTACCTGTGGTTCTTCTGATCTCTGCCTGCCCCTGCATTCCACCTTTGTTTAGGAGGTTTTCCGAGTTATTTTGTGTAGTTTTGGGGTTCCCCATGCCAAGACTATATAAAATAAATATACCCACCATGGCAACGGACTGCCAAAATGGCATCTGACAGGTGATGTCAATGGCTAGCAGGCGTGTAAAACTGTCACATGGGCTTGTAATGAAGGTTTACGGAATGCTATCAGTGACGTCCCTGCTGGAGCTTCTGTTGGCTACATCAGTCAAGTGGGTAAAGAACCCATGTGACGGCTGCAGCACTTGTAAACAGAAGATCGGAGGACTGGGAGCGCGGTAAGTAAGCATTGCGGTAGCTGAAAGAGAGTATTGTTTTCTTTTTTCTGTAAGCTTGCATCCCCCCAATGCCACTAATGACCTCGCAAAACCCCTTAAGGAGATTCTGCTGATATCTGTTGTCCTAGTTCTGACCTTGGCCTCTTGTCCAGCCTATTAGACTATTTACTGGTAGTGATTGACAGCTGTCTACTTATTACTGTGCATAGTGAGAGAGCTATCAATCATTGGCTGGAGGGCAGAGTGGGTGTGGCCAGCCTGCAGCTCATGAATATGCAGGACCAGTTCTGTGTCTGGCTGCTACTAATTAAATTCAAGTTTCTCCAAAACTACTGCACAGATCTACACACAAGACATATCACTACAGTCAGTGTGACAGGCATTACCTAAAGGCCCATTTGGACAACGACTCTCGCTCAAAAGACATCTTTTGAGCAATAATCGTGTGCATTTACACGGTAAGATGATTTCTCAAAATTCGCTTAAATGGCAGTTTGAGTGACAGCTTTGAGCGTTCACTTTGCATAAGTGTGCAAAGGCTTATTCTGTATGCAGAAGACAAGCGGGACCACTATCTTCTGCATACAGCTGTTGTGTTCTCGGAGCAGACACTTAGTATACAGCTGAGCGCTCTGAGCAGGGTATACAGAACGCAGCGGGAGTGCTGTTTTCTGCATACTCCTGCTGTGTTCACGGGACGCTCAGCTGGTATTGCCCTGGATGAATGAAAGTCTAGCAATGCATTTGCACATCAGATTCTACGATTTGTTCTAGATGCAATACAGTGTGCAATAGATTTGTAGTGTTATTTAAATAGATATTTGGCATAATCTAGATAGAATAGAAAGCCACAAGGTGAATGTTCTAACCATATTACAGTCATATATAGTATATGAAGAGTATATTAGTAGAGAAGGAAAAAATAATCTTGCCTTGTTGGTGCTCTGATGAATTGATATAAACTTCTGAGTGCTGATGTCCAACATATACCTTACAGCTAAACTATGTCCTCAGTAAACTCAACGTATTCATGTTATTAAACAATAAGAGCTTTAAGTAGCCCAGTCGTAGATTTGTCACACAGTACATGCTATATTCCGTGCCATGCACCCCATTTCTTCTTTAGCCATTAGAGGAAGAGAGTGATTATTAAAGTCTATTGAAATAAATGTCTTGTGGTTGGTGTCAATATTTGGAAAACAAGCCGCAATTTCCCTCTCTCTGGGTAATGCCAAGCAAAGTAGGTAATTAGTTTTAGTGTTGGCACCACACTAATATCTTATAAATGCTGAATGGTTTGGACGATTTCTATACTGAATTACTAAGAAATGTTAACCAGATAAAACCCGGGTATAAAGAGAAAAGCTGTACGATTGGCTTATAAAAGAACACTCCTTCATTGCTGCTAAAATAAATGTGACATAATTATTGTGGGCATAGGTTTAACTTCAGTCTCCTAGATCCCAATGCAAAACCTATAATAGGGCCTGTCTTATGTGACAAAGGTGCATTTGGACTCCCTTAGGTCATGGTACAACTGCTAACTCTGCACCAACTATAGATACACTCTCAAATGTGAGCATTGATTCTATGATGTTGGTTTATAATTAAGAGTTAAGTCTTTGTAAGCTCTTCTTTGCAGGCCATTGTTATTATAACCATTGAATACATATGCATTACTTGTTACTATAATACACTTGTGTGCTGTATATCTGTTTGATTTCTATCAGACCAAGATACAGTCATAAAATTTTTATCGCTATAATCTTTCCTTTTTTTGCATATTTTGCTGTCATTACAGCTAATTGGAGAAAACTAGAAAAAAGAAAATGTATTAACCAAACCTTCTAAGGTGTCTTCATGACACACTACAGACTTTATAGTACATTAGTTGGTTTGCTGTGAGCCCCATTGGGATGCATAGAAAGATGATGCCCTTGTCAGTCAGTAAATTAAGCAGCGCCAGGTTAACAATACGCCGGGCCCTATGTCCAAAAATGAATTTGGACCCCTCCAAACTGAATATCTACAATAACTACCCCTAAGTAAATATCAGGTCCCAGGTATAGTAGTAGTACATACAAATCCAAGTTCTAACGATCACTTGTGACTAAGTTACATGCTCCGCCCCTTTTCGCATGACAGTGATGTCATCACAGGCCCTTCAATATTTTGACCAACTCCAACCGTCATCACAGGTCCTTTAGTGAGTTACACGTGATTATGTTATTCATTATATTATATTATAAGTGGCGCCACCAGAAACACTGGTACTATAAATGATACTAATAACTTGACAAAATACTAACGACAACCTGTCTGTGAGTGATAAGTGACTGCGTGAGTTACATGTGATGATGTTACACATCATGTGATCAGTCACTGGGGCTCTGAGCTCTGCCCCTCATCACATGACGGTGATGTCATCACAGGTCCTTCATCCCTGTGCACTCAATGAGGGATTATGGGTGGACTACATCCCCCACAAACCCCTGTGGCTTCAGTTAGTATGGATACTGCAGTAGTCAGTCTGGCAATTTGTAGCTGGTTGTCAGACTGCTGCACACCTATGTGGAGTGTCCAAAAAAATGACACCTCACAAATGTACACATATATAGCTGGCGGTACATATTGACCAACAACATTGAAGCATCGTCCTTCACCACTATCTTCACATCTCCTGAATGTGATATCATGTCATCCCAAGTGCTAATGCCGCCAACACGAGTCCAGCCTTCATCTAATTGTCAACCGTTGTCCAGCAGCTTACATGACACAGCGACAAGCCACAATTTCACCTCAGTGAGCAGCTGAAGTTTGTACATCTTGTACGGAAATATTTTGACCCAACTCCAATCCCTTACACTATATTATATTAGTAAGTGGCGCATTGTGCCACCAGAAACACTGGTACTAGTATTATTATTACTTTTTGCGATTGCATTTAATAGCAAACTGTGTTTTTGCTTCATAAAAAAAAAAATCTCTTATTTACGGCTCTAGACAGTACTGCAATTGCATTTACCGTATTTTCCGGACTATAAGGCGCACCGGATTATAAGGCGCACTTTCTATGAGCACATTATAATCAATCTTGTTTCATATATAAGGCGCACTGGATTATAAGGCGCAGCACATTAGTGCTGTGCAGGGGCCGGAGAGGCTTCTATCAAGCCTGATAGAAGCCTGTCCGGTCAGATCGCGGTTGCTAGGCAGCCAGGGGCCTTCTGAAAGGCCCTAGGGCTGTCTATGCAGAGCGCCTAGCAAGTCGTGCGCTTGATGGACACTCTGCATAGGCAGCCCTGGGGCCTTTCAGGAGGTCCCCGGCTGCCTAGCCATCGCACAGCATCCCGTGGTCCCATCGTGGGACGCTGTACGGGCCCCCTGAACGTCGGGTGCAGGCTGTTCTTACAGCGGGCACCCGGCGGCAGCAGTTCTGATGAGCCGCGCCGCTCGTTAGAACTGTTAACACTTTAAATACCGCTGTCAGAGCAGTATTTAAAGTGTTAACAGTTCTGACAAGCGGCGCGGCTCGTCGGAACTGCTGCCGCCGGGTGCCCGCTGTAAGAACAGCCGGCACCCGACGTTGTATGGAGCAGGATCCACCCGCGATCCCGCTCCATACTACTACTTGTTTGACTTGCGAACAAAACGGACTTGCGAACGGGCTCCCGGAACGGAACCTGTTCGCAAGTCGGGGAGCACCTGGACTGTCGGGTTCATATATAAGGCGCACCGGATTATAAGGCGCACTTTCTATTTCTGAGAAATTCTCAGCATTTTATGTGCGCCTTATAGTCCGGAAAATACGGTAGTTGAATCTACTCTATTGTCCTTCATGCTGAAGTTATGTGTCTGTGTGATGCTATAGAGGCAGAGAAGAAGAAATCCTGTTTTTTTTATGTGTGGTGTGTAGAACAAAGCATAACAGCAAGCTCCACCATGCAGCACAGAGAAAGCTGAAAATTAGAGCTATAGCCTGCAGAGATCCAAACTGGAGATAAATGCAGGATACAAGTCATATGATGGCCAGATATAATGTTATACTTCATGTACTGTACATATGCCTTGCAGTTTATTCTAAAAATGATCTTAAAATGCAAGTATGCTTTTACTCTTCGCTTACTGCACCTATTTATTGTGATTATCTGAAAAAAACTTTTCTTTTCTTGTTTTTTGTTCCCACACACAGACATACCTACCCACTATATAACTTAGTGATACTTACCTATGGGAAGCCCTGAAATATGAATCTGAAAAAGTGATGGTTCATGGGTCCAGATTTTTCTAACAATCTTAATTTCCAAAGAATTAATGCTTTTTGTGAATATTTTGAAAAAGAGTATTAGTCTATTTTTCACGTTTTTAAAAACTTTTTTTCCCAGTGCCCCCAAATTTCTGGACCATAGGAGCATGCCTTGTTAGCCCAATGCTTAAAAATCTCTGACTTAAAGCCCTGGCATCAAACAACTGTTGAGTTTGGTAATGTCTACAGTGATTCCTCTCATCTACTCTATTTTTGTGATTTGTTGTATTTCACAGGAACTGATTTTTTTATATTTGAAAATGACCTTTATGCCGGTTTCACACAGCTCTAACATGGCTGCATTTTTCCCCATTATGACTACAAAATCCAGAGCACCACAGTTCTACTGAACGAAGATCACCATAGTTTTCATTGCATTGATAAGATAATACTGTCATCAAAAGCATAGGATTTAGTTACCTAAGTATTCTCGAAGAGGTTATCCAACCAGAGGTCCCCTGTTTTTCACCCTTTGACCACTTTTTGGGGCATTAGGTCTTTTCTGCAAGGAACCCCCAGGTTGTTTCAGCAGGAGCAGTCTCAGTGCAATGAAAGCTGACCCACACAGGCCAAAAGGCATGGGAGTGTGGAACCAAAGGGACAAGCAAGGATGTAGTCAATATAGCAGACTGAAGGTAGGGCAGGTAAAGTTCATGCAATACAGTAAATCAGACTGGAAGTCAAGGTAGATGGCAATTGGGCAAAAAACAGGCTAAGGTCCAGTACAGGCAGAGTTCAGGAAAGCTGAGTATACAGGTAAGGGTCAAACCAGGTTAAAAGCAGATACTGAAACACCTTGGCTTAGAACACTAGTAACCTTATTGCTTGGGCACACTCCAGTGGAGGAGTGTGCCTTAAAATCTGGAAAACATCTGGATAGGATGGGGACATGAGAACTAGAAAGCTGGGTACATGAACTGGCCCTTTAAGAGGTGGGCCAAGAGTGTGCCTTAGGCGAGCTGCACACAGCCAGATTTGCACTGTAGAATCCAGATTGGACGTCCGCCTATTGCAGATTCCACAGCAAATACTACCCATAGCATGCTATGGAAAAGCGTTTTTTCCTGTACACGAGCGGAAATCAATTGCGATTTCCGTTAGCAGAGGAAAAATTGCAGCATGCTCTATTTCAGGCGCGGATTCTGCATGGATGGCTTCCATTGAAGTCAAAGGAAGCCGTCTGACCGGCAGCTCTTCTGAAATGACATTGTGGAAAGGTCGTCACCTAGTGATGACGCAGGAAAAGCAGGGATTTAGAAAATGAAAACTGTACTGCACATGTCTGACCTCTTGCCATGTGGACCATCCGCAGTACAGAATAAGAAAGAAAAATGTCATGCACGTGTGGATGCTGGCTGGGCACAGGGGCGGATTCCACTGCGGTCTCCCACATGCAGAATCTGAATCGGTCTTACGGGCAGAAGAAACAGCCAAAACAATGCTAATGGCCACATCTGTGCATTAGGAGGTGGTGAAAAGAAGCACTGCCAGTCTCGGCCATATATGGAAGGGTCAGTCTATGCATACAAAGTATAACCTTCAGCCTGTTTTCTGAAAACATTTACATAGATACTACAAATCTAAGGGAATTCACTGATGGTAAAGAGCAATGCAGCAGATCAAGCTTTGGAAATCTATTTGCTTTGTGTCATTTTGCTATTTTTGTTCTTTCACATTGTTGGAATACAGTGGGACACTGCGGTCACTCTATAAGGGTAATGATGATGTAATTGACCAGTTTGTGGGAGTTGTGATGTACTGTTGCACGTCAATGGAAATAACAATATATGCAGTTGATGGTGGAGCTCTCAAGCATCATTCACTGTGCACCTCCCCATCAATCGTACTTTTATTGCATGTGCATAATTGGGGACTCCCCATTAAGAAAAACAGAAGAATATTGCCACAAAATGTTTCCATGTTTGATTTTTTTGTATTGAATCAGACAGATAGAAATTCCAAAGTACAGACATCATAGTAAGTTTAGAATGACAGCTTTAATATGGAAAGCTTGTAAGTATTATTTCACAATACAGGAATATTTGTTTATATAAGTAAGCTGGTTACCATTTCTTTAATTGTAGAAAGCAAACAAAGGACCCTTTGGCACAAAACGTATATCATTCAAATAATCATTGAATCGTGTGAAAATTAACGATAATCGTTCAGTGTAAACGCGTTCAATGATGAACGATAATTCTTTCGCTTGTTTGTCATTCATTTTATGCCAGCATAAAAATCATCATTCATTGCAGACCATTTCCAGGCATTTCAGGACTCCCCTGATAAACAAAAATTGACTGACCAAGCCATGACGAAAAAATGCCAAAGAAATGTAAAAGATTTTCTGTGCATGTAAACAATCATTGTGTGAAAGCAGATGACTCAATCATCGTTCACTTGTTCAAATGATTAATTGCTTAGTTTAAAAGATCCCTTAATTTTAGGAAGAAAACTGATTGGCTGGGGTCCGCTACTTTGAACCCTGGACGATCAGCTGTTTGGGTGCCCGCTGTTAGCGCCACAACACAGTGTACGGAGTGGAAACAGATCACTTTAACCCCTGTATAGTGGCAAGCGCTGGTAATTGCAGGCGCAATTCTCATTAAAAGCAAGAAGAGCAATTACCAGTGCTGGCCACTGCACAGGGGTCGGAGCTAGGTGCCACCACTCTGAACACTGTGTTGTAGTGCAAACAGAGGCTGCTTAACCCTTTCCAATCCACTGTCTGACATATAAAGACATTATGATTTAAGGCTGTACAGCTCCGATGTTGGAAGACGCCCGTTGGGGTTGTCTTACTGTATATTGTCAGCCTCTCTGCTGTCTGAGCCTATCCAATGTGTCACCTCATGCAGTACTGGCTTTAGCCAGCATATAGCGCCGTTGTATAACAGCAGAAAAAGAGTAAGCCCCCAATAAAAACAAGGATACAAATTGGATTGGAAAGGGTTAAACAGCTGATCAGCCAGGGTCCAAATGATTAACTATTGATATCTTGAGCATACATAGAAATTGCCTGGAAAACCCATTTAAACACTATGCTACCTATACGGCTGCAGCTCCGGTTCTATCAGGACTACCAACATGCTTTTGGCGTAATTTTAAAGCTAAGATTTGTAGCTCTTACAGAACTAGAGCGGGTTTGTCATTGGCTGTCTCATCAGTGCCCTTCACATGTGTTATTTGCTCCTCCATTTAGCAGTCTGGCTGTCAGCATGTTGAGGGATAAGTGCTGTATATGCCTGCCCTCTCGTATCGGTATATCAGTGAGTATATGGCCGCTTTCTGTGATTCTATTTACAATACACTGCAATACTTGAGTATTGCACCGCACTGTATTTTGACAAGCATTGTATTAGCCTGTGCCATAAGTAGTTGAGCCATTTGGGACATTTTAATGTTGCAGTTAGAAGTGACAGCAGGATTTAAATGGTTAACAGTTGTGATCAAAACTATCTCTGATCATGGCTGCTGTGGCTGGGTGTTGACTGTCAAAAACAGCCAACAATCGTTGTGTATGTAGAGGCTTGACTCCCAAGGCGATACTATACAATGACACCCGACATATGGATTAAAAAAACAGTGTGTGCACTGTACTGACACAAGTGCAAAACGATGCACCAAAGATGATGACTTCTTTACCCTACTTTTCTCATCATAAATCCCCCCTAGCATGTATTCTCTTGGATACTTGTACCAATAGTTGAGAAGCTAAGTGTTACCATATGGCGGTTGCTGGTCTTCCCGGGGTGGCGCTGTGTGGAGTCCTGTGGTCGGAGCGTGTCCCCCCGGCTTGTTGTCCGGCTGCTGGGGGCGCGGGTGCCTGGCCGGCGTGGAGCTGGTGGCGCGCGGCACCGTGCACACGCGCACCTGTGAGTGCAGCTCATGTGCACGAGCTCCTTTTTATTATGTTCTGTTGGGAGTTGGCTGTCTCCCTCTCTGCTCCCCTGGGCGGAGGCTTTTGTTTAAAGATCAGGCAGAGACTTGCAATCACTGCCAGTTATTGGTTTCCCTCAGTGTGCTAGCTAGTCTGCCTCTGTTGGTCTCCTGCTTCTGTCAGCTTGTCTGCTATACCTTGCTATTTTCCGCCAGGTTTTTCCATCTGCCTCAGTTCTGCTTAGTATTGTTCGTGTTGGTTATTTACATCTGCCTTTTCTGTCAGTATTCTACCCTTTCCATCCAGGTACGCCAGCGTCCCTTTTTCGGTCCCTAGTGAGAGTAGGGATCGCCGCCCAGTTGCCCACCTGGGGTTAGCCAGGAGTGGAGGCAAGTAGTCAGGGACAGGGGTTGTGGGTCAGATCTAGGGTAGTATACCGTAACACTAAGCTTTTACAGTATTTTTGCATAGCTGTAATAATAACAAGTTTAGAGAAATATGAAGCCTGGCAATTTGGCAGGCAGCAATAAACCCACTAACCTATTCAGCTAATCAAACCACAGTACATTTGTGGCCACATAGCTTACATGAAACTTTGTTGGTGGTAGGTAAAACACATAGTTCTATTTTTGCTAAAAACCTCAAAAAAACATCTTCAAGTAGAAATAATGATTTCTAGCTAACCCATCACCGCCATCTCCATCCATGCAAGATGTTCGTTTATGATTTTAATTTGGGGAAATTAAAAAGTGCCGGGGAGTTATTGGTAATAAGTGCTTGTGTCTTATAGGTAAAGTTTTCTGCAGCATATAGTGTGCCCATGCCCTATATATTTTGACACAAGCGACTATAATAAACACGCAAAACAAGATTTCTCATTACGGTTATAATTTTTAAATATGGCAGGACTTGCTATGCAGTCATTGCATTGTGTACTATAACAAAAATATATTTTGTGGGTAGACAGGAGATTCCTGCTTAACTCAGCTGCAAGAATATAATGTGACATAAAAGATGACTGTTGCTGAAACCCAGACATATGATTTTGTCATTTTGAGAAAGAAAGTTATTGTAGACTTGAGTACTTAGGAAATGCAGAACTTCAGCAGACAAAACGAGAGTGGTTATCAGCCTTGCGTGACGAGCTTTAAGTTGTGGTGAAGATTTTTTCTTTATCTCTACCATGCACATTTTTCTGTTTCCCCTTTCTCAAAGGCATAAGTTTATCTGTCTGCCATGGCTGTCTGGATGTTACCATGTGGTTACTTCTGAGAATAGCCTGATGTTCCTGAATGGCCAGCAATAAATCTCTTATCATTTGTGTCTTGGTTAATAATGTACCGTGTATTCCTTTATACCACATTCGAGATAGCGAAACACAGAATTTAGAGTAGATAAAAACATGTATGCCTAGTGTCCACGGGCAGGTCGGACTCTGCATGCGGGAGCCCGCAGCGGAATCCCACCCTGCCTGAGGCTGAGGACACTATTTTACCTGTGCGGATCCCGTGCGGGTCTTCTGCATCCTGACAAGATCTTCTTTCTTTTTCATGGAGGATGTGTGGCAGAGCACATACACAGTAGGAGTTTTTTAAAATTTCAAACTCCTGTTTTCCCGCGAGATCCGTGGCTCGTCAGCTGCGGGCAGGCCACGGATCGGTTGGCTTCTATTAACTTCAGGGGTAGCCATTCATGCGGGATCCGCAGTGAAATGGAGCATGCTGCGGATTGTTTTCCTGACCAAAAGGTCCGCA
Organism: Eleutherodactylus coqui; assembly: GCF_035609145.1. Taxonomy (NCBI): domain Eukaryota; kingdom Metazoa; phylum Chordata; class Amphibia; order Anura; family Eleutherodactylidae; genus Eleutherodactylus; species Eleutherodactylus coqui. Next base: position 300,293,035 of record NC_089837.1, read on the forward strand.
AATCAAACCCGAATGCTTTGATGCATTTGCAGACAGCCCACGTATCCCTATGGGCCGCTTGATTTGCGGATCGTCCGCAAATTAGATCCGCCTGTGGACATGAGGCCTTAGAATGGTAAATTCCTATAATGAAACCTTAAAAAACTTTGATCCCTCTTCACTTTTGTAGATCCTTTTTTTTAATTATAGGGTTATGTTCATCTGACACATGAGGGGCAGGAAATGAATAAAAAACCAAATACCATTCCCATTTTGCCAACCTCCCCTTTTGCACACCTCGCCCTACCATATGATGAAACCACAGCCCAGCACAGGATAATGATAAGGAGCTAGAGCTGCTTTAATTTAATTTGGGTTCCTGGGCCTGTATTTATTTATTTATTTTGGACTCTTGATTTAGACTTGGGGTCTGGGGTATGTATTCATTCATTTTGGGGTCTATCTTAATTAATTCTTGGGTCTGAGTTAAACTCTGAAGTCTGAAGTGTGGAGTCTATTGGTCTGTCCTAATTTGGGGAGGGGGGGGGGTTGAAGAAGCTATCATGTGCACTGCAGTATTCTTGATTTAAACCCATTAGATTGAGGGAGTGACCTATGTAAGGGGATGGGGCATGCAAAAGCTCCGTGTTTCCTGTAATTTTTGGCTTAGTTATGAGGAAAAAATGAGAAGGAAGTTGGCAATCCTATGGAATTGCATGTTCTTTTGTTTTTTTAATTATTTTTTTGTTTGTTGTTGCTATTTTTAGCCGTTTAGTCATTCACAACCCATGGCAACCCTGATGGCTCCCTCCCTTCATGTTTTTCGGTTTTGCACTGCTTCTTTCAGTTGTGTGATATCCATGCCAGAATCAGCTTTGATAAGTAGCATAAATGTCACCATGATTCCCATGATACCCAGTGTAAGCACAAGCTACTTCAATATTTGCATAGTTTGCTCACACTGGGAAGCATTATATATTTCTATATTTTAGTGTTTTATGGTTTGTAACCAAATGTCTGGCATAAGGTGCAAGCATATGCTCCATTTTTATGTTATAGCATCGATACCGCAATAAATATCACGACTTTGCATAAATGGTCTCACTTTGACATTAGAGTCTTTCCTGTAGCAACCAGGTGTCAAAAAAAGTTAAAGGTTACTCGAAGGCTATGCCCACTAGAAACATAAATTACCAATACAGTAAATTAGTGTAATCCTTAGTTAAAGCAACATTCAAAAATGTATTACTACTACCCTTACATAAATATTAGCATTTTACTTTGTAGCAAATATTTTTGCATTGATGACAGAGGGTGGGGCTGTGTTGGTGTGGATGCAGAATTTTGGCAGCCTACTTGTTCTAAGAAGGAATTGAAGATGTGTTACTGTGTTTTCAGGTAAAAAGAAAAAGGTTTGGTACTGTGTTAAAGCCCTTTTACATGCAACGATTTTTGCTCAAAATTCGTCCAAGCGACCGAAAATGAGTGATAATCCTTACATGTAAACGCGGGCATCGTGCAGTTTTTGTTTGAACGATGAATTTTACTTAACATAAAATCCATCGCTCAGCCACTGAAAGACTGGGCAAAAATATTCCATTTGAATGCATTTCACTCATCTTTTAAAAGACTACAGGATGTTCTCCCCGCGGCCTGTTTACACTAGCCTTGAGAAGAACAATGGCATTGCAACACCCAGAGGGGTGACCCTGGGCACCTGGCTAACATGAAGAGCTGGGAGGGATAAGTGCTGTCTCGTCACGGTGGCACTTACAAGGCTCTGGTCCCTGAGGGATGACACGCAGCCAAGGCCTGAGCAGGATCGCAGCCCAGCATTGACGCTGCTTTGGCAGGGAGTGCCAATAAAGGGGATGAGGGGAGTTGTAATAGATATCACTCGTGACGCCACTGTTCCCACACACCGTTATTCTATGCGGCGGAGTAATAAACTCGGAGACTTGTGTGTAGTACTTCAGGTTCCTAGGAACGGTTGGGGCCCGGTATAACTTTTTACTTCAAAATAACTTGGTATAACAGCTAATACAGGTACAATTCACTTTCAGTAGTTACAGGGTATAACTCAGAGGTAGGGAGGATACACAGGATGAATATGGCCCTACAGTCCACGTTATCTGTATGTCACCAGTCCTGGATTGGGAGCACTCCAGAGGTGGAAAGGGGGTAGGGGTCACTCTGCATACACTCTGGTAGAAACAATTACTAAAGGGAGGCTTAGCCTATATACACCCCGCACAGTGGATGCGTGGGTTTCTCAATCAAGTATCTCTGTGCGGTGATCCTAATGACGGACGGCCACACAGGAAAAGCCTGTAGTGTGAATGGGTACCTGTTGTCAGAAACTAGGGTAGTACACTCTTTCTGTTGCTGAGACTCATTCCTCTCACATCCATACTCCAAGCGTTACTGGATGTCGCTCTTCCTCCATCTTCACCTATATGGAAGCTAAAGATGCTTCCATGCGGCTCTGTGTTAGCACATTCAAGTGGACAAGATGGATCTCCCATCCCGCTCTCAAACACTCACGTTTATAACCTTACTTGTACCGCATGACACAATAGAATAGATACATTCAGCTGACAGGCAATGATTTTATTACAGTTAACCGTTGTGCAACATACAGAAAATGACATGACAGCTTTGCACAGTGCACCCACATAAGACAATACATGTATGACATTTATGGAGGGGACCAGGATGGTGTTCTGGGCCACTACAACATGTGTTCAAACACAAGCCTGGCTCTGTAAACAACTTGTGCAGGTCCTTTTACATGTAAGTGAAGGTGATACAGTGTTAAGGGCCAATAAAGCCAAATCTAAATCTTTTTTTGGGGGCAGTTTGAAAGATTATCTTTGCGTGTAAAAGGACCGTTAGCCAGCTTTCAAACCTACGTAGGTTTCTTCTTCAGTCTAAATCAAAAGCAACATGGAATTCCATTGTGTAGGCATGTCACAGATGGGGCGGTTGGTTGATATGCTGAACTATTGCTGCACCTCCGCCAGATAAGAGTGTCCTGGCCTTTTTCACCATTGGATGTAAACCTGAGTAATTGTTTAGGAAGCTCTGCACTTACATGTTCATTATATGGGCCAGCCAATGTATATGTGTGAGATTTCCGAGGCGAAGGGCTGCCAGCAGGTTGGCCCCATTGTCACACATGACCTTGCCTGGCTTCAGATTGTGCAGGGTCAGCTATATATCAGCCTGGGTCTGCAGAGCCATCAACAGCTCTTTGGCCATGTGGCTGCGCTCCCATAGCCATATGAGTTTTAGAACAGCATGTTGGCTTTTACTACTTGCAGCACTGTATGGAAGCTGGGTTTTGTTACATATCGATATGTGTGTCAATGTGAAGGGCATTGAAAGGTGCTAAGAAGAGGTGGAGGAAGAAAAGTAGGAAGAGAGGTATGGAGGGCACAGACACAGATGAATGTCCTGCAAGTCTTCAGGGTACCATGAAACGTGCACCATCATTTTTGGCTTTATGCCCCACCTGTGTGCTATTAAGGATATGTAATGCCCCCTGATCATGCTTGCTGGACCACCTGTACATGGTCAGGTGCACCCTGCTACTGACAGTGTTCTGCAATGCCAAGGACAGGTTATCACTCACATCATGGTGCAGAGCAGGTATGGCTTTTTAAGCAAAGAAATGGTAGCTGGGCATTTGGTACTGAGAGTCAGCACAGAGTATTATGTTATGGAAGATGTATGTTTCCACTAGGCTGAAGGGCAGCATTTCCATTTCAAGCATCTGTGCAAAGCTTGCATTTGGGCTCTATAGACATGGATGGTTGGGTGGTATTTTTTTTACATTCCCATAGCTGGGGGATGGAGGGCTGGCTGCTGACCTGGGACACTCTGGAATATGTGATACATGTCAATGTCAGTTAAGATGGTGGTGATGGTGGCATTTCCAATTCCTCTCTCTGAAACCTGCAGCCCAGTCATCAATTGTGGAGGACAGGCCTGAAGTAGGTGTGTTACTGCCCCTACACAAAACTACCTCTCTGTGCTCAGAGGCTACTGTATGAAGAGGGAGGGAGATGGAGGAAGAAGCAACTAAAATGCGAGTGATTCTTTGCCCTCTAGCCAAGGTGGGCTCTCCAAGGCAGCGGGCGGTGGGAGTTCATGGGGCTGTTCAAAGACATTGTGTTGAGGTTGTTTATGTTGTTGCCGCATTTTAAATGCTTACAGCAGATCTTACAGATACTTGCTCTTCTGTCATCACCTGCAGTTTCAAAGAATACTCAGGCTGCAGAAGTCCCGTGAGCGGACCTAGTGGTGGACCTGATGTTAGTGCTGCTGTGACTAGTTGTAACTGATGGTGATGGTACGGCCCTTATATTTTTCTGCGACACCGTACTCCCTTGGCAGGGTGCTGCTCTGCCCATGTTAGGTCTAGCACCTCATCATCTTACACCTCCTCTTCTTTGTCGTCCTTCTCCTCCCGAGTGGTCCCTATGTTTTAATGAGCAGTGGGAGCTGGCACCTTTATTTCCACATTCCCCTGAGTACACATTGGCTGTGGAGGGCTGACTGCACACACTAACCCACCCTCATATTTCTCTTTGAAGAAAAAAAAATAGTTGGGCATCAGTACATTCAATGTCTTGGTCTTCTCGCTCTGGTTGTTTCGATGGGGGGATGCTCATGGCTGACTGGTACAGACTTACTGCTCTGTTCCTGGGGGGAAGAGGAGGTGGTGGTACTTGAGGTATGCTGTGTCATCCACTCCACTACCTGTTCTGCATGCTGTGGACGTAATGCACAGGTAGAAACAATTCTAAGGAATGGCAATGGGCTTGCCTTGCCTCCTGCAGGATGTGGAGCTGTTGATTCAGTGGGAACCACTTGAAGTGCCAACTGGGCCTGTCCTCTACTACCTCCACCACCACCACTGCTGTGTCCCCTGCCACTTTCTTTCTTGTTTTTTTAATTTAACTTTTAATTTTTTGTTAACTTTTTACTGTTGTTTTATGTAACTTTCTAGCTAACTTTGTAGTTTGCAGAAAACCAGAGGTAGCTGCATAAGTGTGCATTTGTAGTGGTCGTACTTGCGACTTTGCATAATGTCTGAGGCCACTAACATGCACTATGTGTATTTGCTGTTTACCTGTTTTGGATTCACCAGGACCTCCAACAACTAACTTGGCCGCTATCCCTAGGGGCATGATATGTGAGAAAAGGCCACAGGGTATAGCTTGTATCTTTGTGAACTGTCCCCGTTTTGCGCAACATAATTTTATGTCCCTCACCCCACTGCTAGCTGCGTAAGGCCTTCAAATAAATCAAAGTGGCTGGAATCGTGACTTTGAACAAAGTCTGAAGCCACAAACAGAGAACTGCAATATTTCCTATGCAAAGCTTAGTTTGTCTGTTTGCTTTGCTGCAGATATTTTAGGAAATAAAACTTTCTAAAACCAAGTCGGACTTACCTGATCGGTTTTGGTGAAAATCTGGGTGTTTTTTTCTTCCCAGCCGATCAAGACAAGCAACATAACAAATAAGAATGTTCAGGAGAGGAAAAATAAAAGCTTGAAAACTAAGCCCTTAGTGCAGCTTCATTGATGGATCTGCAGTGAAATGCTTTCTGCAGCTACTGTATACAGCGATGCATATAGAAATTGCATGTGCAAATGGTACACCATTTTTAATTGAACCCTATTGCAAAAATTACTTTCAGCCCAAAATACTTTCATTGAAAAGCTATGGATACCTTTGCACGTTTTTATTAAATGAATGTGTTTTGGGAAATTAAGCCTTATCGTAGCGTAAACTGATTCCTCTCCTAGCCTGTTCACCTGTTGTGAAGGTATATTCACTGCCTTTCCACTGAGCTATTACAGAGAGCTGTATGATAGTGTCAGTGAAGAGATCAGGAAGACAGAGAGCAGAGAAAGTTACTATAAGGGTGACTACCCACTACAGCTTTTTTTTCACTGCGAAATTCACAGCGTTTTTTTTTCTGCAGGGGTCTATGGGACTTGTAATGTTAAAATCGCGATCACGCAAAATCGCTCTTTACCGCAAAATCGCGATTTTAACATTACAAGTCCCATATACCCCTGCAGAAAAAAAAACGCTGCGAATTTCGCAGTGAAAAAAAATGTACTGGGTAGTCACCCTAAGAGAGGGATGTAATTTAGTGTGGATGAAGTTTTTGCTCTTATCAAAAGTGAGGGGGAATGAGACTAGCAGCTACTTAGAGAGAGGATGAGCGATAACTGTGTAGTATTGAGTGTGTGTGGTTATACTACACCCTCTGAATCAGAAGAAAAGAGGGAGAGGACTGAGCTTGTGCACATTCAGTTGATCAGTGCTGGGAACACCTCCATGCCAGAAACTTAAATATAGTAGATACTGCAAACCAAGTATAGTGGTGCCTTGGGTTAACAGTTTAATTTGTTCCATGACGGAGCTCTTAACCCAAAACACTCGTAAGTCAAATCAATTTTCCCCACTGAAATGAATGGAAAAGCCATTAATTCGTTCTCCCACTGATTTCAATGGGGATGGCATTGCCCCAATTAAAAGCAATAGGATTCCAGCACCCCCGCAGTGATTTTCGGGGAAGGGCTTTAAATATAAGCCCTACCATGAAAAATCATCCCTAGCTGTAGAAAAAAAAAAAAATATATATATATACTCACTTGTCTTCCGGGGCTCAGGCGCGTCTAGCCACCGCTTGTTCCCCCTGCACTGCTCTGAAGCTTTTAAGCGAGCGGGGATTAAAAATGCAGGGAGAACAAGCGGCGGCTAGACATGCCTGAGCCCTGGCAGTGGTGGACAGGTGAGTATAAATTTTTTACTTCAGCTGGGATGATTTTCAGGGAGAAGCTTATATTTAAAGCTCTTCCCAGAAAATCACTGCAGGTGTTGCAGGCAGGCCATTTCTTTCAATGGGGCCACCAGCAGCAGTGGCGGCCCCATTGAGAGCAAGGCTTTTAACCCAAGTTTTTGCTCTTAAATCAGAGCAGAAAATTGGGAGATGAGCCTGCTCTCAAGTCAAAAAGCTTGTAAGCTGAGGCACTCTTAACCCAAGGTCACTGTATAAGGCTTTCCAAATGCAATGAGAAGAAAAACACAATACAAAAAAACAAATAAGTGCATCATTTTTTTTTCATCAGGGACAGCAAGATATGTTTTTATTGATTTTTTATACACAAAGTTTTTAAGAATTAAAGAATGTGCCAAAAGCAGTTTGCCTTTAACTATTTGTCTAAGAATAGAACTCTGTATCAGAAAAAATGGAGCTCTTAGGCTCCCTGCACATGGGCGGAAACTCCGCTGCGGGATTTCCGCCGCTGGAAGCCTGCATAGGATTGCATTAACAAACGCAAAATCTTGCGCGGCAAACAAATCGCGGCATGTCCCATTTCTGTGCGGGGCTCGGAGCGTCACTCACCCGCCGCTGGCTCCGGTCTGCGCATGTGCCGGCTACCCGGCAGCCGGCACATGAAAAAGCCGGAGCTGCGGGGCGCGGGTGAGTACGCGCTCGTCCCTGCAGGTGCTCGGGTCGTGTCCCGTGGCGAGAATCCTCGGGATCCGACCCGCCCGTCTGCAGGCGGCCTTACTGCTGTATAAATATACTATGGAATTCATCAACACAGAACAGAGAATGTCAACATGGTGTTAGAAAGTAGAAATTCACTTTAATGCCTTGTAAATTACTAAATTGGAACAGAGTACTTAATTACATGAGGCTTCCTGCTTACAGTTCTCATACATTGATTTTTTATGAGAATCATCACATATTTTGCTATTAATTTAGGCCACTTTAACACCGCCGACAAAAATCGCACAATTTTCTCGCGATGCGGCAGTGCTACAAATCGCACGTATGTGAAGCCATGCTTTCCAATGGGTTCCTTCACATTAGTGATGTTTGTGGCTTGCTACATTACGAGAAAAAAAAATAGCGGGCAGCTAAATATTGCCGCGATTTGCGAGGTTTTGTAGCCCATGTTTCCCTATGGAACCTTCCTTTCTGTTGCATCATTGAAGGGCTGTAATTGGTTCTTCGAGTCCTGGCTCTGATTGGCTGAGCCGCTGTGCTCGAGAACCAATTACAACCAGCGCTTCCTAGAGGCGGGGTATTTCAAACACTTGACCAGCAAGCGCTGAGGGAAAACTATAAGCAAGTCTGCCGGGGACCTGAGGAGATGTACAGCAGAGCCTAAGAGTGCCTCTTAGGTGATGTTTTTTTTATGCAGCTAGGGCTTATTTTAGGGGTAGGGCTTATATTTTAAGCCTCCCTCATCCCCAACCCCCCTGAAAATCACGGCAAAGGAGCAATACAAAGTCATGATCACGATATCGCCATGAGAAAACTCAGTGATATCGCACAAAACACGCGTTTTTTTTTTCTTTTGCGCTGCGAGAGCAAGTGAAAACAGCGCAACAAAAATGCTTTCCCGAAAATCATGCTGTGGGGGTTGCCACAAACCATTGCTTTCAATGGGGCCAGCAGTAGCAGCGCTGACCCCATTGAAAACAATGGGATAGCATGCTGGACTTCTGCCACAGCTGTCACAGCTGTGGCAGAAGTCCGCGATATTCTCCCTATGTTTTCAATGGGGCTAGCGCTGCTGCCTCTGACCCCATTGAAAACACTGGCGATATCACAGCATTTTTCTTGCGCTGCGAGGCGAGTGTTTTCACTTGCTCTCGCAGCGCAAGAGGAAAAAAAAACGCCAGTGGGTGTGAACCCTAACTAAGACCAATAAACAGATATATTCACAGGTTTATACTATGGTTAAATTTAAAATTCATAGTTTCTGTCAAGTTTTAGTATTAAAAGAAATTAGAAAATGTAAATTGCTTTTCCATGTTTGTTTAATAAAACCTAATACATTTCTTATTGCTGCATGAAATTCTTTGACAAGGTATTAAAAACATGTTTTCTCTTTTTTAAACGTTATGTAACAAATGATTTTGCTTAGTAAATTCTCTACTATATATATTTACCATACTACACCACTGCAATGATAAGATAATATTTTAGAATAGAAATTTGACCTGCACTGCTCTGTTGGCCGTTTTCAACTCCTTTTGGCAGCTGAAGATGGACCCATATTGTTATATAAGTACTATATGGGGCTGGAAATGTTTTCAAAGCAGGACCACTCTGAAGTGAAAGTGCAGGTACTTTTTAAATATAGTTTTTAGTGTTACTAAAATTTCCCAATACTTCTCACATGTCATGCTTACATGGCAAAAGTTTTGCTTAGTGGAGTCTGGATGCTCACTGATCACTAAAATGAAGGGGCAGAGCTGTTCACCTGAATGGTGTCACTTCTCAGCTGTGATTGACCCTGTGACTGGCGAGCGGAACAAATGATTTATGGGCTAAATAGAGTCTATGACTCCATGCACTGCTCAATGGGCTCTCCTTAAAGAACCAAACAGAGACCACCACATATGAAGGAGCGCAGCACTCAGCTGAGGGCTTCTCAGCACTTGGAACTCCACCAGTCAAAACTTCTGACATATCTAAAGTTTTATGAAAGTTTACACTTTAACTCTATTTTATATTCCACAAAATTATATTTTCTTAAATGTTATGAAAATACTAGTTAAAACATTTTCTAAAATGAGTCTACCAGGGATATTTATAATCAGTTATAATATAAAGTACATTTGTTGTAATTAAAAATGAAGTACATGTAGCCATAGCCTTGAAAGAGTTGTCTCTATTAGGGCATATAGACAATATAGAGGGAAGTAACTTGTTCGGGTCTCGTCTCAAAAAGCCACATTGGAGTTTCACTCTGTAAGTGTCGCTCTCACTCTGGCAAACTTGAGTAATCTACAGTATGTATTACATGGATGATGATTCTTCTAAATGGCTTTGATATAATGCACTTTCTCTGCAGTCACCATTTGCTGGGGAAATATCTGGCAAGGCTTCACCCAGCACAATTATCCGTCTAGCAAATGCAAAAACATGGCACTAATATATTGAAAAATCTGAAATGACTGGAAATTGTATTATATAACACAGTTCTGGACAGAAGATCAACGTTTGCAGCTGCAATATCAAACCTAGCCATTGTCAAATAGACAATGTTATGACCTTTCTGGCACTTGACAGCAGCTTCTTATCAGCTCATTGACAGTTTCTTAGCAGTGAACCCCTTTAATAGGTTTATTGAATGTGGCTCCTGTGAAGCTAACAGGAACAAGCTTGTAAGTGCTACAGGTGAAATTTAAAATTTTCTGTTCTGCAGTGTAATGCATAGTTCAAGTGCATCACCACCTTGTGCAATTTTAAACCAGTAAGCTTCTGTGCCTCTTCTAGTGACTGTATTCACAAAGTTTATTAGCCATTGTAACTATAGCTGCATTCAGTAAAGTTCAGTTACCATCCATGAATCTGGTCTGCGATTGTCTTCTTTATTTATCTTATCCGTCCTATTAGACCATATGAATGGTATCCTACCTTCCCTGGTTTTATTTGTAGGCTTAGTCCCAAGAGAGGAGCATTCTTATAGGCAGGTACCCATCTTTCCCAGGTTAAGATTAAACCACCTGGTATTAGTGTTAGGACCCATCTGCAAGCTTGGTCACCTGGACGTTGGTAAATGAGCCAATATACTTTGATCAAATTATATACCAAGAAGCTTTCATTATTTAATGTGGTTAGTGTAATATTATAGGTGTGTATATTTCTGATAGCAAATGTATTTTGCGTGCTGCTGTAACTTTTTGGTTTCTGCTTCTATTGTCTTCTTTAGAAAGGGAGAACCCAAAATATTTAAGGTGCTGGGAAATTTATAAAGCAGAATTCCATGTGCATTCCTTCATTCCTTGCTTGCATGAAGGAAGTTCTTCTACGATGTACTCCCCGTTAAGAATAATCACAAAATGTAACAGTTGTGCATATGTCTTTACTTCTCTCACTTCTGGGTAATTGGGGGTCAACTCCCTTTCACAACCTGCCCCACCTAGGCGTTTCTCACAGGGTTTTCACTAGCTCTACTCATATTGTAGTGCTTTGTGTCTCTGTGGGTCCTCGAAGCCACAACCTTTCATGGACTTGCTTAGCTACCTGCAGTGGAACGCATGCAGTATGCATGTTGCTCAACACTCTGTACAACAGTATATGCAAAAAATTGGAACAGCTCACACATTGCTTCTTAAAAGTCAGATATCCAGGATATGGTGGAGGATACACGGCCTACTTGTTGGAGAGCAAGTCCCAGCACCACAGCTAAAACTAAAGGTTGATATGGTTAATATGTTACCTACTCTAAATTTGATAAGCAGTATTTTATCCAGGTACTGGGAATCCCTATTAGTGCAAAGGCTTTGCCCTCTCTAGCAAACTATTTATGAGAGGAGGTGTTTGAGCATTGCTTACAGTAAGCCTTTTTTGGAAAATGATTAGTTAAATACATTCACTAGGCTTTCAAAGTTGGTGTCCTATATGGTCTTATATATGTTCTATTGGTGATAAATCTGGCGATCGGATCCTGCTAGAAAATGCCTCTTGGAAGCCATGCTGTGAGAAGCAACACATGTGGCTGCAGGATGTCCTGAACATATTGCTGAGCTGTCATTCTCATATCACTACTAGAAGTGTTCAATTGTTTTATTATAACATGATCGTTGTTAGTACCCAAACTGAACCTGGATTCGTCGCTGAAGACAACCCGATTCCACTCCATAGCAGTCCAGTTTTATTGTTTACAACACCGCTGCAAATGGATGTGACAGTGGGTGGCTGTCAAAGGCAGCACAGGTAATGGGTGCTGTGAGACTAAATAACCTTCAGCCAAGCACCTGGAAATGATTCCAACAGACACAGGGGCCTATAATAAGGGTGTCACTGGTCTCTGGAATAACAATGAAACCTAGCTGCTCATGCTTCTCAGATGATCAGACAATCCTCTGTACTGGTGGTCTGTCGTGGGAGTCTTGAGCTCGGTAAATCTCTTTTCTGTGTTGTAGAAGAGTCTAGTGGTCAACAAGCTCTACACAAGCGGAAAAAGAAGTCTCTACACACAAGTAGCCTCTGAGAGACTCAAGTGGTAAGACCGTTCATCTAATCACGCCACAACTCTAGTCACTTGTATATCTGCCTGAGATCTAACTGAATGCTTAGTTTTGCAGAAAAATGATAACTTCTTCTAGGGGCTTGATTTTTGTGACAATGAATATATATTGCTTTTATCTGGTTAAAATTAACAAACACAACTATGACTACAAAATGTAGTAATCAGTAAGCATTATTAATACTGACATTTTTTCTTTTCCTTTTGTTTCCTCTGTTTGTGCATACAACTGGAGGTGCTTAGCCAATACATGTTTGTAAGGCCACTTTCACACAGCCATAGGCGATTTTACATGCGCCCGCCGACGCCGTGAAAATGCGTTAATGGGCGCACAAATCTAATGTTTGTGCACTAGAGATGAGTGAGCACCAAAATGTTCGGGTGCTCGTTACTCGAGACGAACTTTTCGCGATGCTCAAGCGGTTCGTTTTGAGTAACGAACCCCATTGAAGTCAATGGGCGACTCGAGCATTTTTGTATATCGCCAATGCTCGCTAAGGTTTTCATTTGTGAAAATCTGGGCAATTCAAGAAAGTGATGGGAACGACACAGCAACGGATAGGGCAGGCGAGGGGCTACATGTTGGGCTGCATCTCAAGTTCCCAGGTCCCACTATTAAGCCACAATAGCGGCAAGAGTGCCCACCCCTCCCAACAATTTTTACTTCTGAAAAACCCTCATTAGCAAGGCATACCTTAGCTAAGCACCACACTACCTCCAACAAAGCACAATCACTGCCTGCATGACACTCCACTGCCACTTCTCCTGGGTTACATGCTGCCCAACCCCCCCGCACAACCCAGTGTCCACAGCGCACACCAAAGTGTCCCTGCGCAGCCTTCAGCTGCCCTCATGCCACACGCTGGCCTCATAGCCACACCACCCTCATGTCTATTTATAAGTGCGTCTGCCATGAGGAGGAACCGCAGGCACACACTGCAGAGGGTTGGCACAGCCAGGCAGCGACCCTCTTTAAAAGGGGCGGGGCGATAGCCCATAATGCTGTACAGAAGCAATGAGAAATCCAATCCTGTGCCACCTCCATCAGGAGCTGCACACGTGGGCATAGCAATGGGGAACCCATGTGCCACACACTAATCATTCTGTCAAGGTGTCTGCATGCCCCAGTCAGACCGGAGTTTTTTATAAATAGTCACAGGCAGGTACAACTCCGCAATAGGAATGCCGTGTGCACCCACAGCATGGGTGGCTCCCTGGAACCCACCGGCTGTACATAAATGTATCCCATTGCAGTGCCCATCACAGCTGAGGTAACGTCCTATGAAATGCAGGTGGTCTTCAGCCCACACTGCATGCCCCAGTCAGACTGGGGTTCTTTAGAAGTGGACACATGGAGTTACAACTCCGTGTGGACCGACAGCATGGGTGGGTCCCAGGAAGCCACCGGCGGTACATAAATATATCCCATTGCATTGCCCATCACAGCTGAGGTAACGTCAGGTTTAATGCAGGTGGGCTTCGGCCCACACTGCATGCCCCAGTCAGACTGGGGTTCTTTAGAAGTGGACACATGGAGTTACAACTCCGTGTGGACCGACAGCATGGGTGGGTCCCAGGAAGCCACCGGCGGTACATAAATATATCCCATTGCAGTGCCCATCACAGCTGAGGTAACATCAGGTTTAATGCAGGTGGGCTTCGGCCCACACTGCATGCCCCAGTCAGACTGGGGTTCTTTAGAAGTGGACACATGGAGCTACAACTCCGTGTGGACCGACAGCATGGGTGGGTCCCAGGAAGCCACCGGCGGTACATAAATATATCCCATTGCAGTGCCCATCACAGCTGAGGTAACGTTAGCTTTAATGCAGGTGGGCTAAAAATTAGTAGGATTACACTGTAGGCAAGGGCCCAAAAAATTGGTGTACCAACAGTACAAATGTACTTCAGAAAAATTGCCCATGCCCAACCAAGAGGGCGGGTGAATCCCATTAATCGCTTTGGTTAATGTGGCTTAATTTGTAACTAGGCCTGTAGGCAGCCCAGTTCAAATAAAAATTGGTTCAGGTGCAAGTTTCAACGCTTTATTGAATTGAGAATTGAAACGTATAAACATTGTTTACAAAAGTTATATGACTGAGCCTTGTGGGCCTAAGAAAAATTGCCCGTTCGGCGTTATTACGTGAGGTTTCAGGAGGAGGAGCAGGAGGATGAATATAATACACAGATTGATGAAGCTAAAAGGTCCCCATTTTTGATGGTGATAGAGAACGATGCTTCCATCCGCGGGTGCAGCCTATGTATTGTTTAGGGTGCAGCCTATGTATCGCTGCTGTCCGCTGGTGGAGAAGAGAACTCTGGGGAAATCCAGGCTTTGTTCATCTTTATGATTGTAAGCCTGTCGGCACTGTCGGTTGACAGGCGGGTACGCTTATCCGTGATGATTCCCCCAGCCGCACTAAACACCCTCTCTGACAAGACGCTAGCCGCAGGACAAGCAAGCACCTCCAGGGCATACAGCGCGAGTTCAGGCCACGTGTCCAGCTTTGACACCCAGTAGTTGTAGGGGGCAGAGGCGTCACGGAGGACGGTCGTGCGATCGGCTACGTACTCCCTCACCATCCTTTTGCAGTGCTCCCGCCGACTCAGCCTTGACTGGGGAGCGGTGACACAGTCTTGCTGGGGAGCCATAAAGCTGTCAAAGGCCTTGGACAGTGTTCCCCTGCCTGTGCTGTACATGCTGCCTGATCTCCGCGCCTCCCCTGCTACCTGGCCCTCGGAACTGCGCCTTCTGCCACTAGCGCTGTCGGATGGGAATTTTACCATCAGTTTGTCCGCCAGGGTCCTGTGGTATAGCATCACTCTCGAACCCCTTTCCTCTTCGGGTATGAGAGTGGAAAGGTTCTCCTTATACCGTGGGTCGAGCAGTGTGTACACCTAGTAATCCGTAGTGGCCAGAATGCGTGTAACGCGAGGGTCACGAGAAAGGCATCCTAACATGAAGTCAGCCATGTGTGCCAGGGTACGTGTATGCAACACATGGCTGTCCTCACTCGGAAGATCACTTTCAGGATCCTCCTCCTCCTCCTCCTCAGGCCATACACGCTGAAAGGATGACAGGCAAGCAGCATGGGTACCCTCAGCAGTGGGCCAAGCTGTCTCTTCCCCCTCCTTC
This sequence comes from Eleutherodactylus coqui, assembly GCF_035609145.1. Taxonomy (NCBI): domain Eukaryota; kingdom Metazoa; phylum Chordata; class Amphibia; order Anura; family Eleutherodactylidae; genus Eleutherodactylus; species Eleutherodactylus coqui. Next base: position 300,308,230 of record NC_089837.1, read on the forward strand.
TCATGCTCCTCCCCCTCCTCCTCCTCCTCCTCCTCAACACGCTGAGATATAGACATGAGGGTGCTCTGACTATCCAGCGACATACTGTCTTCCCCCGCCTCCGTTTCCGAGCGCAAAGCGTCTGCCTTTATGCTTTGCAGGGAACTTCTCAAGAGGCATAGCAGAGGAATGGTGACGCTAATGATTGCAGCATCGCCGCTCACCTTCTGGGTAGACTCCTCAAAGTTTCCAAGGACCTGGCAGATGTCTGCCAACCAGGCCCACTCTTCTGTAAAGAATTGAGGAGGCTGACTCCCACTACGCCACCCATGTTGGAGTTGGTATTCCACTATAGCTCTACGCTGCTCATAGAGCCTGGCCAACATGTGGAGCGTACAGTTCCACCGTGTGGGCACGTCGCACAGCAGTCGGTGCACTGGCAGATTAAAGCGATGTTGCAGGGTCCGCAGGGTGGCAGCGTCTGTCTTGGACTTGCGGAAATGTGCGCTGAGCTGGCGCACCTTTCCGAGCAGGTCTGACAAGCATGGGTAGCTTTTCAGAAAGCGCTGAACCACCAAATTAAAGACGTGGGCCAGGCATGGCACGTGCGTGAGGCTGCCGAGCTGCAGAGCCGCCACCAGGTTACGGCCGTTGTCACACACGACCATGCCCGGTTGGAGGCTCAGCGGCGCAAGCCAGCGGTCGGTCTGCTCTGTCAGACCCTGCAGCAGTTCGTCGGCCGTGTGCCTCTTCTATCCTAAGCTGAGTAGTTTCAGCACGGCCTGCTGACGCTTGGCCACCGCTGTGCTGCCACGACGCACGACACCGACTGCTGGCGACGTGCTGCTGCTGACACATCTTGATTGCGAGACAGAGGTTGCGTAGGAGGAGGAGGAGGAGGAGGGTGGTTTAGTGGAGGAAGCATACACCGCCGCAGATACCAGCACCGAGCTGGGGCCTGCAATTCTGGGGGTGGGTAGGACGTGAGCGGTCCCAGGCTCTGACTCTGTCCCAGCCTCCACTAAATTCACCCAATGTGCCGTCAGGGAGATATAGTGGCCCTGCCCGCCTGTGCTTGTCCACGTGTCCGTTGTTAAGTGGAACTTGGCAGTAACCGCGTTGGTGAGGGCGCGTACAATGTTGCGGGAGACGTGGTCATGCAGGGCTGGGACGGCACATCGGGAAAAGTATTGGCGACTGGGAACCGAGTAGTGCGGGGCCGCCGCCGCCATCATGTTTTTGAAAGCCTCCGTTTCCACAAGCCTATATGGCAGCATCTCTAGGCTGATCAATTTGGCTATGTGCACGTTTAACGCTTGAGCATGCGGGTGCGTGTCTGCGTACTTGCGCTTGCGCTCAAACACTTGCGCTAGCGACGGCTGGACGGTGCGCTGAGAGACATTGCTGGATGGGGCAGAGGACAGCGGAGGTGAGCGTGTGGGTGCAGGCCGGGAGACGGTAGTGCCTGTGTCCTGAGAGGGTGGTTGGATCTCAGTGGCAGGTTGGGGCACAGGGGGAGAGGCAGTGGTGCAAACCGGAGGCGGTGAACGGCCTTTGTCCCACCTTGTGGGGTGCTTGGCCATCATATGCCTGCGCATGCTGGTGGTGGTGAGGCTGGTGGTGGTGGCTCCACGGCTGATCTTGGCACGACAAACCTTGCACACCACAGTTCGTCGGTCGTCTGCACTCTCAGTGAAAAACTGCCACACCTTTGAGCACCTCGGCCTCTGCAGGGTGGCATGGCACGAGGGGGAGCTTTGGGAATCAGTTGGTGGATTATTTGGTCTGGCCCTGCCTCTACCCCTGGCCACCGCACTGCCTCTTCCAACCTGCCCTGCTGCTGCACTTGCCTCCCCCTCTGAAGACCTGTCCTCAGTAGGCTTAGCAAACCAGGTGGGGTCAGTCACCTCATCGTCCTGCTGCTTTTCCTCCGAATCCTCTGTGCACTCCTCCCTCGGACTTACTGCAATTACTACTACCTGAGTGATAGACAACTGTGTCTCATCGTCGTCGTCCTCCTCACCCACTGAAAGCTCTTGAGACAGTTGCCGGAAGTCCCCAGCCTCATCCCCCGGACCCCGAGAACTTTCCAAAGGTTGGGCATCGGTCACGACAAACTCCTCCGGTGGGTGAGGAACCATTGCTGCCCATTCTGGGCATGGGCCCGAGAACAGTTCCTGGGAGTCTGCCTGCTCCTCAGAATGTGTCATTGTAATGGAGTGAGGAGGCTGGGAGGAAGGAGGAGCAGCAGCCAGAGGATTCAGAGTTGCAGCTGTGGACGGCGTAGAACTCTGGGTGCTCGATAGATTGCTGGATGCACTTTCTGCCATCCACGACAGGACCTGCTCACACTGCTCATTTTCTAATAAAGGTCTACCGCGTGGACCCATTAATTGTGAGATTAATCTGGGGACGCCAGAAGCGTGCCTCTCTCCTAATCCCGCAGCAGTCGGCTGCAATACACCTGGATCAGGAGCTCGGCCTGTGCCCACACCCTGACTTGGGCCTCCACGTCCTCGCCCGCGTCCACGTCCTCTAGGCCTACCCCTACCCCTCAGCATGGTGTATTACCAGTAGTGCAGAAACAGAACGCTGTAATTAACGGGCAACGCAGAGCCAGTTAAGAATTTTGCGCAAGCCTGCTGTAACACTTAGCTGCGTAATAATTAGGACTACTACCCCCAGCAGAGACGCAGTACACTCAAGACGATCACAGGCAGCCCAAAGATAGTATTTTTCCCAAATTTGTTTGAAAAATCCCACTGCCTATATAGACAGTATATCTCTTTCCCTGCCTCACCAGTACTGGCCCTGTACTATGTACAAGGACTGCAGACTGTTTCCCTCTGGACGGGATGACGGCGGTGATGTAACGGGCAACGCAGAGCCAGGAAAGAATTTTGCGCAAGCCTGCTGTAACACTTAGCTGCGTAATAATTAGAACTACTACCCCCACCAGAGACGCAGTACACTCAAGACGATCACAGGCAGCCCAAAGATAGTATTTTCCCAAATTTGTTTGAAAAAGCCCACTGCCTATATAGCCTGTATATCTCTTTCCCTGCCTCACCAGTACTGGCCCTATACTATGTACAAGGACTGCAGACTGAGAACGCAATGTTCTGCACGCCCGATATACAAAAAAAAAAAAAAAAGTGCAACACTGCTCACAGCAGCCTTAACAGTACTGCACACGGTCAGATGTGGCCCTAAGAAGGACCGTTGGGGTTCTTCAAGCCTAAAATAACTCCTAACGCTCTCCCTATAGCAGCAGCACCAGCACTGTCCCTGATCTATGTCAGAATGCATCTGTTGCGAGCCGCGGGCGGGGCAGATTTAAATACTCGGGTGACTCCTGATCTCGCCAGCCACTCACTGCAGGGGGGTGGTATAGGGCTTGAACGTCACAGGGGGAAGTTGTAATGCCTTCCCTGTCTTTCTATTGGCCAGAAAAGCGCGCTAATGTCTCAGAGATGAAAGTGAAAGTAACTCGAACATCGCGTGGTGCTCGTCTCGAGTAACGAGCATCTCGAACACCCTAATACTCGAACAAGCATCAAGCTCGGACGAGTACGTTCGCTCATCTCTATTGTGCACCCGTTCAGATGGCACTTCTCTCCCTTCTCCCTCACCGGTTCACCTTCTTTCTCCTCCCCTCCGGCTGTTTGCAATGGGAGGGAACAGGGCGGGGGCAGAGATAAGCTCCTGCTCCCTCTCCTTGTCCGCAGCCAGCAATGGGAGGCGGTGGGGTGGAGCTGGAGGGTGTTTTTTCCTGCGCAATTATACAGTGCTTCACACATCTCCTAGTGCACTTTGCATGCATTTGCACATACGCGTGGACTTCTATGCGCAGGGAAATACAGCATACTTTTTTTTTGCATGTTCAATGGGTTCTATTCTCTGCTATTGCACACACAAATTTTGCATATGCATCCCTCGTATTATACAGTGCAAAAAGCCCATTGATTTCTATTGGGCCACTCACACCTTCATTTATTTTACATGTACCGGTATGTCCTATTTTGGTGCATATTGCACATGTAATATGCACCAATATAGACTTTGTGTGTAACCATCAAGTTTGTGTCCTCTCTGAGAGACTGTAACTGTATGCTTATTGCCTCAACCCAAGTCAACTTAAATGTTGCCGAGTCCGTAAATGCCACTACAACACCCTTGAGTGAGGCACCATGTAGTGTCACAAGGCGAAAACCATAGTTTGGGACCCTCTTACTACCACAAAAACGTGAAAAGGTAAAGCAAGTAACAGTGACAGTCTTCATCCACAATGTAACTGCAATAACCCAAGCATTTGTGTTTTTTCACCAAACACACTTTTTCAGATTATATCTCAGCATCCGTGTTGACACCTATGATGGGTATATGTATTACACATCATTAGTTTGATGTCAGTGGTGTTAAAAAGCCTTTGAATGTGAGAAACGGGTTGATGTATATCTTGCACATACGTTTCAAACAATACCTTGGTAAGTTTAACAATGTTTTTTATATAGATCTGTTTATTAGGATGGCTTCACACCTGCATTGGGGATTCCACTTTCCTGCTCAGTTTGGTGAACAGGAAAGTGGAATCCCTTCAGTTGAACGGCTCCATCTGTGGGCGTAACCGAACAGCACTTTACGGACCCCATTGCCTATAATGGGGTCTGACCGCTTTTTGCCCAGCTGCCTGCATTTTTCTTTCAGTATTTTTAACCAGATCTGTGATGGAAATTCCGCCTGGAGGTTCCAATGCAAATGTGAAACCAACCATAAATGAAGAGATCTCAGCTGCACTTGATTCGAACCTCATAAATAATAAGGTTATAGGGGTGCGCTGATTGCAACTCAAAACAAGGCAATGGTGGTCAAGTGCATAAAACAGTAAAACAAGCAATACTTACCTGTTAGATATAGTGCCACCACTCTAGTTCTTGCCACCAGGTTTTGTTTACCCAGCTACAATATAGAACAGCTGTAGTCAATCACTGACCTCAGCAATATACCGCTAAGGACAGTGATTGGCTGCAGCAATCACGTGAAGTCACGGCTGCAACCAGGTAAACAAAGCCTGGTGAGGAAAACTATAGCGGTGGCGCTGGATCTACCAGGTAAGTATTGCCTTTCTATAGTTCTAATTGCCCACTATTGATTAGTTTTGGGCTGTAAAATGCTGCTTCTCCTTATTCTTTTTGAATAACTCTGTATTATCTCCTGTTATGTATCAGTTTAATCCAATAGATTGGGGCTTCTCAAACGTATTCTCTGCAGATCACTAGCCAATCCTTGGTGATGACAGGGCCTCACCAGCACATAAATAGTGCCAATTACCACCATGTAGTGCCCATATTACCAGAGACAAATAAATGTCACCATGCAGAATGTATACTAGCTGTATCAAATACCACACTGCAGTAAAAAAATATTGCCCCAGAAACACCAAATATCACAGTGCAGCATAAAAGATTGCTCCAACAGCACCAAACAAGTACCACATTGTAGCCCAAAATGTCACCTCAGTAGTGTCAAACAAGTATCACAGTGCAGCATTACAGTATCACCTCAGATAGAATACCAAAGCAGACTGTCCTTCCAGCAGCATCAAACACCATAGTATAGCTCAAATGACAACATCAATTTACCTCACCCACCCCTACTTGTGTTGTCGGTGGCAGTGTGTGCCAGGGCGGCTTTTTAATCCCAGTCCAGCCGTGGTGTAACCGTTGTTTCAGGCAAAGCATTAAAACTGGGATTATGTTCCACATTTGGTAGAATTCTGCATTTCTTGTCCAGAATCTATGGCATTAAACACGTTTCGTTAAAGTTTTGTAAGAGTTACTCTTCTACACCATAAAGTTCCAGCACTCATATGTAACCAACTTTGTCTCCTCACCTTCCTCATTCTTGCTGATAAATATAATTTATTGCCTATTCATTGCAAAAAAAATGGCCAACTTCAGGAGCTAAGGCCAGAATGTAGCGTTTTTGATAAGAGAAGAACTATCCAGTATTCTAATGAACAATTATGAGAAGTTGCTTTGAATTTCGCAACTTTAGATAGATTATGCCCATCATCTCCTGTCTTCCACCTACTATATCCATATACTCTTTGTTTGTAACTTGAGCTGGTTGAGCTCAAGTACTTGCGGGGAAGTAAGTGGTGCCCCACTTCCCCCTTATAGATACAGTGGCTTACAGCATGGCTGTGTGGCCTGGGACTGAGAGCAGTGCAAGCCTCGTGTATAAGTAGAATCACGTGCTCGGAGAAGCGGTTAGGAGAGACCAGCATTGAAAGAACCAGGACCCAAATTATATACAACGAAAGGGTCTCAAAGCCTGGAGACTGAAAGGCAGGCCGGAATACGATGGCCTATGAGAGAAAGAGTTTGGAGCAGCGTTGTGAAAGTGGTGGATCAGGCCATCAGAGGATGACTGACATTGGTGCAGCGGCAGGACATAAATGCAGCTTGGCCTGAGTTCGGTGTGCACACTATGAGACTTTAAGTTATTAGCAGGACTGCTGAAAGGAGTGTTATTATGGACAGTGACTGGATACCGCAAGACAAGGAAGACTTTAGGGATGCTGCAATGGGTTAATGGGAAACTGTATTTTCAGCTTAAGGCCGCGGTCAGACGAGCAATTTTATTTTTGCATGCCTTTGTGCGCAAAAAAATTGCATCTATTAGAACCATTGGTTTCCTATGAAAGTGTTCACATGTCCATTTTTTAGAGGTGCAAAATACTCGCATCTGGAAAAGATAGGACATACATGCCTATAATGCATGCCAGTAAGGTTTGTGCTGCGCATAAAGACATTCTGTTATGTTCAGCTAATCCCCGCAGGGAGTCTACTCATCACGGAACACTGTGACAGCACTGTCACAGTGTTCAGTATAGGTACCTATATGGAAGTCTTCAGTATACCTATACGGAAGAGGATGCTAATCATTTCACAGTGTTCAGTGATGATGGGAGTCCCCGCAGGGATGAAAGAATCCCCTGCCACAGCTGTCACAGAGGACCATGATGCCACGCCATTGCATTCAATTGGGGGCCAGCACTGCTGCCGCTCCCAATGCGATGAAGGCAACCCCTGCAGTGATGATTTTCAGCTATCCTGAAAATCATCCTTAGCTGTTAATTAAGTTTTTTTTTTATTCACCTTGAAGCGGTGTCAGTGCTTCTAGGTGAGTTATTATTTTTTTTAACAGCTAGAGATGATTTTCGGGGTAGGGTTTATATTTCAAGCCACATCCCCCCCCCCCTACTCCCAAAAAATCATAGCTGCAGGGGTTGCCTTCATCCCATTGCTTTTTAATGGGGTGGCAGAAGCGCCGTCCCCATTGAAAGAAATGGGATTGCATCGCGGTCCTCTGCCACAGAGACACTTTCGCCCCGCAGGGAGTTCCATCGCTACAGAACACTGTGACAGTGTTGTCACAGTGTTCAGTGATGAGCGGACCTTCGTGGAGCAGCTGCACTTCTACAAGCATAGCTGCTCCAGTAACACGGAGCTTCGTATATACTCTACCTATGTGAAGCATTGGTTCGCAATGCATTCGTTCACATGGGCGATTATTCGGAGCATAAATAGGTCAGCACCCTGAAAGATGGAACATAAGCGGCCGAAATACGTCCGGCATATATACAGGGGCCTAAAAGATATTTCTGGGACTATCTTTTGGCCAATATACGCTGGCGGGTCCCATAGACTCCTATGGGAGCAGGGAAAAAGAAGAGAGGGGGAGGCATTTTTGCAGTATCCAATGCTGGGAAAAGCTTACAGGTGCCTCTATATTGGCACAGGAAGGCATCCTGAGGATTTCGGCAGAGGGAGGGTTTTCCGGGCTGCAGTGTATTTTTTAGCTAAAAACGACGCTTGCAGTCGTGTGAATGGTCGAGAAAATGCTGGCAGGTGTGAAAACGTAAAAACGCTGTCGCCGTATATCTGCTCGTGGGAAAGAGCCCTTAGGTGTATTGCTGAAGTTGATTTTGGTTTACTGTATCATACTGCAATGTGAATTTTAATTTAAAATAGTAGAGAAGCTGCATTTCCTATAATTACTTCAAACTGAATGATAATAACGAAAGGCATACATCTAGGTATATTTCTGAGGATTTTTTTTACATACAAATAACGTAACTACATAAAAATCTCTAACCTAACCTCCAAATTACAGTATTTTAACGAAATGCAAATATGCAATGATTTGACTCCATCTGCTATTTATGGCACTGAGATAAGGACAAGACAAACATTTTCCAGTAGCTGACAACTTTTTAGGGGAAAACCAGAATCGTTGTTAACTATTCTAGCAATGACAAACTGATAATTAAGTTTGTAATGAACTGTTATGTTCATCATCAATTATATTTTCAAATATCTGGAATTTACCTTAAAATCCTTCAAAATATATAGTTGCATGCAATAATTGAAAGAGATGGAAACGATTACCTATTTTCATTCTTTATGCTAATCATGGTTTAAACTCTGGCTTAAGCACTTACTGACCAGAAGTCACCTCCCTAGGCATTACTAGGCATTAGTTACCTGGCCATTTATAGCCTCTGGGCAGTTAGTAGCTGGTTAACACTGTTGATGTTTTCCCATCTGATGTCGGTCCCACCTCTAGGACCCGCACCTATCTCTAATTCTATCCCACACTGTCCCCACCCAGCTGAATGCAGTTGTTGAGGCTACAGCTCCCAAATTCTGAAACCAGCATAGCCTGGTGCACTACCTTGTTTGGGTACCATCTATTCACTTTTATGGGGGTTACGGAAACAGCGTAGCAAAGGCTATTTCCAAAAACGCTGACCACCCACAGCCACTGAATTCAGTTGGGAAGGTGGAGGCCAGCACTAGAGATAAGTGCAGGTCTCAAAGGTGGGACTCACATCTATAAGACTTTCATAGCATATTCTGGATTTCCCAAGAAAGTCTTCAATAGGAATACCCCTTTAAATTAGCACTATACTTTCAACAAACCTTACATAAATTGATAGGATGGCACTTTAACAGCTCATTGACATTTCAGATTACATGCTGCCCATAGATGTCTATGAGAGGGCTGTAGGCAGGGCTGTATTTACAACTCACACTGCCCTAGGCTCACAATAAGCCCCATGATTAGCTACATTTTTGGTGATTGTAACAATGTTTAGCAAGTGTTAAGAGAAGAGAAGATCAAAGATAAATAAAATTACTGTTTACCATTGATCTACATAAAACTAGGGCAACACGGTAACCAAAGATTACTCTGCAGTCCTGCGACCTCACACTGCCAGTGAACTCAATGAAGTCATAAGTTGGCACCAGCCTGCGGTTGTAAAGAATCTAGCGTCATCGGATTTTTTTCAATGGCGAAGTCACGGTAATTTGTGACTTGAACTAGAACTCAATTTAGTTCACTGGCAATAGGAAGTCACAGGGCTAGAGTGTTTTTTGCTTGTGTGACACATATTGTGGCCAAAATCACTGTTGAAGCCTAGTTTTATTTATACTGCCATAAAAATTATTGTTATTGGAGATATAATTAGTAAATGTAAATCTTTCCATACTAGGAAACAACTAAATCCTACATTGCCATGACCAAATAACATCGGCACACTGTGTACAAAGACCAATATTACCACACAGCCAGCCAACTGAATATACAGTAATCATATATACCCCAAAATGGTACCAGTAAAAACCACAGCAAGGCTTACAGAAAAGCCCTCACATAACACCATTGACAGAAAAATAAAAAAGCTCTAGTTCAGAGGCCTCGGTCACACGGAAGTTTTTTGGTCCGATTTGCAGACACGCTTGCGATCTGCAGATATATAGACCCAATGCATCGCAATGGGAGCGGGCACATGTCTGTTTTTTATGCGGATGTGCGATAAATTATAGGACACAATGATTCGCAGAACGCGCCTATCTGCATTCTGCGCAAATCGGTGTTCTATATATGCGCTCAATGGGGCTGGCGGCAGCAGTGCCGACCCCATTGAGAACATATACTAAAGATCGTTCTCCTCTGCCACAGCTGTAACAGCTGTGGCAGAAAAGAATGATGTTCGCCCATTGAATTCAATGGAGCCGGCAATACAGCCATCTCCATTGAAAGCAATGGGCTGCCGGCAAGCGCTGTATGAATTTTTGGGAAAGGGCTTAAAATATAAGCCCTTCCCGGAAAAGCATCCTGAAAATGTGTAAAAAAAAATGTATACTCACCTTTATGCTGCAGCCGGAGTTCAGCCGCATCTGGCCGGCAGTTCTCCTGAACTGCTTTCTGTAATATTCAGCAGGTGGGGATTTAAAATCCCCGCCTGCTGAATGAGCTGCCTCTGATTGGTCACAGCCCTGAGTCAATCAGAGGCAGCTTTCATTCACCCATTCATGAATTCATGAATGTGTGAGTGAGTGCTGCCTCTGATTGGCTGAGCGCAGGGACCAATCAGAGGCAGCTCTCAGCTATTGAATGACAGCTGAGAGCTGCCTCTGATTGGTCCCTGCGCTCAGCCAATAAACATAACTTTTGGGTCATTTGATAAGGACCTTTTACACAGGACGAATGTCGGGCAAACGTGTCTCTGCGCTCCCAGGCTCCTACACGGGAACTAGCAGAGGAAAGTGGTTCACGAAGCGGCCAGCATGGGGGTGGGGCAGTGCAGGAGATTTCTCTCCTCTCGCTTCCCCGCCCCTCTCTATTGAGATAACACAGCGGCCGTTCACTACTGAACGGCGGCTGTTTAAACGGCACAATTGCTCCGTTTAAAAAGCTGCCGTTCAGTAGTGAACGGCCGCTGTGTTATCTCAATTGAGGGGGGCGGGGGAGCGAGAGGAGAGAAATCTTCTGCACTGCCCAGCTCCCCTGCTGAACGCTCTGTGAGCGAGACAGCTCTGCTAGCCCCCGTGCTGGAGCTCCAGCACGGGAGTGAAGAAACACAGGGACGAGTGTCTGGCATTGTTTGCCCGACAATCGTCCCGTGTAAATGGACCTATAGACAGTGATACTAATTAAGGACTATTAGCATAATTAGGAATTTATTACTGTTGTTGTTCAACTAGCTGTTTGTGTTAAGAGGCATTAGGTGGTTTAATGAAAGATACATGCAATGATGATGATTGAAAAGGTTAATTTACGGTTATGTAAAAACTAAAATGCTTCAATAAAAACTGATTAAGCATAAAAAGTACAACTCATCCTGCAAAAAACTAGGCCTTATACAACTACATCAAAAGAAAAGTAAAACTGTTAGGGCTTAAACAGAGGGATATTTTTAGTCCCATTATACAGTAGTGAAAATCACAGCCACATAATGGGACGAAACATAACCATTGATTTCAACACTTTCCACTACCGGCATACTTGAGCGATAATAGTACGTGCAAGAAAAGATAGGAAAGATAGGCCCTATTTTTCTTGCATGTAGTTAATACTATGTGCGAGAAAGATAGGGTAGGACCTATCTTTCTGCTTTTTTATTCAAACTTGTGCGCTACAGTGTGGAGCTTGAATAGTTGGAAAAAACTAAACAAAACCTCGGTTCATGCGCTAATAGTCAAATACTTCCTGTTGTGTAGAGAAAACTTTGCAGCAGTCCTCTCACTAACATCATAGCTAGGATTACTCTGAAAGGTAATAAGTGTATGTCAATAATACAAGATTTACTATTCACAATAGGTGATAACTATCTACTCCCCTTGCTGCAAAATAACCTCTGCACAGATGACAGACCAAGTCTAGAACACTCTCCCATACAGGTCAGTGGGTCCCCTCCTGTCCATTGTGTAAATGATCTATGATGCTGCTATAAAGCATATTTCTAAATATTTTTGCTGTTAAATGTAGCTCAGGCAAGATGGCCGCCTTCAGAGTCATGTACAGACAACAGAATAAAAAAATTCTACAATACAAAAATAAAAACAGATTAGAAAAATGGAAAAGATTTTACTATCTGGCTTGAATTAATAAAAAGATAGGATGATATACTCCATTTAAGATGACAGAGTCCTGGACTATTTTAGGTGGTCTTCGTATTTTGAGGTTGACGAGTTACGTCTTATTGTCAGAACCATCGTTGTCATAACAAGTATATAGTTCTCATATTTTGTTGAGCTGTGATTTAAATAGTGTCTACTTCAGAATGCAGCACAGTCTAAGTTTCTTCCATTAACCCTTTCAATTGTATTGGCTTTCTTGCATTTTCTTTCTAAGAATACACACTTACAATGACTAGAATTGTTACGTACTAACAGTTCATATCACAACAAAGTAAGTACTGTCTCTGTGTTTCATTTTCAGCGTGATGTGATGATCAATGTACTAGAATGATCATTACACCAAAAGGTCTTAGGTACAGATATTACTGCTTTTATGATTGACTCACATTAATGGCTCCAATACCAGATATCTCATGTATGAGGGTGGCCCCTTTAGTGATAACATATATGTCAACTTATAATTATTGTAATACTAAAAAGGCAAAACATCAATTCTTTGGATCCTCAAAGTCCTCCCATTAGAATATCTACACAGTGGAAGTGAGAGAAAAATGGTTCAAGGCGGAACGACTCCAAAAAATGGTGAGGATGGTACAATATAAAAAGATTGTATTAAACGAGGAGTATAACCAGCATAAAAACATGCTTCAAAGCATAAACCTCTTTAGTAAACACTAGGACATAACATGCTACAGTACATAGAAAAATGTATGAGTAAGGGTGCCTGCACACGGGTGGAATTTCTGCCGCGGTATTTTAAGCACATTGTCCGCCCCTGACCGCAGCCAATATACTTCTATGGGGATCCGCAGTTGTCCCCAGACGGATGGATTTGCATCGCGGATTTTCATGTGCTAGAAAAGAAACGCGGCATGTCCTAATTTGGGTCGGATTCTGTGCGTGGAGACTCCAATACAAGTGAATGGACGCGTTTTTTCATGCAGTACATCCGCGGTGCAGCTGCGGATGAAGGCACTGGTTGCTATGACATTAGAGGAAGTAGGCGTGGTAGGAGGCTCCACAGGCAAATTTCAGCTGCACCACTGCCTTCAGTCACCTCATCCAGCAGCCAGCAGCCACCAGCCTGTAGCCACCAGCCTGCAGCCACTGGGTGTTGGTTTTTATGCTATTTTCCCAGGAATTGGGCAGTTCTCTAGGGGTTTGGTTACTATATGGGGCGGCTGCAGGTTTTTCCGCGCATTTTTTCCCGCATCCGCACCTATCCGCAAGCACATTTAGGTGCCATACGCAGGTCTCCCGCGCATGAAAATCCGCTGGCGTATCCGGAACGCTCGTGTGCAGGCGGCCTTAAAAGTATCAATAAAATGGTAGGGAAGTATTTTATCGATAGTTAAAACATGTTTTTTTGGTTGGTTATACTCATTTAATAAAATCTTCTTATATTGTCCCATCATCACCATTTTTTGGAGTCATTGCGCTTTGAGCCATTTTTCTCTCACTTACACTGTGTACTCCCTGACCTGTCTTGTACAGGTACACGTCTGGCCGGCAGCACCTCCTACGTACAGTGGTACCACTATTCATCAACAAACTCTGTATATCCACTCATGGAGTAGCTCCACTACTCTCTTTTCACCCCCTCATTACAATATGTGACCTAACTAGTGCATTACTGCAGTACATAAACCCACTTATAACACATGCAGCTTTTACTGCACCCACTGACTGTAAACTTGAAAAGCAATAATTTCTTACCAAGTACAACAACTACAGCCTGGTAATAGTAGGCACTATTGATACTAATGGTAAAAAAAATGCACCTGCCATGAGATGACTACATGAACTCAGTCTGTCAAATGCTTTCCTTCAATCAGCAATCCCAAAGCGCTTTAAAGGGGTTTTCCAGTAATATACTATAAATGACCTATCTTTAGAATAGGTCATCAGTATCAAATTGGTGAGGATTGGAGATGAGCGAACGTACTCGTCCGAGCTTGATATTCGTGCGAATATTAGGGTGTTCGGGATGCTCGTTACTCGTAATGAGCACCACGCGGTGTTCCGGTTACTTTCAGTTTCCTCTCTGAGACGTTAGCGCGCTTTTCTGGCCAATTGAAAGACAGGGAAGGCATTACAACTTCCCCCTGTGACGTTCAAGCTCTATACCACCCCCCTGCTGTGAGTGGCTGGGGCGATCAGATGTCACCCGAGTATAAAAGTCGGCCCCTCCCGCGGCTCGCCACACATGCCTTGTGACTTAGCTGAGGGAAAGTACTATCGTGCTGGTGCTGCTGTAGGGAGAGCGTTAGGAGTCAGTGTAGGCTTCAAGAACCCCAACGGCCCTTCTTAGGGCCACATCTACTAGTGTGCAGTACTGTGTTAGCACAGTATTTTTTTTTTTTTTTGTCCAAAATTGGATCTGCAGAGCATTGCGCCCAGCAATAGGGACAGAAGTGGGGGTTAGGCAGGGAGAGTGTTAGGAGTTAGTGTAGGCTTCAAGAACCCCAACGGTCCTTTCTAGGGCCACTTCTATCCGTGTGCAGTACTGTCCAGACTGCTGTTAGCAGTGTTGCATATTTTTTTTTTTTTCTCAAAACCGGCTGTGCAGAGCATTGCACCCGGCATTAATACTACAGGGATAGAATTGTGTAGGCAGGGCCAGAAGACATTTATTATTCATTGAATACACGCAGTGGGGTCTTCCCTTTGCTAAAAAGGAAAAAAAATATATTTGGCCTGCCTGTGTCAGTCCTAAGGTCTGCGTGTACGTGTGTGCTGCGTGTACAACGTACAAAAATCTGACGCAACCAGCTACGCTTTACTGCAGCCTAGCGCCATTGTGTATCCTGACTGGCAAATACCTGCTCTGCTAGAGTTAATAACTCTGCTACACTATACTTGTGTGACACTTTTTGAGGGCCACACTACAGTTCTAAAAGTTATTGTTCATTGAATATACGCAGTGGGTCCTTCCCTTTGCCAAAAAGGAAAAGAAATTATATTTGGCCTGCCTGTGTCAGTCCTAAGGTCTGCGTGTACGTGTGTGCTGCGTGTACAACGTACAAAAATCTGACGCAACCAGCTACGATTTACTGCAGCCTAGCGCCATTGTGTATCCTGACTGGCAAATACCTGCTCTGCTAGAGTTAATAACTCTGCTACACTATACTTGTGTGACACTTTTTGAGGGCCACACCACAGATATTAAACTTCTTGTTCATTGAATATACGCAGTGGGGTCTTCAGTAAGCTAAAAAGGAAAAGAAATTATATTTGGCCTGCCTGTGTCAGTCCTAAGGTCTGCGTGTACGTGTGTGCTGCGTGTACAACGTACAAAAATCTGACGCAACCAGCTACGCTTTACTGCAGCCTAGTGCCATTGTGTATCCTGACTGGCAAATATCTGCTCTGCTAGAGTTAATAACTCTGCTACACTATACTTGTGTGACACTTTTTGAGGGCCACACCACAGATATTAAACTTCTTGTTCATTGAATATACGCAGTGGGGTCTTCCCTAAGCTAAAAAGGAAAAGAAATTATATTTGGCCTGCCTGTGTCAGTCCTAAGGTCTGCGTGTACGTGTGTGCTGCGTGTACAACGTAGAAAAATCTGACGCAACCAGCTACGCTTTACTGCAGCCTAGCGCCATTGTGTATCCTGACTGGCAAATACCTGCTCTGCTAGAGTTAATAACTCTGCTACACTATAGTTGTGTGACACTTTTTGAGGGCCACACTACAGTTCTAAAAGTTATTGTTCATTGAATATACGCAGTGGGTCCTTCCCTTTGCCAAAAAGGAAAAGAAATTATATTTGGCCTGCCTGTGTCAGTCCTAAGGTCTGCGTGTACGTGTGTGCTGCGTGTACAACGTACAAAAATCTGACACAACCAGCTACGCTTTACTGCAGCCTAGCGCCATTGTGTATCCTGACTGGCAAATACCTGCTCTGCTAGAGTTAATAACTCTGCTACACTATACTTGTGTGACACTTTTTGAGGGCCACACCACAGATATTAAACTTCTTGTTCATTGAATATACGCAGTGGAGTCTTCCCTAAGCTAAAAAGGAAAAGAAATTATATTTGGCCTGCCTGTGTCAGTCCTAAGGTCTGCGTGTACGTGTGTGCTGCGTGTACAACGTACAAAAATCTGACGCAACCAGCTACGCTTTACTGCAGCCTAGCGCCATTGTGTATCCTGACTGGCAAATACCTGCTCTGCTAGAGTTAATAACTCTGCTACACTATACTTGTGTGACACTTTTTGAGGGCCACACTACAGTTCTAAAAGTTATTGTTCATTGAATATACGCAGTGGGTCCTTCCCTTTGCCAAAAAGGAAAAGAAATTATATTTGGCCTGTCTGTGTCAGTCCTAAGGTCTGCGTGTACGTGTGTGCTGCGTGTACAACGTACAAAAATCTGACGCAACCAGCTACGCTTTACTGCAGCCTAGCGCCATTGTGTATCCTGACTGGCAAATACCTGCTCTGCTAGAGTTAATAACTCTGCTACACTATACTTGTGTGACACTTTTTGAGGGCCACACCACAGATATTAAACTTCTTGTTCATTGAATATACGCAGTGGTGTCTTCCCTAAGCTAAAAAGGAAAAGAAATTATATTTGGCCTGCCTGTGTCAGTCCTAAGGTCTGCGTGTACGTGTGTGCTGCGTGTACAACGTACAAAAATCTGACGCAACCAGCTACGCTTTACTGCAGCCTAGCGCCATTGTGTATCCTGACTGGCAAATACCTGCTCTGCTAGAGTTAATAACTCTCCTACACTATACTTGTGTGACACTTTTTGAGGGCCACACCACAGATATTAAACTTCTTGTTCATTGAATACACGCAGTGGGGTCTTCCATTTGCAAAAAAGCGAAAACATTATATTTGGCCTGCAGGCTTGCGCCAATTTATTTCCTGCCTGGGAAATCAAATCACTGGTAATACAGCATGCTGAGGGGTAGGGGTAAGCCTAGAGGACGTGGACGTGGACGTGGCCGAGGACGCGGAGGGCCAAGTGAGGGTGTGGGCACAGGCCGAGCTCCTGATCCAGGTGTGTCGCAGCCGACTGCTGCGCGATTAGGAGAGAGGCACGTTTCTGGCGTCCCCACATTCATCGCCCAATTAATGGGTCCACGCGGGAGACCTTTATTAGAAAATGAGCAGTGTGAGCAGGTCCTGTCCTGGATGGCAGAAAGTGCTTCGAGCAAGCTATCATCCACCCACAGTTCTGCGCCGTCCAGTGCTGCAAATCCGAATCCTCTGTCTGCTGCTCCTCCTTCCTCCCAGCCTCCTCACTCCACTACAATGACACCGGCTCAGGAGTGGGAACACTCCCAGGAACTGTTCTCGGGCCCCTGCTTAGATTGGGCAGCAGCGATTCCTCTCCCACCAGAGGAGTTTATCGTCACTGATGCCCAACCATTCGAAAGTTCCCGGGGTCCGGGGGAAGAGGCTGGGGACTTATGCCAACTGTCTCAAGAAGTTTCTGTGGGTGAGGAGGACGATGACGATGAGACACAGTTGTCTTGCAGTGAGGTTGTAGTAAGGGCAGTAAGTCCAAGGGAGCAGCGCACAGAGGATTCGGAGGAAGAGCAGCAGGACGATGAGGTGACTGACCCCACCTGGTGTGCAACGCTTACTCAGGAGGACAGGTCTTCAGAGGGGGAGGCAAGGGCATCAGCAGGGCAGGTTGCAAGAGGCAGTGCGGTGGCCAGGGGTAGAGGCAGGGCCAGACCGAATAATCCACCAAGTGTTTCCCAAAGCACACCCTCGCGCCATGCCACCCTGCAGAGGCCGAGGTGCTCTAAGGTCTGGCAGTTTTTCACAGAGACGCCTGACGACCGACGAACAGTGGTGTGCAACCTTTGTCGCGCCAAGATCAGCCGGGGAGCCACCACCAACAGCCTCACCACCACCAGCATGCGCAGACATATGATGGCCAAGCACCCCACAAGGTGGGACGAAGGCCGTTCACCGCCTCCAGTTTGCACCGCTGCCTCTCCCCCTGTGCCCCAACCTGCCACTGAGATACAACCTCCTTCTCAGGACACAGGCACAACCGTCTCATGGCCTGCACCCACACCCTCACCTCCGCTGTCCTCGGCCCCATCCACCAATGTCTCGCACCGCACAGTCCAGCCGTCGCTAGCGCAAGTGTTGGAGCGCAAGCGCAAGTACGCCGCCACGCACCCGCACGCTCAATCGTTAACCGTCCACATAGCCAAATTTATCAGCCTTGAGATGCTGCCGTATAGGGTTGTGGAAACGGAGTCCTTCAAAGCTATGATGGCGGCGGCGGCCCCGCGCTACTCAGTTCCCAGTCGCCACTACTTTTCCCGATGTGCCGTCCCAGCCCTGCACGACCACGTCTCCCGCAACATTGTACGCGCCCTCACCAATGCGGTTAGTGGCAAGGTCCACTTAACTACGGACACGTGGACAAGCACAGGCGGGCAGGGCCACTACATCTCCCTGACGGCACATTGGGTGAATTTAGTGGAGGCTGGGACAGAGTCAGAGCCCGGGACCGCTCACGTCCTACCCACCCCCAGAATTGCGGGCCCCAGCTCGGTGGTGGTATCTGCGGCGGTGTATGCCTCGTCCACTAAACCACCCTCCTCCTCCTCCTCCTCCTCAACCTCTGTCTCGCAATCTAGATGTGTCAGCAGCAGCAGGACGTCACCAGCAGTCGGTGTCGCGCGGCGTGGCAGCACAGCGGTGGGCAAGCGTCAGCAGGCCGTGCTGAAACTACTCAGCTTAGGAGATAGGAGGCACACGGCCCACGAACTGCTGCAGGGTCTGACAGAGCAGACCGACCGTTGGCTTGCGCCGCTGAGCCTCCAACCGGGCATGGTCGTGTGTGACAACGGCCGTAACCTGGTGGCAGCTCTGCAGCTCGGCAGCCTCACGCACGTGCCATGCCTGGCCCACGTCTTTAATTTGGTGGTTCAGCGCTTTCTGAAAAGCTACCCACGCTTGTCAGACCTGCTCGGAAAGGTGCGCCGGCTCTGCGCACATTTCCGCAAGTCCCACACGGACGCTGCCACCCTGCGCACCCTGCAACATCGCTTTAATCTGCCAGTGCACCGACTGCTGTGCGACGTGCCCACACGGTGGAACTCTACGCTCCACATGTTGGCTAGGCTCTATGAGCAGCGTAGAGCTATAGTGGAATACCAACTCCAACATGGGCGGCGCAGTGGGAGTCAGCCTCCTCAATTCTTTTCAGAAGAGTGGGCCTGGTTGGCAGACATCTGCCAGGTCCTTCGAAACTTTGATCAGTCTACCCAGGTGGTGAGCGGCGATGCTGCAATCATTAGCGTCACCATTCCTCTGCTATGCATCTTGAGAAGTTTCCTGCAAACCATAAAGGCAGCCGCTTTGCGCTCGGAAACAGAGCCGGGGGAAGACAGTATGTCGCTGGATAGTCAGAGCACCCTCCTGTCTATATCTCAGCGCGTTCAGGAGGAGGAGGAGGAGGATGAGGAGGATGAGGAGGAGGGGGAAGAGACAGCTTGGCCCACTGCTGACGGTACCCATGCTGGTTGCCTGTCATCATTTCAGCGTGTATGGCCTGAGGAGGAGGAGGAGGAGGAGGATCCTGAAAGTGATCTTCCTAGTGCGTCAGCCATGTGTTGCGTACAGGTACCCTGCACACATGGCTGACTTCATGTTAGGATGCCTTTCTCGTGACCCTCGCATTCAACGCATTCTGGCCACTACGGATTACTGGGTGTACACACTGCTCGACCCACGCTATAAGGAGAACCTTCCCAGTCTCATTCCCGAAGAGGAAAGGGGTTCGAGAGTGTTGCTATACCACAGGACCCTGGCGGACAAGCTGATGGTAAAATTCCCATCTGACAGCGCTAGTGGCAGAAGGCGCAGTTCCGAGGGCCATGTAGCAGGGGAGGTGCGTAGATCGAGCAGCATGTACAGCCCAGACAGTGCAACAGTCTTTAAGGGCCTGGCCAGCTTTATGGCTCCCCAGCAAAACTGTGTCACCGCTCCCCAGTCAAGGCTGAGTCGGCGGGAGCACTGTAAAAGGATGGTGAGGGAGTACGTAGCCGATCGCACGACCATCCTCGGTGACGCCTCTGCCCCCTACAACTACTGGGTGTCGAAGCTGGACACGTGGCCTGAACTAGCGCTGTATGCCCTGGAGGTGCTTGCTTGTCCTGCGGCTAGCGTCTTGTCGGAGAGGGTGTTTAGTGCGGCTGGGGGAATCATCACAGATAAGCGTACCCGCCTGTCAACCGACAGTGCCGACAGGCTTACACTCATCAAGATGAACAAAGCCTGGATTTCCCCAGACTTCTCTTCTCCACCAGCGGACAGCAGCGATACGTAAGCAATACGTAGGCTGCACCCGCGGATGGAAGCTACGTTCTCTCTCACCATCCAAAACGGGGACATTTCTGCTTCATCAATCTGTGTCTAATATTCCTCCTCCTCCTCCTCCTGCTCCTCCTCCTGAAACCTCACGTAATCACGCTGAACGGGCAATTTTTCTTAGGGCCACAAGGCTCACTCATAATTTTTTGAAACAATTTTTAGATGTTTCAATGCTCTGAAAAGCGTTGGAACTTTAACTTGAACCAATTTTTCGTTAAACTGGGCTGCCTCCAGGCCTAGTTACCACTTAAGCCACATTACATTAACCAAAGCGATTAATGGGTTTCACCTGCCCTCTTGGTTGGCCATGGCCAATTTTTTTCAGGTACATTAGTACTGTTGATACAGCAATTTTTGTGGGCCCTCGCCTACAGTGTAATCAAATAAATTTTTAGCCCACCTGCATTAAGCACGACATTACTACCTCAGCTGTGTTGGGCAATGCAATGGGATATTTCTATGTACCGCCGGTGGGTTCCAGGGAGCCACCCATGCTGTAGGTGCACACGGAGTTTTTACTACATGTGTCCACTTGTAAAGAACCCCAGTCTGACTGGGGCATGCAGTGTGGGCCGAAGCCCACCTGCATTAAGCACGACATTACTACCTCAGCTGTGTTGGGCAATGCAATGGGATATTTCTATGTACCGCCGGTGGCTTCCTGGCACCCACCCATGCTGTGGGTCCACAGGGAATTATAAATGCATCTGTTTCCACTTGTAAAGAACCCCAGTCTGACTGGGGCATGCAGTGTGGGCCGAAGCCCACCTGCATTAAGCACGACATTACTACCTCAGCTGTGTTGGGCAATGCAATGGGATATTTCTATGTACCGCCGGTGGGTTCCAGGGAGCCACCCATGCTGTAGGTGCACACGGAGTTTTTACTACATGTGTCCACTTGTAAAGAACCCCAGTCTGACTGGGGCATGCAGTGTGGGCCGAAGCCCACCTGCATTAAGCACGACATTACTACCTCAGCTGTGTTGGGCAATGCAATGGGATATTTTTATGTACCGCCGGTGGGTTCCAGGGAGCCACCCATGCTGTGGGTCGACAGGGACTTCACAATAGGGAGTTGTACCTGCCTGTGTCTATGAATTAAAAACCGCGGTCTGACTGGGGCATGCAGACACCTTGACAGAATGAATAGTGTGTGGCACATAGGTTCCCCATTGCTATGCCCACGTGTGCAGCTCCTGATGGCGGTGGCATAGGATTCTATTTCTCATTGCTTCTGTACAGCATTGTGGGCTATCGCCCCGCCCCTTTTAAAGAGGGTCGCTGCCTAGCTGTGCCAACCCTCTGCAGTGTGTGCCTGCGGTTCCTCGTCATGGCAGACGCACTTCTAAATAGACATGAGGGTGGTGTGGCATGAGGGCAGCTGAAGGCTGCGCAGGGACACTTTGGTGTGCGCTGTGGGGGGGAGGGGGGGTTGGGCAGCATGTAACCCAGGAGAAGTGGCAGTGGAGTGTCATGCAGGCAGTGATTCTGCTTTGTTGGAGGTAGTGTGGTGCTTAGCTAAGGTATGCCATGCTAATGAGGGCTTTTCAGAAGTAAAAGTTTTTGGGAGGGGGGGGGGCCCACTCTTGCCGCTATTGTGGCTTAATAGTGGGACCTGTGAACTTGAGATGCAGCCCAACATGTAGCCCCTCGCCTGCCCTATCCGTTGCTGTGTCGTTCCCATCACTTTCTTGAATTGCCCAGATTTTCACACAAGGAAACCTTAGCGAGCATCGGCGAAATACAAAAATGCTCGGGTCGCCCATTGACTTCAATGGGGTTCGTTACTCGAAACGAACCCTCGAGCATCGCGAAAAGTTCGTCCCGAATAACGAGCACCCGAGCATTTTGGTGCTCGCTCATCTCTAGTGAGGATCCACTAACTGAGGCCTACAATAATCAGCAGATGTGAAGGGGCTGCAGCCACCAGAAGATTCAAAACTCTATCAACTGAGTAGTGTCCTAGAATGGTACTGCAGTTCTCCCCCAATACACTTCAAAGGGAGAGAGGCAGAATCATTCTGGGACACTGCACAACCAACAGAGTTTGGAATCTTCTAGAAGGCTGCAGCCCCTTCACATCAGCTGAACAGCAGGAGACCTTAGCAGCAAATTCCACCAATTCGATATTGATGACTTATTATTGTTAATAAGGACTGTATGAAGGGTCGGACACTGATTTGCAGGAATGCTGTCATCCAATAGGTGGCACTGCAGAGGTATTGTACCATCTTACTTATTTGCATACTGACCAATAATACACATCTAAAGACCATGAAAACAGCACAAACAAGACAGCATTGATTGTTGTGCAGTTTATATTTCATTATAGACTTTCAGGTAATATCTAGCTAACAGTTTTTATTAAAAAAAAAAAAAATGATGAAAAAATGCCAAGAAAAACACCACATCCAAGGTGGCATTTTTATGTGTGTAACCTAAGCGGGCTAGATACTATTTATGAAAGATCTGCTGAGAGCTGTGTCTTGTGCAGTCAGTAAGAGCAGCTTCACATGTATTAACTACGTGCGGGAAAGATAGGGCAAGTCCTACCTTCTCTCGCCCCTATTATAAACGGGCAAGAATACCTCTAGTGAAAATGAAACCATTGAAATCAATGTCCCGTTTTGTCCCATTATGTGCCATGATTATCACAGCCACATAAGGGGGCAAATACATGCCCATGTGTTTAAGCCCTAAGTGTGTGAAGAGCAGAATACACGCTCCATATGCTTCCTTGTCTCTGGAGCGAAATTTTTAATAGCAATGAATTGTAAGCCCTTAGACTTTTGCAAGATATATTAAATGCTATAACAAATGCAATAACTTACTTATGTGAATATAATAATGTCCATGTCTCATTTTAATCATCACCATCATCACACTAATAAATTCCACACACATTCAGTGTCTTTCTGGGTCGCATATTGTAAATAATTGAATTATAGCAGTACTGAGTTAACTTGAAAAATTAAAAGAATTTAGAAGGAATTAGATTGCTAATATATTGCTTTGGAAGAACATTGAGTGAAGAACACACAGTTGTATGGGTGAGATTTACTTCATCAATATCTATACTTAAAAACTCCTTGCAATGCATCTCATGGGACAAGACTAGTTGGATTTATGTCAGTTTTACTTAAAATTGTAAGATCAATTCCTTGTAAGTTTACATAGAGGATGTTTTCATGAATTCATGTACAACTGCAATGCCCATACTGAATCAGAGTTGGAATAAGGGCTTAAACAGACGGGTGTATGCGCTAATACGCTTGCTGCTATGGAGCGTATTAGTGCTTGAACCAGTGTTAGGGTGCCTACCCACTGGCGATTTTTTTTCCTGCGATGCTAAATTGCGTTTTGCGTTTTTTCTGAAGAGCAATTAGCATAGAATGTGTTCTTGTCCATTTGTTGTTTTTTTTTCGTTTTGTTGCAATTTTTCACATAGGAACTGTCAGTTGCATATGTCTCCTTATATTTCTCTTAATGCACCCATGATTGTCAATGGAAATTAACGAAAAACGCCGCGAAAAAGGCGCGGAAAACGTGTGGAAAATGCGCGAAAAACGCTGCATTTTTCACGCACGAAAATCGGCAACGCCAGTGGGTAGGCGCCCTTATTTAGTAATCAAACACCGTGCTATTGCGCATGAGTTTGAAAAAAAAGTGCGAGGATAGGTTTTGTCCTATCTTTCTCGCATGTAGGAAAACTTCGTGCATGTAAGATAGGTCAAGTCCTATCTTTTCTTGCGTGTAGTATTAACGCATAAGAATCCCACTAGTCAAAACAAAACTATTGAAATCAATGATTTCCTTTCGTCCCATTTTGCGACCGTGATTTTCATGGCTGCAAAACGCGACAAAATCATGGTCATCTGAAAAAGCCCTTAAAGGTATTTTCTGACTTAAAATAATAAAACAAACTGCACAGTACTCATCTTTTGTTTCCATTAACAATCCAGTGCTGAAGCTCTTGCTGCCCTCTCAGACCTTGTTTACAAGAGACTAGCATGTGATTGTTGCAGCCAATCAGTGGCCGCAGAAGTCACATGACATACCAATGGCATCATTGCTTAGCAATTGGAGAGATGATGCCAGAAGTACGCAACATGGCTGTAGCAGCCTTTGATTGGCTGCAGTGGTCACTAACATTGCAAAATCTCACAGTAGTCTGATTTAGGCTAATTTCACATGAGCGATTGCGATATTGGGCCATGAATCAAGGCCACGTATCGCACTCGCCAATATACAATTTCCCCGCAAATGCGAGATGGTTTTATCTCAAAACCTCCTTGCATCACTTCGGGGAAGTAGTGATCCTCCACCGCAGCTCTCAGCCGTGGCGCAGAATTGCGGAGTTTATTCCATTGTTCTCAATGGCAAACCTCACATCACACAGCATGCACTTAGCACGTGGTGTAATGCTGCCGTCGGCCCCATTGACAGCAATGGGCGATGTGGGGGCATGTCCAAAAATGCAGGGAAGGAATAATAAATTCAATTCGATTATCTGATTATGGCATATAAATGGTCCTTCCAATGACATGGATGTATTTGCTACTAAAACTTCAAATTAACGCTGGGAAACAGTCAGAAAAGCTGCCAATGAGGATGTAGTGGCCTAAAACACCTATATCTGGCCCCTCCATAATTGTCATACATGCCATGTCTTCAATGTGGATGCACTGTGCAAAGTGTCTTATCTGCTGTTATGTGTATTGCACAGCTGCAGCATGTAAGAGGTTAATGTCTGAAAGTGGCTGGGAGATGTCTGGGAAAGTAACAATTCTGTCTAGTCACATGATGTCTACCTTCTATAAGTATGAGTGATTGAGAGCAAGGTGTGGTCCTTGTACTTCAACGGCTGAGAGAGGAGGAAGAGTGCGGGCCATATGGAGGTACCTTCAAGCCTCATGTGGTGAAGTGATGAAAGCAGGAGGAGAGGTATCCAGATTTCCACCATTCTAGGAAACCCCTCTGAGGAGTCCAAGGCATGAAGAAGTCCACCGTGCAGTGTTCTACAAAGAAAGTTCTGAGTGAGTGTCAGCGGAGTGTTGTGTCCCTCTCCGGAGTTATTCAGAATGCCGGAGAGTATGTGTGTTCAGGAGTGGAGCACTGCAGATAACTGAGACTGTAGGCCCAATTTCATCCTGTGCTCTCCTCCCTTACCATCTACTGAAACATTGTCCTTCCTGCACGTGTGAGTAAGCTGTATTTCTGCAAGAAGTAAAGTTCCAGTCACTGTCCATCCCCAGTGATTGAGGTATTCAAAGCTAGTGTGTGGACCCTATTATTTAATAGCTGAGGATTTTCTGGTGTGAAAGGAACGGTGGCGTCTCACGAGACATCTTCAAGTCCACTACACTTATACAGGTAACCGCTCTCTCAGCGTTGCCTGGAAGAGGCCTAGCAGTTCTTGGGCTGAGATTCCGTGTGTCCCTCTGTGGAGGAGTCTGGTAGAGCCACCATGACAAATGTCAACTCTACCCTGCCAGCTCCTTAGTGTCGGCCTCGTGTCTTGGTCGCCGTGGGGCACCATAAGGACTTCTACAGTACGTAACTCTATGACTCAGGAAGCTCTATTTTACGATGTTTATTATATGTGTACCTTATTATACTAACCAATCACAAGCCAGTAGTAATTTACCTTTTACCTTTGCAGAAGTTACTGTTGTAGTGAAAATCTACAAGGTTCAAAAAGGATCCAACAATAAAAAAAGAAAAATAATATGTTTTTAGATATGTATATTACAAAACTACCTATGTATGCCAGCTCAACCATGTAATGTGAGCTGAAGATTGGAGCCCCAAACCCTAGGACAATATAATAAGAATCGGATGATCATAACATAAAAAATACATTTAATAAATAAAAATGAAAGTTGCACTTTAACTTTCCCCTTAATGAATAAAAGGAAAGATCTAGTCATGAAATTGGAAAAATTGAAACAGAGACATAAACAATGATGCAAAAAAGACAGCATAACAGCAAGTGAATGTCTCACACCCCAACCACCAGACAATGTGAGTTCTGGGAACAGCACATTAGCTTCTTTTACAAAAAGATCTTATTATCTAGTTTCTTAAACAGAAAGGTACCACTTACATTTTTTATTAATTAAAACCAGATGGTAAAATATATTCAATTTTTCCTCATCTGTTTTTTATTTTCGGATAGATTTTTTTTATTCTTTTGCCTGTACATGGCTATATGGGGTGCCATTTTGCCTGAATTGCAGAGCCTCATGTGGTTCAGAGTGTTAAAGTAGCAGAATGCAGTCTTAAGCTCTTGCTCACGACCTGAAGGTTGTGGGTCCTATCCCCACTTGGTTCAGGTAGCCGGCTCAAGGTTGACTTAGAACTTTCAGAGGTCAGGAAAATGAGTACCCAGCTTGGTGGGAAGTAATAAATAAATTACCTGAAAGTGCTTTGGAATGAGTTAGAGCTATACAAATAACAAGATCACAGTCAATAGCATTTAGAGATGCTTTACTGCAAACTCATAGATGATAGTTAAAATAGAAAGTACCTATATACCCCCTTTGACAATTTTCCAGTTTTGTTACATTACAATCTGGAATTAAAATGGATTTTACTTTATATTTTATGTAATAGGCCTAAAAAAATAGTCCAAATTGTTATAGTGGAATGAAAAAAAACCTGGTCCAGCCTGTTGACTTCAGAAATTACAGGCTTGTTCACACTCATGTTAGCCTCAGTTAACCATTTCATTTCTCTGTTCCATTTGAAGAGCAGAGAAACAGAAATAAAAACTAAATTAAATGATTTGACTGATTTCCCCATTGATTCCAATACCTGCGCTATTTGTTCCATTTAAAAAACAGAAATGAAAAGTAACATAAATAAATAAATGGAAATATTTTTGTAATCAATGGTGAAAACAGAAACATTTAATTTCATATTATTTCTGTTTTTTTGCTCCTGAGATAGAACAGACAAATGGAAATAATTAATTGAGTCTAAGACCACTTTCACATACACGGTTGTTAAAATGCTGCATTTCAACACATTTTCAAACTGTTTTCAAGCTGGTCAAAAGAGTTTAACAACTTTTAACGCACCCCACCATGACAATAGGTGATGAGGTGCGTTTACAGTGCTAAAATGCACTAATATAGAGCAGACAGTGCTCGAAAATCGCGGCGTTGGAACACTAGTCTACGAAGCCTCATTGAAATCAATTGGGGCATTTTACAGCATTTGAACCACTGCGGTTATGCCAGTGTGAACGAGCCCTAAGTTCACCAAGTCACGTGGCAGACTCCCCAACATATGAAAGAAGATTCTTTTATCAGATGAGACCTAAATTGGCCATCATGGGAAACACTATATGTGGTGCAAACCCAACACTTCCCATCACCCTAAGAACACCATTCCCACAGTAAAGCATAGTGGTGACAACATCATATTCTTGGGAAGCTTTTCATCTGCAGTGACTGGAAAACTGGTCTGGATTGAAGGAATGATCGATGGCAGTAAATACTGGGCAATTCTGGAGGAAAACCAGTCATCTGGCAGAGATCTAAGACTGGGACAAAGGTTTCTCTTCCAGAAGGACAATAACTTTAAACATACTGCTAAAGTTACATTGAAGTGGTCTAAGGGTAAATATTCAAATGTATTAGAACAGTCTAATCAAAGATCAGACCTCAATTCTACTGAGAATCTGTGGCATGACTTTAAAGGGGTTTTACAGTTTGAGCAGGCGCATGCTGTCAGTGCCGCAAATACAGAGAGGTCTCCGCACCAACCTCTGTTTAGTGGCCAGCACTTGTAAATGCAGGCACAGCTTGCGTTGAGATCAATGGGAGCCATGCCTACCATTACAAGCATGGGCCAGAACACGGAGGTTGTCACGGAGGCTTCCGCTGCAACCTCTGTATTTGCGGCACTGACAGCATGCACCCACTCAGCTGATCATTCGGGGTCCCGAGCGATGGACTGCAGCCGATCAACTATTGATGATGATAGGTCATCAATAGTATTTCACTGGAAACCCCTTTTAAGAATGCTGTACAGTAATGCAACCCATCTAACTTCAAAAAATTGGAGAAGTTTTGTCTGGAAAAAAAGGCACAAATTGCAGTGTCTAGCTGTGCTAAGCGAATAAAGACATACCACAGAAGACTTAAGATGTTCAGATGTGCAGAACCCCTTTAACTTCACCCCTTTAGACAGTTATACCTGTGCTTCCAGCAGGTGTTCACTTTCCAGACAAACTTCTGAAACTGACTCAACACAATAAAGGAAATGAGCAAGCAACCTTTGGGAAATCAGTGAAAATTCTCAGAACAGCTTAGCTACGCACACAGTTTCTTTATCATTCAGAAGTTACGTACTGACTAACATGATCTGGAGAACGGAGACATCTTCGTATTGTCACGTACAGGTGTTTCCAATTCACTGTAATGCATCATGTGAGGACCTCAGCAAAGAGCTATACTGTATATGAAACTGAATACACAGTTTCTCGCAATTGGTGTAAAAGGGAAATTGTGAAATAACAAGGATTTGCTTGCTTGCATTTTTTTAGCTGGTTAACAAAGATGTGTACATTCACTGGCTTAGCTAATTAATCAGTCAGCAGATGGACTCTCCCTGTTACTTCACATGGAAGATGAAACTGGGAAGAACACACCTTCCTTTCTATAACATGCACCCCCTACCTGCTCAGACCACTCAGACTGAGCAACTGCCACTATAAACCTTTTTTTCTCTCTTTTTTTAACTCGTAGCATTGGATACGCATCAAACTTAAACACTGAACTCCACTTTCTTTTGTCATTGCAGAGGCTCATAGTACCACTGGATTCTGTTACAATGTCATGTTTTATAAGAATTGTCTGCCCAGTTGTCTCAGGAAGGAATTTTTTATTGCACACAACCAACTGGTTACCTCTTTCTTTTGTATACAAGATGGAGACTTAGCTATTTTTACTTTTTTTATTAAATTATCTGGGATAGGCAGAGCCAGTTCCAAAGACATAGCTGGCCAGTTCTTCCAGAGTTTTGGAACAACTAACTGTTTCATTGTACCTTCCCTCTTTTATTAATTTGACATTAGAGATAAGCGAGCACGAAAATGCTCGGGTGCTCGTTACTCGGGACGGAATTATCGCGATGCTCGAGGGTTCGTTTCGAGTAACGAACCCCATTGAAGTCAATGGGCGACCGGAGCATTTTTGTATATCGCCGATGCTCGCTAAGGTTTTCATTTGTGAAAATCGGGGCAATTCAAGAAAGTGATGGGAACGACACAGCAACGGATAGGGCAGGCGAGGGGCTACATATTGGGCTGCATCTCAAGTTCCCAGGTCCCACTATTAAGCCACAATAGCGGCAAGAGTGCCCCCCCCCCCCGCACTGTCAGCATAAAGATCGTTCTCCTCTGCCACAGCAGTAACAGCTGTGGCAGAGAAGACTGATATTAGCCCATTGAATTCAATGGAGCCGGCAATACAGCAGGTTCCACTGAAAGCAATGGGCTGCCGGCGTGCGCGGGATGAATTGTCGGGAAGGGCTTAAATATAGAAGCCCTTCCCTGCAATTCATCCAGAAATGTGTAAAAATAAAAAAAATATACCGTATATACCGGCGTATAAGGCTACGGGGCGTATAAGACGACCCCCCAACTGTCACCTTATACGCCGGGAATACAGCGGAGCAAAAAATAAAAATCATTACTCACTTCCCCTGGCGTTCTGCGGCGCTGCTGCAGGATGTCGCTCCCTCCTGGTCCCCGGCAGAGCATTGCTTTCTGGACGCAGGGCTTGAAATCCCTGCCTCCAGAAAACACACGTGCCTTCAGCCAATCACAGCCAATGACAATGATGTCATTGAATGGCTGTGATTGGCTGACGGCGTGTGTTAGCTAATCACAGTAGCTTTCTGGAGGCGGGGATTTCAAGCCCTGCGTCCAGAAAGCAATGCTCTGCCAGGGACCAGGAGGGAGCGACAGCCTGCAGCAGCGCCGCAGAACGCCGGGGGAGGTGAGTAATGATTTTTTTTTTTGACACTTTCTTTTTTTTGTATTACCGGCGTATAAGACGACCCCCGACTTCAGAGCAGATTTTTCGGGGTTCAAAAGTCGTCTTATGCGCCAGTATATACGGTATATACTTACCTTGTCCCGGCAGACAGAGTTCAGCGCGGCCGGCCTACAGTGGGTGTGAAGGGGGTGTGAGTCAGACCTGCCCCCTGATTGGCTCAGCGCTGAGTCTGACTCACACCCCCTTCACACCCACTGCCGGCCGCCGCGGCTGAACTCCGTCTGCTGGGACAAGGTAAGTATATATATATATATTTTTTTATTTTAACACATTTCTGGATGAATTGCAGGGAAGGGCTTATATATTTAAGTCCTTCCCGACAATTCATTCCACGCACGCCGGCAGCCCATTGCTTTCAGTGGAACCAGCTGTATTGCCGGCTCCATTGAATTCAATGGGCAAACATCGTTCTACTCTGCCACAGCTGTTACAGCTGTGGCAGAGAAGAATGATTTGTCTTCTATATGTTCTCAATGGGCGCATATAGAGAAGAGAACAGGAATCGCAGATCGCAGATAGGTGCGATCTGCGATTTCTATGGCCTAAGAAGGACCGTTGGGGTTCTTGAAGCCTAAAATCACTCCTAACGCTCTCCCTATAGCAGCTCCGGCATCAACAGCACTTTCTCTGAACTATGTCAGAATGCATCTGTGGCGAGCCACGGGCGGGCAGATTTTAATACTCGGGTGACACCTGATCTCGCCAGCCACTCACTGCAGGGGAGTGGTATAGGGCTTGAACGTCACAGGGGGAAGTTGTAATGCCTTCCCTGTCTTTCTATTGGCCAGAAAAGCGCGCTAACGTCTCAGAGATGAAAGTGAAAGTAACTCGAACATCGCGTGGTACTCGTCTCGAGTAATGAGCATCTCGAACACCCTAATACTCGAACGAGTATCAAGCTCGGACGAGTACGCTCGCTCATCTCTATTTGACATACTAAATCATTTTGAAAGTCACCTTTTCTGACTTCAATATCAGGCATCATATGAGGCATGTCTCCATCAGTGTTTGTGTCTGTCAGTGGCTCATGCACATTTCTCACCAGAACAGAAAATGGGGACTGAAGTAACTCTTTGGCTGACACCTCAACGGCATACAGCCTATACCCGTAGTTGAGCAAATTTCAGGGATATGACTTATTTCACCTAATTATTCTCCCTCAACTTCCAAAAAATGTGGAAAATCCCTCCCCACAATTACATCATGCATTAATGTGGGAACCCAAGCAACCTTATGATATACAGACCCATAGGGAGTTGTACTGCAAATAACGATAGTTTGGTAGATATGAGTGTCCCTATGCACACAAGTCCCTGTAGAAGTATCGTTAGACTGGTAGAGAACCTGACAAGACTGCCTTTGACAAGTGTTACAACACTCCCAGAGTGCAATGCATTTTTATCTTCCATTAATAACTCGCACAAATATCTCTCTGAAGTCTCTGCACAAGCATCCGGTGACACCACCTGAGTAAACCTAAATATGCATTTTTTTCAAAAAGGCAACATCACACTGCATCAGTTCAGGAGTCAGTGGGCAGTTTACAGCAATATAGCTCGTCATAGCACCGAAAACATCTTATATGCCCCTTACTTTGTACAATGTTCTATCCTTTAGGCTTTGCTAAGTCTATAATCTACTTTTCATCTTCACTACCAAATGACTTTACATGTTTCCAGGTGTCTTTAAACCCTGGAAACAATTTTACCAAGTACTCCGGGCAATCTGGTCTTTTGGGGAGTTGAGGGCTGGTTATCGCATGTGACCTAGTAATTCCTCAGCTGCAGTATAGCACTCCACCAGTTCGACCAGCTGATCTACTGTTCTGGAGTTTCCATGTCTCACACAATTCTTCAGTACCAGCATCTCTACTTTGAGTTGGTCAAAGTCTTGGGCTGCTTCTGGAACCAGGTCAAAGAAAGCCCTTTGCAATACCCAGGCAAGGAATGGTACAACCAGACCTGCCCCTATGCTTTCTGCCATGCTTCCGACACCTTTGTCCTTTCAAACACTGTAAAGAAGGCTTCTACATCATCATCCGTCATCTTTTGTAAATAGCGACTCACATGAATAACTTGCTGCTCTGCTGCTATTTAAGATGCATGAACAGCCACCATGCACTGCACCACATCCAGCAGAATATGGCAATTTTTACTTATAGCCTCTTTTAACAAGTTGAGCAGTGTCACCAGCAAGCGGTTTGCCTCTTGCAGAGCTGCATTGGTAGCTCGTTGCTCTCTAATTGCAGCCTGCTGAGCAACATTTGTACTCTGCTGCTCTCTGGTTGCTTCTTGCTGTGCTGAAGCTTTCACTATAGCCTTTACCACATCATCCATTCAAAAAGAATTTTAACCTGTTGCCCGTATCTGAAACACCAATTGTGACAGATTTACCTCAGGAGCATTTTTGGTGCTGTTTCTCTTCGCCAAAAATGAAATTAGTGGCCATATATATATATATATATATATATATATATATCTTAAACTGACACTCAGCACAGTTACAGTAAAAATAAAAGAGACTACAGCAGGAACAAAATAATAACACGTTGCTTCTCCGGCACTTACTAACACACAGAGATGGAGAGGAGAGCTTCTCTCTGTCAGCTTGCAAAACAACATACTTTTGCAACTGTACTCACAGATCACTTCAGTGGCTCACACAGACCATCTTTCTGTGTTCCCTACTGGTCTGCTAGCTGCTGCTTAAACATCCACTGACTGGCTTAACTAATTAATCAGTTAGCAGGTTGACTCTCCCTGCTACCTCATATGGCAGATTACGTCTTCCTTTGCGCTCATTTAAATGGGCGTATTTCTCGTGTGTAACACGAGGTGAATGGAGGCAAGGAAAGTCTATGGACTATCCTTCTTCTATAAACACCTGCATGTGGGCACTGTGTATTGATACGCAGGACAAATAAATCAACACTGGCACATTCAAATTTTCCCATATACTTCTCCTTTTACAATAGAAGTCAATATATATATATATATATATATATATATATATATATATATATATATATATATATACTTCTGTATAGCAAACTGTTTGTTTGTTGCTGCTACCCATCAAACATTTATGTGAATTGTGTACATTTGAAACAGTAATAGACCAACCAGAGATGTGTATGTGGTTTTATTTAATTACTGCTCATTAATTTTTGGTTACTTGACTTGTTTTAAAAAGACATTTTGAATCATTTTGTAAAAAAAATTAAATAGGGTATATTTTGAAGAAGTTCAAAATAGACTAAAAAATGGATGCCATCGGCTCTGCACTGCTGTAGATAGAGAAAAGGTTTTTCTAACGGATGAAATAACATAAGATGCCATTACATTACGTATTATTCATTCATATTATTTGCAATGAAATTTTCAAACACACTTGTTAAAACACACTTGTAATAACTTTGTATATTAGGGCTGATTCAGACGACAGTATAATGGGATTTCAGTGGTTTCGTTTTCACCACCTCTTTTCCTGGCCATGATTTGTACAGTTGGGAAAAGATAGGACCTGCACTATCTTTCCTGCAGATAGTGATTACCACGGGCAGCCACTAGCTTCCTGCCTTTTTTTTCAAACTTCTGCTCTCTGGCGCAGAGTGTGAATTGCCGGCGAGGGGGGAAATTTCTCCCTAATTCAGACACAGCTACGCTCCATGCTGCTGCGCATAATTGTGCCTACAGCACTGCGAATTAGCCCTCACTACGGAATTTTATTTCCATGTTTTACCAACTATTGCAATATATAGTATTCATACACACTAGCATGCTACTTCTATGAATATATTGCACCCCAAGGAAATCTGCCTTAAACCGGATCAAGGCTCTTACCAAAATTACTCAGTTTTACATCTATCCATAAATGAAATAAATTAAGTGTTAAAATGTTATTGTAAAGGAATTTTAGTGTCTCTACATATATGTTTTTTTTTATATTCATACCTAATCAGGGCTCAGTCACACGGGCGCATTGGCACCCGTACACCGACGCCGATGCCCCCGTGTGACTGACAGAAGACGGCCGTACCTGAAGACGGACGTCTCTCTGCAGCGCTAATGAAAGAACACATGACTGGCAATGAAGTTGGTCACATGTTCTTTCCTTCGGCGCTGCAGAGAGACGGCCGTCTTCAGGTACGGCCGTCTGCTAGCTGCAGTAACACATGCGCTGATGCGCCCATGTGACTGAGACCTCACACTACAGTCTTCAAAGTGAATTCTATTAGGAATAGTCAATTACTTTGGCTGAAAATGAAGATGGAGAAGGTTATTGTAAAATAGGGTTGTAAATTAGGTTCAGTATCCCATTAATATTTAATATTTTTTAATGAAAAATCTTTATAATGATTATATCCCCATTTTTATATTGCAGACAACACAGGCAAATTTGCTGCAGAACTGCTGCAGATATGCAAAGGACTGAATGTGCAGCAGTTCCGCAGAAAATCCACGTGGATTTTGCAGAAGATTTGTTCGTGGTTTAACATTATGCTACCTGTGAATCCAAACGTAAGGTAAGCATCCACTTTAACATGATGACAAGCAGTTGTCATACACATGCAAGTTCAAGTATAGAGATAGAGGAATTGCCAGATCATCTCCTTTGGCAACAAAGTATTGGGATGTTGAAATAATTTTTATCTCTTTCCTCCAACATCTGCTGTGTTTATGACCAGCCTTAGGGCTTAGTCACACGGGCGCATCGGCGCCAGTGTTACTGCAGGAAGAAGACGGCCGCACTTCAGGTTGGACGTCCCTCTGCAGTGCTGGAAGAAAGAACACATGACCAGCAATGGAGCCGGTCACATGTTCTTTCTTCCGGCGCTGCGGAGATTTGTCCGCATCTGCAGTGTGACCGTCTTTTAGTGCAGAAACACGGGCGCCGATGCGCCCGTGTGACTACGCCCTCAGGCATAATGAAGACTCCAACTATGAGATTTTAATCTACACAATATCTTACATTTTATATGTGGCTACTTATTGTACATATTCAACTAGTAATGCGCCTGATACATATGACAACTATTGTTCAAGATAGCATTAACGAATGGACCGAATAATAAATATCCTGTACAAATTAGCAAGGCAATGAGTGATAACTCACACAAATGTTTGTGGTTATGAAATTTTGCACGCATTTTATTTTATCACCAGAACATTTAGTGATGAATGTCGACAGAAATCGTGCAAACATGATATCAAAACTGTGATGGCTTATCAGTGCAGAATATCTTTTCTTGTAAACAAGCCCTGAGAAGCTTTTCCCATCATAAATGTCTTGAGAATGAGAGCAGAGGAGGTCACAGTGGTCAGGCCCATATCAATAAGACATTTTTGGTATACCCATTCAATATGCCACAAACGTCATAAAGTATATAATCAGAGAACTCCTTTAACAAAACGTACACATTGATCAATGTCGGTACAAAGGAGGAAGTACATTTTCAAGGCATCTCAGCAACTTTACATCTTGAAGGTATTAATTATAATCTCCTCAAGATGAACCATGATAAATGACTGTGTTGTGATAAAGATAAGCAATTAAATCTTATAAAACTGACATTTTCTCCATGATAAAGATCTTACAACCACCAAAGAATACAGGTACACCAACAACATGAACTCTGATTTGTAAGACTTGATCTACATTTTACTTGCCTTTAAAGTGTCAAATTCTCAGTAAGCCTCAAGGCATGAAAAGCAATGAAATCATAAAACAACAACTATAAAGCATAAATTCAATTTTGTCAAAAGCTCCCAACATCTACTGTACAAAACAGTCTATACACTTGAATTATTTTTGCAAATTTAAAGTTATATTATGAAACAACCATAAAAAATAAACAAAAATACAATTAAAATATAAGCTTAAGGCCCCCTGTCCACGGGCGTTGCGCCCGGGAGCAGGAGCCGCAAACAAATCTCCGCCAGTCAGCCTTATCTCATAGATGGGCTGACCGTGGAGAATCGGGGCAATTCGCATGAAATGATTTTCCGCTCATGGACAGGGGGGCGCCGCTTTTCATAGCAATGCTATCGAAAACTTCAGACAGCGTGATTCACCGGTGGTTTACCGCCGGCAAAATCACGCCCGTGGACAGGGGCCTTAATGATGATTTTTTGGTCTAACATTACGATTATCCATACAATTACGATTATCAAGAAAATTATCCATACAGGGTGACATTGTTGCAGAATAAAGATAGTACAATAAGTTTACCAGATTCCCAATTTTGCAGTAAATTTCTCGGATTTACTACTTTGAGAAAGAATACTGAAGAAAATGTTTACATATTGTCTCCTCTAGATACGCTGAGAGATTCTATTCTTCAGTTTCTAGATATAACAGAGTGACTTACCTAACTTCCTGACAGTACTTCCAACTCAACTGACCTATGTTACCCAGGAAACTACATAATTAATAATTATGGCTTTAGAAGCCAATCTCTTCTCTGCATACACCTGAATAAAGGGTCAAATATTTTTGTGAATGTTGTAAGTCAACAACCAGTGAAGTTTATTAGAATGACATTTTTTAGAGTGAGTGAATCAAGACATACTGTAACAGTTATACATAAAAGAAGGAATATTAAAATCCATGGGTTCACATTTATCATTATATTTGTTCAATTTTTGTGCATTTTACTCCAAAGTAGTGTCTTATCTGCGGTGACTTATTTATTAACCATTTACAAAGCCTTTATAGACACTTGCACCATGTACGCTATTTTGCAAAAGCAAAGTGAAAAGTGATCATGGATTAGCGTTTGGGCAGAATTTAGACACAATTATGAAATGCAACTTTTTAAGGAAGCCATAAAAAAAAGGTAACAAATGTGCAAAAAAGCTGTATCCTACTCCACATAGACCTTGGTATACAGAAAGTGTAATCATTTTAGCCTGTGTCAGAGGTGAAGGCAGTGATGTATGTTGTGACAAATCAAAAAAGACACAAGTAGTCATAAATTTGTTACACTTACAACACATGTTAATAAATTAGCTGAGCTCTAATTTGCTAAATGATGCCAATTTTAATCGATGTGGCCTATAGTTTTAGAGCACTTGGTTACTACCTTGAAAAGTTCAACCTTTGATTACTTTCATATGGCAGTATTTTAGTCAGTATTTGTAAGCAAAAAACACGTGGTTTCAAAATAAAAGTGGTGAAAATGTTCATATCATTAGTACTTCTCCTGTATTAGGTTCTTGTTTACAAATATTGATGCAAAATACTGACCAGAACACTACTATATGGAAGTGTCTTTACTCAGAACCTCCTGTATATTCCAGAATAAAGAATACAGAAAAACCTACCAGACTATTGCCAATTTTACCCTTTTCAGGGGAAAATATATCTTCCTGACCCTACTGGGTAGTCATATTATTTTCCTGTTAAACTGCACATCAATCATCACTATATTAGTTATTACTCTCAATGGCAGATTTTTATTAAATGTTCCAAAATATGTTTTGTATATTTTTTGCAGTAAACTATAAATTTCTTTTTCATGCCCTTTCAGTAATATACAGCGGTTTATCAAAACAATAGAAATACCTAGATGTTCATTATCAATCCTAGCTGTTTCCATTATTGTAATAAACCCCCTTATTAAGAAATTGCTTAAAGAACAATTGTACACAGCGCTATTAAGAAAATTAATCCAGTTAGCAATGGCCAAGGCATAAAAATGTCATAAAGCGACTAAGGGAATTTACAGTATATTTCTCGATGACTACGCTTTAAAGTTACCATGAAGCCATAGACCGTGACTTATAACAATCCCTATTAAACCAATACTTAGCCACACTTTTACCATGAGCATGAGGATGCACTTGTTGAAAATTCATATACAAGCTACAAAAAATAAAAACCGGAGTGTGTTCATCATGTAAAATAAACAGTCCATAGCTTAATGATAAAGAGCATAGAAGCCTTGGAGAATCAGCAATATTCCCAATCGTCTTGCTGTATTCTTCGTTTGTCTTAGTTGTGCTATAAAATACTATAAGTACCCTATAGGAACACATAATTACAGTTGAGATTAGATGTGCAAAAAAGTTACAGAATTTAAGAAGTTGTGCATAGGAAATACCCTAGTAAACAAAATAAAGAAATGCAAGTTTTTAACATGGTGTAGGAAAAGTTTGAAGAAAAGTTATTGCTTTACTTCTCCAGGACTTCTACTCCAACCACTTCCTAAACCTCAGCCTGGCATGATTCTAGAGAAGAATTTCAGACCCCACAATATATAAATGCATAATGAATGCATCTGGTAATAATCTTGCACAAAGCTAT
Source organism: Eleutherodactylus coqui (assembly GCF_035609145.1). Classification (NCBI taxonomy): domain Eukaryota; kingdom Metazoa; phylum Chordata; class Amphibia; order Anura; family Eleutherodactylidae; genus Eleutherodactylus; species Eleutherodactylus coqui. Next base: position 300,346,953 of record NC_089837.1, read on the forward strand.
AAAGCTACTCAGATATTAAAGAAATCCAACTCACCACGGAAAAAGCCATTGGTAAATGCAGCAAACTGGTCAAAGGGATGACTGGACTCCATGCTGGTGGCCTACTTGAAGACGACAGTTTATTCCTTGTGGTTTAGACTGAATTGGCAGAAAGAAAAGGAAAAAAAAATAAATTCAATAGAATACAAGAGGCAGTTCCTCAAAGACACTGAGTGTCTGTGAGTCTGTATGGCCACAGGAATGTGCAACCACTAATTTGCAGCATGATTTTTTTCCACACATTATAACACAAAAGAGACATGGATGTTAAAGCGTGGAGAGAGCAGGAGGGGAATGATCAAATACGAAGAGCATATGAAGAAACGCTACCTTTTTTCCACAAACAAATAGGTTGGTCTAACAATATTAGATGTGGTGCTGAAATTTGCAGACAGTGTTTAAGATTTGAACAGTGCAGTGACTGTGGTCGTGTGGTTGTGTGTAGAAGGCCTCAATAAGTTCTAAGTCAACTGGAAAAAAAGACAAAATAGTCATTTACTGAGTAGAAAGGGGATGATCACCTGATCTTTGATGTCAACAACTCTGTACAATCTCTGTGGCTTTCTCTCACTCATTTTGATTGGGCTGAGTTGACTCACGGCATGTGAAAGAAGAAATAAATTATTATATAACCCTTAAAGCTGCTTTCTTAATGAGACCATGACCTATGTAAAATCTGAATATTCTGATTTAGAGGCTTTATTAAAATCTGTATCAAACCTGCATATGTTCATGTGAGAGTGAACTGTATGTAGATAGCATGTACAATTTATTCATATGACTACTGTATGTAGAAGCCATGCAAAACGCTACAGTTAAAAAACACATTTAAATTAAATAAATATATGTATGTGCATGTTGAAATGGCTGCAATGTGAAAAGCAAACATATAAAAATTGTAACAGCACCCTAGAAAAAAATGTGCTGTCCTGAATGTTGCGAGTTCAATCCCTGCATGGTTCAGGTAACCGCCACAAAGTTGACTCAGCCTTCCATCCTTTCGAGGTCGGTAAAGTGAGTGCTCAGCTTGCTGGGGGCTAAAAGCCCTGCGGAATAAGTTGGCTCTATGTAAATAACAAGTCCCTATATTTACTTTACATATAAATCTAAGGCTTATCGGTGATGAAGCAACCTATAAGTAGATGCCCTGCAGTATAACATCATATGAATGCACTGTATGGAGTTAGCATGTATATACTTACATGACTACTGTGTGTCGGTGCCGTGCACTTTATTTCACATAAATATACTGTTTGTAAAGGCCATGCACTATATCATCATATGAATACACTGTATGTAGATGACATGCAGTATATGTTCATATGACTGTACTGTATATAGGTAGCACATACTATATGTTCATAAGGCTACTTTATGCAGTTGCCATGTACTATATGTTCATATGAATACACTATATGTAAATGACATACATTATATACTGAATGACAGGTGAGAGCTGCCTGTGATTGGGTGAGCACCTTAGCCAATCACATTCAGCTCTTTCAGCAGGTGGGGATTTTAAATCCCCGCCTGCTGATAGATCAGCACCACAGTGCAGGGACAGCAGGAGAAGACACGGCTGAGCCCCGGCAGCTGAAGGGAGGTATCTATTTTTTTGTTTTTTAAACCACTTTTATTTGATTTTCAGGGAAGAGCTTATATTCAAAGCCCTTCCCTGAAATCAATTGCCGGCAGCAGAATCCTCTACCGCAGCTGTAGAAAATTAAAGAATTCCTCTGCTACATCTGCCACAGATGTGGAAGATGTAGCAGCAGGGAATTCTTTTAACTAGCGTGATGAAGGAAACATCTGCCGCATGTATTCTTCATCCCTGCGGAGGACACAGCAGCGGCCGACAGGTAAGTAATTTTTTTTTTTACTCTACTTTTAATTGGCTTTGCAGGGAAGGGCTTATGAAGCCCTTCCTTGAAAAGCCATTGACAGCTGCCGGGGCTCAGCGGCGACTTCTGTCGCTGTCCCCGGCTCTGTAGCGCTGCTGAGCTATCAGCAACCGGGGATTTAAAATCCCCGCCTGCTGGTAGCTCTGATTCTGATTGGCTGAACCACTTTAGCCTGTATATAGCTTTGAGTTAACACTTGCCTACGAAATTTTGAAAAGGTGCCATAAATTAAAACTTTCTTCTACAGACTGTTTGCCATTTATCAGACTAGTCAGTTGAAAAAGGGATATCTTGGTGTCCTATAGTGTATGATGGAGCTGATGCTAATCCCTTGGTTCTGCGATCTTCATTTGTTTTCACATGAATTAAAGTTATATAATTTGAAAGCTCAATTTTTGCAATACTTTGTGAGCACATTTTGGCATGATCTCGTGCCATTTTTATGTTCTGCAAGTTTGAAGACAACATGCCGTCTGCAGCAGATTTCACTGCAAAAGAGAGCAGAGCAGTGATGAAGTTCCTGTTTCAGGCCAAAGACATTCATGGCGACATGGAGCAAATATTAGGTCATGAGTGCTATTTGTACTCCATAGTGAAAAATTGGGTTGCAATATTTAAACCGTCCATTTCAAAACTGATGATGAAGACTGGTGTTCCAGAAACCATGGACGCCATCCATGATATGGAAGACAATACCCAAGACTCTGAACATTCCCAGAGAAAGATTTGGATTTGTAAATCACTGTCATTATTTGGACATGAGGACGGTTTCTGCCAAGTGGGGCCTGAAATGTTTGTTAGCAGATCAAAAGCATGCCTGACTGCAAGCCCCCAATGGAATATTTGTCTGCTTCAGCCAATCAGAGCTGGTGCTCAATTAACCAATCACAGTCATTCAATGAATGGCTGTGATTGGGTAATCGAGCGCCGGCTCTGATTGGCTGACGCGGCTCTCGATGAACCAATAAGAGCGATCGCTTATTGGAGGCAGGGTATTCAAGCCCCGCTACCAGGAAGAAATGCTCTATCGGCATTCAGGACTACATGGAAGCCTGCAGCAGCGCCGGAGACCAGCTCGAGGGACCCGATCACCACCTGCTAGGTTAGTATTAAGAAGACACTATGCCTCTTTTTGGGCATAAATTAATATAAGTGACTTATTTTCAGAGAAATACAGTATTATGTTTTGTCTCAGGGAGGGTATTTGCGCAGGAAACTGTATGGACTCGATAAAGCAAACAGGAAGTAGAATAACAGACATTTTGAAAGCTACTAGATGATCAGCAGGGTTCACCATATCTAGAGGGGTGGACATGGAGGTGCTCATAGCCATGGTAGAGCAGAAGCCTTGCTTGTAGGAACTTCAAAGATTGCCATCTGAAAAACACCTGCTGGGAGGAGGTGGACAAGGCTGTCTTTGAAGACAGGTGGGACAACTTGGCAGTGCAGCAGAGAAAAGAATTCTGTGAGTATTTTTTCATTGGTTTCTTTTGCCATATAATGTCTCTGAAACATCTTATGAATCCTAGCAAGTACATGTACAATGCACACATTGTTTTATATGCCTATTCTGGTACTCTTTGTGCCACTTTGTGATGGAGACAGCGTTATTTTTTTCACTGTACTTTTAGAAGTTGTGTACAATATTACTGTAAACAAACACAATTCACCTGTATACAGAATATTTGGGGCTGGCCTCATGGTGTTTATAATTAAAAAGCACTGGTAATAGCAGTGCTTACATTGTTTTGTTTTAGTGCTGTACTTTTGTTTTTTGGGGAGTAAACCAAATAAGATTCCTCTGATATTTAATTGTATATACTGAGAAATGTAATTTTTTTCATCATATAGTGAAAGTTGTGAAGATAAGTTAGAGGACTACGGGGGACCAGTTCCAAAGGCACCATTATGATCAACTGTATGTTTACTGGCAGTATAGACAAACCAACAAATGGTTGATGCAAGCCATTACATTACTTTTATACAGTGTGCTCTCATTTTGCTTTCCACACTGTATGAAAGCAATACTAAACATGCAAACAGTAGGGTGGCAGTATTGCACTACTGTGCATGACAGTGGTTAACGGCACTGTCACAACTGTCCTACGCATTTTTTGTTAAAGATTTTTTAACTACAACAGATGGTTTCATTAGAAATAAAAGACAAACACTATTTTTTCTATATAGTTTTACTGGTGATTTTTATTTTTGGATAAAGTGCTAACGAGGTACTGCTTATTAATTTGGCAAACGTATACACATTGTTAAACCTCAGAAAATTAAATTGTTGGTAAAAATCACTATAATGTGTTTACATTTTCCAAAATGATTTAAGCTTACAACCCACGTAACATATAAAATGAAAGCACAGCTGAATGAAAAAAAAATGATGCTTTTGTGAAAAGATCGGTTCATCTGGTTCCTTGAACATAGTTCATCTGTCATGGAACTGCTTCCAGATGACTCAGAAAGTAATCCGTAAAGATGTCTCTAATCTGCAATGCAGCCTGGGTGATCTACAAGTTCTGAAGGGAGAGTTGCAGGTACAGCCTCTTCTTCATTCGAACCAACATCATAGTCCCGGCAAAAAGTGTGCACAACCACGCAGGCTCTAATTACCGCACACACGTTCTCAGGTTATAGATGAAGTGCACTCTGGAAAATTCACTACTTGTTGGTGAGAATGCCAAAGGCACACTCAACAAAACGGCTGGCAGTGGGAGAGATTAAGTAAAGACCACCTTATGGTGTCTGAAGGGGCACAGAATATGAGTGGTCAGACCAAAACCCTTATTCGCCGCAATGACGAATGGGGCAGCTAGACCTGAGGAGTCAGTAAGGTTCTGTAGTTCTGCAGGGACAGCTGTTCTTCATGAAGTCGCTGGTCAATTCTGGAAAATGCAAGCATTCGTAGTCCTTCCATAGGCCCCAATATTGACAAATATAAATCGATAGTTACTATCATACATAGCCAACAACACTACAGAGAATCACTGCTTTATAATTGTAATATGGAGACCCTGAGTGTTGTGGCTTTTCAACCTGAATGTATTTGCCATCCACTGCCCCAATGCAGTTTGAAAGGCTGTGTGGCAGCCTGGAATTCTTTGGCGATGTCCATCCAGTCTGCACGAGAGGGCAGAGACATTACCAAAGTCACCAGATGCTGGCAAAGGATATCACATATATTTCTGATCATCCCAGAAATCACAGATTTCTCAATGAAAAACTCAAAATGCAGTAAAGCATAAGAATTCCCATTGGCCAGGAACCTGCACATAAAAATCAAAAGAAAAAAAGTCAGCTAATTGTTAATTTTGATCAAGCAGAATATAATAAACAACAATACTGAGGAAGACATTTCTAAAATAGAGATATAATACCATACGCCCCTGTACTTACCTCAGCGTGACCAGGAGTCTTTCTTTAGGAGACATACACTGAAGAATGTTGGTGTTGGTATATGAAAGTCCTGATTGCGCCTGCTCCAGAAGCTTATTGAAAAGCTGGACTGATAAACTACAGAAGGCGATGAACGTCTCTGGATGGCGGCTCTAGTCAGCGTAAAGAGCATAAAAATTTTCCCTTATATATATGCTATGATACCAGACGATGAACCAAGAACCTCCTCCTAGGCCCATTCTCCAGCATCTCACATGGCTGTTCAAATTGGCGAGACATCAACCAAGCAAAGAGAACATCTTCTTCATCAGTAGACATGTCTCCAACCTCACCAATTCTCTCACAAACCCAGAAAGTACAAGAGACTCCGCAGAATGAAGTCTGGCTGCGCATTTGACCTATTCATGGTTGATTACAGTGGGCAGGGACAGTGGCAATTTCTGGTCTTGCTTGCATGTTTTTTTGCATGCGCAAATATGTAGGGTGTGTATGCACAAAAAACACCAAACAATATATACAGAAAAGCGCAAAAAAAACACAAAGCTCATTCTGCAAATACATAGTGGAAATGTGTGCCTATATACGCTTAAAATTAAAAAAAGATTTGGTACCGTGTTAGCCAGTTGAGCAATGTGTGATTGTTCTCACTGAGAGAAACCAAGTAATCTTGTAGGTAGCCATTAAAAGGTATCATATCTACCAAATTACTTGGTTTCTCTCACTGAGAACACTCACACATTATATACGCTTATGCGCATTTCAAACCAGGCTAAAAGTTGCACCTCAGGATTTAGAGTGTCAGCTACTTTGAGCCTATAATCTGGGCCTATAAGGCTCCAAGTAGTTGACAGATTCCCTTCAAATGGTTCTCTGTGGTATTACAGTTCATCTCCATATACTTTAATGTTGGTTTCACACATAGCATGTTAGTTGCTGAATCTCGGCATCTGCATGTGCTGTCCTGTATACAGTCCAGACGCCTGCAGTGGGCTGAATCGAACGCAGATTGCGATATCGGATTGATCAGCTGGGTATAATAAAATGGTAATAATGGTGTCTCTGCTGCTCCCCTGAGACATGGAAAATAATGATCTGGTGTTGTATCCTGCATGCACTGGCAAATTTGGTAGTTCTTATGAGTGTTGCCCGCAGGGTCGGACAGGGTAGGATGATGATACCCCAGTGAGTCACTACCAACATTTCCCTCTCCCTGGCAGCCAGGACAAGAAAATTAAATGTGTTGAAAGCATCCATTATTCTCAATATGAGTGACAATAGTGGTCACAGACAGCAATTGACTGCTGCAGCTAGCTGTTGGCCATAGAAGTTATGTGCCCTTATTATGGGTATCATCGCTCAGCAATGGGTGCCATGATGCTAGGAGTACGGACTCGTGATTGCTGCAACCAGTGATTGGCTGCTGTGGTCACCAACAGTACGAAATGTAACAGAGATTACATTACAAACGCAGCACAGGATTGCTGGGGCAGTTACACAGGTGAATATACAGGTGAATACTATTGCTCTATGTTTTGTCCCATTTGCAGGAGGTTTATTATTTTTACAGCTAGATAACCCCTTTTAAATCCTAATTGCAGTGTTCTTTCCACAATGGGACATCATAGTATGTCCAGTGGATGACCAGGGCACAAAAGCTGTGCCCATGAAATAAGTAGCATATAATATATAGCCAATATCCTGCTGAAATGGCCAAACTGGAGTTTAGTGATTATTGGAATAATATGATCAGGATTGATTGGCCCAATTTTCCAAAAATAATCAGGAATCAGGATGACCCAATTCCCATTAAAATCAATGTGGGTAATTTTATGATGAACGATTTGCTCCAATAGACTCATAGCATAAAAGTTAACTCTACAGCCGGTTACCAAAGAAATGGCTGAGAACTTTAATCCAACAATTTTTCAGTTGTTACATACATGCTGTTATCATATTGGAAGGACTATAAGAAACACTGGAAAAAAGTTACAAGGACGGCCTATAAGAACTGTTTGGTACAACCCTCGCCGCAGAATTCAAGGCCATGCCTTAAAATATATAATTGTATCTGTTTATCATTGTATGTTATATTCAAAGTCTAATAAACAGATTAAACATAAAATCAATGAGAGTTAAAATTGGGTTCACTAATTAGCTCTTAGTGAGAACACAATGAGGCACATTTATTATTGTCTTGCATCAGAATTTTGGTTTAAGTTCCACATTTTTTGGCCCAAATTAATTTAGCCCATTTATGATTATTTACTATTGATTTCTGCCAAGAAGAACAGATGTTACGTCATTCCACTTTTCAAAAGCATCTAGAATAGGGGGTGAGGTTTGAGTGGAATCAGGTTTCTAGACAGATTTAAGAAATGCGACTTTTTAAAAAGTCTCAAAATTTGTTGCAAGTTCACTGCAGTAGCTGGGTGCTGTACAAAGTGACTCCACATCTCTGGACATATTTAAAGCTGTGACACATTTATCAACATTGTGCATCGTTTAATAAATTTATTACAATTTAAATTGAAGAAAAAAAAGCATGTCAGAAAACTGGCATCAGAGATTTCCATGATGACAAATTCTGCCCAATGTGCTAATATAGCTACATAGGGGAAGATGTTTTTTGCTGTAATGACAGTCCGTATACAGGTAAGTACCCATTCTGAATGAAAATAATAAATGCATCTATTTGCTAAACAAAAATGGGGGTAATGGTCCTTGCCTCTGGAGTGTGTAGGGTGGAACTTCAGTGCAGATGTTGTAGATGGTGGGAAGGCACTCCAGGAAGCAGGATTAGCTGGTAAAACACATCAACACTTTATTGACAGGGAGAGAGAGAGTTCTTTACTTAGCAGCAGTTACACAACTTGAATTACATTTACTTGAGCTAAATGAAGACAACTTGGCATTATAAAAACACTTTGATTAGACTTGAGAGGTGAGGGTTGAATTTCCTCTTCGTGTCCTCCTGACATTACACTCCAGCTTTCCTTCTCTAGCTGGGACTACAAAGAGCTGACTTGTTTCTGGCTTCCTTGTTTGTACTTGCTTCTTACTGCAGTTCTCTCCTAACTTTCCAGAACAACTTGTCCTTGGTTACTCACACTTTTGATGTTCTTCTTACCATCACATTGGCTTTCTGCTTCTCCTGTCTTCTTCAGCCTCCACTCATCTGGCTAGACTGGAAAGACTCATTTAACTCTGCCCGCTCTCTCCTTTTGTACTGTCACTAACCCAGCCTATCTAGGGAAACCTACCAATCACATGCCCTCTTCATTCGGCTTACCACTCTCCTGACTGTTGCTAGGTGACCTGTACACACTAGAGGCTAGAGAATATTACCAGAACACATAATTCGGTGAGGAATATGAATGAACACATAACATCATAACTTTTTACACTTTTCATACATTATATTAAACCTAATTTAACACTGTGGTCATCACAGGAAGTACTGAAGTACCCAACTCTCGGGTACTACACACCAGTAGCAGTAGCAGACTCAACAGTGGTTGCCACCGAACTGGAGGTGCAGGCCGGGTGAGTTGAAAGCCTTTAGGGATGCTTCCTGGCCAGAGGTCAATAGGGGGGCTTGCTATTACTACTGGCAGTACTATGGGGGTCACTTTTACTATCAGGGTAAATATAGGGGACACTGTTACCACTGTGGCCACTATAAACGTCATTATTAGGATGTAAGTGCATTTCGGTCATGCAAATAAGCTGCGCTCTGGCATGTTTTTATGTACGCAAATACACTGCGTATTTGCATATGCAAGAAAGAATGCAGACAGGCCCATTGAAATGGTGCACCAATATGCAGTTAATGGGCAGGTTTTCTGTGTATTTACTGCATATTTGAGTTCGCCCATTCATTTTAATGGTTTGTTGTGAGGCGCAATAGCACCAAAATAGGTCATACCACATACTTAGTTTCATTATGAGACAAAAGTTTGTTGCATTATGTCATGCCCCTTTTCCAAAAGGTCATGCCCCCTTTCTAATAAGCTGCAGCCCATTCCAAGCAAGCCACAGTTTTCTGGTGTAAATTAAGGCAGAATATTGGCACATTTAGCTTAATAAATCTCTCCCAATGTGATGGAACATTGTAGTGTGAGATTTCGAAAGGTCCATAAAAGTGAGCAGTCTATTGAATAGATAAAATTTGTTAGCCTAAGGAAAACTGAGCATAGACTGCATATAGGTCCAATGTCCCCACATTGGGAATGCAGTTGCAGTTTTGAGAATTCATGGATTGTATGTGTATGGTAACAGGATACTAAATTGTTAGTGTTTGGTAGCTAATGTGAGCAAGCATATAATCACTAGATTTCCTTCCCATTAAATCCTTGAGGTAACTGAAAAATTTTCAAGCTCTCTATGTTTTTCCAGCTCTAAGTAGGCAATAAAATGTAGAAGCATAAATGAGTTGAAAGGGCTAGTGTTGTGCAGCAAAAGTAATATTGCCTATGTTAGATAACTCAGCCTAACTGGCTGCAGATGGAAAATAAGCTTGAAAAGCGAAAGCAGAGACTGCAAGCAAATTGGAAAATAGGGTTTGACGATGGGTTTACCACCCACACACACAAAGTTAAATAAAAAATTTGAGGCATATGAAGAAATATTTTTGCCTTTAAATCTTTTGGCTATGTTTGTTCTCAATTTGAAATAGCTTCATGGATTAAATTTTAGTTACTTTTAAAATAGTCTTTGGCTGTATAGTATAATAGCATCTCATTTTCCTGAAGACTGGGACATAAATCTAAATAATTAAAGGGGTTGTCAAGTGTTATGTAAAAGAAGCTTGGTAGTTGTATACTAAAATGTTATGTAACTGTCCAATGTATTCCTTTCTGTATAAAAGTGTAAGATGTAATTTACACTTGTTTATTTTGGAACGTGTTTTGCATCATTATTTTAAAACCCAAGCCAGGAAAGGAACAAAAACATAGAAAAACTAGAAGGCCAGTTTCACACAAGTGTATCACAGATCAGTGTCCCAAATCGATGGTAGGTCTACCTACCCAAACTCTGAACATAAAGAACAAGAAAGAGACAGGAAGTTAAAAAGTGTGTGCAGTTATGCTGTAGAGAGAGAAGCTGAAGATAGCCTCCTGTGCAACACTGTGGCGAAGCACTGACCGCCATTTGGGTTTAGGCTATTTAGAGGGAAGGGACTTTGTTTAGGCGAAGCTCCAGAGATTGCTGCCTCCTATTTCCTTCCCTCCTCCCAACTGCAACTATTGGCTTGAGAAAACAAGAACTTGTAACCCAGTAACTGGGTAAGGCCCAATGTCCACAGGCGGATTTTAATTATAAAATCCGTGCGTGTCTCCTGTGCGGGAGATCCGCAGATCTAGAAGCCCATAGGGATGCATTAGCATCCGTATTGCAATTTAATGCACGTGGATGTGATTAAAAGAAAAAGAAAGCAAGGTGCATTCACCTGGTAGAAGAAAGAAGATCCAGTCATGATGGAGGAGAGGCCCGCAGCGTCCAAACAGGTGAGTAAATGTCATTTTTGGCCTCATGGCTGCGGGCACGGGTGGAAACTGCTGCAGGATTCTACATTTAGAAACCGTGCGTGCCCGAGGACATGAGGCCTAAGGATTTTGAGAAGCCTGATATACAGGTACTGGACTTTTAATGCAACATTGCTAACGTGGATCCTCAGCAATAGCCAACCATCACGCAATCGTGAGTAACCCTGGAATGGGACTTTTTTACATTTCATTAAAACTTGTTACTCAAAGCATACATGTTGGCTTCTTGAGATTATGTGAGCTGATCATGGAGCCTCTGTGCTATCAACACTATCCCAGATCATTGAGGAAACCCTGAACCATGAGTCATAGTGTCTATGCAGCTTTTTGTAACATAGTTGAATTCACTAGTGCTCCATTCCCCTCTGCCACCCTTGCCAGCAATATCAATCATGGGCCATGGACTTTTTTTTTTTTAAAGGAACTTTTTATTTAGCCAAGACAATTAACAAATAGGCAGAGACAGCTGGCCCCGCAGGTGCCCATCACAGTGATATAGAACATTGCCTAAATACAAAAACAGGAAAACCATCATCATTATCCATATATATGCATACATTCCTCCTAACACATAATACTTGGCTAGAAGATTATATTTTAACTTTGACAGAGAACAAGAAAAAGGTAAACAACAAAAACAAAAACCTTCCCCCCTCCCCTAACCTCCCAGTGCAACTCCTAAAACAATAGATCACAGCATGCTCTATTTTGCTCTGTACTCTGCACAGGCGGCCTTTATTGAACTCAATGGTGGCCATCCAACCCGAAGCCTAAACGCAATTAATATTGCATATGGACCGCGGGTACCCGCATCATTGCTAAGCGATGGCATGGGAAATACAAACAGTCCAAAAATAACATGTACCGCTTATGACCGACAGCGAGCCGCTGTGGTCATACGCAATACAGAAAATTCACGCACGTGTGCTTGGGCTCACGGCGGGAATCTGCTGTGGGCCTCCTTCATCCAGAATCTGGTCCGCCTGTGTGAGCCTGCCTTAAGTGTTTAGCAATGGTATGGCTGATACAGGGGCGTAACTATAGATGATGCAGGGTATGCAGTTGCACCCGGGCCCAGGAGCCTTAGGGGGCCCATAAGTCCTCTCTTCTCCATATAGAGAGCCCAGTAATATGAATAAAGCATTATAGTTGGGGGCCCCGTTCCAGATTTTGCATTGGGGCCCAGGAGCTTCAAGTTACGCCTCTGGGCTGATAGGATAAGAAGTCATGCAGGACTGACAATCTGTGCTGCCAGTTTAGTTCTCATGATTGCTCTGGAGTGATGTATGCACATATACATTCTTCCAAAAAGAAAAATAAATATTTATGATAAATGTAATAAATTAGAGCACAATCTTGGAAGCAATCACATTACCCTCAACAAACAAATGCTAGTTTTTTAGTCCATTAATCCATCTGGATGTTGTATATTGGAATAGTAAGATTTCTCATCCATGATGGACAGGATGATGGTATGGATCACATAGCTGATGAATTTAAACGGTCAGGGGGTGGCCAACCATCTAGACATTTTTTTTGGTGAGGGTACCCACATGTGAATTGTTCATCCTCTTTGGATTGCTAGGTTTTATATATGGGATTCAAGGACTGAAAAGTGTCATGTTATAATGACTTTTCCAGGCTTGTAAATAATAAATGTGATATTATACCATGACTGTGAATACTAGTTAAGAGTAGAGATGAGCGAGCATACTCGTCTGAGCTTGATATTCGTTCGAGTATTAGGGTGTTCGAGATGCTCGTTACTCGTAACGAGTACCACGCGGTGTTCAAGTTACTTTCACTTTCTTCCCTGAGAAATTTGCGCGCTTTTCTGGCCAATAGAAAGACAGGGAAGGCATTACAACTTCCCCCTGCAACGTTCAAGCCCTATACCACCCCCCTGCAGTGAGTGGCTGGCGAGATCAGGTGTCACCCGAGTATATAAATTGGCCCCTCCCGCGGCTCGCCACAGATGCATTCTGACATTAGTTCAGGGAAAGTGCTATCGTGTTGGAGCTGCTATAGGGAGAGTGTTAGGACTATTTTAGGTTTCAAGAACCCCAACGGTCCTTCTTAAGGCCATAAATCTTCTCTATATGCGCTCAATGGGGCCGGCGGCAGCAGCGCCGACCCATTGAGAACATATAGAAGACAAATCCTTCTTCTCTGCCACAGCTGTAACAGCTGTGGCAGAGAAGAACGATGTTTGCCCATTGAATTCAATGGAGCCAGCAATACAGCAGGTTCCACTGAAAGCAATGGGCTGCCGGCGTGCGCGGGGATGAATTGTCGGGAAGGGGTTAAATATATAAGCCCTTCCCTGCAATTCATCCAGAAATGTGTTACAATAAAAATATATACCGGCGTATAAGGCGACGGGGCGTATAAGACGACCCCCCAACTGTCACCTTATACGCCGGCAATACAGTGGAGCAAAGAATAAAAATCATTACTTACTTCTTCTGACGTTCTGCGGCGCTCCTGCAGGCTGTTGCTCCCTCCTGGTTCCCGGCAGAGCATTGATTTATCTACGAAGGGCTTTAAATCCCCGCCTCCAGAAACACACGTGCCTTCAGCCAATCACAGCCAATGACAATGATGTCATTGAATGGCTGTGATTGGCTGTGTTTCTGGAGGTGGGGATTTCAAGCCCTGCGTCCAGAAAGCAATACTCTGCCGTGGACCAGGAGGGAGCAACAGCCTGCAGGAGCGCCGCAGAACGTCAGAAGAAGTAAGTAATGATTTTTATTCTTTGCTCCATTGTATTGCCGGCGTATAAGGTGACAGTTGGGGGGTCGTCTTATACGCCCCGTCGCCTTATACGCTGGTATATATTTTTATTGTAACACATTTCTGGATGAATTGTAGGGAACGGCTTATATATTTAAGCCCTTCCCGACAATTCATCCTGCGATCGCCGGCAGCCCATTGCTTTCAGTGGAACCTGCTGTATTGCTGGCTCCACTGAATTCAATGGGCAAACATCGTTCTTCTCTGCCACAGCTGTTACAGCTATGGCAGAGGAGAACGATCTTTACGCTGACAGTGCTGGGGGGGGGGGGCCCACTCTTGCCGCTATTGTGGCTTAATAGTGGGACCTGTGAACTTGAGATGCAGCCCAACATGTAGCCCCTTGCCTGCCCTATCCGTTGCTGTGTCGTTCCCATCACTTTGTTGAATTGCCCAGATTTTCACAAACGAAAACCTTAGCGAGCATCGGCGATATACAAAAATGCTCGGGTCGCCCATTGACTTCAATGGGGTTCGTTACTCGAAACGAACCCTCGAGCATTGCGAAAATTTCGTCCCGAGTAACGAGCACCCGAGCATTTTGGTGCTCGCTCATCTCTAGTTAAGAGCTGTATATATCCATCACACAAAGAAAAAAAAGCTGATTTTCATTTATGAAGCAACATGTAAAATTGTATTCTTTTGAAGCTTCAGGCTCCTGTTTTTATAGTGCACATCTGCATCCTTTTAAAAAGCCTCATATTTGCTGAAAGCACTGGTAGCGAAAAAATATTTCATATACCGAAGTTGAGGTTTATGTGATGCTCTTCAAAGTGTGAAGTGTGGTTCCAAGTTGGTTTAAGGTAGATTTGAGGTCTGACTTGCGATGCCTAAGACACAGAAGAGGCTAAAAATCAAACTGAGTTTTCATTCCACAAAACTGTTAGACTGAATACTAGGTGATAGGAAACAAATGAACATTTACCACACTATGCGCACATTTTATTTGTATGATTTTTTTTTTTTTTTTTTTACTTTGATTAGTCAATATTATTAAGACTTACAACCTGTATATTTTGATAAATTTACCAACAGGACACAGTGACCCAAAATTAGCTTGATCAAGACTTTTATTTGTAGCAGATAGAAGTGATGGAATCATGAATTTCATTGCAAAACATATTGCTAAACTAAGAAACAACGACCTATCAACATGTACTACTAAACCCAAGACCTACTGTACCTCCATTACATTGATGACATAATTGTCATTTTGACAGTGATGGTTCAGAGAAACTACAAAAGATTTAATTGTACAAGAAATAAATTATTCACAGATTGAAGTTCATTATCTGGACACTACATTTTAGATAATTGAATGGCCTTAAAAAATCTGCAGGAAATCAAGAAAACTTTCCATACCTGACATCCATAAAACATATGTAAGAGTAAATTATTGACTTGTGACTTTAATTTAAATTGGCCAAGCATTGAAAATAATCTTGTGGTATTACTCATTATTAAATGTATTAACCCCTTAACGACATAGAACGTACATTTCCGACCTGTGCATTCGAGGTCTGATCCCCCTCCATACATTGTGGGTGCTGTCTGTTTCTCACAGCTAGCACCCTCCAGCTACAGCTGCAATCGGTGTGAAAGCTAACCACAGCTGTTAACCCTGTAAATGCCGCTGTCACTTCTGATAGCAGCATTTAAATCTACCAATCTGTTTTGCAAGGTCCCAAACAGTACTCCAGTGATGAGATTGCAAGGTGCCGTTCAGTCTCCAGAGCAGCCAGGGGCTTTCTGAAGGCACCAGAGCTGCCAGGGCTGATTGCCTGTGGCAAAGCTTGACAGAATGCATGTCAGATCGCAGTATAATGTAATACTGTGGTATTACATTATACTGTAAGAGCGGTCAAATGATCACAAGTTGATGTCCTCTATAGGGAATAAAGAAAAATGTAAAAGTAAGTTTAACTAGAAATACTAAAAGGTATTAAAAGTTTAATCCTCCCCCTTTTACTATATTTTTAAGAAAAAAATCAATACAAAAAGAACAAAAAACATATTTGGTATAGCTACATCCATAAAAGTACAATCTATCAAAGTAATGCATTATTTATTCCGCACAGTGAACATCATGGACAAAAGAATACTCAGTGCCAGAATTGGACTTTTTTGATCACCCTATCTCCATCTAAAAATTTAATAAAAAGTGATCAAAAATCCATGTTTACTTCAAAATGATACCAACAGAAACTATAGGATGTCTTATAAAAAAAAAGAGCCCTCACAAAACTATGTCAATGGAAAATAAAAGGTTCTGGCTGTCAGAAGATGGTAGAAAAGAAGAAAATAGTTTTGTTTCTCCAAAGAGATTTTATTTTTTAAAAGTGGTACAGAAAAAAAGGATATAATTTGGTATTGTAATAATTGTACTGACCCATAGAATAAAGTTATGTCATTTTTGCCGCACTGTGAACACCACACAAGGACCCACCAAAGATGGTGGAATTTATTTATTTATTTTCTATTTTACTCCACTTAAAATTTTTTTAAAGTTTTTCAGTAGATTATATGGTGCACTAAAGAGTACCATTGAAAAATACAACTTGCTCCAAAAAAACAAGACCTCAGACAGCTATGCAAATGGATAACTAACAGAGTTATGATTTTTGGAAAGTGAGGGGAGAAAACTGAAAAGGAAAATGAAAAAGGGTTAAAAACAATAGGGCCCAATACTGCCCCCTGTGGAACCCCACTAGTAACGGTGACCCAATCAGAGTATGGACCATTTAGAACCACCCACTGCTTTCTATCACTGAGCCAGTTACTTACCTACCACACATTTTCGCCCAGTACAAGCATTCTCATTTTATATAACAACCTTTTATATGGCACAGTATCAAATGCTTTGGAAAAATAAGACCCCCAATGACTCTCTCCAGTCCAGTCTAGAAGCTACCTCCTCATAACATTTTATTACATTGGTTTGACAAGACTGATTCCTCATAAACCCATGTTTATATGGAGTTGTACATTTATTTCGGAAATGAGCCTCTCTTTCTCCAGATTTGCTGCCTTTATACCTGTTTTTTTTAATGCAATCACTGTCATTATGATGAGCAGCATCCACCTGAAAATTCACTACTATCACTGACTACAGGGAGAATGAATATAAAATATTACTTTTATAGATATTATTACAACCTTCAATTGTGTAAATCATCCAACACTAATTAAAATATATATAGAGATGCAATGATTCATAAGACAGCTCCCCTGTGACCAAGCATCATCATTGATTTCACAAGAGATGGGCTAGAGTACATGTAGGACCATATAATCAATATTCCTTATCTATAAGTTATATTTTATTTCTTTCTGTAGTCAGTGAGGCTAAATTTATGTTTTTTTTTACAGAGTTTATTTTTTTCCATTTTTACAGGCCAGAGTCTCCCATGAAAGTCTATGGGAGCATTAAAAAAGAAGCTACATGTCTATAAGCTCTGTTTTTAATGCATGTTGCTATGAGACAGTGGGAAAAATAGCTGAACATCTATTGTGCTTTCTTATGTTTTTTGCACATGTGAACAATGAATCACACATAGATTGCTAATGGACGTAAAAACATTGCACACATAGATCAAAAACACATGCAACACACACATATACACATAGTGAAATCAGTCTGTGTTTCCTAAACTGAAATTAAATATGCCAATGTGAATGGGCCCTATGGGTATCCCTAAGCTTATTGAATTTAACTTTCCTGAAGTTGTGTGTTTTTGTGGCACCTCAACACAATATCCTATTAAACAATAAGTAGAAATATATTATAAACTGCGTGCAAGAATTAAGGGAACACTTAAATAGCACATCAAATCTCAATGAACAAAAGATTTAAGTTGACTCCTTCACATGTGTCACATGGGCTCAGTGTGAAAAGAACAGGGTGCCAGTGGTGGATCTGCCAATTCTGCTGCTCTCTGGCAAACACCAATCGAGCTCCATAATGCTGGACTGTGAACACTATAGGATGTTGAACCCTCATGCCATCTCCTGGAGTTTGTTTTTGACAGTTCAGTTAAAAACATATAGAGCTGTAGTCCGCTAAAGGTCATTTTGTAGGGATGTGATAGTTTTCCTCCTGTTCTATTTGCACAAGGGAGCAGATCCCAGTCTTGATGCTAGGTTGATTCCCTTCTATGGTTCTGTCTAACTCTCCTCATGTAATGGCCTATGTCCTGATATCTGATCCATGATCTTGAGACCCTCCCTCTAGCTTGGTCCTGCACCAGTAATTATCTTTAGTTAGCAGCAAAAACGCATTACTTTATGAGAGCAGGACCTATCTAGCCTGCCCTGCACTCCTGTTCCGCTTCTTACTGGAGCAGACTTTCTCCTTGTGGTCAGAGGAAGTGTCTTGCTACAGCAGTGCTAACCTTGAACTGATATTTCGATCACCGCACAACTTGGCAAACTTGGTGGAGTGTGCCAGATCAGGACTAGTCTCCCTGACACTCTTCCCTCTACCTCTCCTTCTGTCACCCAGCTAGCTGCCTCATTCTCCTCCACCTCCTACCATCCACACAACATCTGCCCCAAACAGTGCCTGCTTAGAGAGTAGCAAACTCCTTTCCATAGTAGCAATGGATCTCAGTTTTGCAAGTTACTTACTTAGCTGCAGGTTTAGGGCTTCCAGATATACAATGTGCGTACATCTTTTACTGCCGTGTAAACCATCAAATGGCTATTTCACAACTAAACGCACTGCACAAGTCGCACACTGAATAGCATACTAATCATGGAGATTTTTTATTAGTGAGGATAGCACAGATATCTTGCAACAAAATAATGTGTACACATGCATGCTTCCACGCTTGCTTTTTCACCTTGCTTTTAAAACTATTTATGTCCCCTTGGCTGCAGTAAATAATGCAAGTGATTCATCTTATCACAAAGGAAGTGTTAATGATTGTTAGTGCCTATTGTCACTTGGGAGTACATTTTTTAAGAACTTGGGAGCGAGTTTTGATCTTATGTTTTTTCTAACTGACAGAAAGTAGAAGAGGGGTAACACCCTGCTTTCAGTTTCTGATCAACTCCTTGAGAATCAGCTGTTACCCTGGATCTCTTACTCTTAAGCTGCACTATAAAAGTTCCAAAAAATGTAGACTACTGCATAACTTATCTAATAAAAAAATTTCTTTAATCTGTGAAAAATTAAATCTGAGGGAGGTGTCAGATGTGTGATGTGATGACTATAGCTATTACGTAAATAAAGTCTGGAAGAAATCTTAGGGTGCTTTTTCATTATTCAATCTGCTCCACATGACAAGCGCACGTCTACTGGGCCATTACACAGGCCAATTCAGACATTAGGGTGGTCGAGTGTTCATTCCCTATAGAGTTTCATCATTGTGGCCAGCATGTTCCCTGTTCACATGGGAAGATGTGCTACTAAAGATAATGTTCTTCTTGAGCCACATAAAAGATGTGATCACCTGACGAATGAGTATTTACTTTTTTGCCGAGATATCGGAGACACCTTCTCATGGCTCAATAATTGGGCAAACTAACGTTCCAAGAAAATTCTTGACCGAATTATCAGACCATGTAAAAAGCTCTTCAGGTCAATAAGATTTGCCACAAGCAATAACCAATTTCAATGCAATCCAACCCAGTGGACAATCTAATGTGTATGCAGATATCTAGACAGTCATTCATGTCACATCAAGGTCTGCAACCAGGGGCGTAACTATAGAGGATGCAGGGGATGCAGTTGCACCCGGGCCCACGAGCCTTAGGGGGCCCATAGGGCCTCTCTTCTCCATATAGGGAACCCAATACTATGAGTAAAGCATTACAGTTGGGGGCCCTGTTACAAGTTTTGCATCGGGGCCTGGGAGCTTTAAGTTACGCCTCTGTCTGCAACACTACTCCTACTGGGCAGTACTAAGTTAATAAAAGAGGCACTGTTCCTGCCAAACATCATTCAATGAGTAGGCTGTGGGCTTGATGACAAGTCTGGAGCTGCAGAGGAGCAGAGCAAAAGACCTGGAGAGTCAGTCAAGTGTGGCCAGAGCTACAGAAACATTTGGACCTCAGAGTGGTTCCGTGAGGCACCACATGGTCATGAGGCGGGTGATTGGTCCCTGCTGTAGAAGTGAATGTGTATTGATATAGATTCAGAATATGATGCGGCAGAAGGGGTTACAACAATATGCAATATTTACAAACTATGAAATGCAAGTAAATAATAGCATGTTAACTAGTAAGCAATTAACCTTTACCATAGATTTATCAATCACTAACTGTGGCTAACTAAAACCTAGGATTATTACTTTAGGCACAACAAGAAAGAGTAATACTTGGTACTTAATACGATCATAACAATGCTGGCAAAACAGTATCAATTATACTGTAACCAGAACAAACCTATAGATCAGAATTATAGGTCACATAACGTGATACACAACTCAACATTTAGATGAAACTTCTGTATCAGTGTCTCTTGTGTTTGCAGGCTCGGTTCTTATTGGTGTAACCATCATACTCCACATCTGAGTGCTTGAATCCAGAATTTGTAACAGATGATGGACTGCCCACTAATGTCTCTGCCCTTAATGGCAGCAGGCATGCTGGCTAACTTGTTGATCTCTTGTGGTCAGCACAGCTAGTAGTTTTCAATGAGGCCAGCCTCACTTACAATATGTTGTGCGGGACTAGCTGACTCCTCTGAACCCAGCTGCCTTAGGTCAGGAGTACAAATCCACCATGTAGTTCTTATCGCTCCTGGTGGCAGGCAGATTAGGTCCCCCTGAGTAGTGCTCACTGCACCTTCCATGCAGCTCCTTCTACAGACTGTCTCTCTTCTCCAGCAGGAGCCTCCAGCAGCGTGTCTGCTCTCTGTTACAGTCTCTGTGTTCCTCCTGAGTAGCACAGAAGTGACTGATAAGAGGAGGGAGCCGGGCCTCATTCCCCCTTTTACAAATACCTAGACTGTGTATAAACTAAACCCCTATAGTAAGGATGTTTCAGAGACACTGGAAAGCAACTAAAAGGGAAGGTCATGGCTGGGAGTGAAACATTGCTGCTGTTCAAGGTTATGCCTTTCCAGATGGAGAAGAACCATTTGGCATTTGAACTATATTCCTGCTGCAGTGTGTCGGTCAGACAGGTTGCTGTAATTATGAAGTAGTCCCTGTTCACCTTTGCAGTAATCTTGCAGTTGAATAAAGAACTCAGTTGCCAGCATCCATATTCTACAAAGCAATGTTGACCACAGTGTGGCTCAGGAGCCATATCTGGCTCTCAGCTATCTTTTACCTGGCCCTTGTTTTCCAAAACCCTTACTAAACAAGTGTCAAAGACTCTTTGAGATAGTCCTAGATTCACAGCACTGTCCTAGAATGTCATACCTCTGCCTTTCTATAAAGAAAAAATTAGGGTTAACTTATGTTGACAGGGATCTGTGCTAAGTACAACTTTACCTGTGCTAAATGTGACAGGTAACTGAAGCTTCCATAGGAAACCAACACAAACATGGAGATAACATACAAACTACATGCAGATGCTGTCCTTGGTCGTAGTCAAACCCAAGACCCTAGTGCTGTCAGGAAACAATGCTATCCAATGGCTTCCTATATTGTCCTTTCAGTACTGTACATAAAATAGAGCCAGCTCCTAAATTTATACACACATATACAAACAGATATGATTATATACATTTACCTACTCAGTGGAAGGGCAACAGAATGTCTATTGGATTTGGATTGGTCCATTAGATCTCTGTTTCCCCAGTATGATGATGGTATGCATAGGTGAAGGGTGATATGTGGACTCTTATTATACCTCGTGTCGTGCAGAGTATTAAGGCAGCAGAAATGCAGTCCTAAGCTCTTGCTCACGACCTGAAGGTTGCGAGTTCAATCCCAGGGTGATCCAGGTAGTCAGCTCAAGGTTGACTCAGCCTTCCATCCTTCCGAGGTCAGTAAAAGGAGTACCCAGCTTGGTGGGGAGTAATAAATAAATTACCTGAAAGCGCTGCAGAATATGTTAGTGTTATATAAATAACAAGATCTCTTTTTTAATTACTATTTAATTCTTTATAAAAGTGATGTCCAACTGGCAATTCAAGGGATGGAGAAGGAAGGGGATGTCACATCTGTTCTCTTTACATTGTGAAAGGTTTTACTCTTTTCCTCTGTGGGGTCCAAGCCAGTTTATTTGCAAAAAAATATACTGCATACAGAGAAACACAGACCTAAAGTATGATTTTATAAATGTATTTATGCCTATTTTCTCTCCTGGCCTTGCTTGGGTATGATTTGCAGCCCCTTGGTGGTTTCAAACCCTCAAGTGAAATGAAGTATAAGCAAGGCAAATATAAGCATTCAAATTTCCTTATAAGATGAGTAACAATATCTACAGTATGTCCAATACTTTTAGAAATGAGGATAATATGAGGCTATCTGTCAGAAAATTGAAGTTCAATGAAAAGTAGATCATGCATCCTGGCAATGACCTTAAACACTAAAAATGATGGAGGATTCTTTGATATCCAAGTCAAAGTCTTATATAAATCTCACGAAGATGCTGTTGGAGAATCTGAAATGATCTATGCATGCAAGAAATCCCCCCAAATCATACTGCTACAAGGATTTGTATGCAAAGGAGTGTGAAACAATTAATCCTAGTTGTTGTCAGAGCCTGGAAGATGCACTTGCTGGAGTTTGATCCTTACAAATGGAGTAATACAGGTACTTATTTTTCCACAGAAAACTTTTTTTGGTTTATTGAGATTTTTTGACATTTGAAAAAAGTGTGCCAGAATGGGGATTGGTGTAGAAAAATAAAATCGCCATTACTCACACTCTAACATCGCCTATGTAGCAGCACCCTGCCGATCCCGCCCTTTCCACTCCAGACCCCGCTGATATAGGAAATGATGATATCACATTCATGGCTTCCATGACTGCTGCAGCCAATCACTGGCCTCTGTGATGAATGTGATGTCATCTTTTCATGTAAAATAAGATGCATGACAGCATTTCAGTTGCAAAAAGAAAAAATGATCTTTTTTTCCTCGATATTGCAATGCAAACCAGAAACCTGCTCCTCCGCGGATGCCCCCACGCACAGACCGGCCGATAACCACAATCGTTGCTCAGGAAAATGGAGAAAGTCCAACGCTGGGTCAAAAGATTTCAGTCTACATTAGATGATCCAGACAGACATGGAGGAACATAATGCAATGGTTTGATCATGGTGGTCAAGTATTCTCTGTAAAGAGTGCTACTTACACTGTTTTTGTTTGTGTCAACACTTCCTTGTCAGCGGGACTGAAGTGAAAGGGACCAACTTGGCAGCACTGGATCTGAGGCAAAGTGAGAGGATGGCTAATAGCTATTTTTCTTTTACACCTTTCTGCACCCTGGCAAACATTTCTTTTATGTTATAAACCCCTTTAATAAATCATTGCAGAGACAATTAGTGTTTTTGTTCTATTATGTTACCTTTATCATTACATGCTGTTTCATCAAAGCTAGCATAATGATATGTCCACATACAATATGCTAACTGTATATAAGAAAGAAAAAAGAGTAACAATTTAGCCTTTAAATGGTTAAGCATGAAACAGGAACAAGAAATGATAATTGTCATCCTGGTTAGAGCAGTTGATATGGTGTATGAAGTCAGCTCTGCATATGCCTTCATTTACTGGAAAGCAAGCACGGTGCCTTCCTTTCTCATAGTCAGTCGCTGCGTCACTAAGTGGCTTACGGAGTGAGCGGAAACTAGTCTTCAGACGCTTGTGACTAGAAGACAGACAGCTTAGAGAAGTGGGTAGAAGAGTGTCTGATGTCCACAAATCACCAAATTTGTTACTTTGCACAGTTGCATCTACAAATTGTTTTACGGGTTTCACAATTGTATAGAAATTGATTACCTTACACAACATCTAGCATACTGACAGAATTTCCTGCACTGTACCCTATCATTGTTCTTAGGGAGATGCAATTGCAGTACTGTCTTGCCAACTAAATATTGTGTACATAGTCTAATTGATGGATGATTCTGAATTCTGTTTTTTGCTAAACATGGCCATACACCTGAGATAAAATCTGTTTTTGGTGGAATCAGCTGATGATCTCATGTTTATGTGGCCCTTTTATCTCTGATAGTACATGTTATGGGAAAAAAAAGGATCTAATATGTTTCCTTTCAACATGCCTATTGTTTGTTCCTGCAAGAGATAACCAGTTGTTTGGCCACCAACGATCTCAGGTATATAGCCATACACTTCAGATATGACAAGGTAAGGCAATTTGCGTCCTTACTTGTACAAACTATTTTCTAGATCCACCAGAAAATACTTCAGTGTGTCAATTGTTTGCTGTGGACTTGAGTAGGGTGAAATCCATGGCAAATGCACACCAAGATCCATGCAAAAATTCCCACCATTAAGTGATTAGAAGTGTGATCAGGGAAGCCAGAAATTGGTACACTCGTGGTATCGGTTGTGGTACAAAAGAAGCAGGCAGGTAGCGTAGTCAGGAAGAAGCCAGAGGTCAGTATACAGAAGCAACAATTGTATGGAGAGGAGCAGTTGGTAGGAAAGCTTGACTGCTGGTTGGGAGCACAATAATCATGCAAGGGAGGTAGGTACAGGGCCAGTCCTAAATAGGAAGTCCAATTAGGAACAGGGTGGAGATAATCAGGAACTGGATTGCGGGAACAAGGAACTGGGAAACGATTCAGCAGGGAAGCCGTCCAACAGGCTGGATTGCTCAACAGGTTGAGCAGCCGCCTGGAAAACAGGAGCTCTAGGGTTCGAGCCCTGACACCAGGTGAGAGCATTACCTATCTGTTGCTTCACCCTTGTTTCCCTGAATAATCTTCGATATACTACACCAGATAGCACCCCCTTGTTTTTCTTTCTGTCTCCTCCCCAAGATTCATCTACAAGCGTAGAAAGAAACTGCGCCTTTGTATAACAAATAAAATGCTACAAATTGGGGGGGAATAGGTGTGACAATGGGCAATTAAATAAATGATCGTCAACCCAAAAGCTACCATGTTGAACTTAAGGGTTATGGGTAGAGATGAGCGAACGCGTTCGTCCGAGCTTGATATTCGTGCGAATATTAGGGTGTTCGGGATGTTCGTTATTCGTGACGAACACCATGCGGTGTTCTGGTTACTTTCACTTCCTTCCCTGAGACGTTAGCGCGCTTTTCTGGCCAATTGAAAGACAGGGAAGGCATTACAACTTCCCCCTGCAACGTTTAAGCCCTATACCACCCCCCTGCTGTGAGTGGCTGGCGAGATCAGGTGTTCGCCTAATATAAAAGTCGGCCCCTCCCGCGGCTCGCCTCAGATGCGGTGTGAGTTAGATGAGGGACAGTGCTGTTTATACCGGAGCTGCTGTAGGGAAAGAATTGGTAGTTAGTGTAGGCTTCAAGACCCCCCAAAGGTCCTTATTAGGGCCACTGATAGCTGTGTGTTGGCTGCTGTTAGCAGTGGGATTTTTTTTTTTCTCAAAGTCGCCTCTGCAGACCGTTGCACCTGGCATTAGGGACAGAAGTGCTGCATAGGCAGGGAGAGTGTTAGGAGTGAGTGTAGCCTTCAAGAACCTCAACGGTCCTTTCTAGGGCCATATTTATCCGTGTGCAGTACTGTCCAGGCTGCTGTTGGCTGTGCTGCATTTTTTTTGGGCTTCTCAAAATCGCCTCTGCAGAGCATTCCACCCTCCATTGATACTGCAGGGAAAGAATTGTATAGGCAGGGCCACAACACAGTTATTATTCATAGAATATACGCAGTGCTGCCTGTTGGTGGGAAAAACCTGAAAACAAATCTATTTGTCCAGCCTCTGTCCGTCCTAACGCCTGTGGACACGTGTGAGCTGCGTGAAAAACATTGCTAAATCATACGCACCCAGCTACGCTTTACTGCTGGCTTCGCCATTTGCTTTCCTTAATTGGGAAAAAAAATACCTGCTCTGCCACAGTTAATAACTCTGCTACCCTCACGTTCTGTGACACATAAGCAGGGACACAGCGCAGTTATTAAACTTCTCAGGTTCATTGAATATACGCAGTGCTGCCTGTTGGTGGGAAAAAACTGAAAAGAAATCTATTTGTCCAGCCTGTGTCCGTCCTTACGCCTGTGGAGACGTGTGAGCTGCGTGAAAAACATTGCTAAATCATACGCAGCCAGCTACGGTTTACTGCTGGGTTCGCCATTTGCTTTCCTTAATTGGGAAAAAAAATACCTGCTCTCCAAGAGTTATAATAACTCTGCTACCCTCACGTTCTGTGACACATAAGCAGGGACACAGCGCAGTTATTAAACTTCGCAGGTTCATTGAATATACGCAGTGCTGCCTGTTGGTGGGAAAAAACTGAAAAGAAATCTATTTGTCCAGCCTGTGTCCGTCCTTACGCCTGTGGAGACGTGTGAGCTGCGTGAAAAACATTGCTAAATCATACGCAGCCAGCTACGGTTTACTGCTGGGTTCGCCATTTGCTTTCCTTAATTGGGAAAAAAAATACCTGCTCTCCAAGAGTTATAATAACTCTGCTACCCTCACGTTCTGTGACACATAAGCAGGGACACAGCGCAGTTATTAAACTTCGCAGGTTCATTGAATATACGCAGTGCTGCCTGTTGGTGGGAAAAAACTGAAAAGAAATCTATTTGTCCAGCCTGTGTCCGTCCTTACGCCTGTGGAGACGTGTGAGCTGCGTGAAAAACATTGCTAAATCATACGCAGCCAGCTACGGTTTACTGCTGGGTTCGCCATTTGCTTTCCTTAATTGGGAAAAAAAATACCTGCTCTCCAAGAGTTATAATAACTCTGCTACCCTCACGTTCTGTGACACATAAGCAGGGACACAGCGCAGTTATTAAACTTCGCAGGTTCATTGAATATACGCAGTGCTGCCTGTTGGTGGGAAAAAACTGAAAAGAAATCTATTTGTCCAGCCTGTGTCCGTCCTTACGCCTGTGGAGACGTGTGAGCTGCGTGAAAAACATTGCTAAATCATACGCAGCCAGCTACGGTTTACTGCTGGGTTCGCCATTTGCTTTCCTTAATTGGGAAAAAAAATACCTGCTCTCCAAGAGTTATAATAACTCTGCTACCCTCACGTTCTGTGACACATAAGCAGGGACACAGCGCAGTTATTAAACTTCGCAGGTTCATTGAATATACGCAGTGCTGCCTGTTGGTGGGAAAAAACTGAAAAGAAATCTATTTGTCCAGCCTGTGTCCGTCCTTACGCCTGTGGAGACGTGTGAGCTGCGTGAAAAACATTGCTAAATCATACGCAGCCAGCTACGCTTTACTGCTGGCTTCGCCATTTGCTTTCCTTAATTGGGAAAAAAAATACCTGCTCTGCCACAGTTAATAACTCTGCTACCCTCACGTTCTGTGACACATAAGCAGGGACACAGCGCAGTTATTAAACTTCGCAGGTTCATTGAATATACGCAGTGCTGCCTGTTGGTGGGAAAAAACTGAAAAGAAATCTATTTGTCCAGCCTGTGTCCGTCCTTACGCCTGTGGAGACGTGTGAGCTGCGTGAAAAACATTGCTAAATCATACGCAGCCAGCTACGCTTTACTGCTGGCTTCGCCATTTGCTTTCCTTAATTGGGAAAAAAAATACCTGCTCTGCCACAGTTAATAACTCTGCTACCCTCACGTTCTGTGACACATAAGCAGGGACACAGCGCAGTTATTAAACTTCGCAGGTTCATTGAATATACGCAGTGCTGCCTGTTGGTGGGAAAAAACTGAAAAGAAATCTATTTGTCCAGCCTGTGTCCGTCCTTACGCCTGTGGAGACGTGTGAGCTGCGTGAAAAACATTGCTAAATCATACGCAGCCAGCTACGCTTTACTGCTGGCTTCGCCATTTGCTTTCCTTAATTGGGAAAAAAAATACCTGCTCTGCCACAGTTAATAACTCTGCTACCCTCACGTTCTGTGACACATAAGCAGGGACACAGCGCAGTTATTAAACTTCGCAGGTTCATTGAATATACGCAGTGCTGCCTGTTGGTGGGAAAAAACTGAAAAGAAATCTATTTGTCCAGCCTGTGTCCGTCCTTACGCCTGTGGAGACGTGTGAGCTGCGTGAAAAACATTGCTAAATCATACGCAGCCAGCTACGCTTTACTGCTGGCTTCGCCATTTGCTTTCCTTAATTGGGAAAAAAAATACCTGCTCTGCCACAGTTAATAACTCTGCTACCCTCACGTTCTGTGACACATAAGCAGGGACACAGCGCAGTTATTAAACTTAGATAATTCATTCACTAGAGGCAGTGGGGCCTTTCGTTTTCCAAAAAGGGCAAAAATTATATTTGGCCTGCAGTCTTGCGCCAATTTATTTCCTGCCTGGGAAATCTAATCACTGGTAATACAGCATGCTGAGGGGTAGGGGTAAGCCTAGAGGACGTGGACGTGGACGTGGCCGAGGACGCGGAGGGCCAAGTGAGGGTGTGGGCACAGGCCAAGCTCCTGATCCAGGTGTGTCGCAGCTGTCTGCTGCGCGATTAGGAGAGAGGCACGTTTCTGGCGTCCCCACATTCATCGCCCAATTAATGGGTCCACGCGGGAGACGGTTATTAGAAAATGAGCAGTGTGAGCAGGTCCTGTCCTGGATGGCAGAAAGTGCTTCGAGCAACCTATCGTCTACCCGCAGTTCTGCGCCGTCCACTGCTGCCAATCCGAATCCTCTGTCTGCTGCTCCTCCTTCCTCCCAGCCTCCTCACTCCACTACAATGACACCTGCTCAGGAGCGGGAACACTCCCAGGAACTGTTCTCGGGCCCCTGCTTAGATTGGGCAGCAGCGGTTCCTCTCCCACCAGAGGAGTTTATCGTCACTGATGCCCAACCATTCGAAAGTTCCCGGGGTCCGGGGGAAGAGGCTGGGGACTTCCGCCAACTGTCTCAACAACTTTCTGTGGGTGAGGAGGACGATGACGATCAGACACAGTTGTCTTGCAGTGAGGTAGTAGTAAGGGCAGTAAGTCCCAGGGAGCAGCGCACAGAGGATTCGGAGGAAGAGCAGCAGGACGATGAGGTGACTGACCCCACCTGGTGTGCAACGCTTACTCAGGAGGACAGGTCTTCAGAGGGGGAGTCAAGGGCATCAGCAGGGCAGGTTGCAAGAGGCAGTGCGGTGGCCAGGGCCAGGGGTAGAGGCAGGGCCAGACCGAATAATCCACCAAGTGTTTCCCAAAGCGCCCCCCCGCGCCATGCCACCCTGCAGAGGCCGAGGTGCTCTAAGGTCTGGCAGTTTTTCACAGAGACGCCTGACGACCGACGAACAGTGGTGTGCAACCTTTGTTGCGCAAAGCTCAGCCGGGGAGCCAACACCAACAGCCTCACCACCACCACCATGCGCAGACATATGATGGCCAAGCACCCCACAAGGTGGGACGAAGGCCGTTCACCGCCTCCGGTTTGCACCCCTGCCTCTCCCCCTGTGCCCCAACCTGCCACTGAGATGCAACCCCCCTCTCAGGACACAGGCACTACCGCCTCATGGCCTGCACCCACACCCTCATCTCCGCTGTCCTCGGCCCCATCCAGCAGTGTAGTTCAGCGCACCGTTCAGCCGTCGCTTGCGCAAGTGTTCGAGCGCAAGCGCAAGTACGCCGCCACGCACCCGCACGCTCAAACGTTAACCGTCCGCATCGCAAAATTCATCAGCCTTGAGATGCTGCCGTATAGGGTTGTGGAAACGGAGTCCTTCAAAAGTATCATGGAGGCGGCGGCCCCGCGCTACTCAGTTCCCAGTCGCCACTACTTTTCCCGATGTGCCGTCCCAGCCCTGCACGACCACGTCTCCCGCAACATTGTGCGCGCCCTCACCAACGCGGTTACTGCCACGGTCCACTTAACTACGGACACGTGGACAAGCACAGGCGGGCAGGGCCACTACATCTCCCTGACGGCACATTGGGTGAATTTAGTGGAGGCTGGGACAGAGTCAGAGCCTGGGACCGCTCACGTCCTACCCACCCCCAGAATTGCGGGCCCCAGCTCGGTGGTGGTATCTGCGGAGGTGTATGCTTCCTCCACTAAAGCACCCTCCTCCTCCTCCTCCTCCTCTGTCTCACAATCAAGATGTGTTAGCAGCAGCATGTCGCCAGCAGTCGGTGTCGCGCGGTGTGGCAGCACAGCGGTGGGCAAGCGTCAGCAGGCCGTGCTGAAACTACTCAGCTTAGGCGATAAGAGGCACACGGCCCACGAACTGCTGCAGGGTCTGACACAGCAGACCGACCGCTGGCTTGCGCCGCTGAGCCTCCAACCGGGCATGGTCGTGTGTGACAACGGCCGTAACCTGGTGGCGGCTCTGCAGCTCGGCAGCCTCACGCACGTGCCATGCCTGGCCCACGTCTTTAATTTGGTGGTTCAGCGGTTTCTGAAAAGCTACCCACGCTTGTCAGACCTGCTCGTAAAGGCGCGCCGGCTCTGCGCACATTTCCGCAAGTCCCACACGGACGCTGCCACCCTGCGCACCCTGCAACATCACTTTAAGCTGCCAGTGCACCGACTGCTGTGCGACGTGCCCACACGGTGGAACTCTACGCTCCACATGTTGGCCAGGCTCTATGAACAGCGTAGAGCTATAGTCGAATACCAACTCCAACATGGGCGGCGCAGTGGGAGTCAGCCTCCTCAATTCCTTTCAGAAGAGTGGGCCTGGTTGGCAGACATCTGCCATGTCCTTGGTAATTTTGAGGAGTCTACCCAGGTGGTGAGCGGCGATGCTACAATCATTAGCGTCACCATTCCTCTGCTATGCATCTTGAGAAATTCCCTGCAAACCATAAAGGCAGCTGCTTTGCGCTCGGAAACGGGGGCGGGGGAAGACAGTATGCCGCTGGATAGTCAGGGCACCCTCCTGTCTATTTCACAGCGCGTACAGGAGGAGGAGGAGGATGAGGAGGAGGGGGAAGAGACAGCTTGGCCCGCTGCTGACGGTACACCGGCTGATTGCCTGTCATCCTTTCAGCGTGTATGGCCTGAGGAGGAGGAGGAGGAGGAGGATCCTGAAAGTGATCTTCCTAGTGAAGACAGCCATGTGTTGCGTACAGGTACCCTGGCACACATGGCTGACTTCATGTTAGGATGCCTTTCTCGTGACCCTCGCGTTGCACGCATTCTGGCCACTACGGATTACTGGGTGTACACACTGCTCGATCCACGGTATAAGGAGAACCTGCCCACTCTGATTCCCGAAGAGGAAAGGGGTTCGAGAGTGTTGCTATACCACAGGACCCTTGCGGACAAGCTGATGGTAAAATTCCCAGCCGACAGCGCTAGTGGCAGAAGGCGCAGTTCCGAGGGCCATGTTGCAGGGGATGTGCGTAGATCGAGCAGCATGTACATCCCAGGCAGTGCAACAGTCTTTAAGGGCCTGGCCAGCTTTATGGCTCCCCACCAAGACTGTGTCACCGCTCCCCAGTCACGGCTGAGTCGGCGGGAGCACTGCAAAAGGATGGTGAGGGAGTACGTAGCGGATCGCACGACCATCCTTGGTGACGCCTCTGCCCCCTACAACTACTGGGTGTCGAAGCTGGACACGTGGCCTGAACTAGCCCTGTATGCCCTTGAGGTGCTTGCTTGTCCTGCGGCTAGCGTGTTGTCGGAGAGGGTGTTTAGTGCGGCTGGGGGAATCATCACCGATAAGCGTAGCCGCTTGTCAACCGACAGTGCCGACAGGCTAACACTCATCAAGATGAACAAAGGCTGGATTTCGCCAGACTTCTGTTCTCCACCAGCGGACAGCAGCGATACGTAAGCAATACGTAGGCTGCACCCGCGGATGGAAGCTACGTTCTCTCTCACCATCCAAAACGGGGACATTTGTGCTTCATCAATCTGTGTCTAATATTCCTCCTCCTCCTCCTCCTGCTCCTCCTCCTGAAACCTCACGTAATCACGCTGAACGGGCAATTTTTCTTAGGGCCACAAGGCTCACTCAAATAATTTTTCAGAACAATTTTTATAAGTTTCAATTAGCTTAAAAGCGTTGGAACTTTAACTTGAACCAATTTTTCGTTACACTGGGCTGCCTCCAGGCCTAGTTACCACTTAAGCCACATTAACCAAAGCGATTAATGGGTTTCACCTGCCCTCTTGGCTGGCCATGGCCAATTTTTGGGATGTACATTAGTACTGTTGATACAGCAATTTTTGTGGGCCCTCGCCTACAGTGTAATCAAATTAATTTTTAGCCCACCTGCATTACAGCTGACGTTACCTCAGCTGTGTTGGGCAATGCAATGGGATATTTCTATGTACCGCCGGTGGCTTCCTGGCACCCACCCAGGCAGTGGGTCCACAGGGAGTTAAACCTACATGTGTCCACTTGTAAAGAACCCCAGTCTGACTGGGGCATGCAGTGTGGGCCGAAGCCCACCTGTATTACGCACGACATTACTACCTCAGCTGTGTTGGGCAATGCAATGGGATATTTTTGTGTACCGCCGGTGGGTTCCAGGGAGCCACCCATGCTGTAGGTGCACACTGAGTTTTTAATACATCTGTACACTTCTAAAGAACCCGTCTGACTGGGGCATGCAGTGTGGGCCGAAGCCCACCTGTATTACGCACGACATTACTACCTCAGCTGTGTTGGGCAATGCAATGGGATATTTCTATGTACCGCCGGTGGCTTCCTGGCACCCACCCAGGCAGTGGGTCCACAGGGAGTTAAACCTACATGTGTCCACTTGTAAAGAACCCCAGTCTGACTGGGGCATGCAGTGTGGGCCGAAGCCCACCTGTATTACGCACGACATTACTACCTCAGCTGTGTTGGGCAATGCAATGGGATATTTTTGTGTACCGCCGGTGGGTTCCAGGGAGCCACCCATGCTGTAGGTGCACACTGAGTTTTTAATACATCTGTACACTTCTAAAGAACCCGTCTGACTGGGGCATGCAGTGTGGGCCGAAGCCCACCTGTATTACGCACGACATTACTACCTCAGCTGTGTTGGGCAATGCAATGGGATATTTCTATGTACCGCCGGTGGCTTCCTGGCACCCACCCAGGCAGTGGGTCCACAGGGAGTTAAACCTACATGTGTCCACTTGTAAAGAACCCCAGTCTGACTGGGGCATGCAGTGTGGGCCGAAGCCCACCTGTATTACGCACGACATTACTACCTCAGCTGTGTTGGGCAATGCAATGGGATATTTTTGTGTACCGCCGGTGGGTTCCAGGGAGCCACCCATGCTGTAGGTGCACACTGAGTTTTTAATACATCTGTACACTTCTAAAGAACCCGTCTGACTGGGGCATGCAGTGTGGGCCGAAGCCCACCTGTATTACGCACGACATTACTACCTCAGCTGTGTTGGGCAATGCAATGGGATATTTCTATGTACCGCCGGTGGCTTCCTGGCACCCACCCAGGCAGTGGGTCCACAGGGAGTTAAACCTACATGTGTCCACTTGTAAAGAACCCCAGTCTGACTGGGGCATGCAGTGTGGGCCGAAGCCCACCTGCATTAAGCACGACATTACTACCTCAGCTGTGTTGGGCAATGCAATGGGATATTTCTGTGTACCGCCGGTGGGTTCCAGGGAGCCACCCATGCTGTGGGTCGACAGGGACTTCACAATAGGGAGTTGTACCTGCCTGTGTCTATGAATTAAAAAGCCCGGTCTGACTGGGGCATGCAGACACCTTGACAGAATGAATAGTGTGTGGCACATAGGTTCCCCATTGCTATGCCCACGTGTGCAGCTCCTGATGGCGGTGGCACAGGATTCTATTTCTCATTGCTTCTGTACAGCATTGTGGGCTATCGCTCCGCCACTTTTAAAGAGGGTCGCTGCCTAGCCGTGCCAACCTCTGCAGTGTATGCCTGAGGTCCCTCGTCATGGCAGACGCAATTCTAAATAGACATGAGCGTGGTGTGGCATGAGGGCAGCTGAAGGCTGCGCAGGGACACTTTGGTGTGCGCTGTGGGGGGGAGGGGGTGCGGTTGGGCAGCATGTAACTCAGGAGAAGTGGCAGTGGAGTGTCATGCAGGCAGTGATTGTGCTTTGTTGGAGGTAGTGTGGTGCTTAGCAAAGGTATGCCATGCTAATGAGGGCTTTTCAGAAGTAAAAGTTGTTGGGAGGGGGGGGGGCCCACTCTTGCCGCTATTGTGGCTTAATAGTGGGACCTGTGAACTTAGGATGCAGCCCAACATGTAGCCCCTCGCCTGCCCTATCCGTCACTGTGTCATTCCCATCACTTTCCTGAATTGCCCAGATTTTCACACATGAAAACCTTAGCGAGCATCGGCGAAATACAAAAATGTTCTGGTCGCCCATTGACTTCAATGGGGTTCGTTGTTCGAAACGAACCCTCGAGCATCACGGGAAGTTCGTTACGAATAACGAACACCCGAACATTTTGGTGTTCGCTCATCTCTAGTTATGGGGCATACTTTATAACCCATGCCTTGGCCACCTAAAAAGCTTATCTTTCCATACTCTCTCTCTACAAGAATGCTATACCATTGTTAAAGTCAATTTCAGAGTGGACAAAAAAAGAAGCTGCTAAATGAGATCACTCTAGAAAGGGTTAAAACCTTTCTAGTGCTCACACCTGAGAGTTCATAAAGGAAGCCTTGAAACAACTAGTAATAACATGCAAATAACTGAATACCTTTCTACTCTTATTAGTTCAGATTCACGTTTCTACGATAAGCTGAGCACAATTAGATTAATTGGAAAGTAGCTTGAAAAACTAGATGAGAAGATGTGTAGCAACTAGCAAGTTGACCTCATTGGCCAAAAGACATTCACAGTAGGAATATCCTACAAATAATCAAAAAGGGTGGCTATGTTATAATAGGGTGGAAATGCTGTTTTGCCTCAGAACTTGTTATTATATGATTTCTGTATTCTACCAGAACCTTTTTATGAGGATTGTCCGCCCATATGTTTGTGAGATCAAGAGAAAACATAAATCCTTTATTCAGCAATTGATTGATCCAAAATGCTAAACCAAACTTTATTGATATTATAATTTATTAAAAACCACTAACCTTGAGGGAGGTGGTTGAACTAAACAGACATACAATTACAGACAAGGACACAAATATCAATCGTCAAAAGGACGAGATAAAGGGTAGATTATTATTGGGGAAAGGTATATTGATATATAAAGCACCAATTTTTCTATATGAGAAACCAAGGCAAACAAAATGTCCGCTTGATGGCAACCAATTTTCTATGCCAGAATGGGCAAATAGTTATATTGTGTGGACACTATGCTGATAATACGTGTCCAAAAGTAAGAAAAAAATACCCCAGTCATAAAGTATGTAATATGATGCGATTGTGGGCTGTGCTTATTGCTTCCACCAATAGTTTAAACCCTTATTACTTTACCATTTGGGTCTATACATGACACTACTAAGTGTGTTCTATGACAATCCAATACTTTTTGTTATTGATTAGCCACTGCGCGTAAGATAGTCTAAAGCCGTGGTCACAGGACGAATAACCTGCTAATAATGCAGAGCTGAATAAATTTCAATCAGGACTGCAGATATATGATTGATTAGGATTAAGCGTCTGATCATCTACATTATTCATAGGATTAGACGCCCGATCGTCGACGCGTTTCCACAGTGTCCCATGCCGCGGGTTAAAACCTTTCTAGTGCTCACACCTGAGAGTTCATAAAGGAAGCCTTGAAACAACTAGTAACAACATGCAAATAACTGAATACCTTTCTACTCTTATTAGTTCAGCTTCACGTTTCTACGATAAGCTGAGCACAATTAGATTAATTGGAAAGTAGCTTGAAAAACTAGATGAGAAGATGTGTAGCAACTAGCAAGTTGACCTAATTGGCCAAAAGACATTCACAGTAGGAATATCCTACAAATAATCAAAAAGGGTGGCTATGTTATAAAAGGGTGGAAATGCTGTTTTGCCTCAGAACTTGTTATTATATGATTTCTGTATTCTACCAGAACCTTTTTATGAGGATTGTCCGCCCATATGTTTGTGAGATCAAGAGAAAACATAAATCCTTTATTCAGCAATTGATTGATCCAAAATGCTAAACCATGTCTACATCTAAATAGCTGATGAGCTGGGGACCTATACAAGTAACGTTTTGCATTTACTTACCCTTTATATTTATTGCAAGCTAAGGTCTGTGATTTTATATATAATACGTGTGACCTTAGACTGATCCGTTTGTGCCTTTATATCTAACTGGTTTATAAATGCATATCTACACTTTCCCCTAGTTCTCTGCTTATCTGTGGTTTTACCCTTATTGGTTGAAAGATATGAAGGTTTTGCATATATACTGAACATTCTATAAAATTCTACAGTAGAAAATTGACCATAGCAGACAGATAATTAGGCTGATAACACAGATAACGAGTATAGACGTGACAATAACATGTTTGCCTATGGAGAAAAAGATGGTTTTCAGCCGGCCATAAGTTTCAGCAAATCCTGTCAACTTTGGTATGATTCACAGTCAATCCAAGGTAATATTCACAGTACATTTATAATATACATTCAAAGTATACACTGGGAAATGCTCCCAACATATACTATAATCACATTCATGGATTTCTATGGACCTAATGTATGACAAAGGAGTGACCACTGTCCTTTCCTATTGAACTACTTTACTACTACAATTGTGCTTGCAGTATTTGCATTAAAAATTAGTCCTAGTAGGTACCATAATTGTAATGTTCATCTCATACTTGTAACAATTATTCGAGCTGGGGTCAATAATGGGTGGCTTAGAAAAGCTGAAACTTGTAAACATGTATAAACAGGATTTCCTGTAAAGTGTAATGCTTCACTACCCCATACATGTACTACAATAGGTCTGTAAATTTCTAGCTGTAGTAAGCATTGTGGCTCAGTTCTTCCCATATTTTTTATCTTACTATACAGTAAGTTTTTAATGTCTGCAGATGCACAAGGATCTTTCTCTCTTCTGTTTTCATTCTTTTTGTCTCAGATTTTGTGGGGATTATATGCTTTTGCCACAAACTTTTTCTCCAAGGTTGTATTTTACTACTATATCTCTCCTCCACTCCTGCAATGAAACAATGTATTAACAGCTCTCTTTATAGCTCATAAACCAAACCCTTCAATGTCTACACTAATTTTAGGTTTATTTTAGCATGCAGACATATATGCAATGGTGACACTATGGCCGCCTGCAGACAAGCGGAAATTCCGCGGCAGGATTTGCCGCGGGATTTCCGCCGCTGGAAGCCTACGTAGGATTACAAACGCAATCCTATGCAGACGGCCGCGGTTTGGCCGCGTGAAATCTTGCGCGGCAAACAAACCGCGGCATGCCCTCACTCACCCGCCGCCGGCTCCGGCCGGCACATGAAAGATCCGGAGCTGCGGGGCGCGGGTGAGTACGCGCTGCTCTCTGCAGGTGCTCGGGTCAGGTCACGCGGCGAGAATTCTCGCTGCCGGATCCGGCCTGGCCGTCTGCAGGCGGCCTTTGTCTTCTAGATTTGGAATTGTGTTCCAAATTGAAAATGTTTACATTCATTACTGGCCATTAGGTACAGTATGATCCCAAGCAAAGGCGTAGCTAGAAGCTCTTGTGCCTCGATGCAAAATCTGTAACAGGCCCTCTACCTACCACATGCCATTTATAGTAATGGTTTCTTCGTATGTGATGGAGCCCCCTAAGGCTTCAAGGCCCAGTAGTGACTGCTACGCCTGCACCCTGTATAGCTATGGCCCTGATCCCAAGTACTGTATGCACATACTGTAGGATTTAAAGTATGTAGGATGCAAATAGTATATGCTTTCTAAAAGCAGTGCTGTTCCATCTAAAAGTGTCAAAAAATAGATATTGGGCATGCTAGGGGAAGCAAGTTAGAGGGCTTAATCAGATGTCTGTGATTTTGTCTCATTGAATTCCATCAATGGTTTCATTTTCACTATCTGGATTCTCAGGGATTAACCCTTTCCAATTCAATTTGTATTCTGGTTTTCCTAGGGGGCTTACTCTTTTTCTGCTGTTATACAATGGTGCTAAATGCTGGCTAAAGCTAGTAGTGCATGAGGTGACACATTGGATAGGCTCCAACAGCAGAGAGGCTGGAAATATACAGTAAGAGAACCCCGACGAACGTCTTCCAACATCAGAGCTGTACAGCCTTAAATCATAATTAGAGATGAGCGAACACGTTCGGCTCCGCCCCTTTTTCGCCCGAACACCGAACTTTGCGAACACTTCAGTGTTCGGGCGAAAAAGTTCGGGGGCCGCCGTGGCAGCGCGGGGGGGTGCGGCGGGGAGTGGGGGGGAGAGGGAGAGAGAGAGGGCTCCCCCCTGTTCCCCGCTACTGCCGCCCGCGCCGCCGCGCATCTCCCCGCCCCCCGGCGGCACCCGGACACTTACGCCCGAACACTGCAGTGTTCGGCAAAGCCGGTGTCCGGGTGCGGATGTGTCCGTAATGGACACGTTCGCTCATCCCTAATCATAATGTCTTTAGATATCAGACAGTGGATTGGAGAGAGTTAATACTACGCCCGAGAAAAGATAGGACTTGCCCTATCTTTCTTCCACATAGTTAATACTATGTACGAGAAAGATAGGGCAGAAGTATCTTTCTGGGTTTTTTTCAAACTCACACAGATTAGAGTTTGAAAGGTAATAAAAAAAAGATTTTTACCTTGTTCATGCGCAACTATGCTCCATAGTGACGAGTGTAGTTGTGCATATATGCCTGTGCGATGAAGCCCTAACTGTAACAACTAGAAATGAGCAAGCACACTCGTCCGAGCTTGATGCTCGTTGGAGCATTAGAGTGCTCAAGATGCTCGTTACTCGAGACAAGCACCACGCGGTACTCGAGTCAATTCCATTTCTTTCCCTGCATGTTTAGCACCATTTTCTAGCCAATAGACATGCAGGGAAGGCATCGGCCAGCCCTATCCCACCCCCCTGCAGTGAGTGGCAGGTGAGATCAAGTGACCGCCGAGTATTTAAAGCGGTCCCGGCCGCGGCTCGCCTGGGACACACACTGGGAGAGTATAGGGAAAGTGCTGCTGACGAGATAGGGAAAGTGTTAGTGTAGGATCCTGTCCTCAAGAACCCCAACAGTCCTTCTTAGGGCCACATCTGACCGTCTGCATTACTGTTGTGGCTGGCTGGGAGCAGTTTTGCACATTGTTTTTTTTTCCATCTCGGGCTGTGCAGGCCATTACAGCTATAGCGTTCTCAGTCTGCAGTCTATTTTACAGAGAACAGAGAAAGTGCTGCAGAGAAAGGGAAAGTGCTAGTGTAGGATCCTGTCTTCAAGAACCCCAACGGTCCTTCTTAGGGCTACCTCTGACCGTGTGCATTTTACTGGGTGACTGCAGGGAGTTGTAGTGCTTCAGTATTACACAGCTAGGCCTGTTTGCAGCCTTCCGTAATTTTTTTTTTCTGGCAGGAGTTTGCATTACAATACCGCTCTCAGTGTGAAAGTGTACACAAATAATTCCATTATTATTTACACCGGTCTGTGTCTGCAGTGAATTATACGCACATCGTAGGGCCAACACAGCCACTTATAGAAGGAAAGTGATATACACAGTATACAGCCTGTATTCTTTTTCCCAAAACAACAAAAGCTCCTTCGTTGGACTGCATCTGACCATGTGCATTTTACTGGGTGGCTGCTGGGAGTTGTAGTGCTTCAGTATTACACAGCTAGGCCTGTTTGCAGCCTTCCGTAATTTTTTTTGCTGGATGGAGTTTGTGTTACAATACCGCTCTCAACGTGAAAGTGTACGCAAATAATTCCGTAATTATTTATACCGGTCTGTGTCTGCAGTGAATTATACACACAGCGTAGGGCCAACACAGCCACTTCTAGAGGGAAAGTGATATACACTATACAGCCTGTATTCTTTTTAACTAAAAAAACAACAGCGCCTTCGTTGGGCTGCATCTGACTGTGTGCATTTTACTGGGTGGCTGCTGGGAGTTGTAGTGCTTCAGTATTAGGGCGCCTACCCACTGGCGTTTGCGATTTTCGTGCGTGAAAAACGCAGCGTTTTCCGTGCGTTTTTCGTGCCTTTTTCGCGCCTTTTTCACGCCTTTTTCGTTAATTTCCATTGACATTCATGGGTGCATTAAGAGAAAAATAAGGACACATATGCAACTGACAGTTCCTATGTTAAAAATTGCAACATTCTATCCTAATTGCTCTTCAGAAAAAGCACAAAACGCAAAGGAAAAAAAATCGCAAGTGGGTAGGCACCCTTATGCAGCTAGGCCTGTTTGCAGCCTTCTGTATTTTTTTTTCTGGCTGGAGTTTGCGTTACAATACCTCTCTCAGCGTGAAAGTGAACGGAAATAATTCCATAATTATTTATACCGTTCTCTGTCTGCAGTGAATTAGACCGCGGTCTCACCGCTAAACAGTACTGTAATATTACCGGGGCCACTGCAAAGTATTTCAGCTCAGCCGCTGTACAGAGTGTCCCACAATACCATTTCCATTGGTGGGGTTGAGATCGCCGCAGTTACCAGCACTATCCACTGGCTTTACAGTCTTCTCCCACTCCAAACAGCCTCTATAATCTACAAGTCTCTGCAAGCAGTAAATTACCCCAAGGTATCAGCGCGAGACAGCGGGTTACATTTTTCCTAGTCACAGCATTGAGCCTCCGCTATCTACAAGTCTCTGTGTGCGGTGAATTTAGGCCCAGTTGTCAGTGCTGTACAATGGGGTAATTTATTTGACCCCTGCTCTATTCGTAATCCGCCATGATGAGGGGTAGGGGTCGAGGACGTGGACGCGGACGAGGACGCGGAGGTCCAAGTGAGGGTGTGGGCACAGGCCGAGTTCCTGGTCCAGGTGAATCACAGCTGGCTGCTGCGGGATTAGGAGAGAGGCAAGTTTCTGGGGTCCCCAGCTTCTTATCACAATTTATGGGTCCATGTGGTAGACCTTTATTACAAACAGAGCAGTGTGAGCAGGTCCTGTCGGGGATGGCAGAAAATGCATCCACAATGTATCGGCCACCCAGTCTTCTACACAGTCCACTGCTGCAACTCTGAATCCTGTAGCTGCTGCTCCTCCTTCCTCCCAGCCTCCTCACTCCATGAAAATGACATATTCTGATGAGCAGGCAGACTCCCAGGAACTGTTCTCGGGTCCCTGCCTTGAGTGGGAAAAAATGGTTTCTCTCTCACCTGAGGAGTTTGTCGTGACCGATGCCCAACCTTTGGAAAGTTCCCGGGGTCTGAGTGATGAGGCTGGGGACTTCCGACAACTGTCTCAAGAGCTTTCAGTGGGTGAGGAGGATGATGATGATGATGATGAAGCACAGTTGTCTATCAGTGAGGTAGTAGTAAGGGCAGTAAGACAGAGGATTCGGAGGAAGAGCAGCTGGACGATGAGGTGACTGACCCCACCTACTTTGCTAAGCCTACTGAGGACAGGTCTTCAGAGGGGGAGTCAAGTGCAGCAGCCGGACAGGTTGGAAGAGGCAGTGGGGTGGCCAGGGGTAGAGGCAGGGCCAGAGCAAAGAATCCCCCAACTGTTTCCCAAAGCACACCCTTGCGCCAAGCCTCCGTGCAGAGGGCTAGGTGTTCAAAGGTGTGGATGTTTTTTAGTGAGAGCGCGGACGACCGGCGAACAGTGGTGTGCAACCTGTGTCGCACCAAGATCAGCCGGGGAGCCACCACTACCAGCCTCACCACCACCAGCATGCGCAGTCATATGATGGCCAAGCACCCCACAAAGTGGGACGAAGGCCGTTCACTGCCTCCGGGTCACAGCACTGCCTCTTCCCCTGTGCCCCAACCTGCCACTCAGATCCAACCCCCCTCTCAGGACACACGCACGAGCACCTCCCGGCCTGCACCCACACCCTCACCTCCACTGTCCTCCACCCCATCCAGCAATGTCTCTCAGCGCAGCGTTCAGCTGTCGCTAGCACCAGCGTTGGAGCGAAAGTGCAAATACCCCGCCACGCACCCGCACGCACAAGCTTTAAACATGCACATTGCCAAATTAATCACCCTGGAGATGCTGCCGTACAGGCTTGTGGAAACAGAGGCTTTCAAAAACATGATGGCGGCGGCGGTCCCGAGCTACTCGGTCCCCAGTCGCAACTATTTTTCCCGGTGTGCCGCCCCAGCCCTACACCAGCACGTCTCCCGCAACATAAATCGTGCCCTCACCAATGCGGTTACTGGGAATGTCCACTTAACCACGGACACGTGGACAAGTACTGGTGGGCAGGGCCACTATATCTCCCTGATGGCAAATTGGGTGAATTTGGTGGAGGCTGGGACCGAGTCAGAGCCTGGGACCGCTCACGTCCTACCCACACCCAGAATAGCGGGTCCTACCTCGGTGCTGGTATCTGCGGCGGTCTATGCCACCTCCTCTAAACCCTCCCCCTCCTCCTCCTCCTACGCAACCTCTACCTCTCAATTAAGAAGTGTGAGCAGCACGTCACCAGCACTCTGTGTGGCGCGGCAGCACAGCGGTGGGCAAGCGTCAGCAGGCCGTGCTGAAACTACTCAGCTTAGGTGACAAGAGACACACAGCCCCCGAACTGTTGCAGGGTCTGACAGAACAGACCGACCTCTGGCTTTTGCCGCTAAGCCTCCAACCGGGCATGGTCGTGTGTGACAACGGCCGTAACCTGGTGGTGGCTCTGCAGCTCGGCAGCCTCACACACGTGCCATGCCTGGCCCACGTCTTCAATCTGGTGGTTCAGTGGTTTCTGAAAACTACCCGCACTTGTCTGACCTGCTCGGCAAGGTGCGCCGTGTCTGCGCACATTTCCGCAAGTCCACCACGGACGCTGCCACCCTGAGGACCCTGCAACATCGGTTTAATCTGCAAGAGCACTGACTGCTGTGCGATGGGCCCACATGGTGGTATTCTACGCTGCACATGTTGGCCAGGCTCTATGAGCAGTGTAGAGCCATAGTGGAATACCAACTCCAACATGGGCGGCGTAGTGGTAGTCAGCCTCCCCAATTCTTTACCGAGGAGTGGGCCTGGATGGCAGACATCTGCCAGGTCCTCAGAAAATTTGAGGAGTCTACCCAGATAGTGAGCGGCGATGCTGCGATCATTACCGTTACCATCCATATGCTATGCCTGCTTAGAAGTTCGCTGCAAAGCATAAAGGCTGAGGCTTTGCGGTTGGAACAGGAGACGGGGGATGACAGTAAGTCGCTTGATAGGCAGACCACCCTCATGTCTATATCTCAGCGCGTTTTGGAGGAGGAGGGGGGGGAGCAGGGGGAGGGGAAAGAGACAGCTGGGCACCCATGCTGCTTGTCTCTCATCTGTTCAGCGTGTATGGGCTGTGGAGGAGGAGGAGGATGAGGAGGAGGAACCTGAAAGTCATCTTCCTAGCGAGGACAGCCATGTCCTGCGTCCTGGCACACATGGCTGACTTCATGTTAGGCTGCCTTTCTCGTTACCCTCACGTTAGATGCATTCTGGCCAACGCGGTTTTCTGGGTGTACACCCTTTTGGACCCACGGTACAAGGAGAACCTTTCCACTCTCATTCCCGAAGAGGAAAGGGGTACAAGAGTGATGCAATACCACAGGGCCCTGGTGGAAAAAGTGATGCTAAACTTCCCATCTGACAGCGCTAGCGGCAGAAGGTGCAGTTCCGAGGGCCAAGTAGCAGGGGAGGCGCGGAGATCAGGCAGCATGTACAGCGCAGACAGGGGAACACTCTCCAAGGCCTTTGCCATCTTTATGGCTCCCCAGCAAGACTGTGTCACCACTCCCCAGTCAAGGCGGAGTGGTGACACAGTTACTGGGGTCTGCCTATACTTTTGCTACAGAAATGTTACAGGGGTCTGCCTATACTTCTGCTACAGAAATGCTGCAGGGGTATGTCTATACTGTTACTACAGAAATGTTTCTGGGGTTTGCCTATACTTCTGCTACAGAAATGTTACAGGGGTCTGTCTATACGTTTACTGCAGAAATGTTACTGGGGTCTGCCTATACTTCTACTACAGAAATGTTACAGTGGTCTACCTATACCTTTGCTACAGAAGTGTTACTGGGGTCTGCTTATACTTCTGCTACAGAAATGTTACTGGGGTCTGCCTAAACTTCAGCTACAGAAATGTTACAGGGGTCTGCCTATACTTCTGCTACAGAAATGTTACTGGGCTCTGTCTATACTTTTACTACAGAAATGTTACTGGGGTCTGCCTATACTTCTGCTACAGAAATGTTACAGGGGGTCTGTTTATACTGTTACTACAGAAATGTTACTGGGGTCTGCTTATACTTTTACTACAGAAATGTTACTGGGGTCTGTCTATACGTTTACTACAGAAATGTTACCGGGGTCTGCCTATGCATTTGCTACAGAAATCTTACAGGGGTCTGCCTATAATTGGGCTACAGAAATGTTACAGGGGTCTGCCTATACTTGTGCTACAGAAATGTTACAGGGGTCTGCCTATACTTGTGCTACAGAAATGTTACTGGGGTCTGTTTATACCTTTGCTACAGAAATGTTACAGGGGTCGGTCTATACTATGGGTGCACTAAGTCTTCTCATTGCAGTGTTTTACCTATCTGGCACAAATAATACAGTGACTGACTAGGCCAGAATTGTGGGCCGAGGCCAAGGTCCTTGGCGCGGTGAAACTCTCCCATGGTTGGGCACTCTGATTTCTTCCTGTGTAATACCATCTTTGTGCACTTACAGCATAGGCGAGCTCAAGGAACTCAAAAACTTTCCCTTGCAGTGTTGAGCTATCTGTGTTGAGACACATGGATTTCCCATTGCTATGTAACTCAGGGCACCTTTGGTCACACAAGGTGGAGGCTGGAACCGAGCCTGACCCTGGGCCCGCTAACGTGCTTCCCACACAGACTATAGCAGGTCCTGGTCATGGTGTCTTGGCCTTGTAATGCCACCTCCTCCTCCTGCTTGGGTCAGGGGATCAGCACTGGGCATCATGTATTTTCTC
Source organism: Eleutherodactylus coqui (assembly GCF_035609145.1). Classification (NCBI taxonomy): domain Eukaryota; kingdom Metazoa; phylum Chordata; class Amphibia; order Anura; family Eleutherodactylidae; genus Eleutherodactylus; species Eleutherodactylus coqui. The sequence goes on from NC_089837.1 coordinate 300,391,594, forward strand.
GTGTGTTACCACAGTTATCTGAGACATTGGTTTGGGGCAAAGAAGAGGAGCGTTATTGCATTAATGAGACGTTCACAGCTGTACTAGCATTGGAGTCCGCTCTATGCCCACGATTGCTGAGGGTATGTGCAGAGGCCTATGTTCTCGGTGCAGTGAAAGTCTGCCATGTTTGGGCACTGTCATTTCTTCATGTTTATTACTGTCTTTGGGTTCCTTCGGCTCGCCTATGCTGTGGGTGCACAAAGACTTCCCATAGCGGTGTTTTACCTGTCTGGCACAAAGTCACTGACTGAATTGGGTAGGGTGCAGAGTGCAGATGGCTTTCCCCTTGCGGTGTCGATTGAGCTATCCGACACCTACACAGAATGAATAGTGTGTGGGCACATGGATTTTCCCATTGCTATGGGACTCGCGGCACCTTGGGTCACACAAGGTGTTTGCTGGGACCGAGCCTGACCAAGGGCCCGCTCACATACTTCCCACGCAGCCTACTACGGGTCCTGGTCATTTTTTCTTGGCCTTGTAAGGCCACCTCCTCCTCCTGCTTGGGGTCAGGGGATCAGCACTGGGCATCATGTATTTTCTCTCATGTTACCACAGTTATCTGAGAAACTCGTTTGGGCCAAAGAAGACGAGCGTTACTGCATTCATGAGACATTCACAGCTGTACTAGCATCGGAGTCCGCTCTATGCCCGCGATTGCTATGGGTGTGGGCAGAGGCCTATGTCCTCGGCGCAGTGAAAGTCTGCCATGTTTGGGCACTGTGATTTCTTTAGGTTTATTAGTGTCTTTGGGTTCCTTGGACTCACCTATGCTGTGGGTGCACACAGACTTCCCATAGCGGTGATTTACCTGTCTGGCACAAAGTCACTGACTGAATTGGGTAGGATGCAGAGTGCAGATGGCTTTTCCCTTGCATTGCCAATGAGGTATCCGGCACCCAAACAGAATGACTAGTGTGTGGACAGATGGATTCCCCATTGTATGTCACTCGCGGCACCTTGGGCCACACAAGGTGTTTGCTGGGACCGAGCCTGACCCTGAGCCCGCTCATATACTTCCCACACAGACTACAGCGGGTCCTGGTCATGGTTTCTTGGCCTTGTAAGGCCACCTCCTCCTCCTGCTTGGGGTCAGGGGATCAGCACTGGGCATCATGTATTTTCTCTCGTGTTACCACAATTATCTGAGACACTGGTTTGGGCCAAAGAAGACGAGCGTTATTGTATTAATGAGACGTTCACTGCTGTACTAGCATCAGAGTCCGCTTCATGCCCGCGATTGCTGAGGGTGTGGGCTGAGGCCTATGTCCTGGGGGAACTGCAACTGCGCCAGGTTGGGCCTGTGGAATTTGTTCCAGGTTAATCCAGTCTTTGGAGCGGTGAAAGAAAATGTAACTGATTTAATGACACCTTCACAGCTGTACTAGCATCATAGTCTGCTTCATGCCTGCGTTTGCTGAGGGTGTGGGCTGAGGCCTATGTCCTGGGGGAACTGCAACTGCGCTAGGTTGCGCCTGTGGAACTTGTTCCAGGTTAATCCAGTCTTTGGAGCGGTGATAGAAAACGTAACTGATTTAATGGGACCTTCGCAGCTGTACTAGCATCATAGTCCACTTCTTGCCTGCGTTTGCTGAGGGTGTGGGCTGAGGCCTATGTCCTGGGGGAACTGCAACTGCGCCAGGTTGGGCCTGTGGAACTTGTTCCAGGTTAATCCAGTCTTTGCAGCGGTGAAAGAAAATTAACTGATTTAATGAGACCTTCACAGCTGTACTAGCATCGGAGTCCGCTTCATGCCCGCGATTGCTGAGGGTGTGGGCTGAGGCCTATGTCCTGGGGGAACTGCAACTGCGCCAGGTTGGGCCAGTGGAATTTGTACCAGGTTAATCCAGTCTTTGGAGCGGTGAAAGAAAATGTAACTGATTTAATGACACCTTCACAGCTGTACTAGCATCATAGTCTGCTTCATGCCTGCATTTGCTGAGGGTGTGGGCTGAGGCCTATGTCCTGGGGGAACTGCAACTGCGCTAGGTTGCGCCTGTGGAACTTGTTCCAGGTTAATCCAGTCTTTGGAGCGGTGATAGAAATCGTAACTGATTTAATGAGACCTTCGCAGCTGTCTAGCATCATAGTCCACTTCATGCCTGCGTTTGCTGAGGGTGTGGGCTGAGGCCTATGTCCTGGGGGAACTGCAACTGCACCAGGTTGGGCCTGTGGAACTTGTTCCAGGTTAATCCAGTCTTTGGAGCGGTGAAAGAAAATGTAACTGATTTAATGAGACCTTCACAGCTATGCTAGCATCCGAGTCCGCTTCATGCCCGCATTTGCTGATGGTGTGTGCAGTGGCCTATGTCCTCGACAGAGTGAAAGTCTGCCATGTTTGGGCACTGTAATTTCTTCATGTTTATTACTTTCTTTTGGTTCCTTCGGCTCGCCTATGCTGTGGGTGCACAAAGACTTCCCATAGCGGTGTTTTATCTGTCTGGCACAAAAACACTGACTGATTTGGGTAGGGTGCAGAGTGCAGATGGCTTTCCCCATTCGGTGTCAATTGAGCTATCCGACACCTACACAGAATGAATAGTGTGTGGGCACATAGATTTTCCCAGTGCTATGTAACTCATGGCACCTTGGATCCCACAAGGTGTTTGCTGGGACCGAACCTGGCCAAGGACCCGCTCACATACTTCCCACACAGGCTACAGCGGGTCCTGGTCATGGTTTCTTGGCCTTGTAAGGCCACCTCCTCCTCCTGCATGGGGTCATGGGATCAGCACTGGACATTATGTATTTTCTCTCGTGTTACCACAGTTATCTGAGACACTGGTTTGGGCCAAAGAAGACGAGCGTTACTGCATTCATGAGAAGTTCACTGCTGTACTAGCATCAGAGTCCGCTTTATGCCCACGATTGCTGAGGGTGTGGGCTGAGGCCTATGTCCTGGGGCAAATGCAACTGCGCCAGGTTGGGCCTATGGAACTTGTTCCTGGTTAATCCAGTCTTTGGAGCGGTGAAAGCAACCGCAACTAATTTAATGAGACAGCTGTACTAGCATCGAAGTCCGCTTCATGCCCACGATTGCTGAGGGTGTGGGCCGAGGTCCTTGGCGTGGTGAAACTTTTCCATGTTCGGGCGCTGTGATTTCTTTATGCGTAATACCATCTTTAAGTTCCTGGGGCTCGCTTATGCTGTGGGTGCACAAAGACTTCCCATTGCGGTGTTTTACCTGTCTGACACAAACCCACTGACTGACTAGGGCAGAAATGTAGGCCGAGGCCCTTCGCAGGGTGAAACTCTGCCATGTTTGGGCACTCTGATTTCCTCATGTGTAATACCATGCTTAAGTTTCTTGGGCTCGCCTATGCTGTGAGTGCACAATGAGTTCCCATTGCGTTGCTTTACCTGTCTGGCACAAATACACTGACTGACTAGGGTAGAAATGAGGGCCGAGGTCCTTGGCGGGGTGAAACTCTGCCATGTTTGGGCGCTCTGATTTCTTCTTGTGTAATACCACCTTTGTGCACCGACAGTATAGGCAAGCCCAAGGAACTTAAAGACTTTCCATTGCAGTGTTGAGCTATCTAACACCTACACAGAATGAATTGTGTCGGGACACATAGATTTCCCATTGCTATGCAACTCACGGCACCTTGGGTCACACAAGATGCAGGCTAGGACCGAGCCTGACCCTGGGCCCGCTCACGTGCTTCCCACAAAGAATATTGCTGCATTGTGGAGATGTGTGGAAGTGCTGGCACATAAGTCCCCTTTATGCCCACGTTTGCAGCTCCTGACTATTTTGCGACGGAGGTGGCACGGGATTGGAATGACGATCGTACGTCAATTTATCATCGATTCTCAACAGCATTGTGGGCTATCGCCCCCCCCTTCAAAGACGGTCGCTGCCTGGCCCTGCCAACCCTCTGCAGTGTGTGCCTCCGGTTTCTCCTCATCGCAGACGCACTTGTAAATAGACATGAGGGTGGTGTAGCTATGAAGCGAGCGTGTGGCATGAAGACAGCTGAAGGCTGCGCAGAGAAACTTTTACGTGCGCTGTGGACGCAGGGTCGTGCGCAGCGGTGTGACCTGCAGGTAGTGATTGTGCTTAGTTGGAGGTAGTGTGGTGCTTAGCTAAGGTGTGCCTTGCTAATGAGGGTTTGTCCGAAGTAACAATTGTTAGGGGGGGCAGAATCTTGCCCCTATTGTGGCTTAATAGTGGGACCTGGGACCCTGAGATACAGCCCTGCATGCTGCCCCTGCCCTGCCCTATCCGTTTCTGTGGTGTTTCCATGACTTTCGTGTGTTTTCCAGAGTTTCACAAGTGAAGACCTATGCGGAGCATCGGTCATATACAAAAATGCTCGAGTCCCCCATTGACTTCAATGGGGTTCGTTACTCGAAACAAGCTCTCGAGCATCGCGAAAAGTTCGACTCGAGCAACGAGCACCCGAGCATTTTGGTGCTCGCTCATCTCTAGTAACAACCAGTACCAGGCAGCTGCTGCCAAAGCAAATAAGATTGTGGGATACATTAACAGTATACACATAGTGAACACATAGTTCTATACAAATCAATAGTTAGACCTTTCATAAAATATTGTGTGCAGTAGTATACATGAAAGACAACAAAGATTGTGCTGTCCAGAAGCAGGCAAACAGAGTAACAGATGGAATAGATGGACTGTAGTGCTCAGGTTATCAAAGCTGCAGTTATTTAACTTGGAAATAAGATGGCTTAGAGCTGACGGCAGGTTGTAGACATACTGGTGGAATATCTAAAAGCTGGAAAGGCTCGGAGCTGCATTCATAGATATACCATATGACAACGATCAAATGGAACATTTGTGTGATGGGACCAATTTTCCTATACTCAGCAAAATATTTCATAAAGTAAATCCGGAGCTCAGACTTCTGTTTGGAACAAAAACCCACGTAAAAGCAGATTTAATATTCTTCTAATAATTAATTGTCAAGAAAATAGGCAACTGCTGAAACATTAAATGACCCCTTAAGAAACTGATTCATATCTGATAGCGTTTAAGTTATAACGTGACAGTAACCCAACAAACTTAAACATTTCCAGGTAAATGAAATGTTACAATGATGAGAAAGACATATTTTGCAGAAATATAAGCGCCTAGCTGCTCACTAACTTTATACTTGTCTGCAACAAGCTTCTAAGCAGGAAAACCACAATTTCAACCGCACAACCCAATTGTCTGCTTGCACCTGTATTCCCTGACACTGCAACAGTATCTTCTTCTTTCCTATGTGCAAATGCTCACATACGTTACTGCCAAATTGACACTTAACAAAACTCACAGGAGCAAACCGGATTTTGCACTTAGTTTTAATAACTTAGTTATCTTTGTATCCTTTATGCGGCTAGACAGGGTCAGTTTACAGTATATCTATTTTAAGAGCAGACCGTGGGAAAGTATTAAAACATGTATCTTCTTATGTTAACTAGTTCTGCATTCTCTCGTCAGTGGCTGAATCAGAGTTATGTTCTTAGTCAGATGTTTAAAGGCACCACAATAACTTAGACATCACTGTTCAGTGATCTTTCCTATAGCCTGGAATTTCCAGATGTCAGTGTCACCCAGTCATCGTGTTTTCTAGTTTCACATGCAATGGTAAAATCAATAATAACACACATTTCACAAATATGCATTGAAGTAAAGTTATATTGCCATAAGTATATAATGGCTCTTAATGATAAAGTGTTCAAAATGAATAAATAACAGTATCCGAGAAAAAGTCAGGGAAATATTAATCCTGTTGGCTCTAAAACAGTCTACTACAGACTATTCTACGGGAGATAAACTGCTTCTAGCCACTTGCTGCATTGTGTGAAAGTTTTTATGCGTTCATAGGTATATTCAAATAAGGGAGATGGAACAATACCTTTGCAGCGCCACTAATTAGAATGCAGGATTCCTGCAAGTCAATGTTAGACTCTTTATATAAGCCTTGTAACAATGACTGGGAATTAAATTGGCTTTCATTTCCTGGTCATTGGTACAAGGCTTGTATAAAGAGTCTAACATTGACTTGCAGGAATGCTGCCTTCCAATAGGTGGCGCTGCAGAGGTATTGTCCATCCTCCTTATTTATTGGGCAATCTGATGATCCTCTCTACTGGTGGTGTATTGGGGATGTCTTGAGCCCGGTCACCTTGTGTGCGTGCCCTCATGCATCTACTGGTCAGAATAATGGGGAATACGACCATCCAGCTTCTCGGATTCCAATAATGTGCCCGCTCTCAAACGCCTTTAACTGGACAAAATGTCTTCAATTGCATTGTAGAGGCATGTCTGGTGGTCAACAAGCGCTACAAAAGTTGAAAAAAAGAAGTCCACTACACACAAGTAGCCACTGAGAGCCTTTTTATAGGCCAAGGGTGGAACCACTTTTTGGGCCTCAGGTGGCAAGATTGTTCATGTAATCACATCACAATTCTAATCATTTGCATATCTACTTGAGGTGTAACTGCATGTCGAGTTTTGCAGCAAAACGACAACTTCGTCTAGGGCTTTAACCCCTTGAGTGGCGGGTTCCCTACCACCCTGTCGTGCCCACCAGGGCAGGTTTTTTAAAATGGTCTAATCATTGAATTTCAACTAATTTTGCAGTTGTGTCTCAAGAGCCATAACTTTTTCATTTTTCCATTGACATGGCCATATAAGGGCTTGTTTTTTGCGGGACAAGTTGTGATTTTTTAAACAGGGGGGAGGAAAAAAAGAAATGGGGAAAAAAAAAAGGGGGGCCATGTCATTAAGGGGTTAAATAATGCATTAACTTCCTTCTCTGGGTCATTATGATGCACACGGATACCACATGTGTGATTGTATTTTTGATTTTTTACAAAGTAAAGGGAGACAAGTGTTTTTATAATTTTTTTTTTATAATTTTTTTACTTTTGTTTTCTTTTTTTACTTTTTTATTTTGTCCCTTTAGGGGACTTCCACAGGGACCCATCAGGACCCCCTGATCACATTCCGGGGGTACGATGGTGACAGCCCTTTACATGCTGCAGTGACAGCCCTTTACATGCTGCAGTCACATAGACTGCAGCATGTAAAGGGTTAACACAGCAGAGATCGGAGGTTTTTTCTGATCTCTGCTGTAAGAGCTGGTACCTATCTGTCCTCTGACAGCTAAGCACCAGCTCTCCCTGCCACAGAGACCATCGGCTTGCTTCTGACAAGCCGATGGTCTCTATGGCAACCTGTAAACAAAGCAGGTGACTTAGAAGCAGGAGATTGCCGGCAGATCGGCAATATCTTCTGCTGGTTTTTCAAAGCCCTTGCTTTGTTCTCTGTGGGTCTGTGCAGGCAGAGCACACTATCACAGCTTGTGGCATTGTGCTCTGCAGCTCCCATAGTGATACATAGCCCGGAAATCTTCCAGGCTATATCACTATCGGCAGTGGAGCTCGTCCCGAAAAATTTCCGGGCATGCCACTCAAGGGGTTAATGGTGAATAAATGTTTTTCTGGAACCTGCTGCATTTTATAAATTATGTTTCATATGTGTCAGTTATGAAAAGAATATTTGAATATATTTGCCACGATCTGGTATTGGATTAGAGTCTTGGTTGGTAGCCAGCAAGGGCTGGCAATGTGGTCAGGGAAACCGGGGGTTGGTACACAGAGAGGATCATGCAGTATAGAGGATTCAGCAGAGATGTTGTAGGGAGCAAGTCAATGGTTGGTACACAAAGGAAGCAGGTGAGAGCTAGGATCTGGTTAAAAGGCTGAGGATTCAGAGCAGAATAAACTTGCACTGAAGGAGTGGCAGGGCCAGGCCTTTATAGTGTGCCTACTCACGGGAATGGGCGGAGCCAGACAGGGTAACAGGAACTGGATTTAAGAGGAGCAAAGACAGTCTAGGATTTAGCAGGGAAGCCATACAGAAAGCATACGTTTTCAGGTTCAAGTTCTGACAGTTGCCCCCTCCTTCCAAGAAGGTCTCTGGACGTCCTAGAGGCGGGTTCCTGGACCAAGTATTGTAATCTCCAATAATGTGCCCTCTCTCAAACTACTTTAACTGGGCAAAATGTCTTCAATTGCATTGTAAAGGCATTTTTAGTGGTCAACAAGTGTTACACAAGTGGAAAAAGAGGTCCACTACACACAATTTGCCTCTGTGAGCCTTTTTATAGGCCAAGGGAGGAACCACTTTCAGGAGATCAGGTGGCAATGCCATTCATGTAATCATGCCATGACTCAAATTTTGCATATCTGCCTAAGACAGTGATGGGCAACCTTTTGAGCTTGGCATGTCAAAATTCGCAAAAAACAAGTATAACTCGGGTGGTGTGTTACTTCGAGAAAAAAAACATAAATTTGCAATATTTATAATTTAAATAACAAAAATGTATAATTGTAATATATAACTGTATTTAATAAACCCCAAACACCCATAGCACAGGCCCTCACCTCTCGCTGCCTCCCCCTCACATATCTCAGTAATGATGACAGTGCCCCCACAGCGGCCCCCATCAGTGACAGCACCCCCAGCAGCGACAGCACCCCCACAGCACTACCCCAGCAGCAACAGCGGCCTCCAGCAGTGACAGCGCCCCCCAAAGCAGCCCCCAGGAGCGACAGCGCCACCAGCAGTGACAGCGACCCCCACAGCAGCCCCCAGAAATGACAGCGCCCCCCACAGCGGCCTTCAGCAGTGACCCCCAGCGGTGATAGTGCCCCTCACAGCGGCCCTTAGCAGTCACAGTGCCCCCCACAGCAGCTCCCAGCGGTGATAGTGCCCCTCACAGTGGCCCTTAGCAGTCACAGTGCCCCCCACAGTGGTCCCCAGTGGTGATAGTGCCCCTCACAGTGGCCCTTAGCAGTCACAGTGCCCCCCACAGCGGCCCCCAGCGGTGATAGTGCCCCTCACAGTGGCCCTTAGCAGCGACAGTGCCCCCAAGCAGTGACAGCGCCCCCCACCACCACGGCGGCCCCCAGCAGTGACCCCCAGCGTTGATAGTGCCCCTCACAGTGGCCCTTAGCAGTCACAGTGACCCAACAGTGGCGCTCACAGTGCCCCCGGAGACCCAAGCACTTACCCCCTTCATGTCCTGGAAGCTCCGCTCCTCCTCTGAACTCCACACCCTCCAGCAGCGATGACCTCCGATGCACACTGTGACGTCAGTGTGCTGCTGGACGCCTCCTCCCCTGGATGCTCTCGTGGAACCAACACGTAGGAGACGTCAGGGCAGGGGGAAGGAGGATCCAGGCTGCACACTGACATCACAGTGTGCGCCAGCATCAGCGCTGCTAGTAGCGCTGGTTAGTGAATACTAGCAGGAGAGCCGCAGCCCCTGCCAGTATTCACTACTAATGGGGTTAGCGGACACGTGTCAGCGACTATGGCTACGCATGTCAGGGCTGACACGTGTCATAGGTTCGCCATCACGGGTCTAAGATGTAACTGCATGCCGGATTTTGCAGAAAAATGACAAATTCTAGGTGCTTGAATGGTGAAGAAATGTTTTTCTGGAACTTGCTGCATTTTATAAATTATGTTACATATGTGTCAGTTATGAAAAGAATATTTGAATATATTTGTTTATACATTCTGGAGTCCAGAATCCTCTCGACTTCGTACCCCTCCTCTCCTTGGACCTCCACTGGTGGGGGGAGGTGGTTGAGTCTTTCCTGGAAAGGGATTTTCTTTGAATGGTTTGAGGAGTGACATGTGAAAAACCGGATGGATTCTCAATTCGTCAGGCAGGTCCAAACAGAATGCCCCTTGGCCTACCTTTGCCGTGGTCAGAAAAAGCCCCATAAATTTTTCCCTGAGCTTGAGGGAAGGAACTTTTAAGCTTTTTGGTTGATGGCCATAATTTAAACCCTACCTGAAAGGTAGTGAAGGCTTTGCATTGTCTATTCGCTGCTTGCCTGTTACTTTCCTGAGTCTCGTAGTACTTCTTTTAACTTCTCCTGAATTCCCTGCAATACTACAAGTCTGTGGGTAACAGTGGGAATGGGAGTTTGGCCAGGAAGGCCAGGAATGAAGACAGGATGTAGCCCATAATTTGCAAAAAACAGACTCTGCGATGTTGAACAATGCCTGGCGTTACTATAGATGAATTCCACTGTTTGTTGGTAATCTCCCCAATCATCCTGAAGATGAGAAATAAAACATTGGAGATATTGTTCCAAAGTCTGATTTGTTCTTTCGGTCTGACCGTTGGACTGGGGGTGGAAAGCAGAAGTTAATTGTGATGACCAGGGCCTTGCAAAAGCTTCTTCCAGAACTTATATGTGAACCGAACCCCCCTGTCAGAAACTATATCATGAGGGATTCTCTGTGATCTGAATATTTCCTTGATCACTAGTTCCGCAGTATACTCATCTGTTGGAATTCCTTTGGTGGAAATAAAATGAGATATGTTTGCAAGCTGGTCTACCATGATAAGGATGGTGGTCAACTCTTTTGAAAGCAGGTCCGCAATAAAGTTCATAGATATGGATCCTCAAGGTCTATATGGAACTGGGAGTAGACCCAGAGGACGAGCTCAGGGTATGTTATTTCGGGCACACATATCACAGTAGTCGACATATTTTTTTCACATCACCCTTGCACTTGGGCCACCAGAAGAAACGAAGCAGGAGCTCCAAAATCTTTGTGATCTCAAGCTGTCCACCAAATTTAGAGTCATGGATTTGTTTTAAAACTTCAAGTCGACCCGTGTCTGGAACATACAGTCTATTTCCCTGCATCCAGAGCCCCCTCTTAAGCGAAAGGTTTACCTCCCTGGAAAGCTGATTGAGGAAAAGATCATTTTCATACCCTTCTTTAAACCTGTATTGGAGGTGGTGAAAATAATCACATTTTCATAAAAACAAAAACAGAGTATAGAATTATTAGAATCATAGAATGGTAGAGTTAGAAAGTACCAACCCCCTGCTCAGTGCAGGATTCACTGAATAATCCTAGACAGATGTCTGTCCAGCCTCGGTTTGTAGATTTCTATTGAAGGAGAACTCACCACCTCCTGTAGCAGCTTTTTCCACTAATTTATCACCTTCACTGTCAAAAAGTTTTTCTAATATCTAATTTGTGTCTCCTCCCTTTCAGTTTCATCCCATTGCTTCTAGTCTTTCCTTGTGCAGATGAGAATAGGGCTGATCCCTCTGCACTGTGACAACCCTTCAGATATTTGTAGACAGCTATTAAAGGGGTTGTCCCGCGACAGCAAGTGGGGTTATGCACTTCTGTGTGGCCATATTAATGCACTTTGTAATATACATTGTGCATTAAATATTAGCCATACAGAAGTTATACACTTACCCCCTCCGGCGCTGGCTCCCCGTCTCCATGGCGATGATGAAGCCTCTTCGCTGGTCGCACGAACAGTTGCGCTTGCTCACAGAGGAATCCTCTTCTGTCTCCCTCCGGGCTCACGAGCTGCGTCCTGGCTCCTCCCTCTTCTCCGCGTCATCGTAGCTCCACCTCCGTCACGTGGTGCCGATCAGCCAATGAAGTGGCTGTAATCGGCAGTGGAACGCAAGACTGGAGAAGAAAATCCACGGTGCACCATGGGAGAAGACCCGCGGTGCACCGTGGGAGAAGACCAGCGGCGCCATCTTTGAAAGAAGAAAAGAAGAATCTTCAAAGCTGCAGAACGGGGATGCAGGTAAGCGAATTAAAAAAAAAAAACAAAAAAAACCAAATTGATTCTTTTTAACTGTGCACAATGTGGGGGTCTGTTGAAAAAAAAAAATTGATTTCGGTGCGGGACAACCCCTTTAAGTCCCCTATCAATATGCCCAAGTCTTTTTCACATGTGCTGCAGCTTATTTCAATTCCCCCCATTTATTATATGTTGTTTTTTTTTTTTTTCAATTTTCTTGCCCAGATGAAGGACGTTGCATTTGTCCTTGTTAAATACCACTCTGTCAGTCACTGCCCACTGTTCAAGCTTGTCTAGATCTTTTTGAATCCTCTTTCTTTCTCTGTTCTAGTGTTAGCTATCCCTCCTAGCTTTGTGTTGTCGGTAAATTTGATCAGTTTCCCATCAATTCCCTCCTCCAGATCATTTATAAAAATGTTAAACAACACTGGGCCTAGGACAGAGCCTTGTAGTACCCCACTTGATATATTCTTCCACTTGGATGTGCAGCCATTTATGACCACTCTTTGAGTACAATCACTCAGCCAGTTGTGAATCCAACTAACAGTTGCTTTGTCAATCCCATATTTGGTCATTTTTTTCAATAAGAATAGTATGAGATACTTTGTCAAATGCTTTACTAAAGTCAAGATATACTATATCCACCGCATTTCCCTGATCAACGCAGTCGATGATTCTGTCATAGAAGGAAATTAGATTAGTCTTGCATGACTTTTTGTTACAAACCCATGCTGGCTCTTGTTAATTACTCCATTCTCATCCAAGTACTTGCATACATGCTGTTTAATCATTTGTTCAAAGATCCTTCCTGGTATAGAAGTCAGGCTCACAGGCATGAAGTTTCCTAGGTCCACCTTCTTCTCTTTTTTGAAAATAGGGACAACATTTGCCATCTTCTGGGACTTCCCCTGTTCTGCATGAATTTTCAAAGATTATGACTAGTGGTTCAGCGATTATTACCTATCTCCTTCAGTATACTAGGATGCAATTCATCTGGAACAGAAGACTATAATTCATGTAAATTAGCTATGTGTTGCCTCACCATCAATCTATTTATAGGTAGCCTGCATTCTTTTATTCCTTTAATAGCACAGGGAAGATTAATTGATGTTGCATCTACTTTCTGAGAGAGAACACATACAAAATAGGAATTTTAAAATTCTGCCATCTCAACATCATTCTTAAAGGGGTTGTCCCGCGAAAGCAAGTGGGGGTATACACTTCTGTATGGCCATATTAATGCACTTTGTAATGTACATTGTGCATTCATTATGAGCCATACAGAAGTTATTCACTTACCTGTTCCGTTGCTGGCGTCCTCGTCTCCATTATGCCGTCTAATTTTCAGCGTCTAATCGCCGGATTAGACGCGCTTGCGCAGTCCGGTCTTCTTCTTTTCTGAATGGGGCTCGTGCCTGAGAGCGGCTCCTCGTAGCTCCGCCCTGTCATGTGCCGATTCCAGCCAATCAGGAGGCTGGAATTGGCAATGGACCGCACAGAAGACCTGCGGTCCACCGAGGGTGAAGATCCCGGCGGCCATCTTCACCAGGTAAGTAAGAAGTCACCGGAGCGCGGGAATTCAGGTAAGCACTATCCGGTTTTCTTTTTTAACCCCTGCATCGGGTTTGTCTCGCGCCGAACGGGGGGGCTATTGAAAAAAAAAAAAAAAAACGTTTCGGCGTGGGACAACCCCTTTAACCAATTCACCATTTTCAATCTCTAAACATTGTGTAGCATCTTTGACTTTTCTTTTGCATTTGACATATCCCAAAATCCTTTAATAATTTTGTTATTGGTGAAACAAAGCACATGACATTTCACAAAATATGAATATTGAATTATACATTTCAAATGGACATCATTAGGTTTGGTGATTAGAGCGTACAAGTACAGAAGAGTATCTTAGTGTGTAAAAACAACAGGCATGGAAACATGGTAATTAATTTTATTTTCCTATTTACGCATACATGTGTTTGAGGTGCGGTGAAGAAGTGGAAAATACATTGCATATCTGAGTAAACTGTTCGCTAATAAAACCTTTTGAACGATATTCTCATCTCCAGTTCATCTTCGCTCTAAACTCACTCTGCTTAACCTGTGCAATACACATATAACAAATATCAAACACCCACTTATCCAACATTTGTTAAATGCCACAAAGCTTTTAATACCTAGACACGGGGAAGAAGGAAACATTCCTACCATCAAACAATGGTTTAATGGAGTGTGTAGAATTAACAGCTTCCAAAAATTGCGATGTACCAGAGCAGGAACATTTGAGAAATATTTCAATTCTGGTCCTTTCTAAGAATCTGTTAAAATGTCCAACTTCTCTGAATTATACATCAATATATGTACAGAAGGTAATCCTCTGCCTTAGGGCTCCATCATGTATTTGAACATGCAATACGCAGTGAATAGAACCCATTGATTTTAATGGGTTCATTCACATGCATGTATTTTTCATGCACATTTTTGGCCGTGCAAAAAAAGCTAAAACATGCTCTATCTTTCTGCGCATTTGTGCACCAATGGTCCTCATGGAAGTCAATGTGGCTGTACAAATGCGTGAATATGCAAAAAAAAATGTGTGGAAACACTGCGCAATTCTGCTGGGAAAAGGATACATTTGGAACCAATTATCCATTTCAATTGGTGCGTTTGTTTGCTGCGCAAGTGAACATGCCCTGGGGGCAGAAAAAGCACAGTAATATATGCCAAAATGCGCACAAAAAAGACTTGTTCATAGTAGCCTTTGCACTAAGGTGTGAATTGTTAGTTGAGAAATCTGACTGACATTTTCTTGTTCTACCATTCAAGATTATTACTGATCTTACCCATCACAGAGTCTAAAATTACTTCTTACTAAGCTGTTTGGAGACTCTTTAAAGCTACTTATAGCTTGAATTTACCTGCCTACAATTCTTAATGCAATATGCAGTCTTCCTTGCAATACATTAATCTTTAGAACACAAGTTCTTCCTTCAACCCTCCCCAATCCCTAGGTTGTCTACAATATTTAAATTTGGGGCTAATACGTATGAGTATTATGAGATATCTTTTTGTTAAATATGTACATTCCTTGAAAATCTAAATACAAAATATACAAAGAAATACCTTTAGATAAAAAGCAAAACAGAATTAATTGTATAAAGTTGAAAATGGGAATAGCCGAAGGCCACCTGCCCGCAGCCGTGATGGAATATCGCTAGCGATATTCCGCTGCAGGGGAGGAGGGGGGAGCACTGTAAGGTCTCCGCAATGAGCCTATCAAATTGATAGGCTCACTGCGGAGAATCGCGGCATGCCGCGATTTTATTCACGTGAGAGGAGAATCACTATGATTCTCTGCTTCTGGACGTCGGGCTGTTCCTTCCATAGTTACTCTATGGAAAGCGTGTCATGCGAGCTTCGTGGGCGATTTATTGCCGCGGATCTTGCTATGACCTCTCGCCCATGAACAGGCAGCCTAAGGGTGCTTTCAAACAGGCTAGAGTTAGCCCTCAATATGCACCAAAACCTGCAGCTTTTTCTACCTTTGCAGGATTCTACATTAAAAACCACAGGCTTAACTACAGATTTTGGTGCAGATTTGCAAACAGATTTAAGTCATTTTCAATGCAGCACCAAATTCCACAGGTAGCCTTGTGAAGTTTCGTGTGAAATTTGCCATTTGTTGTGGTGAATATTGCAGGTTAATTTTGCCAGTGTGAAAGCAGTCTAAAGGCCCATCTCCTTGCTCTTCCCTGCTCATCTCTATTCACTTTAGCAGCAGCGATTCAGTACTGACTGGCCACTGCTTAAAGTAAATGGAGAGGGGTGGGAAGAGCGAGGAGAGAAATCTCCTCCAGCTGCCCCGGCCCCCTGCTGAGCATTTGCCCGACATTTGTCCCGTGTAAATGGGCCTTAACTCCTCTCAAAATGGATAAATTCAGGTTTGTATGCACCACCCTATATCCCACTCATAGGGCTTTATGAAGCTTTCAGATTCTGAGCTTTGTGTATGGGTCCTCAAAATTTAGAGCTATTTTAGCTAGGTCACATCTAGCAGAATTATATTGATCTTTCCAAATAGTAAGAAGGGTGATGGGGATGCAAGATCTAGGATACGTTAGACTTTTCCACCACCCAAACCTTCAAAAGTAACCTGAAATCTCATCTCATCCAAAAAGGTTACAACATGAAATACCCCTTCCACCACTACACTACAGTGTGGGCAGCTTATACCCACACCTTATATCTCCATTCTTCTTCCTTAGTAATTAGACCTCTTGGCAGCAAAACCATTTCGGCATTGCCCTCTTTCCAGTGATATAGTAAGGTCAGGTGGCACCCGGTGCTGAAAGATTTTTGTCATTCCCCCTTCCTTCCCCAATTTTAAAATTATTTAAAGAAAGAAAGACAAGATACTTACAGTTTCAAGTGTAATTTTCTGGTTTAGTTACTTAACACTGAGGGCATAAAAACTTAAATCCTTTGTGTCCTAACTTTGTTCTCTGAAAATTTTGAAATCGCATCATCAAAAACAATTCCTTTTGCTACTTTGTTTTCAATTGACAAGAGGGCTAAGCTAGAGAGCCGAGTCTGACTCATAGTGGACCTAAGAGAGCCCTTGATTAATTTTAGTTTTGAAAAACTCCTCTCACACGATGCTTCTGAAAAACATAACATTAACAAAAATCTAAAGGCTAAAGTGATAGTCACAGCTTACCTCCTCCCCCTTCCTGCACAGCTCACAGTGCATGCTGTGACCCCCACACATTACACACACAGCTCTGCTACATCCATCCTGATCCCCCATACATCACACACACAGCTCTACTAGATCCATCCTGATCCACACACATCACACACACAGATCTAATACATCCATCCTGACCATCACACATACAGCTCTATTTCATTCATTCTGACCCCCCATACATCACACACAAAGCTCTACTCCATCCTGATCCCTTCAGCTCATCCAGCAGGTATTACAGCTAACATAGCAGAGTTCTGCATCCACTGATTGCCACCATTGTTATGTGATCCCTGATTCCTCCCACACAAGTGACATCATCAACGGTCCTGGAAGCTGTCAAGCTCTGCAGGTCTGTGTGCCCCCTCATGTCAGGACCGCCGGGGGAGGATTAACCGGCATCAGGGGACAGAGCAGGCTCTGTGAGGGGCTTCTGGCAGCCCCGGCTGTATGGAAAAGCTCTGCTGTGGCCAGTCAGTCACACGTGGCCTCGGGTAGAGGGCACACAGGGTGGCCCGCAGGTGCTGGTTCTCCTGCAGCAGCTCCATAGTGCGCAGCTCCAGTAGTAGTTCTTCCACCCACTACCGCTCCCTGCAGCACCGCGCTGCCAAGTTATTGCACGCCAGCACCACACACCTGACTCGCTGAGCTGTCACCCCTTTTCACTGATAGCACCCAGGGCAGCCTGCACCTGCCGCACCTACCTAACTACGCCACTGCCTCTTTCAATACCAGTATATTCCTTATGTTTATTACTCTTGTTGTTCTTTTATTGTTTCATGTTATGTATTTAAATGGGTTGTGTCACTTCTAACTATTGAACTATTAAGAACTACTGTCCTCAGGTAGGTCATCAATGGCTGTCTAACAGGGTCTGCTACGCGGAACCCATTTAATCTGCTGTTCCCCCAGGCCACTGTTCTAATGTTCGAAATTGCTGTGTTGTAGGAAGTGGAGAGCTCCATTAATTGCGCAGTGGCCTGGAGTGATTCTGCAGGTTGTGTCTCCGTCACTTCAATGGGACTCAGCCTGCAATACCCACTGAGGCACTTTACGGTGTATATAGCTGTTCCGTGAAACAATGAAACAACATTGGGACTGTTAGGGCCTATGGATCAGTGGTATCCTTCATCTGGAGGAGGAAGAATGCCACAAACGCTGAAAAGAGCGCCCTGCCTACAGTGAAGCATGGCGGTGGCCCGGTGATGCTCTGGGCCTCCTTTGCTTTCTCTGGCACTGGAAATCTGCAGCATGTGAAGGACAACATGGATTCTATCAAGTATCAGGAAATTCTTGGAGAAACTGACTCATCGTCTGTGTGGAAGCTGAACTTGGACATCATTGAACCTTACAACAGGACAGTGATCCCAAGCATACCTCATAGTCTAACAAGGAAGTCTTGGAATATTCTGGACTGACCATTACAGTCACTTGATTTGAACTCCATAGAATATCTTTGGTAGGATTTGAAGAAGGTGGCTGCAGCACACAAACCCAAGAATATTAGTGAACTGGAGGCTATTACTTATAAGGAATAGACTAAGCTGGTGTCTAGCTATGCAACACATTTGCAGCAGGTCATAGCAGCAAAATGGTGCTTTACTAAAGTACTAAAGACACTTGTCATGAAGGGGTTGAAAAATTAAAATGACTGCAGTAGCCATTAATAGCCATTCTGTGTTGAATTTGGAGAAACCATTTATTGTATATTATTATGCCAAAAGTCATGGGATAGCAGCAAGTAATTGATTGTCAAGTGGTGTTACTTCAGATGACGGCTTGGGAAACCCAACACTTGTATAAGTTGTGAGGTGTTATCTTGTGAGTGAGGTTGAACACTGGCCAGTGTGAGCATTGTAAGGTGGCATGAATTATCAGAATTCAAACAAAGCATGCTAGTGGGTGCTAGACGGATGGGACATTCCACTTTCAAGCTTTTGCAAGCATTTAATGTTCCTTGATCCATAGTGTTGCATGTGTGTCATGAATACCATTATTGAAGGCATTTCCATAAACAATGAGCACTGCAATGACTGCCCATGGCTGCTTGAAGGCGTCAACTGAGTATAAAATGTTTTTGTTAAATGGCCAAGCATGCTCTAAAATAACAAAAGAATAGATACTTCCCTCTCTTTTTCCCTGGAAGCTGTAGAGCGTCTCCGTTCAATCTCCTGCTGTCAGCGCTGACCAGATGTTAAGTGACAGCTACAGTCAATCAGAAGCTGCAGCGTCACCTATGGTTCATCCTGGACGCCATGATGCCAGGAATTCAGAATAGGACGTTGCAGCCGCTGATTAGCTGCAGTGCTCACTTCCTTCCAGTTCTGACCGCAGACCATTCACCAGAGCCACTCCGCTGCTTCCACGGAGAAGAAAGGTAAGTATCTATTCTTTTGTTATTTTAGAGCATGCCTGGCTGTTTAACAAAAAACTTTTTTACTCGGACAACCCATTTAATGATCAGGACTGGAAGTGTCTGCCCATAATTGTCCATGTCAACAGACAAGTTACTTGGGCAGAAATCACATCTACATTCAGTGCAGGAGCCTCACATGTATATCTCACACATCAGTGCCGTGTTTTTTAGCTTCCATGGGATGTGAGAGCAGAAAACCCATTGGACACAGTGCCCACATTGAGCTTGTGAGGTTGTTAACTGGACCACAGAGGACTGGCAATATGTGGCATGACCTGATGAGTCACAGTACTAATCGAGTTGCCGCATTTCCCCAGGCTAGAAGGGGTCCTACATGATATTAATGTCTGTCCTATGACTTTTGGCATGTCAGTGTATTGGTTGTGTTGAGTTAGTTCAATTGTTCTTGTTTGACAGCTATATGTTTGCAAAAACACCTAATCAGCAATCGGGGTCGAATCATTTTGATTGTAACTATGTATGGAATAGAGATGAGCGAGTATACTCGCTAAGGCTAACTACTTGAGCAAGTAGTGCCTTAGCCGAGTATCCTCCCGCTCGTCTCTAAAGATTCGGGGGGCGGGGAGCGGTGGGGGAGAGCGGGGAGGAACGGAGGAGAGATCTCTCTCTCCCTCTCTCCCCCCGGCTCCCCCCTGCTCACCGCCGCAACTCACCTGTCACCCGCGCCGGCACCCAAATCTTTAGAGACGAGCGGGAGGATACTCGGCTAAGACACTACTCGCTCGAGTAGTTAGCCTTAGCGAGTATACTCGCTCATCTCTAGTATGGAATTAATGACATTTAAGGCATAAGAGGCTTCAGACATGTTACAAGCAGTGTAAAACCCAAACTCACTATAAGGAGAGTCAAAGATGATTGCTTGACAGCTTTGTCTGTCTTTTCTAGCTAGTAAAGCTGAGTGTCCACGGGCGGCGCAGATTATCGTGAGTGATATTCTGCCACAGGGGAGCACTAATGTCACCTATTACTAATGATACGGTAGGTTCATCGTGGAGAATCGCAGCAAATTGAGGCATTCCGCGATTTTTAGACGCGAGTGGAAAATCGCGAACGATTTTCCGCTCATGTACATCGGCTGTGCTTTCCATAGTTATCCTGTGGAAAGCGTATCATGTGTGCTCCACATGCGATTTATTGCTGCGGATCACACTATGACAAATCACCAGCGGACAGCCAGCCTAAAAAAGACAGAGATGGAAACCTTACGAAACCGAAACCAAAGAGGTCTCTATCTCACAAATTAAACACTACAGTTGCACATATGTTCAGCTCAGGTTTCCAACTCTATGTACAAGATGAAGGAACCAGAGCCAATTGATTCTGTGTGAAAAGAGTCTAAGGCCAGGCTCCCACGGGCGTATTGGCAGCAAGTACCCGCGTCCTCGATAAGCGTTGCAGGAAATACAAATAAACAAAAAAACCTGTACTACACGTGACCGCTGGCGAGCAGCAGCGGTCATGCGCAATACAGAAATAGTAAATACGCAGGGTCACCGACCGGGCTCATAGCCGAAATCCTCTGCTGGCCTCCCGCATGTGGAATCTGGTCTGTCCCTGAGAGCCCAACCTAAGCTCTACTACTCAACCTAATTCTGATAATGCCTCCTCCCCTCGGTACTACTTTCCCCTCTCTAATCTTTAGTTTCTTGTATTAATTTTAGTTAAATAAATACTGACAACATATTTCACTACTCAGAAAACGTTTCCATCTACTTTTGTGATTTTAATACATACCGTATTTATGTGAATTTTTAAAAAGTATTTTTGTGATCTTTGCAATTATTATTGAATTTCGTCCTTTGGAATACATCGTAAACTGCAATTTCATCTAAATGTTATACTTTTACACAGTGGAAACTAACAACTAAATGATAGAAGAGTCATATATAGAGATGAGCGAACGTACTCGTCTGAGCTTGATGCTCGTTCGAGTATTAGGGTGTTCGAGATGCTCGTTACTCGAGACGAGCACCACGCGATGTTCGAGTTACTTTCACTTTCATCTCTGAGACATTTGCACTCTTTTCTGGCCAATAGAAAGACAGGGAAGGCATTACAACTTCCTCCTGTGATGTTCCAGCCCTATCCCACCCCCCTGCAGTGAGTGGCTGGGGAGATCAGGTGTCACCCAAGTATTTAAATCTGCCCTGCCCGCGGCTCGCCACAGATGCATTCTGACATAGATCAGGGAAAGTGCTGCTGATGCTGCTATAGGGAGAGTATTAGGTGTAATATTATGGCTTCAAGAACCCCAACGGTCCTTCTTAGGGCCACATCTGACCGTGTGCAGTACTGTTGAGGCTGCTTTTAGCAGTGTTGCACATTTTTTTTTTTTGTATATCGGGCGTGCAGAGCATTGCGTCCTCAGTCTGCAGTCATTGTACATAGCATAGGGCCAGTACTGGTGAGGCAGGGACAGTGGGAAAGGTAAAAGAGATATACTGTCTATATAGGCAGTGGGCTTTTTCAAACAAATTTGGGAAAAATACTATCTTTGGGCTGCCTGTGACCGTCTTGAGTGTACTGCGTCTCTGCTGGGGGTAGTAGTCCTAATTATTACGCAGCTAAGTGTTACAGCAGGCTTGCGCAAAATTGTTTCCTGGCTCTGCATTGCCCATTACATCACCGCCGTCATCCCGTCCAGAGGGAAACAGTCTGCAGTAATTTTACATAGTATAGGGCCAGTACTGGTGAGGCAGGGACAGTGGGAAAGGTGAAAGAGATATACTGTTTATATAGGCAGTGGGCTTTTTCAAACAAATTTGGGAAAAATACTATATTTGGGCTGCCTGTGACCGTCTTCAGTGTACTGCATGTCTGCTGGGAGTAGTAGTCCTAATTAATACGCAGCTAAGTGTTACAGCAGGCTTGCGCAAAATTGTTTCCTGGCTCTGCGTTGCCCGTTACATCACCGCCGTCATCCCGTCCAGAGGGAAACAGTATACATATATACGCTGCCCACAGTATCTGTCTGCTGTCTCAGCTCAGCCTTTAAAAAAATAGAAGCAAAATACTTAAGGCCTACTAGTGGCCTTTGGACACTTGACTGCTTCTGCGCTGTGAATTCCACTAGCTCAGTCATACGCACCTACGTCTCACTACAGGCTTGCGCAAAATTCTTTCCTGGCTCTGCTGTGCGTTCCGTAAGCAAAGTCAGCCTCCAACCACAGGCCAATAAGCGGCACATTTAATTACAGCATTCTGTTTCTGCACTACTGGTAATACACCATGCTGAGGGGTAGGGGTAGGCTTAGAGGACGTGGATGCGGGCGAGGACGCGGAGGCCCAAGTCAGGGTGTGGGTACAGGCCGAGCTCCTGATCCAGGTGTATCGCAGCCGACTGCTGCGGGATTAGAAGAGAGGCACGTTTCTGGCGTCCCCAGATTAATCTCACAATTAATGGGTCCACGCGGTAGACCTTTATTAGAAAATGAGCAGTGTGAGCAGGTCCTGTCGTGGATGGCAGAAAGTGCATCCAGCAATCTATCGACCACCCAGAGTTCTACGCCGTCCACTGCTGCAACTCTGAATCCTCTGGCTGCTGCTCCTCCTTCCTCCCAGCCTCCTCACTCCATTACAATGACACATTCTGAGGAGCAGGCAGACTCCCAGGAATTATTCTCGGGCCTCTGCCCAGAATGGGCAGCAATGGTTCCTCTCCCACCGGAGGAGTTTGTCGTGACCGATGCCCAACCTTTGGAAAGTTCCCGGGGTCCGGGGGATGAGGCTGGGGACTTCCGGCAACTGTCTCAAGAGCTTTCAGTGGGTGAGGAGGACGACGACGATGAGACACAGTTGTCTATCACTCAGGTAGTAGTAATTGCAGTAAGTCCGAGGGAGGAGCGCACAGAGGATTCGGAGGAAGAGCAGCAGGACGATGAGGTGACTGACCCCACCTGGTTTGCTAAGCCTACTGAGGACAGGTCTTCAGAGGGGGAGGCAAGTGCAGCAGCAGGGCAGGGTGGAAGAGGCAGTGCGGTGGCCAGGGGTAGAGGCAGGGCCAGACCAAATAATCCACCAACTGTTTCCCAAAGCGCGCCCTCGCGCCATGCCACCTTGCAGAGGCCGAGGGGCTCAAAGGTGTGGCAGTTTTTCACTGAGAGTGGAGACGACCGACGAACTGTGGTGTGCAAGGTTTGTCGCGCCAAGCTCAGCCGTGGAGCCACCACCACCAGCCTCACCACCACCAGCATGCGCAGACATATGATGGCCAAGCACCCCACAAGGTGGGATGAAGGCCGTTCACCGCCTCCGGTTTGCACCACTGCCTCTCCCCCTGTGCCCCAACCTGCCACTGAGATCCAACCCCCCTCTCAGGACACAGGCACTACTGTCTCCCGGCCTGCACCCACACCCTCACCTCCGCTGTCCTCGGCCCCATCCAGCAATGTCTCTCAGCGCACCGTCCAGCTGTTGCTAGCGCAAGTGTTTGAGCGCAAGCGCAAGTACGCAGCCACGCACCCGCACGCTCAAGCGTTAAACGTGCACATAGCCAGACGAAGTCAGAGCTTGGGACCGTTCACGTCCTACCCACCCCCAGAATTGCGGGCCCCAACTCGGTGCTGGTATCTGCGGCGGTGTATGCTTCCTCCACTAAACCACCCTCTTCCTCCTCCTCCTACGCAACCTCTGTCTCGCAATCAAGATGTGTCAGCAGCAGCACGTCGCCAGCAGTCGGTGTCGCGCGGCGTGGCAGCACAGCGGTGGCTAAGCGTCAGCAGGCCGTGCTGAAACTACTCAGCTTAGGAGAGAAGAGGCACACGACCCACGAACTGCTGCAGGGTCTGACAGAGCAGACCGACCGCTGGCTTGCGCCCCTGAGCCTCCAACCGGGCATGGTCGTGTGTGACAACGGCCGTAACCTGGTGGCGGCTCTGCAGCTGGGCAGCCTCACGCACGTGCCATGCCTGGCCCACGTCTTTAATTTGGTGGTTCAGCGCTTTCTGAAAAGCTACCCACGCTTGTCAGACCTGCTCGGAAAGGTGCGCCGGGTCAGCGCACATTTCCGCAAGTCCAAGACGGACGCTGCCACCCTGCGCACCCTGCAACATCGGTTTAATCTGCCAGTGCACCGGCTGCTGTGCAACGTGCCCACACTGTGGAACTCTACTCTCCACATGTTGGCCAGGCTCTATGAGCAGCGTAGAGCTATAGTGGAATACCAACTCCAACATGGGCGGCGTAGTGGGAGTCAGCCTCCTCAATTCTTTACAGAAGAGTGGGCCTGGTTGGCAGACATCTGCCAGGTCCTTGAAAACTTTGAGGAGTCTACCCAGAGGGTGAGCGGCGATGCTGCAATCATTAGCGTCACCATTCCTCTGCTATGCCTCTTGAGAAGTTCCCTGCAAAGCATAAAGGCAGACGCTTTGCGCTCGGAAACGGAGGCGGGGGAAGACAGTATGTCGCTGGATAGTCAGAGCAGCCTCATGTCTATATCTCAGAGCGTTGAGGAGGAGGAGGGGGAGGAGCATGAGGAGGAGGGGGAAGAGACAGCTTGGCCCACTGCTGAGGGTACCCATGCTGCTTGCCTGTCATCCTTTCAGCGTGTATGGCCTGAGGAGGAGAAGGAGGAGGAGGAGGATCCTGAAAGTGATCTTCTGAGTGAGGACAGCCATGTGTTGCGTACAGGTACCCTGGCACACATGGCTGACTTCATGTTAGGATGCCTTTCTCGTGACCCTCGCGTTACACGCATTCTGGCCACTACGGATTATTGGGTGTACACACTGCTCGACCCACGGTATAAGGAGAACCTTTCCACTCTCATACCCGAAGAGGAAAGGGGTTCGAGAGTGATGCTATACCACAGGACCCTGGCGGACAAACTGATGGTAAAATTCCCATCCGACAGCGCTAGTGGCAGAAGGCGCAGTTCCGAGGGCGAGGTAGCAGGGGAGGCACGGAGATCAGGCAGCATGTACAGCACAGGCAGGGGAACACTATCCAAGGCCTTTGACAGCTGTATGGCTCCCCAGCAAGACTGTGTCACCGCTCCCCAGTCAAGGCTGAGTCGGCGGGAGCACTGTAAAAGGATGGTGAGGGAGTACGTAGCCGATCGCACGACCGTCCTCGGTGACGCCTCTGCCCCCTACAACTACTGGGTGTCGAAGCTGGACACGTGGCCTGAACTCGCGCTGTATGCCCTGGAGGTGCTTGCTTGTCCTGCAGCTAGCGTCTTGTCAGAGAGGGTGTTTAGTGCGGCTGGGGGAATCATCACGGAAAAGCGTACCTGCCTGTCAACCGACAGTGCCGACAGGCTTACAATCATAAAGATGAACAAAGCCTGGATTTCCCTAGAGTTCTCTTCTCCACCAGCGGACAGCAGCGATACCTAAACAATACGTAGGCTGCACCCACGGATGGAAGCATCGTTCTCTATCACCATAAAAAACGGGGACCTTTTAGCTTCATCAATCTGTGTATTATATTCATCCTCCTCGTCCTGCTCCTCCTCCTGAAACCTCACGTAATCATGCCGAACGGGCAATTTTTGTTAGGCCCACAAGGCTCAGTCATATAACTTTTGTAAACAATGTTTATACGTTTCAATTCTCAATTTAATAAAGCATTGAAACTTGCACCTGAACCAATTTTTATTTTAACTGGGCTGCCTACAGGCCTAGTTACAAATTAAGCCACATTAACCAAAGCGATTAATGGGTTTCACCTGCCCTCTTGGTTAGGCATGGGCAATTTTTCTGAAGTACTTTTGTACTGTTGGTACACCAATTTTTTTTGGCCCTCGCCTACATTGTAATCCTAGTAATTTTTAGCCCACCTGCATTAAAGCTTATGTTACCTCAGCTGTGCTGGGCACTGCAATGGGATATATTTATGTACCGCCGGTGGGTTCCAGGGAGCCACCCATGCTGTCGGTCCACACGGAGTTGTAACTCCATGTGTCCACTTCTAAAGAACCCCAGTTTGACTGGGGCATGCAGTGTGGGCCGAAGCCCACCTGCATTAAACCTGACGTTACCTCAGCTGTGATGGGCAATGCAATGGGATATATTTATGTACCGCTGGTGGGTTCCAGGGAGCCACCCATGCTGTGTGTCCACAGGGACTTCACATTAGGGATTTGTACCTGCCAGTGTCTATGTATTAAAAACCCCGGTCAGACCGGGGCATGCAGTGTGGGCTGAAGACCACCTGCATTTAATCGGACGTTACCTCAGCTGTGATGGGCAATGCAATGGGATATATTTATGTACCGCCGGTGGCTTCCTGGGACCCGCCCATGCTGTCGGTCCACACGGAGTTGTAACTCCATGTGTCCACTTCTAAAGAACCCCAGTCTGACTGGGGCATGCAGTGTGGGCCGAAGACCACCTGCATTAAACCTGACGTTACCTCAGCTGTGATGGGCAATGCAATGGGATATATTTATGTACCGCCGGTGGCTTCCTGGGACCCACCCATGCTGTCGGTCCACACGGAATTTTAACTCCATGTGTCCACTTCTAAAGAACCCCAGTCTGACTGGGGCATGCAGTGTGGGCCGAAGCCCACCTGCATTAAACCTGACGTTACCTCAGCTGTGATGGGCAATGCAATGGGATATATTTATGTACCGCCGGTGGGTTCCAGGGAGCCACCCATGCTGTATGTCCACAGGGACTTCACATTAGGGATTTGTACCTGCCAGTGTCTATGTATTAAAAACCTCGGTCAGACTGGGGCATGCAGTGTGGGCCGAAGACCACCTGCATTTAATCGGACGTTACCTCAGCTGTGATGGGCAATGCAATGGGATATATTTATGTACCGCCGGTGGCTTCCTGGGACCCACCCATGCTGTCGGTCCACACGGAGTTGTAACTCCATGTGTCCACTTCTAAAGAACCCCAGTCTGACTGGGGCATGCAGTGTGGGCCGAAGACCACCTGCATTAAACCTGACGTTACCTCAGCTGTGCTGGGCAATGCAATGGGATATATTTATGTACCGCCAGTGGGTTCCAGGGAGCCACCCATGCTGTCGGTCCACACGGAGTTGTAACTGCATGTGTCCACTTCTAAAGAACCCCAGTCTGACTGCGGCATGCAGTGTGGGCCGAAGCCCACCTGCATTAAACCTGACGTTACCTCAGCTGTGATGGGCAATGCAATGGGATATATTTATGTACCGCCGGTGGGTTCTTGGCACCCACCCATGCTGTGTGTCCACAGGGACTTCACATTAGGGATTTGTACCTGCCAGTGTCTATGTATTAAAAACCCCGGTCAGACTGGGGCATGCAGTGTGGGCCGAAGACCACCTGCATTTAATCGGACGTTACCTCAGCTGTGATGGGCAATGCAATGGGATATATTTATGTACCGCCGGAGGGTTCCAGGGAGCCACCCATGCTGTCGGTCCACACGGAGTTGTAACTGCATGTGTCCACTTCTAAAGAACCCCAGTCTGACTGGGGCATGCAGTGTGGGCCGAAGCCCACCTGCATTAAACCTGACGTTACCTCAGCTGTGATGGGCAATGCAATGGGATATATTTATGTACCGCCGGTGGGTTCCAGGGAGCCACCCATGCTGTGTGTCCACAGGGACTTCACATTAGGGATTTGTACCTTCCAGTGTCTATGTATTAAAAACCCCGGTCAGACTGGGGCATGCAGTGTGGGCCGAAGACCACCTGCATTTAATCGGACGTTACCTCAGCTGTGATGGGCAATGCAATGGGATATATTTATGTACCGCCGGTGGGTTCCAGGGAGCCACCCATGCTGTCGGTCCACACGGAGTTGTAACTGCATGTGTCCACTTCTAAAGAACCCCAGTCTGACTGGGGCATGCAGTGTGGGCCAAAGCCCACCTGCATTAAACCTGACGTTACCTCAGCTGTGATGGGCAATGCAATGGGATATATTTATGTA
Source organism: Eleutherodactylus coqui (assembly GCF_035609145.1). Lineage (NCBI taxonomy): Eukaryota > Metazoa > Chordata > Amphibia > Anura > Eleutherodactylidae > Eleutherodactylus > Eleutherodactylus coqui. Next base: position 300,419,292 of record NC_089837.1, read on the forward strand.
CCGCCGGTGGCTTCCTGGGACCCACCCATGCTGTCGGTCCACACGGAGTTGTAACTCCATGTGTCCACTTCTAAAGAACCCCAGTCTGACTGGGGCATGCAGTGTGGGCCAAAGCCCACCTGCATTAAACCTGACGTTACCTCAGCTGTGCTGGGCACTGCAATGGGATACATCTATGTACAGCCGGTGGGTTCCAGGGAGCCACCCATGCTGTGGGTGCACACGGAATTCCCATTGCGGAGTTGTACCTGCCTGTGACTATTTATAAAAAACCCTGGTCTGACTGGGGCATGCAGACACCTTGACAGAATGAATAGTGTGTGGCACATGGGTTCCCCATTGCTATGCCCACGTTTGCAGCTCCTGATGGAGGTGGCACAGGATTGGATTTCTCATTGCTTCTGTACAGCATTATGGGCTATCGCCCTGCCCCTTTTAAAGAGGGTCACTGCCTGGCTGTGCCAACCCTCTGCAGTGTGTGCCTGCGGTTCCTCCTCATGGCAGACGCACTTATAAATAGACATGAGGGTGGTGTGGCTATGAGGCCAGCGTGTGGCATGAGGGCAGCTGAAGGCTGTGCAGGGACACTTTGGTGTGCGCTGTGGACACTGGGTCGTGCGGGGGGGGTGTTTGGGCAGCATGTAACCCAGGAGAAGTGGCAGCGGAGTGTCATGCAGGCAGTGATTGTGCTTTGTTGGAGGTAGTGTGGTGCTTAGTTAAGGTATGCCTTGCTAATCAGGGTTTTTCAGAAGTAAAAGTTGTTGGGAGGGGGGGGGCACACTCTTGCCGCTATTGTGGCATAATAGTGGGACCTGGGAACTTGAGATGCAGCCCAACATGTAGCCCCTCGCCTGCCCTATCCGTTGCTGTGTCGTTCCCATCACTTTCTTGAATTGCCCAGATTTTCACAAATGAAAACCTTAGCGCGAATCGGCGATATACAAAAATGCTCGGGTCGCCCATTGACTTCAATGGGGTTCGTTACTCGAAACGAACCCTTGAGCATCGCGAAAATTTCGTCTTGAGTAACGAGCACCCGAGCATTTTGGTGCTCTCTCATCTCTTGTCATATAAGACAAGTTATCTATTCTATAGTCTGTATTTTTCTGTATTCTGCATTTTTATTAAATATTAGATAAACATTTTCATTTTCTTCATTGCAAAAATGGACTGTGTTACATAGGAACGTAGGATTGTACTGAAAATGAGAGGAGCTCCAGTAAATGTATAGTTGCCATTAACATGACATTGTTGCTGTCAAGTTAAATGCTCTAACACAATTTCCTTGTGTTACTCTACAGGGACCCATAACTGGCAAGGGTGTAAGTGTATCCTTGCTGGAGCTATAATTTATATTGACTGACATTTAAACATAGAACTGCCATTAGAACTCTGTCCCTAGGAGATTCCTGTCCCCCTTGAAGGGTTACTTGATAACTAGAGTTAAAATGTTGTAGAACTGAGTACAAATGCTCGTTGAATTCTGTGCATGTGTGTACGTGTATGTATGTGTATGTGTATATACATAAATATATATATATACACACAAAACACCAATTTTTATATCATACAAAGATGTTATACTGAAGTGAAATAGCACCATCTGCTGCATGTTCTGCCTGTACTACAGAGGGACAGCTATAGTCAATTTAAGCATTCACTTAAATTAACTCCTTAATGACCTATGATGGATATATGCATCATGAGTTGCAAACGGAGGTATGGAGTGGGCTCGCGAGTTGAGCATGCTTTATACTTGCTTGCATCATGGCTATCAGCTATTTCCGACAGCTACCAGCAGTGCCTGTGGTTACGACCATTTAACTGCTTAAATGCCACAGTCAATGCCATCCACATTATCTAAGCATATGTCCAAAGGGGGCCTTCTCCGGCATCTTAGCATCCAATCATGGGGTGTCGATGGGTTGGCATGGCAGATTGGGATCTTGTAACGTTCTCTAGGCTTGCCTGTGGTAGAGCTTAGTAGGCTGCTGATAAGAGTTGATCATAAGATTTAGTCCAATATAAGGACTAGGAAAAAATAGTAAAAATAAGTTTGATAAAAAAAAAAAATATTAGAAAGAATAAAAAAAATATTATAAATTCAAGGCCCCTTTTTTCCAAAATTTCACGCAAAAACAAAAATTCAAAACATTAAAAAATTAACATAACTGGTATCACTACATCCATAAAAATCACATTATTTAACAAATATAGTGAACACCATAAAAAAAACAAAAACACAATACTAGAATTGCATTTTTTAGCAACCCAGGCTGTAAAAAAAAATTGAATAAAAAGTAATCAAAAGTTATACCCCCTCTTGGTGTCAACAAAAATTACAGCTTGCCCCACAAAAAACAAGCTCACACAACCTCATCAACAGAAAAAAAAAGTTATGGGTGTGATAATGTGGCAACAAGAAGCATATTGTTGTGGTTTTTTTGTTTTTCAAAGCTAGGTAAATTTAGGCCTCCTGTAGACGGCCGGGTTGGATCCCACTGCGAGGATTCTCACAGCGGGATGCGAGCCGTGCCTCTGCAGTGACCACCGCGACTCACCTGCTTTCGGTGTCTCCCTGCTCTGCTGTGTGCTAGCTGCCACCCAGCTGGCACATGCGCAGAGCGGAGCCTGCGCATCACCAGTGACGTTTCTGTGGGGGCCTCTGTGAGGCTCGCACAGAAATAGGACTTGCAGTGATTTGTTTACCGCGCGAGAGTTCACGCGGTAAAATCATGGCTGTCTGCATAGGATTGCATTATCTAATGCTATCTTATGGCAGCGTGCATGGGTGGAAATTCTGCAGAAAATCCTGCGGCGGAATTTCCGCCCGTGTGCAGGAGGCCATAAGAAAATCTATTTAAATTTGTATGTAAACTCTGTGTTACGGTATCCTACCCAGTGATACACCAGCCTGGGTTGCCCTAGAACCTACCCACAACCCCTGTCCCTGCCTACTTGCCTCCACTCCTGGCTAACCCCAGGTGGTCCCTGCTCTCACTAGGGACTGAGAGGGGGGACTGGTGTGTCAAGATGGAACAGGGTAGAATACCGACAGGAAGGGCAGATGAAGAAAACCAACAGGAAATACACGCACACCGAGGCAGATGAGATAACCTGGCAGATAAAGCAAAAGCTGACAAACAGGAGACTGACAGAGGCAGGATGCTAGCACACTGAACAGAAACCGATAGCTGGCAGTGAATGGACCTCACTGCCAGCCTTATAAACAGAAGCCTCCGCCCAGGGGTGGAGAGAGGGAGGTGACTACCTCCCAGTAGAATCCCATAACCAGGGCTCGTGCATAGAGCTGCACTCATAGGCGCGAGCGCGCGCACCGTGCCTACCAGCCACCCACGCCCCCGATAGCGGCCGCATGGTAAGACTCTCTATACATATTTGTCCTGTATTGCAGAATAGAGTTAATATTACTTTTTTTTTACTGCACAGTGAATTCCATAAAAGCAAGACCTATAATGTTATACAGCGTGAGAAATATTATAAGGTGGAACTCTGGTAACTACTATGAGACTGGCATTATATTTCTATAGGTACACTATTGGTGCTATTGCCTTAAGTATAGTCTTGATGGTGGAACTCAAAGTGGTTTGGTAGATTTGACCATATAACACATTTTTCAAAGAATGTTGTTGAAGTCACACATAAATGCCTCTCCTTACCATCTCTAATTTAGTGAACAAAGGCATCACAAAAAGTTAGAATCACCCTTATATAGGTATTGAGTGGGGGATTAAGACAATTAACCCTGCACTTCTTAAAGGAGTTTATCAAGATTTTTTATTGATGACCTAACCTTCAGATAAGTCATAGGTATCAGATGTGCAGGGGTCTGACACCTGGCATCAGCTGATCGGTAGGAATGCTACCAAACTTTTATTGATTATCAATCCTGAGGATAGGTCATCAATGAAAAGAAGCCTAAAAAACATATTTGACTAGAGATAATGAAGTATGGCTAACTGTACATAATAAACATGTGCATAATAACAGTAGTAATAATTTATTTTAAGCGCCATTTATATTTGAGAAAGGACTTAAAAGGAGCGCTAAATTTTCATACATCTTATGCTCAGCTACAAGCTTGTGTTAATCTCATCATTTTTGTAATATACTTTAAAAATTTTGTTGCTTTACCACTGTAATTCACATTTGAAGTGGCTGCCACAAGGGGTCTCTATTCTAGCTTCTCTGCATTCCACTGCTTGTTATTAGGTACAGAGCTTCTGTAGTAACAAGGACACAGGGACATTTCCTTAGCAGTGGAAGCTATCTTCATAGCATCCTGGTGGCTCAGTGGGACAGTCCACATTCCTCCATGGTTTTATATAATAGTCACAGTGACAAAATTGTTTATATAACTTTGCTAATATCTAACTTACACAAATGAAACCCATTCAATAAACCAAAGCAACTAAAAGAGGTTAAATTGTATATAATAACATGACGCTGGCTGCATTATGCCACAAAATATATTCAGATAATCGTAATGAACTGCCTGAATTCAGCTGAGACAACTGTGGGGAATGGAGGCTGGGGGGAATAATCTTTACAAACTGCAGCAATTAGTGGCCATGTCTTCAGGTCTCAACTATAAAATGTTGCGGTCTCTCCCATATAATGAGACTCCATATTAGCTGAAAGTAACATCAGCAGTGACCTTCTAATGCTCCACCTTGGCCACACACCACAGCACTGATACCAAGAATGATTTGAGGTATTAAGGAAAATTACTTATTGCAAGTTAGTGGGCTAATGAGAAACCAAATAATGGAAGTGTGGTTATGATTTTCTCTTCAACCCTCATCAGTCATGCTTGAAATTATTGAAGGATGCTCGCCTTTAATTATTTGTTCAATGCTGCATCTTTTCCATGGGCATAGCTGCAGATATTGTAGTTTTGAGTGAATCTACACTGAAGGACCACTTTATTAAAAATATCGTTCCTTTCTCGAATGGAGCTTCCCTGTATGGAATTTAGACAAGTGACCCCGGAGAGCAGCATAAAATCAAGAGAGCAAGTTTCCTATGGATTAGTTTCAGTGGGAATCCATATAAAAGTAGGAAAATTGAGCAATCTAAGTGACTTTGAACGAGGCCTGGTCATGGGTACAAGAATAGCCAGGGCCAGGATTACAAAAACTGCCAATCTTGTGCAGTGTTCTTGTGCAGCAGTGTTGAAAGAATGCAGAGAATGGTGTGATCAAGAATAAAGATCCAGAGAAATTGGATCCCAAGGAGGTACAAAACTCATTGAAATGGGTCAGAGGAGGATGTAAAGAATTATTCTGATGAATAGGTAGAGCACAGTTAAGCGAATTGCAGCCAAATACAATGCTGCAACTAAGGGTGCATTCACACAATCATGATTTTGGCGCATATTATGCACACGATTCACGGCCCTGTGACACGTGGTGAATGGAGTCCATGAAAGTACATGGACTTTCATTAATCCATTCATATTAGCGTGTAAACACTACATGTAGATATGCATGTGAAAAAGATTGCAGCATGCTGTTTTCCACCACATATCACGCAGCGTGAGTCATATACTTTTTTATGGGTAGCATATACAACTCTGTCCATGCGCAATAAATTGCATATGGTCGACGATACATGCACAATCCCGCTATGATACAAAGCGGGAATGAAAAAAAATTAAAAACAAGTCACACTGCGCATGACCGCATGCATGAGATACGCTGCCGTGCACAGTACACCTGCTGCCATATGCGGCGGTAGCCAGCTCTCTGCTGGTTTATGAGCCCTCACACAGACCAGTAAAACACTGCGTGATCCATGCAGCGTTTTATGCATACAGTCGTGTGAATGAGCCCTAACGTGTCAGATTGCACAACTCATGGTTCCTATGCAACAGAGAGGAAGGCCCCATAGGGAAGGATGGGCTACAAAACCTTGTGAGCCACATGCATGTCACAAAAACTGCAAGGTTTTTGACTCGCAATGACACATGCTACAAAACATTGCAAATATGAAGGAACCTATAGGAAAGCATGGGCTTCACATACATGCGATTTGTAGAATTGTCGCATCACTAGAAATTTGTGCGATTTTGTCGTCCGAGTGAAAGAGGCCTAAACCAAACATCCTAATCAAAGGATAAGGCACTCAATAATGTCACAGTACAGCAGTATAAACACAGTGATGTCACAGTACAGGTATAGTAAACACAGTGATGTCACAGTGAAACACAGAGAAAAGGGTAAAAGATAATGTACACTGTATGTCACAATACTTCCATAATAATCTGTTTTAGTACATGGATAATACACAATAATGACGCAAAGATAACAAACACAGTGATTTACAGTACAAGGAGAATGAATACAGTGATGTCAGCACAGTGATAATAAATCTAGTATTGAATATGTAACATAGTATGCAAAAGGAAGTCTTAGTACAGGGATTATAACCTATGTCATATGATATGTAATATGTCATGTAACCTATGTCACGGGGCACGGATAATGCATACAGGGATGTTACAGTACAGAGGTTATGAACACAATGTTTTCACAGTACAGGAATAAGTAATGCCATTTTTTCATAGGGGTCGTATACATTTAGAACTGCATGTACTAACTTTTAGTGCTATCAATCACATTATAGGGATAATAAATAGTGATGGCACTATGCAGATAATAAACATCCCTTTATGTGGTAGGATGCCCATTTGTGACAACAGCCTCTGCATCCCTCATTGTTATGCCCCTGCCTACCAGGCAATTGCTTTACATTTGCTTCAGATTAGCTAAAGCTAATAGCCCATTTACACACAACGATTATCGCTCAAAATTCGTTCAAACGAGCAAAAGTAAGCGATAATTGGTACATGTAAACACGCAGCCTTCACGCACTATTCGTTGTCATTTATCACTGAGTTTCAACCTGCATAAAAATAGTCATTAGTTCTTTCTTTTGTCATTAAGTTTAAATGGCAGTAGTTCAGTCTTTCAAATGGCGTGTGGGGAGGGTGATTGTTTGCCCAGCTAAACACAATGACATCATGCTGCAGTAGAGATGAGCGAACACGTTCGGCCCCGCCCCTTTTTCGCCCGAACACCGAACTTTGCGAACACCTCGGTGTTCGGGCGAAAAAGTTCGGGGGCCGCCGTGGCAGCGCGGGGGGGTGCGGCGGGGAGCGGGGGGGAGAGGGAGAGAGAGAGGGCTCCCCCCTGTTCCCCGCTACTGCCGCCCGCGCCGCCGCGCATCTCCCCGCCCCCCGGCGGCACCCGGACACTTACGCGCGAACACTCCAGTGTTCGCTAAAGCCGGTGTCCGGGTGCGGATGTGTCCGTTACGGACACGTTCGCTCATCTCTATGCTGCAGTAGACAATGGCTTTTTCACACTAATTAAAAACCTCCCAGCCAGATATTTTCCTATAAACACATGCCCACCTGAGCAAACAACATATACAGTGTTTACATAACTAACAAGGAAAATGGCGAGGGTTTCAAATGATTAACTTTAGGCTGGTTTCACACAAGTGACAAAATCACACAATTTTCTTGCGATGTGACAGAGCAACAAATCACATGTATGTATGTAAAGCAATTGCTTTCCAATGGGTTCCTTCACATTAGCGATGTTTTATAGGCTGCTAGATTGCGAGAAAAAAATCATAACATGCTCTATATAGTCATTACTTGTGATGTTTTGCAACCCTTGTTTCCCTATGGAGCCTTCCTTTGTGTTGCATCGCATCACACAAAAAGCCATTTTTTATGTGGGGCAACACAACTTTTACTGTTTGAGCCCTAAAATAAACCTTAGCTGCATTAAAGAAAACCAAACAATACATCACCTAACAGGCGCTTTCCGCTCCACCGTACTTCTCCTCTGCAGCTCCAGCACTTGTTTCTAGTCTTTAGACAGCGCCTCCTGGTCAGGGGTTTTAAAAACCATGTCTCCAGGAAGTGCTGGCTCAGATTGGTTATCGAGCGCCGTGGCTCAGCCAATCACTGCAGTGCTCGATAAACCAATCACAGCCATTCAAAGCTATTACTTTATGATCGGTGGGGTCAGACATCTGGGAACCCATTGATTTTATCAATAAAGGGTATGCAGTGCTGGGAGTTTTTTCAGCCCCATTGATTGTGTAGAGGAACAATTATGAGGGTGTAGGGCTACATCTCATAAAAAATTTTTTAACTTAAAATAGTGATATGGTCCCCATTATATTATTCTGACATTGTTATAAGACTTTAAATGAGTTTTCTTGGACTTTAAAAAATATATATACAGACTTAAAGGGGTTGTCCCGCGCCGAAACTGGGTTTTTTTTTAATTCAATAGGCCCCCCGTTCGGCGCGAGACAAACCCAATGCATGTGTTAAAAAAAAAACTGTTTAGTACTTACCCGAATCCCCGCGCTGCGGCGACTTCTTCCTTACCTTAGTAAGATGGCCGCCGTGATCTTCACCCACGATGCACCGCGGGTCTTCTCCCATGGTGCACCGTGGGCTCTGTGCGGTCCATTGCCGATTCCAGCCTCCTGATTGGCTGGAATCGGCACACGTGACGGGGCGGAGCTACAAGGACCAGCTCTCCGGCGCGAGCGGCCCCATTCACCAGGGAGAAGACCGGACTGCGCAAGCGCGTCTAATCGGCGATTAGACGCTGAAATTAGACAGCACCATGGAGACGAGGACGCCAGCAACGGAACAGGTAAGGGAATAACTTCTGTATGGCTCATAATTAATGCATGATGTACATTACAAAGTGCATTAATATGGCCATACAGAAGTTTATAACCCCACTTGCTTTTTGCGGGACAACCCCTTTAAAGGTATTTGTCATTACAAAAATGTTTTTTATACTTACCTATTCCTCCCCCGTCAGTCTTCTTACTGGATCTTCTCCTCTTTGATCTTCTCCTGGCTCTTCCAGTTCCATTCTTCCTGTTATGTAACGTACATTCTTGACATTCTGCTTCCTGCAGGTCAGTGTACGCTACATCACTAGTAACGTAGCGTTTACTGCCTAGCAGGGAATGCCAAATCCTCGGCAGCCTGCCTTGGTCCTCAAGCGTGGGGTCTTGTCACTAGTGTTCATATAGTATATTAGCCTGTGCGCTAATATAGGCTGTCGAGGATTCAGCATTTCGTGCTAGGCAGTGAACACTACGTCACTAGTGATGTAGCATACACTGACCTACAAGAAACAGAACGCCAAGAATGTATGCTGCATCACAGGAAATAGAAGAATCGGATGGCTGGAGGTGGCGTGACCCGGGGGACTGGAGGAGCCAGGAGAAGATCGGTAAGGAGAAGATGTAGTAAGAAGACTGACGGGGAAGAAATATGTAAGTATAGAATTTTTGTTTTCTAATGATAGAACCCCTTTAAGATACTGTAAAATAAAGAAAAAATGTGTATTCGCCTACTTAAGCGGCTTCCTGTTCAGTGCTAGAGCCCATTCCCACTGCTAGGAACCCAGAGGAAGGAGTTGAGCGGTCACGTGCCATACATTGTGCACATGATCGCTCAACCAGTCACAGACTTAAGCGGCCATGGAAAAATCATGTCTAAAGCCTGTGATTGACATGTGACCACCCACCAGCATCTGGGTTACGAGCGGCGGGAACTGATGGAGTAGGTAAGTATACATTTTTTAATTTGTTTTACACCATTTTAAGTCCGTATAAAAAATTTCAAAGTCCCAAAAAACCCCTTTAGGTGTAAATTACTGAGCAAAGGCTGTTTACAAGAGAAATCACACAATGAAAACTTTAAATATGATTTGTGAATGTAACACATTCTGGGAACAGTTGAGTACATTAGCTGAGAAATAATGGGAGTTTCCTGTAAGACCTATTTGTCCTAACCACATGATATTCCTTGGTGTGATTTCCTCACTTCAGCCTGTTAAACAAAGCAAGACACTGTTTAACTGTGAGAATTCTGATGAGAAGTATATGAATAGAATGTATTGAGGTATTGAATACCCAAAAGAAAGTGCAGAAAATTGTTTTTGACCCACACATTATGGCTCATTCTTTTATAAGGGCAAAACAAAATTCAAAAACATGGGAGGCATACACAGTATGGAAAAAGAAGCTCCTAGGATTGGGTATGCTACCTTGTCATTACTGTTATTTTAATTAAAGTACATGTATTAATCTTTAGACTAACTTTAATAATATATGAAAGGGGTTGTCCAAATTATAGATCCTGTGTAAAATGCATTCAAAATGTAGTAACTAGAGATGAGCGAGCACCAAAATGCTCGGGTGCTCGTTACTCGAGTCGAACTTTCAGTGATGCTCGAAAGTTCGTTTCGAGTAACGAACCCCATTGAAGTCAATGGGCGACTCGAGCATTTTTGTATATCGCCGATGCTCGCTAAGGTTTTCATTTGTGAAAACCTGGGAAATTCAACAAAGTGTTGGGAACGACACAGACTTGTAAGGGCAAGGTCCTCTCTCTATCTGTACCAGTCTGCCACTAATTTGATTCACAGTCATTGTTGCTTTTATCTTGTTATGTACTTAAAGAATACCTGAAATTTTAGCAGGTTTTCTAAAATATAACAGGTTTTCCTTACCAGATCTTTTGCTGCTTTTTGCACCCTGTATTATGTCTGATTTTTAGGTGGTCATCTCCATTATTCTGTTGCCCTACTGTATGCAGTCTACTTTCATACAGGGGCATGATGTAGCAAGCCTACCATTCTGTCAGTAGTAGTTCCCTGTCCTGAACTTCCTTGCATTGACTTCACATGCTGCATTGCTTAGTCTGTGGTCCAATTAGCAGGGGGCAGTATCTGAATGCCTGTCCGTCTGTTCTCCCAACATGAGTCAGGCATTCTGGCCAAATGGTGAGTAAGCCAGTATTATGTGTGCATACACACAAACACAGTGTTGCGTATTACCAATGCTGGATTGGAACAACAGGTGTAGTAGCCGAGACAATCACTGGAGAGTATAATAGAGTGTAATGGAGCAATAAAGGAATTTAGATTTTACTCTACATTTTTGTTGCTGCTGCCATCTCTTTCTATTATGGACCGATCACTGGAGAGTGCTCAGAGTAGCCGGGAGTCATTATCGAGAAGTCACGGTATGCAATACAAATGGATGAGACAGAAGCATAGTCAATGGAAGCCAAAGGTCAACAGCAGGAGGTATCGATATGCAGTACAACTGGGATGAGATGGAAGCGTAGTCAATGGAAGCCAAAGGTCAGTAGCAGTAGGTATCGGTATGCTTGTAGAGGAGCCGGAGGAAGAGGAGCTTGATCAAGGTGGTGGAACGCAATAATCACGCACTGAAGGAGTGGCAGGGCTAGGCTTATATAGGAAGTCCTAATCAGTAGCAGGGTGGAGTCAGAACAGAGAGACAAGAAGTGGATTTAGCAGGAGCAAAGAAGTGTAGAACAAGGCTGGAACTTTCCAAATCCTGCATAGCCTAGCAGAGAGAGCTGCCAACTGGAACGCAAGAGGTTGTGGGTTCAAGCCCTAACACACAGATCTTACCCTTAACCAAGAGAGACAAAGATTGTGGAGATCTGGCAATCTGTCAGCCTGCAGTCTCTGAGTGCACAGAAGCTCCCATGTTATAAATTATTATGAGTTAAATGAGGCTATATTCTTACATTAAAGCTCCACATAGAAGACACTTTAAACAATAGGGGGAAAATAAAATATCACCAATTCCTCAAAAGGCTGTCTCATGAAAACAACCTCGGTAAATCTGCCATATTAGGACATACGTATCATTGAAAGGGATATTCTCAATGAGTCAGATAAAAGCAGCTTCCAGTCAGACTTAAATAATCCATGTAATACATCTGAATGGCTATCATTTGGTTTCAAAATCTCATGCGCTATTCATTGTTCACGCAAATGCTGCAGGCATTCAATTCCATCAATAATCATGTGCTATTCATGCACACATCAACATTATCATTGAGTCTAGAGATTCGCTGCAATGACGAGCATTATCCTGCTAAAAAATGCCTCTTGGAAGTCCTGCCATGAGAGGCAACACATGTGGCTGCAGGATGTCCTGAACGTATTGCTGAGCTGTTATTGTTCCTCGTACCATTACTATGGGTGACCAACCTTCATACGTGATAGCCCCTTGGATCTTTACAATGTGCCGCTCCACAGCAAAGGCAGGATTAAGGTGCTCACCCATAGATGTCCAGACATGACCATCGTCAGTGTCCAAGTAAACCTCGACAACCCAGCTTCACTCTATAGGAGTGCAGTTTCATCATTCACAACACTAATGCAAATGGAGGTGATGATGGGTGGATGTCAAAGGCAGGACACATAATAGGCACTGTGTGCCCAAATGTCCTTCAACTAAGTGCCTGGAAATTCTTCCGACAAACATGGGGGCCTGTAACAATGGTGCCACAGGTCTCTGGATGATGGACAACGAAACAGTTGGCACTGCTCATAGTTGTCGGACGAACAAATGGTCTGTTAAGGGTGTCCTCAACGTAATCTCACACATCCACCTAACACCTCCTAACAGTCTGGTCAAAAGAGCCTAGGTGGTGGGCAATTCATCGATACAACCATTAATTGCATCGTAGAGTTGTGATTAGTGGTCAATAAGCTTTACACAAGCGTAAAAAGAGGTCCCTATTAAGGGGTTTTTCCAGGTCTTTTTCGAACTCTCAACAGTATTTTATTAGAAGACTTCGATGACCTTCAACTGCTTTACATGGGAGAGAAACATGTAGAGGCATCAACGTGACTGTGATTTTAATGATGCTCCTTTTTAAATAGTAAAAGTATAGTTGATTTAGTTTCTATTTCTTTCTGAAGCAAGAGCACATTTTAATAATGCCATTTTTACAAAGTTCTTTCTGACTCAACAATACTTTAAAGTAGACGTCGGAAGAGACTCCATGCGGTTTCGAGGGCATTTTCTGTTTAACCAACATTAAAGTGTTTGAGGAGTTACAAGTGCATTAGTGGCCTGGGTCACCATTTGCTTTGCTAACCTTTTGCCGTAAGCCAATCAATCTTTCTGACACCCATTAAAAAAGTCTTAGGCTGTTGCTATTATAGTCAGATTAAGTGGTAATTCTGCAGCTTTGGCTGTACCATGAGGGCGTCACTCTGATAACGATCTTTTTATTGATCTTTAATGATTTCCTAGAATGAACAGCATTATCCCCAACAAACAACATGGACAAGAGAGTATATCTAAATTATTTACTACTTCTATGGCGGTCTGCTATATGCCCTGTACTTAGAAATCTTATGGCATTTGGCCCAGCTAAACCACCCTCTTCCTACGTGCTGAAAATCCTTAAATCCTATTTAATCCACAAACAGAAACCATTAACCACATAGGGTCACTTAATGATAGATTGGGCAGGAGATATATGACATTAGCCTTGAATTAGCAGCTACTAAAAAGACAGTTATGAAGCGTAAACAAAGTATGCATTTATTAGATCTTATTCCTATACCATAAATATATTATACAACCCTTTACATAAAGTGTATTAATCACTGGTCTCTCTTACTAGTAGGCCTCATAATCTAATAGCCAAATTCATTGGAATTCAGTTACTAAAAGCTTGAGTCATGAATGGCAAAGTAGTGCGGATCACCCTGAAGAATGAGAAATCATCTACTACTACATGGCTATATAGCTACCTATACACTACTGGTCAAAAGTTTTAAAATACCTCAATTGTTCCAGTTATTTTTTTACATTAACACAATTCAAGTCGAGCAAACAACATGAAATGGTCCAAAGGTTCAAAAGAAAAGGCCCATTTACACTGGAAGAATATTGGGCAAACGATGCCCGACACTCATCCCCGCATATACGCGCTTCCATGCTGTTACACAGGAGCGAGTATCGCTGGCTTGCTCACAGAGTAGCCAACAGGGGGCTGGGGCACCTGGAGGAGATTTCTCTCCTCTCTTTCCCCTGCCCCCTCTCCATTCACTTTAAGCAGCAGCAGTTCAGTACTGAACGGCTGCTGTTTGCACTGAACGATCATTGTTTAGGATTTTAAGCAGTTTAAAATCCTGAATCATGATTGTTCAGTGTAAACGGCAGCTGTTTAGTACTGCTTACAGTGAATGGAGCGGGGCGGGGTAGAGCAAAGAGAGAACTGTCCTCCAGCCGCCCCGGACCCCAGCTGGCTGCTCTGTGAGCGAGCCAGCGATACTTGCTTCTGTGTAACAGCGCAGGAGCGAGTATATGCGGGGAGGAGTGTCGGGCATCGCTTGCCAGACATTTGTCCAGTGTAAATGGGCCTTAAGTTAAAACCATAAAAATACTATGAAATTTTAACCTGAAACACAACAATAGTCTGAGTATATGATTTTAACAAAAGGGTTTTTTTCAGAGAACACATCAAGGACAGCTGCTCTGCAGCACAGAAAGCAAATTGTGGTTTGCAAATTGATGCAAACTATTCCTACAGGTGTCTCAACTTTTGTAGATTACTTTCAAACCCTCTGATTATATATAACCAGGGTACATTGCTATCATATTGGCAAGAAAAAGGTATTTAACCAAAACAGACAGACAATTATAACCCTTAAAAGTGAAGCTCTGTCCTACAGAGAAATTGACAAGAAATCCAAGGTACAGATTCCTATACCATCAAATGGCACTTGGAACTGAAGGAAACTCTGATGGGAAGAGGTCTAGCATACCAAAGGGCACTACAAAATCAGATGACAAGTTTTTGAGAGTTAACAGTTTCTGTGATCAGTGCCTCACACCACAAAATCATCAAGCACAGCTTAATTCAGTTTTCATTTCAACTGTGAAGCGAAGACGTCTATCTGCAGGTTTGACAGGTAGAATATCAGTATGACAGCCACTCATAGGATGGCAAAATGAAAAAAAAAACTTGCTCAGGTCAAGCAGCACATCCAGCGGATTACTGAGGGGAAGAAAGTCTTATGGACTGATGAAATTTGCAATCTTTGGTACATCTCGCAGGTTTTTTGTATGCCATTGATTAAAATAAAATAAATGTAAATCTTGTTATTTGTATAGCGCCAACTTATTCTGCAATGCTTTCAAGTAATTTATTTATTACCCTCCACCAAGCTGGGAACTCATTTTACCAACCTCAGAAGGAAGGAAGGCTGAGTCAACCTTGAGCCAACTACCTGAACTATACAGGAATTGAACTTGCAACCTTCAGGTCGTGAGCAAGAGCTTAGGACTGCATTTCTGCTGCTTTAACACCCTGCACCACAAAAGGCGGTAGAAGGATGGCTCCTGAGTGTGTTGTACCAACTGTCAAACATGGAGGAGGAAGCGTGATTGTCTGGGGCTCTTGACAGTGATTGACAGCTACCCTGGTATGTACAGTTATACACAGATAGCTGCCAATCACTGATAGGGACACCCATTGAATCGTTCTGCTAAAAATAAGCAAAGGTTTAAATGAATAAAATGCAAGTTAGACTGAATATTTTTCTATAAAACTATATATCAATCTACTCAGTTCTTCCTCTATAACATGCTGCCTACAGTTTGGACAGCATGTTAAAGTTGACAGATTCCCTTTAAGAAGACAAGAAGAAGCCTATAGGGTTCAAAGAATGCAATAGCCTGCAGAGACTCCAGAATTAAACCCAATTGAGCTTGTTTGGTATGAACTGGACAGAAGTGTGAAAGCAAAGTAACCTACAAGTGCAGCACATTTGTGAGAACTCCTTGGGAAGAAATAATGCTTTGATTGTGTAAAGTCATTATTTCAGTTAGAAGTTTCTACTTTGAAGAGTCAAAAATCTAGATTTAATTTCATGAAATTAATCCATTTTTTTATTCATCTTAATGTGTTTATTTGTTCTATGCATTCATTTCAAATAAAATTTGAGACATTAAACTGTATAAATATCAATAGAAAATGGAAAAAGTGCCAATGTTCATAAGGATTTGAAGGACCCAGGGCTCACTAACTAGCAGAAGCAGATGCAGTGCAGATTAAATAAGGTAAGGATGGGCCAAAAAGACATCAAGAACACAAAAATAATGCTGCAACAGGAGTGATTTCATTGTATTCAGACATGATATCAAGAAATCCATTTAAGCAAAACCATGGGAAGATGCCAAGGATTAGAACCTAGAATGTGTATTGAAATGAATAGGACTGAGTAAAAAGTAAATTATGTACAAAGCAAATAAAATTGGCAAAGGTGGACACAGAGACTCATTGCCAAAAAGAGTAAATTTAGCCCTAAACTGTTCTTCAATTATATAAATAGTAAAAAGATTAACTTAAAACATAAAATGTTGGCTCTTTAAAAACTAATGAGGGAAGAATTGAAGGGGGTGATGAGGAGAAAGCAAATCTGTTAAATAGTTTTTTCTCCAGTGTAAAATAAAATGTCAGGTGAAATGCAGGGTGATAAATTAAATTCTCCATTAAATCTCACCCATCTAGTCCAGGAAGAACTGCGGAGCTGCCTGAAAAAAAAGATTATGACAGACAAATCACCGGGTCCTGGTGGCATCTAAGGGAGTTAAGTAATGTGATAAACCATTGTTTCTTGTATTATGGATTGTGCACAGGTCTGGAAAACAGACATGATAAGTGAAAAGCAAGGAGAAAAAAATTTCTGTGTGTCAAATTCTGCAGAGACAAGGTGTGGCTGGGCAGAGTCATTATGACAGAGTGAGAACAGATAGAGAAAAAAGGGTGAGAGAATAATATCTATCAGAGATGATGCACCTGTGATCATTACACTATAATCAATGTCACCATCTAGAGCTGATAACTCACTAAGCTGACTATAATTTAGAGATCTACTATCAATATGAAAGGGTCACTAGCAAGCAATATTACTATGAGGGGAAACAAAGGGTGTGGCTTAATGTAAAAGGGGTGTGGCCTGAAAAATTGCCATGGTAAGAGCTATGTACTCTGCGCTTCCAAGTGTTGCAATGTGTGTGTGTGGGGGGGGGGAAGGTCCATGATAATTGACTGCTCCATATGGTGGGCAGCCTTAATCTGGCCCTGATCTTTTCCATGATCTGTTTATAACAAGGACTGTGACTGTAACAGGAGAGCATGCTCTACATCTATAAGAAAGAAGGTTTCTAAACTGACAAGAGGGTTCTTTACTGTAAGTGCAGTGAGACTATGGAGCTCTCTGCCTAAGGGTGGCTTCACACAAACGTATTTTTCTGCTTACATAGGTGCACACCTATATATGCACAAAAACACGCGCGCATGAAGGTCCGTGCATTGCCTCCAATGGAGCCGTGGCTCCATTGAAGGCAATGGTCTGCCAGCACCCCTGAAGTGTTTTTCGGGGAAGGGCTCCACATATAAGCCCTTCCCTGAAAAACAAGAAATTTTGTGTAAAAAAAAACAAAAACAAAACGTACGTGTCCCCGAGGGGATGATGAACACATCTGCCGCATGTGGCAGATGTTTCCTTCATCCCCACGAGGAAAAAGAATTCCCTGCTGCACCTGCCACATCTGTGACAGATGCAGCAAAGGAATTCTTCATCCCTGCGGGGAATAAATAATTCTTTACCACAGCTGTTACAGATGACAGCTGCGGTAGGGGATCCAGCTGCTGGCATCCTGTAATTGTTTTTCAGGGAAGGGCTTTAAATATAAGCCCTTCCCTGAAAAACAAGAAAAAATGGTGATAAAAAAAATAAAAATACTCACGTTTCTTCAGCTGCTGGAGCTCAGCCACTTCCAACTGGCTCTTCTCCTGCACTGCTCTGAAGAGTATTTGGCAGGCGGGGATTTAAAATTCTGTGACCAATCAGAGGCAGCTCTCAGCTATTGAATGACAGCTTAGAGCTGCTTCTGATTGGTCCCTGCGCTCAGCCAATCAGAGGCAGCACTCACCCATTCATGAAGTCAAACCAGTTAGGTGGCACAGTGGGTCCACACCTGCTGTTCGTAACACTGACTGTGACCTGGAACTTTCACTCTTTTGTTCAAAAATCAACATTGCCTATTTTTGTAAATTCTGCTGCATCGTATCCTGCATGTGTCGCGATACCATGACCCCAAAACGTTTCCTGAGGTAGTCAGCAGGGTATGATATCAGAGATGGAGGTGCACAGCCAAATCCTTGAAATTTCAGCAGTAGTTCCCTAAGCTGGTGGCAGAACCTCTATAAGGGTCTTACCGGTGGGTACAATTTTAAGCCACCTTACTAAATTTGACAGGTACAAGATAATGCTTATAGACTGGGTAGCTCGACTACGAAGTGTTATCCATCCGTATAATCTGGCCACGGAATTGCAAACGGAGCTATCTCTGAATGCACTAGAATGAGATGCTAGAAATACTGTACTCCTGTGGCCTTAATCAGAGTGCCACACTACCAGACTATGGATGAAATTGTAAAGTTGCTCAAAGATATTTATGGAGAAACTGCAAGTGCTGGAAATCTTAGAGCTTCGCTCTTTCTTTAGTTCGGCAAGAGGAGGAGGGCATCCCTCAATATGCTAAAGCCCTCCAAGAAATATTGTCCAGCCTACAGAAAATAAATCCCTCCTAGCTGACATTAATTTCTGTCTAAATGCACTTAATATATTAAGAGATGTACGCCTCTTCATATACATAAGGCGTATTGTGTGCCTGTAGAAATAATATTGAGATCGCCATATATAACTCCGGTCTTAATTAGAGATGAGCGAGCACCAAAATGCTCGGGTGCTCGTTAATCGGGACGAAATTTTCGCGATGCTCGAGGGTTCGTTTCGAGTAACGAACCCCATTGAAGTCAATGGGCGACCCGAGCATTTTTGTATATCGCCGATGCTCGCTAAGGTTTCCATTTGTGAATATCTGGGCAATTCAAGAAAGTGATGGGAACGACACAGCAACGGATAGGGCAGGCAAGGGGCTACATGTTGGGCTGCATCTCAAGTTCCCAGGTGCCACTATTAAGCCACAATAGCGGCAAGAGTGGGCCCCCCCCAACAACTTTTACTTCTGAAAAGCCCTCATTAGCAATGCATACCTTAGCTAAGCACCACACTACCTCCAACAAAGCACAATCACTGCCTGCATGACACTCCGCTGCCACTTCTCCTGGGTTACATGCTGCCCAACCCCCCCCCCCCTCCCCATCCCGCACGACGCAGTGTCCACAGCGCACACCAAAGTGTCCCTGCGCAGCCTTCAGCTGCACTCATGCCACACGCTGGCCTCATAGCCACACCACCCTCATGTCTATTTATAAGTGTGTCTGCCATGAGGAGGAACCGCAGGCACACACTGCAGAGGGTTGGCACGGCTAGGCAGCAACCCTCTTTAAAAGGGGCGGGACGATAGCCCACAATGCTGTACAGAAGCAATGTGAAATATAATCTTGTGCCACCGCCATCAGGAGCTGCACACGTGGGCATAGCAATGGGGAACCTATGTGCCACACACTATTCATTCTGTCAAGGTGTCTGCATGCCCCAGTCAGACCACGGTTTTTTATAAATAGTCACAGGCAGGTACAACTCCGCAATGGGAATTCCATCTGCACCCACAGCATGGGTGGCTCCCTGGAACCCACCGGCTGTACATAAATGTATCCCATTGCAGTGCCCTGGACAGCAGAGCTAACGTCAGAATAAATGCAGGTGGGCTTCGGCCCACACTGCATGCCCCAACCTGACCGGGGTTTTTAATTCATAGACACAGGCAGGTACAACTCCCTATTGTGAAGTCCCTGTGGACCGACAGCATGAGTGGGTGCCAGGAAGCCACCGGCGGTACATAAATATATCCCATTGCATTGCCCATCACAGCTGAGGTAATGTCATGTTTAATGCAGGTGGGCTTCGGCCCACACTGCATGCCCCAGTCAGACTGGGGTTCTTTAGAAGTCAACACATGCAGTTACAACTCCGTGTGGACCCACAGCATGGGTGGGTGCCAGGAAGCCACCGGCGGTACATAAATATATCCCATTGCATTGCCCATCACAGCTGAGGTAATGTCATGTTTAATGCAGGTGGGCTTCGGCCCACACTGCATGCCCCAGTCAGACTGGGGTTCTTTAGAAGTGGACACATGCAGTTACAACTCCGTGTGGACCCACAGCATGGGTGGCTCCCTGGAACCCACCGACGGTAGATACATATATCCCATTGCAGTGCCTAGCACAGCTGAGGTAATGTCATGTTTAATGCAGGTGGGCTTCGGCCCACACTGCATGCCCCAGTCAGACTGGGGTTCTTTAGAAGTGGACACATGCAGTTACAACTCTGTGTGGACCGACAGCATGGGTGGGTGCCAGCAAGCCACCGGCGGTACATAAATATATCCCATTGCAGTGCCCAGCACAACTGATGTAACGTCAGCTTTAATGTAGGTGGGCAACAAATTAATTGGATTACACTGTAGGCGAGGGCCCCAAAAAATTGGTGTACCAACAGTACTAATGTACCTCAGAAAAATTGCCCATGCCCAACCAAGAGGGCAGGTGAAACCCATTAATCGCTTTGGTTAATGTGGCTTAATTTGTAACTAGGCCTGGAGGCAGCCCAGTTAAAATAAAAATTGGTTCAGGTGAAAGTTTCAACGCTTTAATGAGCATTGAAACGTATAAATATTGTTTACAAAAGTTATATGACTGAGCCTTGTGGGCCTAAGAAAAATTGCCCGTTCGGCGTGATTACGTGAGGTTTCAGGAGGAGGAGCAGGAGGAGGAGGATGAATATTATACACAGATTGATGAAGCTAAAAGGTCCACATTTTTGATGGTGATAGAGAACAATGCTTCCATCCGCGGGTGCAGCCTACGTATTGTTTAGGTATCGTTGCTGTCCGCTGGTGGAGAAGAGAAGTCTGGGGAAATCCAGGCTTTCTTCATCTTCATGAGTGTAAGCCTGTCGGCACTGTCGGTTGACAGGCAGGTACGCTTATCTGTGATGATTCCCCCAGCTGCACTAAACACCCTTTCTGACAAGACGCTAGCCGCAGGACAAGCAAGCACCTCCAGGGCATACAGCGCGAGTTCAGGCCACGTGTCCAGCTTCGACACCCAGTAGTTGTAGGGGGCAGAGGCGTCACGGAGGACGGTCGTGCGATCGGCTACGTACTCCCTCACCATCCTTTTACAGTGCTCCCGCCGACTCAGCCTTGACTGGGGAGCGGTGATACAGTCTTGCTGGGGAGCCATAAAGCTGTCAAAGGCCTTAGAGAGTGTTCCCCTGCCTGTGCTGTACATGCTGCCTGATCTCTGCGCCTCCCCTGCTACCTGGCCCTCGGAACTGCGCCTTCGGCCACTAGCGCTGTCGGATGGGAATTTTACCATCAGTTTGTCCTCCAGGGTCCTGTGGTATAGCATCACTCTCGAACCCCTTTTCTTTTCGGGTATGAGAGTGGAAAGGTTCTCCTTATACCGTGGGTCGAGCAGTGTGTACACCCAGTAATCCGTAGTGGCCAGAATGCATGTAACGCGAGGGTCATGAGAAAGGCATCCTAACATGAAGTCAGCCATGTGTGCCAGGGTACCTGTATGCAACACATGGCTGTCCTCACTAGGAAGATCACTTTCAGGATCATCCTCCTCCTCCTCCTCAGGCCATACACGCTGAAAGGATGACAGGCAAGCAGCATGGGTACCTTCAGCAGTGGGCCAAGCTGTCTCTTCCCCCTCCTCCTCATCCTCCTCATGCTTCTCCTCCTCAACGCACTGAGATATAGACAGGAAGGTGCTCTGACTATCCAGCGACATACTGTCTTCCCCCGCCTCCGTTTCCGAGCGCAAAGCGTCTGCCTTTATGCTTTGCAGGGAACTTCTCAAGAGGCATAGCAGAGGAATGGTGACGCTAATGATTGCAGCATCACCGCTCACCATCTGGGTAGACTCCTCAAAGTTTCCAAGGACCTGGCAGATGTCTGCCAACCAGGCCCACTCTTCTGTAAAGAATTGAGGAGGCTGACTCCCACTGCACCGCCCATGTTGCCTGGCCAACATGTGGAGCGTAGAGTTCCACCGTGTGGGCACGTCGCACAGCAGTCGGTGCACTGGCAGATGAAACCGATGTTGCAGGGTGCGCAGGGTGGCAGCGTCCATGTGGGACTTGCGGAAATGTGCGCAGAGCCGGCGCACCTTTCCGAGCAGGTCTGACAAGCGTGGGTAGCTTTTCAGAAACCGCTGAACCACCAAATTAAAGACGTGGGCCAGGCATGGCACGTGCGTGAGGCTGCCGAGCTGCAAAGCCGCCACCAGGTTACGACCGTTGTCACACGACCATGCCCGGTTGGAGGCTCAGCGGCGCAAGCCAGCGGTCGGTCTGCTCTGTCAGACCCTGCAGCAGTTCGTGGGCCGTGTGCCTCTTCTCTCCTAAGCTGAGTAGTTTCAGCACGGCCTGCTGACGCTTGCCCACCGCTGTGCTGCCACGCCGCGCGACACTGACTGCTGGCGACGTGCTGCTGCTGACACATCTTGATTGCGAGACAGAGGTTGCGTAGCAGGAGGAGGAGGAGGAGGAGGGTGGTTTAGTGGAGGAAGCATACACCGCCGTAGATACCACCACCGAGCTGGGGCCCGCAATTCTGGGGGTGGGTAGGACGTGAGCGGTCCCAGGCTTTGACTCGTTCCCAGCCTCCACTAAATTCACCCAATGTGCCGTCAGGGAGATATAGTGGCCCTGCCCGCCTGTGCTTGTCCACGTGTCCGTAGTTAAGTGGACCTTGGCAGTAACCGCGTTGGTGAGGGCGCGTACAATGTTGCGGGAGACATGGTCGTGCAGGGCAGGGACGGCACATCGGGAAAAGTAGTGGCGACTGGGAACTGAGTAGCGCGGGGCCGCGGCCGCCATCATACCTTTGAAAGCCTCCGTTTCCACAACCCTATACGGCAGCATCTCCAGGCTGATAAATTTGGCTACGTGCACGTTTAACGCTTGAGCGTGCGGGTGCGTGGCGGCGTACTTGCGCTTGCGCTCAAACACTTGCGCTAGCGACGGCTGGACGGTGCGCTGAGAGACATTGGTGGATGGGGCCGAGGACAGCGGAGGTGAGGGTGTGGGAGCAGGCCGGGAGACGGTAGTGCCTGTGTCCTGAGAGGGGGGTTGGATCTCAGTGGCAGGTTGGGGCACAGGGGGAGAGGCAGCGGTGCAAACCGGAGGCGGTGAACAACCTTCGTCCCACCTTGTGGGGTGCTTGGCCATCATATGTCTGTGCATGCTGGTGGTGGTGAGGCTGGTGGTGGTGGCTCCTCGGCTGATCTTGGCACGACAAAGGTTGCACACCACAGTTCGTTGGTCGTCTGCATTCTCAGTGAAAAACTGCCAGACCTTTGAGCACCTCGGCCTCTGCAGGGTGGCATGGCGCGAGGGGGCGCTTTGGGAAACAGTTGGTGGATTATTCGGTCTGGCCCTGCCTCTACCCCTGGCCACCGCACTGCCTCTTCAACCTGCCCTGCTGCTGCACTTGCCTCCCCCTCTGAAGACCTGTCCTCAGTAGGCGTAGCAAACCAGGTGGGGTCAGTCACCTCATCGTCCTGCTGCTCTTCCTCCGAATCCTCTGTGCGCTCCTCCCTCGGACTTACTCCAATTACTACTACCTGAGTGATAGACAACTGTGTCTCATCGTCATCGTCCTCCTCATCCACTGAAAGCTCTTGAGACAGTTCTAGGAAGTCCCCAGCCTCATCCCCCGGACCCCGGGAACTTTCCAAAGGTTGGGCATCGGTCACGACAAACTCCTCCGGTGGGAGAGGAACCATTGCTGGCCATTCTGGGCAGGGGCCCGGGAACAGTTCCTGGAAGTCTGCCTGCTCCTCAGAATGTGTCATTGTAATGGAGTGAGGAGGCTGGGAGGAAGGAGGAGCAGCAGCCAGAGGATTCAGAGTTGCAGCAGTGGACGGCGCAGGATTCTGGGTGGTCGATAGATTGCTGGATGCACTTTCTGCCATCCATGACAGGACCTGCTCACACTGCTCATTTTCTAATAAAGGTCTACCGCGTGGACTCATTAATTGTGAGATGAATGTGGGGACGCCAGAAACGTGCCTCTCTCCTAATCCCGCAGCAGTAGGCTGCGATACACCTGGATCAGGAGCTCGGCCTGTGCCCATACCCTGACTTGGGCCTCCGCGTCCTCGCCCGCGTCCACGTCCTCTAGGCCTACCCCTACCCCTCAGCATGCTGTATTACCAGTAGTGCAGAAACAGAACGCTGTAATTAAATGTGCCGCTTATTGGCCTGTGGTTGGAGGCTGACTTCCCTTACAGAACGCACAGCAGAGCCAGGAAACAATTTTGTGCACGCCTGTAGTGAGACGTAGGTGCGTATGACTGAGCTAGTGGAATTCACAGCGCAGAAGCAGTCAAGTGGCCAAAGGCCAGTAGTAGGCCTTGCATATTTTGCTTCTACTTTTTTTAAAATGCTGAACTAATACAGCAGACAGATACTGTAGGCAGCGTATAATATTATGTATACTGTTTCCCTCTGGCGGGATGACGGCGCTGATGTAACAGAGACAGCAGATCCAGGAAACAATTTTGCGCAAGCCTGCTGTAACGCTTAGCTGCGTATTAATTAGGACTACTACCCCCAGCAGATAGATACTGTAGGCAGCGTATAATATTATGTATACTGTTTCCCTCTGGCGGGATGACGGCGCTGATGTAACAGAGACAGCAGATCCAGGAAACAATTTTGCGCAAGCCTGCTGTAACGCTTAGCTGCGTATTAATTAGGACTACTACCCCCAGCAGATAGATACTGTAGGTAGCGTATAATATTATGTATACTGTTTCCCTCTGGCGGGATGACGGCGCTGATGTAACAGAGACAGCAGATCCACGTAACAATTTTGCGCAAGCCTGCTGTAACACTTAGCTGCGTATTAATTAGGACTACAACCCCCAGCAGACACGCAGTAAACTGAAGACGGTCACAGGCAGCCCAAATATAGTATTTTTCCCCAATTTTTTGGAAAAAGCCCACTGCCTATATAGCCTGAATATCTCTTTCCCTGCCTCACTAGTACTGGCCCTATACTCTGTACAATGACTGCAGACTGCGGACGCAATGCTCTGCACGCCCGATATACAAAAAAAACAATTGTGCAACACTGCTAAAAGCAGCCTCAACAGTACTGCACACGGTCAGATGTGGCCCTAAGAAGGACCGTTGGGGTTCTTGAAGCCTAAAATCACTCCTAACGCTCTCCCTATAGCAGCTCCGGCACCAGCAGCACTTTCCCTGATCTCTGTCAGAATGCATCTGTGGCGAGCCGCGGGAGGGGCCGATTTATATACTCGGGTGACACCTGATCTCGCCAGCCACTCACTGCAGGGGGATGGTATAGGGCTTGAACGTCGCAGGGGGAAGTTGTAATGCCTTCCCTGTCTTTCTATTGGCCAGAAAAGCGCGCTAACATCTCAGAGATGAAAGTGAAAGTAACTCGAACATCGCGTGGTGCTCGCCTCTAGTAACGAGCATCTCGAACACGCTAATACTCGTACGAGTATCAAGCTCGGACGAGTACGTTCGCTCATCTCTAGTCTTAATAAATCTCCAGCGTGGCTTTTTTTTTTTAATTTTAAGCAGCATTTTTCTTGGTGTTTCCTCTTGTGCTTTTTTTTTTCAAAATACAATACAGCCAGATGTAAACTATAGAAGACAATAGAAAAATATCAGTTTTATGAGTAATTATTGTATACTTCTAGAACAAGCTTTCCATTGTTTTCTTAGAGGTAACAAGTAGTTTAGATTAATTTTAAAAAACTCGCCAGCATGTTACATGTTTTATGGTCTTCACAACAAATTCCTCTCTGGACTGAAAAGTCATTATGGCCACCTAAGTATCAACTGAAGATCCTTAATTACTTTCAAATAAAGTGTGCATCCTTTCTTTTTGAAAATACTCACCACTTCCACAGAAAACTCTTCCTTTGTCCTTTATGGCTAGTATTAGTGTCTGTTTCCAATTCCTCTCATCAGCTGAGGAACATAGTATGTTGAAAAAACCATATATATGTCCATCAAATCAACTAAGGGAAGGGAAAGAATATGGGTGAAAGACAGGAGGAGTAACTGGTCTTTCTTCTTGTCTTCTTCGTTCTCAGTTCCCTTCTCTGTTTCTATAACAGCACTAAACTGCCCAAATGTGCTTGGAATTCTCTTCTTTTCCTCCTTCCATTATTTTATAGCTAAACAATACTACACACATATAGTACAACGCACACAATTGTCTGAACATATACTTTATTTGAATTACTTATTGTCATTAAAAATAAAAAGAAACAAACTGTGGTTATAGAGACGTACACTAAACACATTTCATAAGATATTTAAACCCTATACAAATTTAACTCCAGCAGTCTGCATAGTTAACAAAATGTCCTATTGGAGAGACACGGAGACTTATTATTTTACCACAATCTTATCTAGTTTACTAATATATATTATTAATTTATTGGCTAGTAGTTTGAAAGCCATCAAAAAGCACTCCTGAACACTTGGCTATAAAAGCTAGCTTTGCCTCTCCTCATTTGGCAGAGAGAGGAATCACTTTGTAGTACATTAATGACCTAATTATAGTGTTCTGTTCTGAAGGGTGTATGTATATATTCATTAGAGATTTTCAAATTGATATAAATATATGTGTTTAATGTACTCTTTGCAAAAGGGGATGCTACTGAGACAAATATCCACTGCTAATCCTCCAGGGATTATTTTACAATAGATGTCATATTCTTCTACCCATAAATAATTTCAATTTTCATGTGATAGAAAAATAGGAGGCAAGGCTAAAACCGCAAAATCTCCCATTAGTGAAGCTCAATCTTCTGCCATCTGCAGTTCTTCAATATTTAGATGCATTAAGTGAACAAGTTTTTATCTTTGCCATAAACTGAAGATGATGTAGAGTGCAAATACAAGGAGAGAGACTTGTAACCGAAGGGCTGCAGAATGCTTGTCAAGCATATGAACAAGCTAGATTTGCTAGGTTTGTAGAAAAATACAAAAAAAAGTATTCAACCTCATAATCCAACCATAATTAAGTCAAGAAATGTGAACTCAAATCAAGACCAAATCGAATTCTCATACAAAGCCTAGCCGAAATCCAAACAAGGTGCAGCTACGTAAATCTTTACTAGCTTTTCAGATTTTTTTACCACTAGTGTCTAGTAACTGTATATATGATACTGCTCTTAAATATCCTTTCTCTATCAATATAACACACTCAAGGAAAATGAAAAGGGAAAATTGGTGAGCCACTGTTCAAAAGTGATATTAAGAGTACTTTTTAACATTAATACGGTTGTTGATGGACATTTGCAGCTTTATGGCATGAAGTGCTACATCTGCAGTTTAATAATGACTTTAAACACATCATTATTACTGTTACATTGCAGAGGGCCAATGACGTCACAAAGGGGCCAACATTGATTGTGACATGTAAGGAGTTAACATCAGAGATTAGGGTTCTCACCAATCCTGCCGTTGCAGTGGGAGGCCAGCTGTCAGTCATAGCCAGCTCCTGCTGCGGGATTGCACAGGCTCACTCCGGAGCCAGTGCCATTTACAGGACATAAGTTTACATCCTGTTGTATTAACTACCACCCTGCCAGGACGTAAAGTTTATGTCCTGTGGCATTAGGGAGTTAATGAGATTCGGAATCAACCATCCTTATTCACAATGATTTTCATGAAAACCGATTATTTCACTAATTGCTCATCAATAATCATTATAATGATTTTTGCAAATAAAACTAGCAGCAAACACCTGCATTTTCTATGCATTGCAGGTCAGTGCATAATAAGTGGCATCTCCCAAAACTGTAACCATTGTGCTTTTTTAATTAATAAAGCTTTGATTAATCCCAAATATCACAGGTGAAAACTCCTCATAACTTTTGGTTTTGGCATAGATAATAGTTTGAAATTATAGTAATACACATAGATTCCAAGAGAATTCTGTGTTTAAAGCATGAACTATCTACTAGCAATTTTTAACATTGATGATTAATCGACACAGACTGACAAAGTTATTCATAGCGCTTAGAAAGTTAAAGTGAACTAGAACTTTACAGTGAGTTTTAAGCTGCACCATCCACATTGCAGACATCTGTTTTATTCTAAAATGCAGTGTTTCAGAAAAACTGTACTTTAAAAGGCAGCCAGAAATGAGGAGTGTTCTTCACTGACTTCTTCCTGCCAAGCTCAGCTAGATTGTCAGATCTCTCTCTACAACAAATAGGGAAACACCTTTTAATCTAGCCAGGTTGGGTGTGTAGAAGCCAGCGGAAAGCTGCCCCTGTTATCTCTTCCCCCATTCCTAGTGGTTCAGGCTGCATTAAACTCCTGACAATTTCCCTTTAATTCAGTATGTAGTTGCATAACTTTTATTATATCCAGGGTTCTCTCAAGATCTAATTTCTAAGGGTGATTGATTACAAGCACTGTATGTGTTTTTAGGTCCTGCTTTTCTTCTCTCACACATTGGTGGGATACTGGTGCTTATCAAACAAAACAAGTAGGTACATGGAGACTTAAGGCCCATTTAAACACAACGATTATCATTATGTGTAAATGCTACCATACTTCACATTTTGAGGTGAACTTAAAATCCATTGTTCAGCCGGAGAGTAGATAACACAGACCACACGCTGTGTTCTGCACGGGAGCAGCTGATTACATTGCATTCAGCTGACAGCCCATGCGAGAACAAAGGAGCTGATTGCAGAGCTCAGACCATCTGCTGTGTTCCACAAGCAGCACTTTATGCAAAATGATCACTAGAACTGTCACAATTTCAATAGTATGAAAAATGGTCTTTGTGTGTAAATGAGCCTTTATTTTCGGGCAATGCTCCATGGGAAAAAGTATGCAAATTAGCTCCTGTCAGCCGAAACAGAGACTCTTCCAAAAAAAGAGTGACCCAGCTGTACAGAAACTGTCTCAAATGTGAACTGTAACAAAAATGCGTCTTTTGCTATCGATGTATTATTTCAATGGGATCTGTTTATTTTCTTCCTATTTCAAAAAATATCATGCACTTTAATCTTTCCCAAAACTGTTGTCCTACTGAAAGCTTTAAGCTTAAAGGGGTCGTCCTGCGAAAGCAAGTGGGTCTATACACTTTTGTATGGCCATATTAATGCACTTTGTAATGTACATTGTGCATTAATTATGAGCCATACAGAAGTTATTCACTTACCTGCTCCGTTGCTAGCGTCCTCGTTTCCATGGAGCCGTCTAATTTTCAGCATCTAATCGCCAGATTAGACGCGCTTGCGCAGTCCGGTCTTCTTCTTTTCTGAATGGGGCCGCTCGTGCCGGAGAGCTCCGTGTAGCTCCGCCCCGTCACGTGCCGATTCCAGCCAATCAGGAGGCTGGAATCGGCAATGGACCGCACAGAAGCCCTGCGGTCCACCGAGGGAGAAGATCCCGGCGGCCATCTTCAACCGGTAAGTAAGAAGTCACCGGAGCGCGGGGATTCAGGTAAGCGCTGTGCGGTTTTTTTTTTAAGTCCCTGCATCAGGTTTGTCTCGCGCCAAACGGGGGGGGCTGTTGAAAAAAAAAAAAACCGTTTCGGCGCGGGACAACCCCTTTAAATCACTTGTGCAGTTTCTGATGCAGTTCTCTGATCCAATATAGGAGTGAATAGAAATAGCAGAAGTAATAGTTATTCATTTATGTTGTTCTTTCATTTTGTATTTGCTCCTGGTTTTGGCTTTAAAAAAAACAACATCAAATGCTGCATCAGTGATTCAAGCTTTATACATAATTTTTAAATGTCCCTAGGCCCCAGTATGCCTTTTCATCTAGTAGAGGTGCCCTACATAGTTGTATTTCCTTTTTTAAGTAAGCATCTATTGTATGTAAGATATTGACAATGATGATATTAAAATAATGGCTTTCAGTGTTAGTATTTCATTTGTTTGTACTATATATTTATTCATTTCTTAAACTTTCTACCGTTTCCACTTCTGATGTGGTTGAATTAAAGCCACAATGAAACATTATTGTTATCTTGGATATTATTCAGATGTTATGGATTACTTAAAAAGCATTAACAGACGTAATGGAGTATATGATCAACTTACAAAGTCTGCTCTGCACATTGGTAACCAACTTTATTGGGAGAAAAGAAATATAGAAATCTAAGACTTTCATATAATCTTAGCTCACTATCTAAGGATGGACATTCACATTGTTTTTTGTATGTGTTTTACTTTTCTGTAATCTAAATAGGTCTACGACCTTCTTAGACTGATTTTGAATTTATTTCACTTTTTAGAGAAAGGAGCTATGTTGTTCTGATATAGATCTGCAAATCCTCTGCCTAGACCTATACTAAAAGGGGTATTCCCATCTCAGCATTCCCTAGCTGAGATAAAAACCCACATCTGGTTTCCCCACCACCTCATTAGGTGTTACGGAAATAGCCAAAGCAGGCTGCTGTCTTGACTGTTTTCGTAACAGCTGGTGAAGTGGTCGGGAAACCCACCATGTGTTTCTCAGGAAATGCTGAGATGGCACAACCCTTTTAAATTAGTTTGCTGGACTTTTCAATTGAGGGCTTGTCATGTATGATTGGTGGGGTTCCGACTCCTGTTGACGATCAAAATAGGGCAGATCTGCAGTAGCAGCCACAGGCATTCATATATGTAGAACACTGTATTTGGATAATGAAGCCAAAGACACTGGTAGACCATCGATAGATAATCCCAAATAGTCCAGATAAATGAATCAATTCTGATTACCAGCAGCTGCTACTAGGGGGAGCTAAATAGGGAAAGTGCTAGGCTATTTTCCTTTATCATTTTTTAGATAGCTTCCCTATGCTTTGTGTCCAGTGCTCCTATGAATACCTATGCGACCTCATAATAATAGACAAAAAAAACCAAAACCCTACATGGCCTGATCCTGCAATCACAGTGGGTCTAAAATAATAGATATTTATATGAAAAATTTGCCTTACTGTTTTCTCAGTTTCATTTTTTCAATTGTTATATTTTTCCTAAAAAGAGTAAACTGACTTTTGTAATATGAATTATTGATTTTATAGGTATCAAAATCAATGTGTATATATATATATATATATATATATATATATATATTTCTATCTCAGATTACATGCAAAGTCTTACATTTCCATAACCATAAATAATTGTCTTTCATTGGTGGGAAATATTTGGATTTTTCACCAACATTTTGTATTACTATTCAATAATTTAAATGGGCATTCTGGTGATTCTATTTTCATTAATTATATAACTACCCCCCTCCCCAAGCGCTCACCTTCCCGTATATATAAGTGACTTAGTGCTACCTTGGTTAGTAATGCCTTTCTTTCTGAAACTCCCCGCTTCCTACATCTCAGATGGTCATGTGATCTCAATTCTGACCAGCTCAGATTTACTTAGGTTAATGTGCTCAGTTTCTAAGTTTGTGCAATGTGTGTTGCATGGATCCAACCACAGAAACTGGGGACACGGACACAGTTACTGATGATGTTCATAGCTTCTGTCACACAGTTATAATTGATGAGATCACAGGTCATCCTCATGACTGCATATTTATGGTCTGTAGCTTGTTAAGAAGAATATAGAAGGCAATGATAAATAAACTGTGTACACAGGAGGCAGAAATGGTATAGCCTCAGCTAATGCTGTGCTGATGCATCATGGGACTGATGTAAAAGATGGTACCTGATAAGTATCAGACAGGGGACTGCACTACAAGGAAGTGACTGCAATATACAGAGGAAACCTCCAGAGTGTGACAGGCAATTGGGTGAGGGGGACGGGGATGGAAAAATGTGTTTTCACTGGAGTTGCCCTATAATTTACTATTAGTAATAAAAACCCTGCTGCTTTATACAATTACTATTTTCTGTTTTTAATCATGAGCACATATTTATGTTGTTACTTACTTAGTCAAGAGTCTAAATGGACTGTAACTTTAAGTCTTCTATTTCCAAAATAAAACATAATGTTTACAGCAGAAGCACTTATTATCGGATTTCACTGCACGCTATTGAGCAGCACAAATGCTATTTTCCTCTCTTAGAAATCCTGTGCACATCACTCCACGCATGTTCAATGACTTCCTATCAACATTTTCCATCCTGTTAAACAATCAACCAGTTTCGCTCACTGTTCCATTTACCTCTGAAAGGATCCAAATTTAATCATCGATAATAAGTGTATGCTCAGTGCCCAGAGCCCATTTCACTCATCTGTGTCATGAAGTCTGTTTGGAGTCTGTACAAGAACATAATTAGACACAAATAAACAGTGCAATTCAATTCTGAATTCTCAGCACTTCAAGGTGTATTAGAAAAGTACATTTAACCATTAAAGTATCTATTGCTTTAGAGAATTGGTGTACAAATGTATCCTATTGCTCTAAAATGTGAATGATTTATGTTCTTGAATGCTTAGTCAGACAGGTGTTTTTATGTGCGTATGTTACCTGCGTTTGCGGTCCGCATGTATTAAGAACCAATGTTTTTCAACGGCAGCGGTGATATGCCTGATATTTACCTGCGATATTTACTGTGACCAATCAGAGGCAGCACTCAGCTATTGAATGGCTGCTGAGAGCTGCCTCTGATTTGTCACAGCGCTCAGCCAATCAAAGGCAGCCCTTTCAGCAGGTAGGGATTTTAAATCCCCGCCTGATGAAAGCACTTCAGAAAAGTTCAGGAGAAGACCCAGCTAGACGTTCCTGAACCCCGGCAGCTGAAGAGAGTTGAGTATATATATTTTTTTATTTTTTACACATTTTAGGGATGATTTTCAGGGAAGGGTTTATATTTAAAGCCCCTCCCCAAAAATCACTGCAGGGCTTGCCGGCAGCCCATTGCTTTCAGTGGAGCCGGCTGAAGCGCCGGCTCCATTGAATTCAATGGGAGAACATCACGCTCCTCTGCCCCAGCTGTTACAGCTGTTGCAGAGGATTTCTTCATCTCCACGAGGAGTCCCCTTGTCACTGGACACTGTGACAATGCTGTCACAGTGTTCAGTGACAAGGGGACTCCCCACGGAGATGAAGAAATCCTTTGCCAAAAATGTCACAGCTGTGGCAGAGGATCGCGATCTTCTCTGTATGTCAATGGGGCCACCGCTGCTGCCGCCAACCCCATTGACAACAAGGTGAAGCCCCTGGATGTGACAGCATGCAGGAGTTTCACACCCACAGCAGAGGATAGCGGGCAGCGTACTTTATGTGTGCAAAAACGCGGGCAAGTGTGGTTTTTTCAGCGTGACGCCGGCTTTGGTCATGTAAATTTTTTTGACGCTTTTGCGCACATAAATTCGTACATAAAAACACCCATCTGACTGAGCTCCAATACTGTAAGCTGCCTTTCACATCAGTTTTTGGGCTCCCTTAGGGCTTTCTGTTTCTCTGTTCTATTTTTCAACAGAGAAACTAAAGTTAAACTGAATTTAACAGATCTGTATTTTCCCGTTGAAAATGATAGAAAACAGTAACAGTAATCTTTCCAATTTTGCCAAAAACTTTTGTAGTAAGTTCCAAATGACTTCCGTTTTTTTACAGGACCAAAAACACAGTCTACAGCACTATTGGTCCTGTATAGAAAAACGGAAGTCAAACGAAATGGATTCAAACAGATACATTTCTGGTTTTTTTTTTCTAATATTGCAGCATGTTCTATCTTTGGACGTTCCCTCGGAACGCCTCAGCTATTGTTTTCAATTGAACCTTGAAAGACATCTTACATGCCGTGTGATGTGCATGCAAGTGTGATGTGATATTAACTATTGAATTTAATAGGAAACACTTGTGATCATTGCACATGGATGTACCGCAATTTCACAGAAGTAATGCACTTTTTAATCAAAAACACTTTGCATCACCGTTAAAATCACACGTTGGCAAGCGCGATATCTTGCTTGCCTGTGTGTATATAGCCTTATAGACATGATCCTAATCAGAAATCCTCCTTCTATGTGTTCTATGTCCTTGCTATGCAAATGGACAGGAGACAAACCCTTTAACAGAAAATGGTCATCTAGAACAATAGTTATTTAGTGTTTTAGGAATACTTGGTTTTCTTGAAAGAAACAGACTTTCTGTCTCCAGTGTCAGAGGCTAGAGGCCTTATAATGTCTCCATGAATCCCACTTATATATTATGAAATCAAGTTATTTTATATCTTGGAAAAGTACCACTTCTCCCCTTCTCAACTCCCGATCTGTCATGTAATCTACAATGTTAATTGCTCATCACTACCAATATATTTATATTATATAAACACGCATTGTAAGAAAAAATCTTGTAAATATATGTAAATACAACATTGATTTAAGTAAGTGATTACAATATGAGAGCAAAAGGATGATTTACAGAGATGAGCAAGCACCAAAATCCTCGGGTGCTCGTTACTCGAGTCGAACTTTCCGCGATGCTCGAGGGTTCGTTTCGAGTAACGAACCCCATTGAAGTCAATGGGCGACCCGAGCATTTTTGTATGGGACCTATGCTCCGCTAGGGTTTTCATTTGTGAAAATCTGGGAAATTCAAGAAAGTGATGGGAATGACACAGAAACGGATAGGGCAGGCGAGGGGCTACATATTGGGCTGCATCTCAAGTTCCCAGGTCCCACTATTAAGCCACAATAGTGGCAAGAGTGGCCCCCCCCCCCAACAATTTTTACTTCTGAAAAACCCTCATTAGCAAGGCATACCTTAGCTAAGCACCACACTACCTCCAACAAAGCACAATCACTGCCTGCATGACACTCCGCTGCCACTTCTCCTGGGTAACATGCTGCCCAACCGTCCATTTCAGTAATAGTAGCAGTCAAGACAGGCCCCAGTAACAATTCCGAAGCAGCAGTATAGGGGGAGCACAGTATTAGTTCCATTTCAGTAGTAGTAGCAGTCAAGACAGGCCACAGTAACATTCCAGTTGCAGCAGTTTAGGGAGATAACAGTCTCTTTCACATTTCAGTAGTTGCAGTATAGACAAGGCCCCAGTTACATTTATGTAGCAAAAGTGTAGGCCAACCCCACACACCTTGCTGTACCATGACTGCAGGCGAAGCCCATAAAAATTCCTAGGATTACACTGTAGGCGAGGGCCCAAAAAAATTGGTGTACCAACAGTACTAATGTACCTCAGAAAAATTGCCCATGCCCAACCAAGAGGGCAGGTGAAACCCATTAATCGCTTTGGTTAATGTGGCTTAATTTGTAACTAGGCCTGTAGGCAGCCCAGTTAAAGTAAAAATTGGTTCAGGTGCAAGTTTCAACGCTTTAATGAGAATTGAAACGTATAAACATTGTTTACAAAAGTAATATGACTGAGCCTTGTGGGCCTAAGAAAAATTGCCCGTTCGGCGTGATTACGTGAGGTTTCAGGAGGAGGAGCAGGAGGAGGATGAATATAATACACAGATTGATGAAGCTAAAAGGTCCACGTTTTTGATGGTGATAGAGAACAATGCTTCCATCTGCGGGTGCAGCCTACGTATTGTTTAGGTACTGCTGCTGTTCGCTGGTGGAGAAGAGAAGTCTGGGGAAATCCAGGCTTTGTTCATCTTTATGAGTGTTAGCCTGTCGGCACTGTCAGTTGACAGGCGGCTACGCTTATCCGTGATGATTCCCCCAGCCGCACTAAACACCCTCTCTGACAAGACGCTAGCCACAGGGCAAGCAAGCACCTCCAGGGCATACAGCGTGAGTTCAGGCCACGTGTCCAGCTTCGACACCCAGTAGTTGTACGGAGAAGAGGCGTCACGGAGGACGGTAGTGCGATCGGCTACGTACTCCCTCACCATCCTTTTACAGTGCTCCCGCCGACTCAGCCTTGACTGGGGAGCGGTGACACAGTCTTGCTGGGGAGCCATAAAGCTGTCAAAGGCCTTGGAGAGTGTTCCCCTGCCTGCGCTGTACTTGCTGCCTGATCTCCGCGCCTCCCCTGCTACGTGGCCCTCGGAACTGCGCCTTCTGCCACTAGCGCTGTCGGATGGGAATTTTACCATCAGTTTGTCCACCAGGGTCCTGTGGTATAGCATCACTCTCGAACCCCTTTCCTCTTCGGGTATGAGAGTGGAAAGGTTCTCCTTATACCGTGGGTCAAGCAGTGTGTACACCCAGTAATCCGTAGTGGCCAGAATGCGCCTAACGCGAGGGTCACGAGAAAGGAATCCTAACATGAAGTCAGCCATGTGTGCCAGGGTACCTGTATGCAACACATGGCTGTCCTCACTAGGAAGATCACTTTCAGGATCCTCCTTCTCCTCAGGCCATACACGCTGAAAGGATGACAGGCAAGCAGCATGGGTACCCTCAGCAGTGGGCCCGGCTGTCTCTTCCCCCTGCTCCTCCTCAGGCTCCTCCCCCTCCTCCTCCTCTTCCTCCTCCTCAACGCGCTGAGATATAGACATGAGGGTGCTCTGACTATCCAGCGACATACTGTCTTCACCCGCCTCCGTTTCCGAGCGCAAACCGTCTGCCTTTATGCTTTGCAGGGAACTTCTCAAGAGGCATAGCAGAGGAATGGTGACGCTAATGATTGCAACATCGCCGCTCACCATCTGGGTAGACTCCTCAAAGTTTCCAAGGACCTGGCAGATGTCTGCCAACCAGGCCCACTCTTCTGTAAAGAATTGAGGAGGCTGACTTCCACTACGCCGCCAATGTTGGAGTTGGTATTCCACTATAGCTCTACGCTGCTCATAGAGCCTGGCCAACATGTGGAGGGTAGAGTTCCACCGTGTGGGCACGTCGCACAGCAGTCGGTGCACTGGCAGATTAAACCGATGTTGCAGGGTCCGCAGGGTGGCAGTGTCCGTGTTGGACTTGCGGAAATGTGCACTGAGTCGGCGCACCTTTCCGAACAGGTCTGACAAGCGTGGGTAGCTTTTCAGAAACCGCTGAACCACCAGATTAAAGACGTGGGCCAGGCATGGCACGTGCATGAGGCTGCCGAGCTGCAGAGCCGCCACCAGGTTACGGCCGTTGTCACACACGACCATGCCCGGTTGGAGGCTCAGGGGCGAAAGCCAGCGGTCGGTCTGCTCTGTCAGACCCTGCAGCAGTTCGTGGGCCATGTGCCTCTTCTCTCCTAAG
This sequence comes from Eleutherodactylus coqui, assembly GCF_035609145.1. NCBI lineage: Eukaryota > Metazoa > Chordata > Amphibia > Anura > Eleutherodactylidae > Eleutherodactylus > Eleutherodactylus coqui. The sequence goes on from NC_089837.1 coordinate 300,456,326, forward strand.
CTGAGTAGTTTCAGCACGGCCTGCTGACGCTTGGCCACCGCTGTGCTGCCACGCTGCGCGACACCGACTGCTGGCGACGTGCTGCTGCTGACACATCTTGATTGCAAGACAGAGGTTGCGTAGGAGGAGGAGGAGGAGGGTGGTTTAGTGGAGGAAGCATACACCGCCGCAGATACCAGCACCGAGCTGGGGGCCGCAATTCTGGGGGTGGGTAGGACGTGAGCGGTCCCAGGCTCTGACTCGGTCCCAGCCTCCACTAAATTCACCCAATGTGCCGTCAGGGAGATATAGTGGCCCTGCCCGCCTGTGCTTGTCCACGTGTCCGTTGTTAAGTGGAACTTGGCAGTAACTGCGTTGGTGAGGGTGCGTACAATGTTGCGGGAGACGTGGTCGTGCAGGGCTGGGATGGCACATCGGGAAAAGTAGTGGCGACTGAGAACCGAGTAGCGTGGGGCCGCCGCCGCCATCATGTTTTTGAAAGCCTCCGTTTCCACAAGCCTATACGGCAGCATCTCCAGGCTGATCAATTTGGCTATGTGCACGTTTAACGCTTGAGCGTGCGGGTGCGTGGCGGCGTACTTGCGCTTGCGCTCAAACAGTTGCGCTAGCGACGGCTGGACGCTGCGCTGAGAGACATTGCTGGATGGGGCCGAGGACAGCGGAGGTGAGCGTGTGGGTGCAGGCCGGGAGACGGTCGTGCCTGTGTCCTGAGAGCGGGTTGGATCTCAGTGGCAGGTTGGGGCACAGGGGGAGAGTCAGTGGTGCAAATCGGAGGCGGTGAACGGCCTTCGTCCCACCTTGTAGGGTGCTTGGCCATCATATGCCTGCGCATGCTGGTGGTGGTGAGGCTGGTGGTGGTGGCTCCCCGGCTGATCTTGGCGCGACAAAGGTTGCACACCACAGTTCGTCGGTCGTCTGCACTCTCAGTGAATAACTGCCACACCTTTGAGCACCTCGGCCTCTGCAGGGTGGCATGGCGCGAGGGGGCGCTTTGGGAAACAGTTGGTGGATTATTCGGTCTGGCCCTGCCTCTACCCCTGGCCACCGCACTGCCTATTCCAACCTGCCCTGCTGCTGCACTTGCCTCCCCCTCTGAATACCTGTCCTCAGTAGGCTTAGCAAACCAGGTGGGGTCAGTCACCTCATCGTCCAGCTGCTCTTTCTCCGAATCCTCTGTGCGCTCCTCCCTCGGACTTACTGTCTTTACTACTACCTCACTGATAGACAACTGTGTCTCATCGTCATCGTCCTCCTCACCCACTGAAAGCTCTTGAGACAGTTGCCGGAAGTCCCCAGCCTCATCCCCCGGACCCCGGGAACTTTCCAAAGGTTGGGCATCGGTCACGATAAACTCCTCTGGTGGGAGAGGAACCATTGCTGCCCAATCTGGGCAGGGGCCCAAGAACAGTTCCTGGGAGTCTGCCTGCTCCTCAGAATGTGTCATTTTCATGGAGTGAGGAGGCTGGGAGGAAGGAGGAGCAGCAGCCAGAGGATTCAGAGTTGCAGCTGTGGACGGCGTAGAAGACTGGGTGGTCGATAGATTGCTGGATGCACTTTCTGCCATCCACGACAGGACCTGCTCACACTGCTCATTTTCTAATAAAGGTCTACCGCGTGGACCCATTAATTAATTGTGAGATGAATCTGGGGACCCCTGAAACTTGCCTCTCTTCTAATCCCGCAGCAGTCAGCTGCGATACACCTGGACCAGGAGCTCGGCCTGTGCCCACACCCTGACTTGGGCCTCCGCGTCCTCGCCCCCGTCCACGTCCTCTAGGCCTACCCCTACCCCTCAGCATGGTGTATTACGAGATTAGCAAAAGCAGAACGCTGTAATTAAATGTGCCGCTTATTGACCTGTGCTTGGAGGCTGACTTCGTGTACGTAACGCACTGCAGAGGCAGGCAACAATTATGCACAAGGCTGGCTATTAATTCACCAACTACTACCCCCAGCAGAGACGCAGTAAACTGAAGGCAGTGACAGGCAAGCCTAATATTGTATTTTTTGGAGGTTTTTGGGAACAACCACACTGCCTGTGATATACACTGTATTTCGATTTCCCTGTTGGAGGCTGACTTTGCGTACGTAACGCATTGCAGAGCCAGGCAACAATTATGCGCAAGGCTGGGTATTAATTTAACAACTACTACCCCCAGCAGAGACGCAGTAAACTGAAGGCAGTGACAGGCAGGCCAAATACAGTATTTTTTGGAACTTTTTGGGAAAAAGCCCACTGCCTATATAGCCATTATACCTCTTTCCTGTACCACTGTCCCTGCCTCACCAGTACTGCCCCTATACTCAGCAAAATGACTGCAGACTAAGGACGCTATGGTCTGCACGCCCGATATACAAAAAATAAAATAAAATTGTGCAACACTGCTGAAAGCAGCCTCAACAGTACTGCACACGGTCAGATGTGGCCCTAAGAAGGACCGTTGGGGTTCTTGAAGACTAAAATAACACCTAACACTCTCCCTATAGCAGCAGCAGCATCAGCAGCACTGTCCCTGATCTATGTCAGCATGCATCTGTGGCGAGCCGCGGGCGGTGCAGATTTAAATACTCGGGTGTCATCTGATCTCCCCAGCCACTCACTGCAGAGGGGTGGTATAGGGCTGGAACGTCACAGCAGGAAGTTGTAATGCCTTCCATGTCTTTCTATTGGCCAGAAAAGCGCGCAAATTTCTCAGAGATGAAAGTGAAAGTAACTCGAACATCGCGTGGTGCTCGTCTCGAGTAACGAGCATCTCGAACACCCTAATACTCGAACGAGCATCAAGTTTGGACGAGTATGCTCGCTCATCCCTAGTTTCTATGCAACTATCACGCAGCTGATCCATTAGATTAGGTCAACTAACCACACTGCTGCAGCCAATTCTTTTCGGGAGAGGAGTTCCTCATTGGCTAGCTTATATTTTAATACTCCTGACTTTTGCAGTGTGTTGCTGGTTAAGTATTTAGTGTATGTTTCTAGTATCTTGTCCCTGGTCTAGCTTTTGTTTCATTGGGAGTATAGTTTTGATCTTGTGATATTCCCAGTTTAGTCCTTGTTTCTTAGTCAAGTAGTATGTTTCCTTATTCCCATCTGTCTTTAATGTTGCTTCTAATTCTATTCTGTTCAATTTGGTTTTCTTGTCTTTGAGTCTTAATGCTCTGTCATTGTTTCTGAGGGACAGCATTTAAGATATGGTTTCTGTCATGATTTGAAACTTCAACCCACTTCTTAAAGGGCCAGTGTGCATCCAGCTTTCCAGTGCCCAGCCAATTATGATAGGCTCCTGTCTATTTAAGGCACCCTCGTCCACTGACCTTCTCCAGGCCTTAGCTTTCTTATTGACCATGGTTCTCTGTCTGCTGCCTGTCCTGACCCTGGGCCTCATACATCGTTACTAAAATATACCATGTTGCCTTGGCCTTGGCTACGTTCCTCAGCCACATATCTGTCTACATCCCTCTTAAGTGAGACTATTTCTAGGGAAATGGTCTGATATCACCCACAGCAGATCCAGATTGGTGGGGTTAATGGGTGGAAACCAAGGAACCTCAGATGCAGCCCTTGGATCTAGCCCTAAGTCAAATTGGTTTTATAGCACAGCGAATCCACATTTGTCTGGGGAGTTTCCATTAGGGCTATCTTAGGGTTACTTAAGGACAGTGGTGTCTGGCATTAGGGTCAGTGTCAGGGATAGATTATGAAAAGACTTAGAGAGAGCTAGCATTATGATTAGGTATTGACAGACTGCTATTTCTGTTTCCATTAACTATCTGACCACCATCATCATTATCATCCTTTTGTGCCATCAATTTGTTCATTCAACTGTCCAGTTGTTACACAGTTCAATCCTACTGTATGTCCCGGGGTATATTTGAGTACAGAGAGACACTGTTAGTATCCAGGAAAGTCCTATAGGTGAAGTTCAGGTGTGACATCTAGTGTCCAGCCAGAGTCCTTACAGAAAATTGCAATGTAAACATAGCTATACAACCACTTTTGATCTGAGTACCACAAATACCACTTTTAAGGGCAACAATAAACCTTAACATAATAGTCTTATCTGAGATATTTATGGAATATCTACAATATATATCATATTTTTGATAGAGAGGGGTTCAGTTTTGGAACTCATTTACAGGAGAATGCGGACTGGTTGTCACCCATTTGGTAAACCACAGAGGCGAAGATTGCCGCACATATGCTAGGATATTTATATTATATTATAACAAACAACTGAGCATTTTGCATCTCCCATAAACTACAATACAGAGAAACACACTCATGAGCAAGAGCAACCCAAACTCCACCTCATTGCTTCCTCTTTTGAGTGCCAATTTGCCAAATATGGAGGCCTCAGAGATGGCTAGGGGCCACAAAGAACAAGACTGAGGGCAGCATGTGGCCCCTGAGTCATAGGTTGTGCACCCCTGCTAGAGAGGGTATAGTTATAAATGATGCAGAGGTAGTAGTCACACCCAGTTCCTGAGGATTTTATGGTCCAAGCACACCTTTGCCACACAAGAAGACACCACAATTATACAAGGAAGTAGTCAGGGTCCTATTAGAGATCTGACATTTAGGCCTAAAGCAGTGATGGGCAACCTTTTGAGCTTGGTGTGTCAAATCCCTGCTCCGCCGGCTGGAAGTGAGGTCAGCAGCCTAACTGGAAGTCCCAGAACTAGACGCTCTGTGCTGGAGTTCTGTTGTTTTGGCCTACAGACCTCTGGCACAGAGTGTCTACAGCAATGTTTTATCCTCGGCTACTGCACCTGGCTGTGCAGGAGCCGAGATGAAACATCCTTCTTGGTTCTCGGCATGCGCCCCTATACTTCTCTGTATGTGACCGCGTGTCAGCGAAAATGGCTACGCATGTGAGTGCTGACACGCGTGTCATAAGTTTGCTATCACGGGCCTAAAGGTTTCAAGGTATGCTTCTAAAAGTATCATGTGATTATGTAAACTATTTTCCACTCTACCAGTTTTTACATTGTCTGTTTTTGGAATTCAGAACTTGTACATAATAAATTATACTTAAATTAAAGGGGTTGTCCCGCGGCAGCAAGTGAGTCTATACACTTCTGTATGGCCATATTAATGCACTTTGTAATGTACATTGTGCATTAATTATGAGCCATACAGAAGTTATAAGAAGTTTTTCACTTACCTGCTCCGTTGCTAGCGTCCTCGTTCCCATGGAGCCAACTAATTTTCGCCGTCTAATGGCCAAATTAGCCGCGCTTGCGCAGTCCGGGTCTTCTTTTGTTCTCAATGGGGCTCCGTGTAGCTCCGCCCCGTCACGTGCCGATTCCAGCCAATCAGGAGGCTGGAATCGGCAATGGACCGCACAGAAGCCCTGCGGTCGACGGAGGGAGAAGATGCCGGCGGCCATCTTCAGCCGGTAAGTAAGAAGTCACCGGAGCGCGGGGATTCAGGTAAGCGCTGTGCGGATTTTTCTTTAGGTCCCTGCATCGGGGTTGTCTCGCGCCGAACAGGGGGGGGGTTGAAAAAAAAAAAAACCCGTTTCGGCGCGGGACAACCCCTTTAATAAGCTATAAATGTAGGTATATTGCAGTATATTTTTATATGGATTTGCTTTATATTTTTGTGCTGTATGACCCACTAGCCTATGAAACAAGAATAACATGTGTTCCTTAGTATAAATATATCTGCATAAATTAAACAAATTTGTAAAAGAACTTCAGCTAACCACCGCTAAAATAACATATCCATGCAAGTGAGTTCAACAGTACAGTATCTATAATATTTATACTGTCTGTGTGTTCCACAAGGTGTCTGAAAAACCCACAATATGCCCTTCATCCCACAAAAGAACTATGTCAAGGAGCAATTAATTTCCTCATACCTGCGGCTGTCTGATGAGATAGAGTCTCTTAATTCCTTTTTCCATTTTACTAGAACTGTGGTTTTAGTTTTTATTCCAAACCCGTCGGTGGTTTTAGGGGCAACATGGTTCACATTTGTGGGTAAAGTTGTGCTATTAGCTGTTGAGCTAATTAACATTTCTCATAGCTTTGTGTATGTAGAAGAAGAGTGGTAAGCACCACATGTATGCAGCAGGGAATATTTAATGGTCGCTCAGTTGCAAGAATTAAAAGGGTGATTTTGGCTCTTGTGCTGCTATTATAAGCTGATACCTAAATGTTCTGCAGCTGTCTTGTTTATAATATAGTTCAATAGGCATGCTGAACTCCCATTGCTTTGGTCACTTTCAATGGAATCTATTGCCTCCTTGTTACATACTACTGGAGGCAAGGGCTGATACTAATAGTGAAAGTACAGTGCTGTGAAACAAGTTACTACTATATAAGAAATAGAACGTCAATTTAAAAAAATTAACTATAGATATGTATGTATGTATGTAATTTTGAAGTATATTTCCTGTTTGAGGCACATTACATAAATATGAGAGAAATGTACAAATTACACTTACCTAATATATTGCTATTATTGGACATACAGAGGAATTTCAGCCTACCAGTAGAATATGGATCACTTTTGCAGGCTATAGGCTATAGTTCTATAAATCTATGGTTTAAAATACTAATGTTAACACGAACTACACAAACGTGATGATGATTACAGTTACAATAACCAGCTTAAAAAAATACTTGAATTTAAAGCAACCTTTTATGAACACTGGCTAAAAGTCTCTGACTTTTATAGGCTGTCCACAAGTGAATTTAGAGCACTTTCACATGGGTGATGCGATTTTGCAGCGAGAAAATCGCAAGGATATCGCATCTGCGTTTTTTTGTGGCGATATTGCAATTTTGTGTTGTCATTTTGCTGGGATTATTTTTTAAATCACGTTCTCCTGCAGAGCTTCCTGGTCAAGAGTTTGAAAATCCCCGCCTTCAGGAAGCTCTGCCTCTGATTGGTTCTCGAGTGCACGTCTCTGATTGGCTAAGCCACAGGGCTGTAGAACCAATCACAGCCAGCCCTTCCTGGAGGCAGGGATTTTGAGCCTCCAATTCAGCAAGGGTTGGCAGAAGACTAATGACAAGTGGCAGAGGTGAAGAGGAGACATGAGCCAGAACTGACAGCGCCTCTTAGGTGATGTATTCTTTTTTTTTTAATGCAACTAAAGCTTAGTTTAGGACTTTTACAGTAGGATATCCTACTAGGATTGATTGTAGCTGTATAGAGCATGCTGCGATTTTGTAGTCTCACAATGTTGCAGGCTACAGAACATCGCTCGTATGGAAGAACGCATAGGAAAGCATCGGCTCTACATACATGCGATTTGTAGCACTGTCGCATTTCGACAAAATCATGCCATAAAGTCGCCCATGTGGAAGCGGCCTAACAACTCTAACAATGTGACTGCTGGAAATCTAAAATTCATCTCACTGTTCAGAACATTTGTTTCCAATAATAGCATTTTAGAAGCATCTAATAGTTAATGGTAGAAGAGACAGCCTTACCAATTAGTAGCATAAATGGTAGAGAGCTGATAAAATGTGAAACCACTTGGTAATAATCTTGGACCATATGCGCATCCCTGTATTGCCTCATTTTACAGTTGATCTGGGATACAGGCTATAAAATGAGAAGTACAGATTGTCAAATGAAGTAATATTCCACATACTTCAGTCACAGTCTGGGCTATGACCTTTCTAACAGCATCACATCAACTAATGTGTCTCCTTTGCTTGCTGTTGTAGTAATCCATAGGAAGGGAATTGATTTAATATTTATTCAACTGTCAACAACGAGAAGGAGAGAGAGAGAAAAAGTCATAATTTGTACACATGGGAGATTAAATTCCTGTATCGCTGTCAGCTACATTAACTTACTTCCTGGATATCTCTTCAATTAGAGCAGCATTCCCTAGCATTTATAAATCAATATTGATGCCATTTTGATATATTTTGAATGTCTTTCATTAGACACTTCTCTAAAGCTTTATTGTCCCTCCTGTACAAGTTAAGTCAAAGTAAATGATGCATAATAACTTTAATACATATGACAAGTAACGTAGAGGCTGTCATTCCGGATAGACCCTGTCATTCTGTAGTGATGATAACTGCTTTCTTACACTATTACTGTATGTAGAACAAATCATCCCCACAATTCCTCATTTTCCTACTTAGTATGATATTTGGGGTTATTTACTTTCAGGAGCCTGTGACATTGTGGTGTCCATTCTGGAAGCTGCATTTTACAGGACAGAAAACTTTTATCAGATTATTATATAGTTTTGTTCAAAAACGTTCAGTGTAATTTGTGATATTATTGTTTTTTTTACTTGCTCATTCTGGGCTTAAAGGCTTCTGCACACAACTGTGTTTTGCAGGTATTTGCACACCCAAAATCTGCAAGCTCTAAAAACAGAGAATTGAACCTATTGATTTCAATGGGTGTGTTCTCATAAGTGCATTTTGTGCGTACTTTTCATGCACACGGAAAAAAGTAGGACCTGCTCTATTTACCTGTTTTTTGCGCAGCAAAAGTCCCATAGAAGTCCATGGTAGGGCAAAAATACACAAGGGTAAGGCCTCATGTCCATGGGCCCGCACGATTTTCTCGTGCAGAATCCCGCAACGAGTTCCACCCGGCCCGCAGGCATGAGGCCAAAAAATACAATATATTGACCTGTCCGGACGCTGTGGGGCTCTCCTCCGTCGTGGCCAGATCTTCTTTCTTCTGCACAGCGGATGCGCTCGGAACTCCGGCAGCGTGGTGCACACATGCGCTGTGCCTTTTTTTTTTTAAACTCCAGCTTTCCCGCTTTCTGTAGCACAGACGCAGTGACAGCTGCGGAGATGCAGCAGATCTGGACAGCTTCCATTGGCTTCAATGAAAGCTGCGGGAGACGTCCGTGCGGGCAAACCGCATAAAAATGGAGCATGCTGCAGTTGATTTCCCGCGTGTGCGATCTGCATGCCGGGGAAAATTGACATCCGCAGGTATTTAACTACCTCCAGGTGCCCAATGATTCCCTATGGGCACGTATCGCACGTGCAAGAGACCCTTGTGGATTTTGAATAGCAATTTATGCCGTGGACGTGAGCCCTGAGGGTGTGGCACTGCATAAAATGCAGGTTAAAAAAAAAAGATCCAGAGCTTATTAGGCTTTAAATAGCCATTAAATCCACGAAAAGAGTGCATAAAACCAATAAATTCATAGCAAGGGTGGGTCATGCGTGTGTGTGAACTGGCCTAGCATGAGCAAAAAGTACAGTACTATGTGCAGACACGCACACAACACACAGATTTGTACCTCTTCAAACCTCGTTCATGCACAAATATGATGCTCTGCGGTGAGCATTTTTGTGCATAGGTTCATGTGAGTCTGCTGTGTGGTCCAACTCACTGATTGCTAACTATCTCTATATGGACTATCACTGATGAGGACCCACTAGACTCATAAGCCCACTATGAGCAGGAAGTTAAATAAATGAATTACATATAAGAGTAAATCTTTTCCCACAGAACTATTAATCTGTTCACCTCCTCCTAATCTGTAGCCCACTGGCCAAAATTTAGGTGCAATTTGTCACAATTTATGTCATGCCCCTTTTGTTGAAGCCAAGCTCGTTTTCAGACAAGTTGGGAAAAACTATCCAAAAGTGTCTAAAAATGCACCGTAAATGTGGGCTAAGATTAGTAGGACATTTTACTGACATAATTTGCACTACAAAATTATCATACTTTGAATAGCAGATCTGAAAATCTGTCGATTTAAAGGGCATAAAATAGCTCTCATGGTGTTTTATCAAGGCCCTTTTACATGCAACGATTATCGTTCAAAATTAATTCAAATGGCCGAAAATGAGCGATAATCATCATGTAAATGCGGGCATTGTGCACTTTTCATTTGAACAAGGACTTTAAGGTGAACTTAAAATCCCTTGTTCAGCCACTGAGAGATACAGCAAACACATCCATCTGTCAATAGACCCCATGCTGTTATCTCCATGACATGTTTACACTAGCCAGGAGAGAACAATGCAATCTGCCAGGAGAAAAACAATGTCGCTGTTTGCACAACTGGGCGTGTGTTTAAACAACTCTTGCAGGTCCTTTTACATGCAAATGAAAATTATAAAGTGTTAATGGCCATTAATGGCCATTAACACTTTATGCAAATAGATTGCTAAATCTTTCAGTTGTTTGAAAGATTATCTTTGCGTGTAAAAGGGCCTTAACTCTATTTAACTGTTATGCTTTATTTTTCCTAGTGGGGTGCTGCAAGAAAAAGGGTAAAAATATTGTGACTCATAAGACTAACTGATCCAGAAAGCTCCCCTGATCTACTACAGAGCTAAAAACATTACTTTGAAATAAGTTTTCTGATAGCTAACTTATTTAAAGGGAACTGTCTACCAGTTTTATGCACTCTGAAGCGCATCAACTACAATATAGGTGCCAGGGACATTCTGCCTAGCCCTGTGCCCTAATAGTAAACGTTATCTCATGAAAAGAATACAAAAGTGTAATGTGTATACCAAATTACATAAAATATAGCAAAATTATATATGTATAATAATTACTGATATACATAAACTCCACAATTGTCCTAACCCTCCTGATCAGGAGTCTGAGCTGTCCATATAAATTCTGCTGCCAGGATGATGTTCAAGACACTAAACATCATTGATTCTTGCTTTGTCCATCAATCTGTCTCGTTTCTTGAACCCTTTAAGACATTAGCAAAATAATTGATCAAAATGACATCGCATACAATAAAACAGGCACCTTCCAAAATGTACCATTCATGTCTTAAAAGCATTGTTCAATTATGAATAGTCTAGAGGGAACCATTAAGGACTCATCAAGGGATGAATAAAGATGGAAAATAGATTATCAATATTACAGCAAATTAGTCATATTAATCTTTAAAGACTCTAACTAGTTTTGTGTTATTGTTTTAGCAGACTAGAAAATCTGAACAAATATGTAGTCATTGTAGCAAAATATCCTTTTTGTACGATTGTGTAGTATTTTAGGTAATAAATAGGTCTGCTATCATTTTTTTTATAAGTGTTTTGCGACAGAAGGAAAGATGGATCTCATGCAACACACGTGTGCACATATACAAACACATTCACATACAATGGTCCTATAGCATTGCTAAACCTTCTTAATTTTTGTGTACAGAGCAGTACAAAGCAATTAGATTAAAGACAGCAACCTTTATTTAAAATGCAAGTGCAGCTCAGTGTGCAAACAGTTAGGAGCACACTTGCGTATTTTAGTTCTGTGCTTGTGTCCGTAATACAAAAGTGTGCCCTGGCCTGACTTGTCAGTCTCCTAACCTGAACTCTGAGCATCACAGAAATGTATGATGCTTGGAGTTCGGGTCAGGAGACCCATCGTCAGGCTGGGACGCACTTCTGTATTACGGAAACAAATACAGAGTGGAAATACACAAGTGTGTTCTCGGCCTTAAAGGGGTTGTCCCGAGGCAGCAAGTGGGTCTATACACTTCTGCATGGCCATAATAATGCACTTTGTAATGTACATTGTGCATTAATTATGAGCCATACAGAAGTTATAAAAAGTTTTATACTTACCTGCTCCGTTGCTGGCGTCCTCGTCTCCATGGTGCCGACTAATTTTCGCCCTCCGATGGCCAAATTAGCCGCGCTTGCGCAGTCCGGGTCTTCTTCTTTTCTGAATGGGGCTCCGTGTAGCTCCGTGTAGCTCCGCCCCGTCACGTGCCGATTCCAGCCAATCAGGAGGCTGGAATCGGCAATGGACCGCACAGAAGCCCTGCGGTCCATGAAGACAGAGGATCCCGGCGGCCATCTTCAGCAGGTGAGTATGAAGACGCCGGACCGCCGGGATTCAGGTAAGCGCTGTGCGGGTGGTTTTTTTAACCCCTGCATCGGGGTTGTCTCGCGCCGAACGGGGGGGGGGGTTTAAAAAAAAACAAAAAACGTTTCGGCGCGGGACAACCCCTTTAATGTGTAAAGTACAGGAACTATGGTAGTATTACTCTACACTCAAGATTATGCAAGAGACCTATACAAAAAGGGGCTTTTAAGAGGCGAACGTTTATCCAAAAGTAAAGCTTAAGTTTATTGGCATACATCATAAAATTCAAGTTAGAAATGAGTCATATGATGACAAAAAAAGGACACCAGCTAGCAGTCATATCTACATGTTAGGTCACAGGCAGTACATGGCGTAGTACCTCAACAAAACATGTTAAGCAATGTTATAGAATGAAGTTTAAAGTGCAACAAAGTTTAAAGGACATAAAACACATGTCAAAAATATGTATGTTACAAATTCACATTGCAAGAGACCATGCAACTGGTGTCTACTCCAAATGTATTTCGGCTTGTAAACTGTGTCTGGGGGTGATGCTCATGAAAGAATCAAAATATCTCCAAATCTCTAAAGTTTTTGTGTGCAACATACCTCCCTGTAGAATAGATTATTTAAATGGGACAACATCTTCAAAAATAACAGTACAGAGGACAAATGGGAAAAGTTTAAAAGGATCCTAATCACCTCATGTACGCAGTTTATTCCCTTTAAAAATAAAAGAATCTCAACTAAAAGGAAACCAATGTGGCTCGACAAGACGGTAAGAGGGGCAATAAACGAAAAAAAGAAAGCGTTCAAACTACTAAAGCAAGAAGGCAGCGAAGAAGCGCTAAAATCGTACAGGGAAAAAACTAAATATGCAAAGATAGGATCAAAATTGCTAAGGAGGAGGCAGAAAGACTGATCGCCAAAGTGAGCAAAAACAACCGGAAACTATTTTTCAACTATATTAACAGCAAAAGGATTTACAGGGTGAGCACTGGTCCTTTAACAAATAATGCAGGGGAAATCATTGAAGATGATGGAGGGAAGGCAAATCTATTAAATAGTTTCTTTTCAAGCGTATTCACAAACGAAAAGGTAATACCACACAAAATCGATAAATCGCCAGGCCCAGATGGAATACACCCAAGGGTACTAAGGGAACTAAGTGATGAGATAGCTAGGCCGCTATATCTAATATTTCTAGACACTATCAAGACCGGTGCTGTACCATTGGATTGGCGCATTGCCAACGTGGTTCCAATTTACAAAAAGGGGACCAAAAGTGAGCCTGGTAACTACAGGCCAGTAAGTCTCACTTCAGTAACGGAAAATTTTTTTCGAGGGGATTCTGAGAGATGCCATCGATGAGTACCTCAAGGAGAACAAGGGAATAACTCCTCACCAGCATGGATTAATGAAGGGTAGCTCATGTCAGACAAATCTGATCAGTTTCTACGATGAAGTAAGCTCTAGGTTGGACCTGGGAGAATCTATTGATCTCGTATATCTGGACTTCTTTAAAGCATTTGACACCGTGCCACATAATAGGCTAATATATAAAATGAGACAGCTCGGATTGGGTGAAAACGTGTGTAATTGGGTAAAGAATTGGCTCAATGATAGAAAGCAGAGGGTGGTAATAAATGATTCGTACTCTGATTGGGCCACAGTCGCTAGCGGGGTGCCACAGGGTTCAGTATTAGGCCCCATTCTGTTCAATATATTTATCAACGACCTGATAGAAGGGCTGCACAGAAAAATATCAATATTTGCAGATGACACAAAATTATACAATATAATTAATGCAACTGAGGACAATGCACGGCTACAAAAGGACCTGGATAAGCTGGGGGCTTGGGCAGAAAAATGGCAAATGAAGTTCAATGTTGATAAATGTAGGGTTATGCACATGGGCAGCAAAAACAGATGTTTCCAATATACAGTAAATGGGGTACTGCTAGGGAAAAGCGATATGGAAAAAGACCTGGGGGTACTAGTGGATTGTAGACTAAACTGGAGTAACCAATGCAAGCCAGCCGCTGCAAAGGCAAATAAAGTCTTGGGGTGCATTAAAAGAGGTATAGGGGCGAAGGACGAGAACATTATCCTTCCATTATATAAGGCACTAGTCAGGCCCCACATAGAATACTGCGCACAGTTCTGGTCACCGGTGCTCAGGAAAGATGTTACAGTACTGGAGGGGGTTCAAAGAAGAGCGACTAAACTAATACATGGAATGATGGGACTGGAATACCCAGAGAGGCTGGGATTATTTACTCTGGAAAAAAGAAGGCTAAGGGGCGACCAAATAACTATGTATAAGAACATGAGGGGACAATACAAGGATCTCTCCCATGATCTGTTTATACCCAGGACTACGACGGTAACAAGAGGGCATCCGCTACATTTAGAGGAAAGCAGGTTTCATCACCAACATATAAAAGGGTTCTTTACTGTAAGAGCAGTTAGACTGTGGAACTCTCTGTCTGAGGAAGTGGTGATGGCAAAATCCATAGAGAAGTTTAAAAGGGGACTTCATGTCTTTCTGGAGACGAAGGATATTATAGGTTATAAATCTTAGGTTAATTGTTAATCCGGGTATACAGGCAGGTAGGAACTATTAGTGGTTGATCAAGGGAAAAGTCTGATTGCCATTAGGGAGTCGGGAAGGAATTTTTTCCCCAAAAGTGCTAATTGGCTTCTGCTCTTGGGGTTTTTTGCCTTCCTCTGGATCAACAACACAGGAGGATAAACAGGCTGGACTAGATGGACATTGTCTTCATTCGGCCTTACGAACTATGTTACTATGTTAAATGTGACTAAGTTTTGAAGAAGATAATGTAGAAAGGGATCTGCAAATCTAATTAAATACATTATATATATGGGGGAAGATGTGTTCCATGTTAAAAACTTTCATGGGTCAGGAAGGGTATTGTTTCTCCTTAAAGGGGTTGTCCCGCGAAACAAAGTTGGGGTATACACTTCTGTATGGCCATATTAATGCACTTTGTAATATACATCGTGCATTAAATATGAGCCATACAGAAGTTATTCACTTACCTGTTCCGTTGCTAGCGTCCCCGTCTCCATGGTGCCGTCTAATTTTCAGCGTCTAATCGCCCGATTAGACGCGCTTGCGCAGTCCGGTCTTCTCCGTGTTGAATGGGGCTGCTCGTGCTGGAGAGCGCTCCTCGTAGCTCCGCCCCGTCACGTGTGCCGATTCCAGCCAATCAGGAGGCTGGAATCGGCAATGGACCGCACAGAAGACCTGCGGTCCACCGAGGGTGAAGATCCCGGCGGCCATCTTCGCAAGGTAAGTAAGAAGTCACCGGAGCACGGGGATTCGGGTAAGTATTATCCGTTTTTTTTTTTCAACATATGCATCGGGTTTGTCTCGCGCTCAACGGGGGGCTATTGAAAAAAAACCAAACCCGTTTCGGCGCGGGACAACCCCTTTAAGGAGAGCACCTAGAAGGTGTGTGAGGAGACTTATAAGGCCATCTATGCTCCTCTGGGAAATATGCAAATTATAAGATGAAACACCTTTTAGGTGCTCTACTTAAGGAGAAACTATACCATTCCTGACCCACGTCAATAGGCCTGTCAATAGCCAAGCCAGAAACCTACTGCACACTAATGAGGGACAATCATCCTGAAACAGCTGTCTGTGTATGGTTATTCTGGCTTTGGCTCATAATTTCCATTCATTGTTATAACAAGTGACATTGACTTGCAGGAATGCTGCCTTTCAATAGGTGGCGCTGCAGAGATATTGTTCTATCTTCCTATTTACATTTTAAAAATGTCCATGCCATGTGAACAGGTGAACAATCTATTGTGCCTTGAAATGTAGACTGCCATGTATTCATTCCAGATGGTCATTAATTATTTGTGCTTTGGTGGTGGGAAAAAAAGAAAAATTAAATATATGTCAATTAACAAATTTGTTTTAATCGTGGTGGGATTTTGAAACCTTTGACCAAACCTAAAGTAAAGTAAGTGCTTGGGATTGAAGCTTAACCACACCACAGTAACCACACCTTCCCTGTATTAACGGATCTCTCACTTTCTTAACTGAAAAACAGCAAGGAAGAAAAACAAGAAAGATGGGTGCTGACTACCTAAAGATATAAGGCAAGGAACTATACGCAATACATATGTCTATCATATATCAAGAAATGCAGATTTTTTATTAGAAAACAAGACAGCAGTGGCCGTCATTTCTTTTCCTCTTTTTTACCTCAGACGTGACCTCTGGTTTTCTTGGGTAGAGTGTAAATTACATGCCGCCAGCATAAAATATTAAACCCAATTCATGCTTAATTATTGATGCTATTATCTTTTTTCTAATAATGGCATTAGAAATCAACATCCCCATTAAATAGCTTTCTTACATTAGACACTCCTTGAGGTTAGAATTCTTCCTCCGATTCTTTCATGCCGTATGATTAATGATTATGGGAAGTCCATAAATAGTCTTTCCAGAAATGTTTTATTTGTTTTCTGTACCAAGAAAATGGATGGTGGTGGCTTTTTAAAGACAGAGAAGTATTTCTTCTGTTAGAGGACAAATGGCTATTTTGAACATAAAGGGACCTACAGATTTAGTTGTGAGAACATAAAGTTACTATATTTTCTTGCAAATTAAAAAAATATTTCTAATTATAAACCTTATGCCCTTGATCCCGGTAATGATACTTGGAGGAAAGAATAAATAAAAAGTTTCCATATCTGTCAGGGTAGATAAAACATAGAAATAGTAATAGTACATTATGTTTCATTATAGATCAGCAAAGTGATGAAGTTCTATGCCATTAACTCCTCCACACGATGAGGCTACATGCACATGAGTGAAAGTCTTGACGAGTTTTCTGCATTACGAGACGCATAAAACCTATACGAATATGAACTCTATTCTTGTGAATGGAGATATTCATATGAATGATTTTTTCCCCTCACTGTGAGTCTAAAAATCACTGCATGTTCTATTTTTTGGTGTTCTCTCGTAATACCTTGCCAATTGTTTTCAATGGGACCTTTAAAGACATTGCATGCATTTGCATGCCATGTGATGTGCATGCGAGTGCAATGTGATGTTTTCCATTGAAAATAATGGTAAAAACTTGCAATTCTCTGATGCACATAAAACACGTGCCTGATAATCGAAATTTCATAGAAGTGATGCAAGCCATTTTTGAATGACAAATGCCTCACATCCATGTGTAAAATGCATGTTGGCAAGAGTGATACCAGGCCAGCTTACTTGGCCTGATATTGCGCTCGCCTGTATAAATATAGCCTTACAGACCAAATAATATGTGAAACTTTATCTTCCTTGGATCAAAAATTGACCAGGCTGGGGAATTTATGCTGGAGATAAAACGTAGGATAGCATTGGGGCAAAGTGCGATGCTAAACATGGACAAAATCAGGAAAAGTAGGGCTATCAGCATCGCAACTAAAGGCAGGATAGTGCAAACCACTGTTTTCCCCATAGCCATGTACGGATGTGAAAGCTGGACTATGAAAAAAGATGATAGAAGCAGGATTGGTGCGTTTGAGCTGTGGTGCTGCAAAAGCTGCTGCGTATACCTGGATGGCTAGAGTAACGAACAGAGAAGTCGTGAATCAAATAAGACCTGATTTATATACCTGGAGGGCAAGAAGACTCAGACTCATGGATTTTTGGCCATGTAATGTGAGCAGAATTGCTAGAAAAATCTATAATGCTGGGAGAGATCAGTGGCAAAAGAAGACCCGGCTGCTAAAGGACACGATAGCTGATACTGTCAAAACTGATACTGGCATGGATATCACACAACTGAAAGAAGCAGTGTAAAACCGAAAAACATGGAGGGAGGGAGCCTTTAGAGTCGCTTAGGGTCGTGAACGAATAAATGGCTAACAGCAACAACAACAGCAGCAGAAGGACAAAAATATATAGCAAAACCCCTAACAAGCAAAAGCTGCAATGAAGGTATCATTGACAGCTATGTAAGTTATTAAAGGGGTTGTCCAGTTACCAGACAACCCTACTTCAATAGGGAAACCTATATTAAAATAATATACTTAACTATAGTTCCTCCTCCGAATTAACATTAGGGCCTAATTGTAACAACTGGACACTTCAATGAACAAATATATGAAGCAAAATTAGCAACCCAACAATAGATTACAGGAACACGGTGGTGACAGTAATCAGAAGATGACACAAACATACACTATAACCAGCAATACATTGCAAAAGCAAGGCGAATTTAAAGAGAGGCTAGCCAGTCAGGAACTTCTCTCCAAACAAGCCTGGGCCATAGCAATGTGCTCAACTGACCCACACTAAAGGAACAGCTGTTGGACAGTTGCATAGCAAGTGCCCAAGTAATAAACTCGTAAAGAGGAGATGACAACAA
This sequence comes from Eleutherodactylus coqui, assembly GCF_035609145.1. NCBI lineage: Eukaryota > Metazoa > Chordata > Amphibia > Anura > Eleutherodactylidae > Eleutherodactylus > Eleutherodactylus coqui. The sequence continues at coordinate 300,474,521 of NC_089837.1, forward strand.
AGCAACGGAATTCTAGCTAAGTATAACACCATGCACAACAAGATATACCATTTTTTTTATTTTAGACTTACTTCTTCTTAAAGAAGTTGCGCCAAGATATAAAGTTAGCCTATATCCAAAGGATAGAGGGTCAGTTGTGATAAGTCGGGATCTGACTGCAGCGACCCCACCAATCACAAGAATGGTGATTCTGATAGTTCCCACATGCATAGAGCAGAAGATATACATGAGCATCACCACTCCATTGATTTCAATCAATGACAGTGTCGGAAATTGCAGATTGCTCGCACTTGGCAATTTTTGGCACTATCATTGAAATGAATAGAATGGTGGTGCGCATGTGCAATCTCCGCTTTATTCATGCAGGGCCTGTGGAAACTCCAGTTCTCAGGATTAATGGGGGACCCAACAGTGGGACCCCCAGCAGTCATACATTTATGTTCTATTCTGTGGATAACTATAGATCTTGGTACAATGCCTTTAAATAAACATATACACTGTGGAGCAGTGAGTAGCACTATTGCCAAGAACAGTGAGGTCCTAGGCTTGAGTCCAATCTAGTGCAACTTCTACATGAAACCCATTCAAAAGTATTGTACTGTATACCTGTTGAGGATTTTTGCTGCATAATCCACATAGAAAATACACAACAAACACAACAACATCTGAACATGCTCTAGCAGGCTGCCATAATGTAATTGCTGGCTCACTTCTCTTAGGTGTCTGACATTGTCTTCCTGGCAGCTTCTCTATTCCTGCATTGTGTCTCTCAGATCGTGGGTTGTACGCATGCCCAAGGCCAGTTTATCCTAAAATTTCTCTAACTCCAGCCAATGCTAATGTGCCCCAAGCTTTATAAGGATCCTTCCCACAGTATCCTTTGCCTGAGCAATAAGATCCATTTGTTTTCTTTGGTGTGCATTTGTTGCTATCATTTGCGGCTATGACTGGCCTTGTTTTCCTGACCATATTCTTCTGTCTGCCCTAACCCCTGCCTGATCTCCACTTATTACTGAACTTGTGTGGCCTCAACCATTGGACCCAATGACTATGTTTCCTGTTTTTGTCTTGGTACCATTGTACTGGGAATGTCTGCCAGTCTATTGCTAACGGTCACTACTCTAGGGGTAACAACCAGGAGATTTCTTGTAAGAAAGTCAGTACCTCCTTACAGAAATTAAGGATAAACGCATAATCTCTTAGATTCTGCTCTTGGGTTTAGCTTTAAACCAAATCTATTAGTGACCTAGTGGGTCTACGATTGCAGTCGACCATCGTTACAGATTTTTATGCAAAATTTAAGAAAACAGTAGACTATTAGATTTTATTTTAGGAGGCCCAACGTACAGCCTCATGATTGAACACTAACGGGTATTACAGTTCAGCATTGCCAACTCAGACAGTAAATGCTATTAATGCAAAAAAGAAGAGAAGGGATTCCCTGGCTCGGCTACATGTCTAGGTATGCTGGCTGCCAGCTGTCTGACGTTCTTTTGTTATTTCTCTAAGTGATGTACTTGAATATTACTACTATGGTCTATGAAATTATAATGCACTTGAGAAAACCTGTTATTGCATTCTACTGTTCCCTTCTCAAACATTATTTTTTCGTAAGTATAACAGAAGTCCTGTGTCACATAAGTGTACAGATGGAATAGAACTTAATCAGTAGCCCCTGTAATCATAGTGGCTGTAGTTATTTCCTTTTCATATAGATATGGGTACCTGACATTTACTGATGCCAGGGGTGTAGCTATAGGGATGCAAATTCAAGGTACTTTCTGCCATATGAGAATGCACCACTATTATAAATCACACATTGTAGGTGGGGGGCTCTATTACAGATTTTGTATTGGAGCCCAGGAGCTTCAAGTTATGCATCTGTTTGATGTACTACAAAACCATGAATAAAGTAAATAAAGTTTTGAATATTACAGAGTAGTGTATGGTTGGCCACTTCCAATCTTTCAATTTTCTAAATACATCTATAATTAAGATTTTGGCTACAGATTAAATGTATTTTTACAAGGGACGACAGTCAGGTGCATAAGCGCCCGTCAGCCATCTCACAGACTACTGTTCTTGTGCTTTCACACATCAGTGATAGTCGTTTAGAAAAGGGATGCAGAGTGGCAGGAGATCTCTTCCAACCACTTGCCTCCATGAACTGCAAACAGGCAGTCATTCATAGATGAACAACTGCCTGTTTACACAGGCCGATAGTCACTTGGTTTTTAGGTGAGCTAAAAACCAAGCGCCTCCAAGAGCTTTGTAATATCTCGCTCAGTGCCGTGAGGATCTCTCTGTACATTGTTCTGTTCTCTCAGTTGCAGTTAGTTTTCCAAGTGCACTGTCACATCGTGTCAAAATGGCCTGCCACGGCACTAACTCTTTCTTCACTCTTAACACATTCTGCAGGTTATAGAACAGCTGATCGACAGTGTGTCCAAGTAGCTGATTACACAGGTAGATTCCAATCAATGCTCCGTCTGCACTGAGGGAAGCAGTAGAAGCAGCTTTTTAAATTTTCCATTGATAGAGCTATTTGAGGGCTTATCTTTTAGGGAGTGAGTTCTAGTTTTTATTGGTATCATTTTGGGGTATGTGAAATTATTAAGGTGATTTATATTTTACATTTGTTATTCAAGGGTAAATATTTAGTCTGATTGTTCTGTCCTTGTAGTGGGGGTTTGAGCAGCATTTCCTAGAGATAATATTTAGTCATTGCATCCACATTCCTGTACTCTCAATGTAAATAATGTAATTAGACTTTGTAATGATTTGCTACATTTAGGGAGTTTGTTCTCCATGATTGGACACTATACATTACTTTGTTCTGTTTTACTCGATAAATAAAGCTAACACTAGGCTGGTCTTCTCAGAAAGAGCACAGTGGTGACTTGACACAGTTGATGTCTCTTGTTTTCTCCAAGAATCATCAATTAATTTGGACACATGAAGAGCTCAGATCTGTTAGCCTTATTGCTGATTCTAAATTTAAAGGAGCACTCCAACAGGTACTTATGATTTGTTGATTTTTTTTTTATTCTATTTTTTGGGGGTGACCAAAAAGACTGCAATTTCGGTGTATTTTATGGAATTTTTAAGGCATTTACCATGCAAGATAAATAATGTGATATTTTAATAGTTTGGACAACTCCATCTCTATGTAGAGGACATATCCATGGAAAGCCTTAGCTTTATCACAAATATAGAAATAGGTAATCCATGTGATAACATTAGCAAGGGGTCTATTGCCCAATTTACAAAGTAAGAATATACCCTTTAGGCTCTGCTACCATCCCATTCGGCACTACGCTTGACATAAGTTAGGAAATGCTCACCCATAATTCCTGCATAAGGGCAATGATTGACCATTGTATACTGTATTCAGACATCAGCATATTGTGTTCATTTAGTAATTGTGTGAGATTTTTTTGAGTTATGGAAAGGCTAAGCAATTTGGGAATCATTGAGCTTCACTAAATAGTGGGCCCTTCTGAGGGAACTACACTGGTGGTAGCAAAGTACCACAGTTCGACATTGCTCTCATGTATTTTTATGGAGCAGCGGCTTCTGTCTGGCATTTCTACATAAAAGTCCTGATTTTTGGAGTGCTATAGAGCTGCTTGTCCTTCTGGACGGTTCTGCCATCTCCATAGAAGAACTGGAGTTCCAGTAGAACCATTGACTATATGATTATTTTCTTGTCCAAGGTTCTTTTCTCTGATTAACCAGCTTTGGCCCAGCAGTCAGCTCTAGGAAGAGTTCTGTTGAGCTTTTTTTGTATCCATGTCCAGAACTCTGCCTCAACACAATTCTGTCTTGAAGATCTTCAAATAATTTCTTTAATTTCATAGCTTTGTTATCACTTTACATGCACTACATTTTCAATTAAATTTAGAACAAGTGGACCCAACTTAGATTATAGAAACATCTTAAGGATCATTTGTGGAAACAGGATGCACTTGATGTAAACTTTGAGTGTTACAGTAAAAGTTTTGAAGACTTATGGAAATGTGGTGTTTCAATACTTTTATTTCTAATTTCTACAAATTTTTAGAAATCTGATTTTAATTTGTCATCATAGGGTATTGTGTATAAATTGATGAAAAATAAGTGAATATTATCCATTTGTGAATGAGTCTGTAATGTAATCAGGGCTGGACTGGTAATCTTGGCAAATCCCAGATAAACCAGCATAGGCAGTGCTGTCTGTGATTGGCTGAGCACCTTAGCCAATCACAGGCAGCTCTCTCTGAATGAATGACAGGCAAGAGCTGCCTGTGATTGGCTGAGCGCCTCAGCCAATCACAAGCAGCTCTTTCAGCAAGCAGGGATTTTAAATCCCACCTGCTAAAAGAACTGAATTGTAGAGCCAGGGACAGCGCTGAGAGGACGCAACTGAGCCCCGGCAGCTGAAGGAAGGTGAGTATGTGGTGTTTATTATTTTTTACACTACTTTGCCTTGTTTTTCAGGGAAGGGCTTTTACTTAAAGCCCTTCCCTGAAAAACAATTACTGGTTGCTGACAGCTGGATCTGCTACTGCAGCTGTCATCAGTGACAGCTGTGGTAGGGAATTCTTTATTCCCCAAGGGGATTTAGAATTCCTTTGCCGCATCTGTCACAGATGTGGCAGGTGCAGCAGGGAATTCTTTTCCCCTGCGGGGTTGAAGAAAACTTCTGCCACATTCAGCAGATGTGTTCTTCATCCCCGCGGGGGACACGGCAGCAGCGGACACAGCAGCTCTTCCCTGAAAAACAATTAAGGGGTGCCGGCAAACTATTGCCTTCAATGAAGCCGCCGGCAGCAACCGCAGCTCCATTGAAGGCAACGCGCACTTGCATACATGCGTGTTTTTGCGCGTACAGGGGTGCGCACCTATGTATGCACACACTCGTGTGAAGCCACCCTTAATCAAGACAGAGCTTATGCATATACATATGGTTCATAAGCTGATCACGTACTTTAATAAATGAAAGAAGATGTTTTCCACACCTCTGGTCACTTCCTACTTGCTTTAACCTGGAGTGTTGCGCCTTCTCCACTGCCAGTTTTTTAGTCCTGTTCTATTACTATGCATATACAGTGTCAGTATATCTATGCATGGAAGATTATACAACAGTTAGAAGACTATTATTACGATGATATTCATATACTATAATAATAATAATCATTTTTGTATTAGATATGCAATCAATTGCAGTAACATACATCATTTGGATTTAAATATACAAAGGTGTCCAACTTTGCTATTGTAACTTCTTAAATCTCTACCTAATGTGTCAATTCAGACATGGGCCTCCTTTGGGACTAGTTTGTCGATAGAGAAGGCAAAGTAAATTAGCAAGAAATAAAATTGTTAACTGCAGCAGACAGACATTTTACACAACTGAGCAGAGAGTTCGGAGCTCCAGTACATCATGATCAATAATGCAGAAGGTACTTGTAGGTCCCATTTAGAGATGAAATAATAGTTTGTCTCTTGTAATCCATAACAAGGAGGCAGCCTTGATTCTCCTGGCTATTGAAAGCTTAGAAAATGTCCTCCAGTTAAACTTCAACATAATATAAAGATCAATGGCATGAATCAAAACAAACGTCATTGCAAGAACATGACTAGAATGGATGTATAATATATGAAAATGTGTACATTGTTAGAATACGTATTGAAACTGAATGAACAAAATTTACATTTTTATATTTGACGGTACCTTATATTACCTATCAAATATCTGTTAGCCTTCCTTCAAACACAGTCCAGGGAAATCACACGCATGTTTTTTTTTACTGGCATTTTTTGGTGATATTTTAGCCATGTGCACTTTTTGATTGGCTGCAGAGCTTGTTAAGCATCAAGTCCTGGCAACCCACAAAAGTGTCAATGGAAAGTCAAAAATGCCAGACCCATATGCAAGGGAAGGGGATATTGGTGTGTGCTGCATGGATTGCGCAGCCCCATGCGGCGGCGTTACCGGCGGGCGGCCCCCCACCCCGTCACTGTCATATTTTGGCTCACTTACCAGTGGTGCCGCGCAGCAGACCCATCTCATTTCCAGCTGGCCTTGCCATTCGGTGCAGACGGCCGCTGAACCCCTTCTCAGTGTCAGCTAGGCGGCCTGGAGCAGGGAGAGTACAGCGCCGCGAACACCCACAGAGAGGCGGCGTACGGCCTCCCTCAGCACGTCGGAGCACAAAGCAACGCCACCGGACACAGAGGGATCGACCTGGCCGCTGGTTTCCACTGAGGAAGGGTAACGTGGAGGCTGTGGGGAAGGCTTTAGGAGCCTGGGGGACAGTGAGGGGGACAGGGAGGCTGTGGGAAAGGCTGCCGCGTGTGGTTACATTTCATACTAGCCAGGTGCTTTAGGGTGAGGGTTACTTGTGTTGTTAGGCTTACATCATAAGCATAAATTTCTAGCATGTTACAGCCGTCAGGGTTAACCTTCAGGGAAACGCAACATGAATTTACACGCTCGTAAGACCTTCCAGATTTGACCCAATCGGGAGCTGGGGGTGTGTCAGGGGCATTCCTCCTGTCAAACCCCTAGTTTCCAGTGGCGTCAAGATACACTGATACCTGAGAAGCCTTTAGAAAAATAACAGAAGAAATACCAGACCTAAAGCATACAACAAAAGTGAGAAAAGACTCCACCACTAAAAAATGCCATGTTTTTTACCACTGACCTACAGCAAATATCTGCACAGAGCGCTTTTTTGCGGCAAAATATGCCACTGCACAAAAACACAAAAAAGTGACATTTTGGCAAAAATGATTGTGTAATACCAGACTTTATCATCACTATTCCTGGTTCTATCTCAGAAACCTCCCACTTTAGAAACAAATTCAGAAGAAAAACTAACTCAATTTAAATATCTTTACTTCACCTTCTGCACACAGATGCTGAGATTGGATTTGTACTATGTATCAGAGTTTTCTCTTATAAAGAACCTATGTCAGTTGAACGTGATCAGTACAGATTTACAGATCCTGAATATAATATAAGGTATAATAGCTAGCCATAGAATATACTTATCACAAAATAATATTTTAATGGTTTAGATCAACAGATAACATAATAAAGTTTACCATATATCCTCCGACGTCTGTGAAATAAATACAAAATATTTAAAAATAATACATTTTAAATGTCAAAAAATATTATACAAGTATCACATATTTATAATCATATTTGACTTAACCGTTCCTTCCCCAGAGGTAACTGGAAATTTTGGGCCTCTGGTAGCCAGGGCAGTTTTCACAATTCTTGCACAGTACACACAAAATAGACAGCAGAAAAAGTACTGCTTTTAGGTTGGGTTCACACGGGGTGGATTTGCCGCAGAAATTACGTCCGGAATTTCGCCGCGGCAAAATCCGCATGCGGCCGCTAATCCCGGGATTAGCCAGCCATGTGGACCAGATTTCTCAGAAATGTGGCAAAACCGGCAGAAGCTGCCGCTGCGGAGCAGATTTTCCGGCCGCAGCATGTTCATTTTTGTTTTCTTCCGCTGCGGCCGCGCTCTCCCCTATGGGAGCGCCAGCCGCAGCGGCAGAGCAAGCGGCTGGGCCGCTTCAAAACCGCAGCAGGTTTTGAACCAGCGGTTCTCCCGGCGGAAATCTCGTGGTTTTTCGTTGTGGCCAAACCGCGAGATTTCTGTCGAGAATCCGCCCCGTGTGAACCCAGCCTTATATAGGATTTTGCCATGTGGTGCCTCTATTAAACACTGCAAAAAACTATTGTACTATTTTTGGGTTTAAACTTATTTTTGCAGTGAACTGTAAAGGGGTATTTCACTTTCTGCAACCTTCAATACATAAGTACCTCTGATTTTCTGATTTACTGAGTGTATCAGTTACGCATAATTTTCATGATCTCTGTAAAATGGGATTTTCTGAATTTTTCTCAAACAGGATGAGAACCTTTAACAACAGGTTCTCCATCTGCCAGCTGAGGGAGATCCTGAAGTCAAGAGTATCACCACCAAGATCTCAGAGAGTCCTGTGCATCATCAGCCTGGCACCAACATTGCCACTGGTACCAGGTCAACTATAAGGCCTTGTCCTTACCAACCCATTCCCTTCCAGGACCTGAGTTCCTAGACAGACAAGTCCCTTGTTGTGTTAGCAGTTTACCCGCCATTGATAGCATGTCCGCAAATACTGTGGTCCAATGTCGGAGTGGTACCACATTAACAACTAGCAGTAATTGTTCACAGTCTCAGTGACACTGGGATAGAAAACCTCAACAGAATGACATGAAGAAGCCTCCCTCTCTGATCATTTTTCCTCTGATGCACCTGTCAATATTTATGGCCAAGAACATTAGACTGTTCAGAGAGTCACACAGGGAAATTGTACTATAGCTTCGTTAACCTGATCAGAGAGACATAAGCGATGGTAACTACTGAAGGCAGAGTCAGTTCCAGGGTTGCCAACCGTCCAGAAATTCCTGGACAGTCTGTAAAAATAAGGAACTGTTTTCCAGTGTCTGTGAAAAATATTAGATGTGTCTGTTAATTTTTTGAGGCTTAGGATACTTGAACAGGCTATTGGGACTGTAATTATCATCATTTTACAGTACACAGTAAATTCTGGTAATAAGTTGATATCGATATATGACCTACAGTCATCTTTATCGTTCAGCATGGTTTTCCGACGTGTTTGGCAAAAATGCTCTCTGTGATTTTTGGAAAAGTTGTCCAGGAAAACAAAAAAAACTCTGGTTGGCAAATCTGGTCAGTCAAGTCACTAGCAGTCCACTCTAAATCCTGCAGAGTATTCCTCTACTGTTCTGTTTTCTCATTTCAAGGCACGAAGATGGGAAGCGGCAGAAGAGCCAACATCTGGGTCAGCATATAGGACCTCTTAGGCAGAGTGGAAAGTATCCACATTTTGTATCCCCAGGCCAAGGATTAAATGCCCAAGACTGAGGGTTTACCTGCAAGAAAGTCTTAATAATTTCCACGTTTTGGGTCACTGATGCCAAGGATCTGGGTCAAAAACAAAAATACAGTCGGCAACTCTCACAAAAAAAAACAGCTTGGTAACTTCATAAAAGGTTCAGGAGTATGATCAGGAACAGCAGAAGTATTAGCCTGCATGTTTTGTAAGTTGATATTGAGTCTTTAATCAGGTAAGGACCCCATGTGTAGTGCCCACAGATTGCGAAGGGGTACGGTTGTCAGCAATGGCAGTGGCATTGGTTCCGCTAGTCCCCCTCTCAGAGACACAAAATAATATGACATGTGGGAAAATGCTGCAGTGTGAATGAATTTCTGTTTTGGCATTGGGTGCTACCTATAAAGTCGGGCAGTCAAGCAGAGTAAGATAGTGGTTTTGTCAAGTTCATGATGCTAGTTCATATGTAGGCTGAAACCTATTCCAGAAAAAATAATTTAAAAAAAGGAAAAAATAATATAAAATAAAAAAGGAACAGTCTTTTTTCCTGAAGTGTAGTGCAGTACCTCAGTACAGATGTTAACAGTGGTGAGAAGGGACTCCAGGAGGATAAATGGGGAAACAATAAAATGCTTTATTTTCCAGAGTGAGAGAGGCTTGTCTTTTAGCTACTTTCATACACACACTATTGAGGTAGATGATTACAGATTTTAAGTGCACCATACTTGGAAAATGGTGACTGGATAAATCTCCTATTAGTCTCTTTCCTTCCTGTTTGACTTCTGATGATTAGTGGTACATTTTCTTCCTCTAATTTATTATCCACCTGAGGCATCTTTTCTGCACTCTTCCTCTCCATCTCTTCCCCACAAATTCGTGCTTTTGGGACCCCATCTCCAGAAAAAAATGAATCAAAAGTAATCAACCAGTCATAGTTATACCAAAATAGTAGCAGTAAAAGCTACAGCTCACCCCACAATGTACTCACACAGTTAAATAAATGCAAAAATAGAAAAGTTTTGGGCCTCAGAATGTGGTCAACATGTTATGGAGTGAATAGAGTGAACATGTTATTTTTACTACCTCAGAAATCTGTAAAAACAAAGCCCAAAATATAATTGTGCAATTGCATTTTTTCTCTTTTACCTCATTTAAAATGTTTTAAATGTTTAAAAATTAGAGATGAGCGAACGTACTCGTCCGAGCTTGATACTCGTTCGAGTATTAGCGTGTTCGAGATGCTCGTTACTCGTAACGAGTACCACGCGATGTTCGGGTTACTTTCACTTTCATCTCTGAGACGTTAGCGTGCTTTTCTGGCCAATAGAAAGACAGGGAAGGCATTACAACTTCCCCCTGCGACGTTCAAGCCCTATACCACCCCCATGCAGTGAGTGGCTGGCGAGATCAGGTGTCACCCGAGTATAAAAATCGGCCCCTCCCGCGGCTCGCCACAGATGCGTTCTGACATACTTTAGGGAAAGTGCTATCTTGGTGGAGCTTCTATAGGGAGAGTGTTAGGAGTATTTTAGGCTTCAAGAACCCCAGCGGTCCTTCTTAGGGCCACATCTGACCGTGTGCAGTACTGTGGAGGCTGCTTTTTGCAGTGTTGCACATTTTTTTTTTTGGTATATCGGCAGTGCAGAACATTGCGCCCTGCAGTAATACTCCAGGGCCAGAAGCGCTTAGGCAGGGACAGAAGACATATTGATTGAATATAGGCAGTGGGCCTTTGCAAAAACATTTGGGGAAAAAAATCTATTTGGGCTGCATGTGACTGTCCTCAGTGTTCTGGGTCTCTGCTGGGTGTAGTAGTTCTCCAAATTCATACGCAGCCAGCTAAGTGTTACAGCAGGCTTGCGCAAAATTGTTTCCTGGCTCTGTCTGGGCTGTTAAATCACCGCTGTATTGCAGTCCACAGTGCAACACTCTGCAGTTCTTTGACATACTCCAGGGACAGAAGTGGTGACGCGGAGAGAGAAGAGATATATTGATTGAATATAGGCAGTGGGCCTTTGCAAAAACATTTGGGGGAAAAAATCTATTTGGGCTGCCTGTGACTGTCCTCAGTGTTCTGGGTTTCTGCTGGGTGTAGTAGTCCTCCTAATTCATACGCAGCCAGCTAAGTGTTACAGCAGGCTTGCGCAAAATTATTTCCTGGCGTTCCGTAAGCGAAGTAAGCCTCCAACCACAGGCCAATAAGCGGCACATTTAATTACAGTGTTCTGTTTCTGCACTACTGGTAATACACCATGCTGAGGGGTAGGGGTAGGCCTAGAGGACGTGGACGTGGGCGAGGACGCGGAGGCCCAAGTCAGGGTGTGGACACAGGCCGAGCCAGTGCGGTGGCCCGGGGTAGAGGCAGGGCCAGACCGAATAATCCACCAACTGTTTCCCAAAGCGCCCCCTCGCGCCATACCACCCTGCAGAGGTCAAGGTGCTCTACGGTGTGGCAGTTTTTCACAGAGACGCCTGACGACCGACGAACAGTGGTGTGCAACCTTTGTCGCGCCAAGATCAGCTGGGGAGGCACCACCACCAGCATGCGCAGGCATATGATGGCCAAGCACCCCACAAGGTGGGACGAAGGCCGTTCACCGCCTCCGGTTTGCACCACTGCCTCTCCCCCTGTGCCCCAACCTGCCACTGAGATCCAACCCCCCTCTGAGGACACAGGCACTACCGTCTCCTGGCCTGCACCCACACCCTCACCTCCGCTGTCCTCGGCCCCATCCAGCAATGTCTCTCAGCGCAGCGTCCAGACGTCGCTAGCGCCACAGTTTGAGCGCGAGCGCAAGTACGTCGCCACGCACCCGCACGCTCAAGCGTTAAACGTGCACATTGCAAAATTGATCAGCCTGGAGATGCTGCCGTATAGGCTTGTGGAAACGGAGGCTTTCAAAAGCATGATGACGGGGGCGGCCCCGCGCTACTCGGTTCCCAGTCGCCACTACTTTTCCCGATGTGCCGTCCCAGCCCTGCACGACCACGTCTCCCGCAACATTGTACGCGCCCTCACCAACGCTGTTACTGCCAAGGTTCACTTAACAACAGACACGTGGACAAGCACAGGCGGGCAGGGCCACTATATCTCCCTGACGGCACATTGGGTGAATTTAGTGCAGGCTGGGACAGAGTCAGAGCCTGGGACCGCTCACGTCCTACCCACCCCCCGAATTGCGTGCCCCAGCTCAGTGGTGGTATCTGCGGCGGTGTATGCTTCCTCCACTAAACCACCCTCCTCCTCCTCCTACGCAACCTCTGTCTCGCAATCTAGATGTGTCAGCAGCAGCACGTCGCCAGCAGTCGGTGTCGCGCGGCATGGCAGCACAGCGGTGGGCAAGCGTCAGCAGGCCGTGCTGAAACTACTCAGCTTAGGAGAGAAGAGTCAGACGGCCCACGAACTGCTGCAGGGTCTGACAGAGCAGACCGACCGCTGGCTTGCGCCGCTGTGCCTCCAACCGGGCATGGTCGTGTGTGACAACGGCCGTAACCTGGTGGCGGCTCTGCAGCTCGGCAGCCTCACGCACGTGCCATGCCTGGCCCATGTCTTTAATTTGGTGGTTCAGCGCTTTCTGAAAAGCTACCCACACTTGTCATACCTGCTCGGAAAGGTGCGCCGGGTCAGCGCACATTTCCGCAACTCCAAGACGGACGCTGCCACCCTGCGGACCCTGCAACATAGGTTTAATCTGCCAGTGCACCGATTGCTGTGCGACGTGCCCACACGGTGGAACTCTATGCTCCACATGTTGGCCAGGCTCCATGAGCAGCGTAGATCTATTGCGGAATACCAACTCCAACATGGGCGGCGTAGTGGCAGTCAGCCTCCTCAATTATTTACAGAAGAGTGGGCCTGGTGGGCAGCCATCTGCCAGGTCCTTGGAAACTTTGAGGAGTCTACCCAGATGGTGAGTGGCGATGCTGCAATCATTAGCGTCACCATTCCTCTGCTATGCCTCTTGAGAAGTTCCCTGCAAAGCATAAAGGCAGATGCTTTGCACTCGGAAACGGAGGAGGGGGAAGACAGTATGTTACTGGATAGTCAGAGCACCCTCATGTCTATATCTCAGCGCGTTGAGGAGGAGGAGGAGGGGGATGAGGAGGAGGGGGAAGAGACAGCTTGGCCCACTGCTGAGGGTACACATGCTGCTTGCCTGTCATCCTTTCAGCGTGTATGGCCAGAGGAGGAGGGGGAGGAGCATGAGGAGGAGGGGGAAGAGACAGCTTGGCCCACTGCTGAGGGTACACATGCTGCTTGCCTGTCATCCTTTCAGCGTGTATGGCCAGAGGAGGAGGAGGAGGAGGAGGATCCTGAAAGTGATCTTCCGAGTGAGGACAGCCATGTGTTGCGTACAGGTACCCTGGCACACATGGCTGACTTCATGTTAGGATGCCTTTCTCGTGACCCTCGCGTTACACGCATTCTGGCCACTACGGATTACTGGGTGTACACACTGCTCGACCCACGGTATAAGGAGAACCTTTCCACTCTCATTCCCGAAGAGGAAAGGGGTTCGAGAATGATGCTATACCACAGGGCGCTGGTGGACAAACTGATGGTAAACTTCCCATCCGACAGAGCTAGTGGCCGAAGGCGCATTTCCGCGGGCCAGGTAGCAGGGAAGGCGCAGAGATCAGGCAGCATGTACAGCGCAAGCAGGGGACCATTCTCCAAGGCCTTTGCCAGCTTTCTGGCTCCCCAGCAAGACTGTCTCACCGGTCCCCAGTCGAGGCTGAGTTGGCGGGAGCACTGTAAAAGGATGGTGAGGGAGTACGTAGCCGATCGCACGACCGTCCTCGGTGACGCCTCTGCCCCCTACAACTACTGGGTGTCGAAGCTGGACACGTGGCCTGAACTCGCGCTGTATGTCCTGGAGGTGCTTGCTTGTCCTGCGGCTAGCGTCTTGTCAGAGAGTGTGTTTAGTGTGGCTGGGGGAATCATCACGGATAAGCGTACCCACCTGTCAACCGACAGTGCTGACAGGCTTACACTCATCAAGATGAACAAAGCCTGGATTTCCCCAGACTTCTCTTCTGCACCAGCGGACAGCAGCGATACCTAAGCAATACGTAGGCTGCACCCGCGGATGTAAGCATCGTTCTCTATCACCATCAAAAACGGGGACCTTTTTGCTTCTTCAATCTGTGTCTAATATTCCTCCTCCTCCTCCTGCTCCTCCTCCTGAAACCTCACATAATCACGCCGAACGGGCAGTTTTTCTTAGGCCCACAAGGCTCAGTCATATAATTTTTCTAAACAATTTTTATACGTTTCAATGCTCATTAAAGCGTTGAAACTTTCACCTCAACCAATTTTTATTTTAAATGGGCTGCCTCCAGGCCTAGTTACCAATTAAGCCACATTAACCAAAGCGATTAATGGATTTCACCTGCCCTCTTGGTTGGGCATGGGCAATTTTTCTCAGATACATTAGTACTGTTGGTACACCAGTTTTTGGGGGCCCTCGCCTACAGTGTAATCAAATGAATTTTTAGCCCACCTGCATTACAGCTGACATTACATCAGCTGTGTTGGGCACTGCAATGGGATATATTTATGTACCGCCGGTGGCGTCCTGGCACCCACCCATGCTGTCGGTCCACAGGGAGTTGTAACTGCATGTGTCCACTTCTAAAGAGCCCCAGTCTGACTGGGGCATGCAGTGTGGGCCGAAGCCCACCTGCATTAAGCACGACATTACCTCAGCTGTGATTTCTCATTGCTTCTGTACAGCATTGTTGGCTATTGCCCCGCCCCTTTTAAAGAGGGTCGCTGCCTAGCCGTGCCAACCCTCTGCAGTGTGTGCCTGCAGTTCCTCCTCATGGCAGACGCACTTATAAATAGACATGAGGGTGGCGTGGCATGAGGGCAGCTGAAGGCTGGGCAGGGACAGTTTGGTGTGCGCTGTGGACACTGGGTCGTGGGGGGGGGGGTTGGGCAGCATGTAACCCAGGAGAAGTGGCAGCGGAGTGTCATGCAGGCAGTCATTGTGCTTTGTTGGAGGTAGTGTGGTGCTTAGCTAAGGTGTGCATTGCTAATGAGGGCTTTTCAGAAGTAAAAGTTGTTGGGAGGGCGGGGGCCCACTCTTGCCGCTATTGTGGCTTAATAGTGGGACCTGGGAACTTGAGATGCAGCCCAACATGTAGCCCCTTGCCTGCCCTATCCGTTTCTGTGTCGTTCCCATCACTTTCTTGAATTGCCCAGATTTTCACAAATGAAAATCTTAGCGAGCATCGGCGATGTACAAAAATGCTCGGGTCGCCCAATGACTTCAATGGGGTTCGTTACTCGAAACGAACCCTCGAGCATCGCGAAAAGTTCATCCCGAGTAACGAGCACCCGAGCATTTTGGTGCTCGCTCATCTCTATTAAAAATGAATTACATGATACATTAAATGGTACCATTAAAAAAGCAACTCATCTTGCAAAAAAGTTACAGCTATGTCGATTAAAAAAACTGGGTTTTGAAAGTCGAGCAAGAAAAAAAGGTGAATGAAAAAACGAAAACTGAAAGGTCTTCAACAGGTTAAATTACAGGGGTCAACATAAAGAATTATATAGATTTTGTGATTTGATTAGATGCTACAAATAAGTACATGGATCTCAATTCACACTCTATTCTCGCACAGCTGGTGTTCTCCAAATTGAATTATAGCATTATCTGAGATGAGGTTAGAAGCAATATTTTCCTTCTATCAGCACTTAGGAGTATTATGCATGTCAATGGGATTACAAATTAGAAGTGTAGTATGTTTAAGTAAAGTTATCAAAACACTTATTTAAATTCCACCCTTCCAAGGCATGATGCTAACTCATAGTTATTTTTTAACTTATGTGTATGTATTAAAGATAGCTAGACTATTCTCCAAAGCAAGCATTTTTACCTTTTGTGTCACTCCTCACTTGTGTGGGCCACCATCAAGAGGTGACATGTCATTTCTTCACACAGATTCGCGTGGATTTTGCCCATTGACAGGGCTAAATTTGTGTGCGGTTCACAACAAAATACGCAACAAAAATTTGCAGCTTTTATAGTGGTTTTATAGGCAGAATTCATGTAAAGAAATTCTACCGTGTGACATAGGTGGAATCCAATGCAGATTTTTTTGTGTGCATTCCAATTTTAAAAACATCTCTCTGCTCAGTTTTTGGAGGAGATAAACTGAAATAAAACGGATCAGTTTTTCTTCCCAATTGATTTCAATGGGGTTTGAAAAATAAAACAGAAAGCAAATGGAAAGGCTGCTCTTTGCCTCTATTCTGTCACGTTTCTGTTTTTTGATGGAAAAATAATGCTGCAGTCTGCACTATTCCATCCACAAAACAAAAATCTGAAGAAATGGAAACAAACTGAAGCTTTTCCTTTTGGTTTCCAATTTTTGAAACCCCATTGAAATCAATGGGGAAAAAACGCATTTGTTTTATTGCAGCTCCTCCTAAAATGAAGCAGAGAGGCGGAAACCCTGATTTGAGCCATAGTGCAAGTGTGAGAGCAGCCTTAATTCCATTTATTCAAAAAATGTAAAGCCTATTATTTACTTGCATTAGTAACAATATAGACGTATTATAGTGTTAAACGAAGTAGTAAATTTCTATTTTTAGATGGAACTGTGCTTTCTTTCCAGAACTGGGCATAGCTGTGGGTTTGACCAGAAGGGATTTGAAGCTTTGCATGTGATTTATCATCCCAGGCTGTGTCTAACACATTCTCCATTGACCCCTTGCCCACAGATCTTAACCATAGAAGCATTCAGATAGTTTTTTCCATTCATCACCCACAAATCAGAAGTGCAGCTTACCACTTCCACGTTACTCTGTTTCCTCTAACAGCAATTGCTGTCTTGTATTCAATTCCCAATATATCATGCCATCCTTGTTGAAATCTATTAACCTTTGTAGACCTAAGAGTTTCAGTGGATTGTGGCTCACCAGACTTAACACAGTTGTCTGTTAAAAGTCAGTATTTAGCTATCTGGTTTCAAAGCACAATGGCACTTATTAGATACCAGGCTAAATGTATGGTTTGCCTTCTAGTCTATCTTATGTATTTCAAGAATGTTACATTTTTCTTTAGCAAGCATGTAAGATTTTGAAGAGGAATACATTGAATCAAAATACCATGAAAACACATGGGTATAAAGTGAGATCCTGGCTTTCCAACAATCTACATTTATTACAATATATGGAATAAATTGTGAAGTATATGTATGATACAGCTGTAACATGTAACCGTAGGATGATATAGGAAGCTGTGGAATGGGAAGCCACTCCCCAACAACCACCAAGTATAGAGCAAGTGAGCACAGAAAATTAAAAAAATAGCATTACTTTTGTAAACTACTTCTCTGTTCTTGCCACTCCATCATGCACAGTGATCTATAACTGTACCTTAATAAAATCACTTTATACCAATCGAGAAGCCACTGTGAGAACACTGTATTGGGACACATATTGGTTTTGGATCGGCAAAGGCATCCGACAGGGCTGCATCCTCTCACCCTTCTTGTTTAACCTGTATGCAGAAGTGATCATGCAGAAAATGGACCTAGACAAATTGAAAATCAGGGTGAAAATAGGGGGAAGAAACATCAACAATCTCTATTATGCGGATGACACAACTCTGCTTGCAGAAACAGAAGCAGGTTTGAAGCAGCTGAAGATTAAAACTGAAAGTGAAACAATGGGCCTCTACCTGAATTTAAAGAAGGCTAAAATTATGACGACTGCAAAAAATGGCCAAATTCAAATCAAAAATCGACAATGAGATCATAGAATGCGTGCAAGACTTCATCTTCCTTGGCTCAAAAACTGACCTGACTGGAGAATCTATGTCAGAGATAAAACATAGTATAGCATTGGGGCAAAGCGCAATGCTAGACATGGACAAAATCTGGAAAAGTAGGGATATCAGTATAGCAACTAAATGCAGGATAGTGCAAACCACCGTTTTCCCCATAGCCATGTATAGATGTAAAAGCTGGACTGCGGAAAAAGCTGATAGAAGGAGGATTGATGCGATTGAGCGGTGGTCCTGGCAAAAGCTGCTGCGTATGCCCTGAACGGCGAAAGTAACAAACAGAGAAGTCCTGAATCGTATATAAGACATGATATATCACTGGAGGGCAAGATGACCAGACTCAGGCTCATGGATTTTGGCCATGCAATGCGAGCAGAGTGGCTAGAAAAATCTATAATGCTGGGACAGATCAGTGGCAAAAGAAGACCCGGCTGCTAAAGGACACGATGGCTGATACTGTCAAAACTGTTACTGGCACGGATATCACACAACTGAAAGAAGCAGTGCAAAACCACATGAAGGGAGCTCGCCTTTAGGGTTGCCGAGGGTCGTTAATGACTAAATGGCTAACAACAACAACTTCTCAGCCACTGTTATGCAGGCTCCAGGGGTAGTCACAGCCATGATTTTGGGGCAAAAAAGAGATGCCCTAAATATCCAGTCTAGTCTAATCTAGCCTTTGTGCATTGGTCAATTGCACAAATATTGTCCAGTCATAGAGTCAGCCATTGGTACTTGATGTACATAATGACATATTGTTGTTCATTGCTGCACAGATGTAAATCTCAATGCATACTTATGCAATAATCATTTTCCACGGGCATACATGTATTTGAAGCCTATTATTTCTCTCCTAGTTTTGCACTGCATATGTAATAAATGTACTTGTCCAGGCCCCAGCAACACAACTTTCTGTTGTTGTGTTCCCTAGCATCCATACCTCCAAACTATTCCTGTGCGTTCTGCTTTTATGTATGCTGGACGTTATTCAGAGATCAAACACCGGAATAGCTTAGGGCATTGACGTCTTCAGCCCAGCTGAGTTCAAGACCAAAACAAACTCTAGTCAAATGAAAGAGTGTATTGTGGAGATGAATTGTACCATCCAGGTTAGTTGTTTTCCTGAGGACTACATGAACCAGATCATGACAATATACTGTAAAGGAAAAAAAGAACAAAAAAAATACACAATATATGAACAGTGCACACTCAAAATGAAAAAACAAATATATATTTTATTAACAAACACACTATAAAGCTAGCAATACAATAAAGCATTACAATATACGGTACATCTTTTATTACATATAATTTCTTCCAGTTTTAAGTTTTATGATGCGGAACGCTATATAATCCAAGTAATTAGAAAAGCTGAGTATTTGCAGTCAATGTAAGAGCAGGCTGAAAAGTCAAATTACTTTTTATTATATCCGGTTCTGTTGTTTCTCATGGTAGTAGAAGTTGCAGAGGATTTACTACCACCTACAGCAACATAATGTAATAATAGCCAGTTGGACAGATGTGGACTCTCTTCTATTGCCATAGACACCGAGCAAACAATAAAAAAGAAGAATGACCATTGTAGATGGTAAGGATTTATACCAAGACTAGAGATGAGCGAGCACCACAATGCTCGGGTGCTCGTTACTCGAGTCGAACTTTCAGTGATGCTCGTGAGTTCGTTTCGAGTAACGAACCCCATTGAAGTCAATGGGCGACCCGAGCATTTTTGTATATCGCCGATGCTCGCTAAGGTTTTCATTTGTGAAAACCTGGGAAATTCAAGAAAGTGATGGGAACGACACAGAAACGGATAGGGCAGGCGAGGAGCTACATGTTGGGCTGCATCTCAAGTTCCCAGGTCCCACTATTAAGCCACAATAGTGGCAAGAGTGAGACCCCCCCCCCCGCACTGTCAGCATAAAGATCGTTCTCCTCTGCCACAGCTGTAACAGCTGTGGCAGAGAAGAACGATGTTAGCCCATTGAATTCAATGGAGCCGGCAATACAGCCGGCTCCATTGAAAGCAATGGGCTGCCGGCGAACGCGGGATGAATTGTCGGGAAGGGGTTAAATATATAAGCCCTTCCCAGCAATTCATCCAGAAATGTGTAAAAAAAAATTTAAAAAAATATACATATACTTACCTAGTCCCGGCAGGCGGAGTTCAGCGCGGCCAGCGGCAGTCCCCCTGAACTGCTCTGAACAGCTGTGAGTAGTATTCAGCAGACGGGGATTTAAAATCCCCGCCTGCTGAATGAGCTGTCTCTAATTGGTCACAGCCTGACCAATCAGAGGCAGATCTCACTCACACACCCATTCATGAATTTATGAATGGGTGAGTGACTGCTGCCTCTCATTGGCTCAGCGGGACCAATCAGATGAGAGGCAGCAGTCACTCACCCATTCATGAATTCATGAATGGGTGTGTGAGTGAGATCTGCCTCTGATTGGTCAGGCTGTGACCAATTAGAGGCAGCTCATTCAGCAGGCGGGGATTTTAAATCCCCGGCTGCTGAATACTACTCACAGCTGTTCAGAGCAGTTCAGGAGGACTGCCGCTGGCTGCGCTGAACTCCGTCTGCCGGGACTAGGTGAGTATATATTTTCTTTTTTATTTTTACACATTTCTGGATGAATTGCAGGGAAGGGCTTATATATTTAAGCCCTTCCCGACAATTCATCCCGCGCTCGCCGGCAGCCCATTGCTTTCAATGGAGCCGGTTGTATTGCCGGCTCCATTGAATTCAATGGTTAGTGCTCGTTTAATCGAGACGAGTACCGCGTGGTGCTCGTCTCGAGTAACGAGCATCTCGAGCACCCTAATACTCGAACGAGCATCAAGCTCGGACGAGTATGCTCGCTCATCTCTAACCAAGACCTATTATTTACAATTTGACTACTGGCAATGAATGCTCTAACTTTTGCAACCCACAGCCTAAAACATAATTCATACTGATAAATAATATTCGATAATAATACATATTAGATATTATACAGTATATAATATTAGATATGAATCAGTATGAATAAAAGTAAATTCTGTATTTATATGCAAAAGTGTGTTCAATTAATATTTTCTTTGTCCCACTTATAGTGTTTTAAGAAAGTCAAGGTCCTAATTCCTCCTGTGTACACTGTAAAACAATGAACTATATCAGTAAAGTAATTCCAATGGGACCTCATGGAAACGCTATACCATGATGAATATGTTCCATTAATAAGTACTCTATGCTTCCTTAGTGTCAGCCAATTTACTATCCATTTGCAAATGTTTACACTGATGCATAGCTCTGTTTTCTTAACAATTGAGAATGATGATCAAGGGTCAAAGCCCTTTCTACGTTCCATAAATCAACAATGCAGAAGATGCTACTGTCTAAAAGTATCAAATCTTGCATGATGTCAAACACTTACTGTAGACTCATCTAGGCTTCTAATCAGTTCAGCAATATTGTAGTTTATACAACCTTTGCTTAACAGATCATATATTAGCAATTACCCTGTAGATGTGGACATAACCTGTTTCTGTGACTAGTAGCTTATAGAGTTGACTTTTGACTATATACGTATCTTTAGCCCTCTTTTGTATGTAACAAGGATACAATTTTAAGCCAAATAAAATTGCCACTAGCCTCAAACAGGGAATAACTATGCCTTTTATTACAATAAAAGATTAGATTTATCATTCCTCACTTGACAGAGAAGAACACATACAGGAAACTCTGCCAAACACCATAGCAGCCGCTATGCAGGCAGTGCAGACCGAAGTGGGTCAGCATGGCAGGAGATTGGACCAGGAGGATTTTTTTCATGTAGTGGACAACAAGACAAAATAACTACTAAGAGAAAAACAATATTTGATTGATAAAATAGAAGATTTGGAAAAGTGCTCCCATCCTAATAATATATGCAAAATGCCCATCTCACGTTTACAAATATATTGTACTTATTGCTCTCTTCAGGTGTTGAAAGCCCTACATATGGACTGAAAGCAGTCTTCACTCTCCTTGATTTTCCAGAAAAGGTTGGCAGGCTCTTAATGTCTTCCACTAAACACCCTACTGTTTAAAAATAGATCAACATAATGCAATATAGTCTAGAAGAAAACAGACATCTTAAAAGTGTTCTTTTATTCATACTCATAAAAGGGGTCAATGCAAAAGCTTGTATAAAAACCTGCAGTGTAGTAGTCCATGTGGCAAGCATCAAATGTCCAAAGCTGAACTCAAGATTCATAGGGTTGACTTCTACCAGGGCATATCACATGGAAGGGGGTTCATATCCCTCGGCCTTTACTAAGCAATAATCACAGAAACATAGATGAAAAACATTCCAAGCAACCACATACAGTAAGAATATAGATATCCACATATTACTCAACATGTAATCGTACATTAAAATGCAATGAATAAAGCAACACTTAAGAGCCCAGTGTGTCTAATGCCATATTATGTTTGTAATTGTAATCATTCGAGTACTATGACATTTATTCAGAAATATCCTATCGACTATTTGTCTGGTCATATGACTATGATCAGCCAATGACACTTTCTGACTGAAGCAGGCAAAAACCCCATTCATAAAGTGACATAATTTGAAAACATCCAGTCCCATTAGCAAACCAAAAAGACAAAGTTGTGTTATAGTATTACAGGCTGAAAAAAGACGTGTCCAGTACTAGTACTAGTTCAGCCCTCCAATGTTGATCCAGAGGAAGACAAAAAAAAGCCAATGAGCTAGAAGCCAATTTTTTTAATTAGTTATTAGGTTACCCCTCAGCCATATTTCTTCTAAAGTAAAATTTAAAAAAATAACCCCAATTTTGATAACCTCTCTGGGTATTGTCGTCTGCTCATTCCATTTATTATTTTAGTTGCCATTGAACCCCTAAAGTTCTGTTAAAGGGGTTGTCCCGCGAAACAAAGTTGGGGTATACACTTCTGTATGGCCATATTAATGCACTTTGTAATGTACATTGTGCATTAATTATGAGCCATACAGAAGTTATTCACTTACCTGTTCCGTTGCTAGCGTCCTCGTCTCCATGGTGCCGTCTAATTTTCAGCGTCTAATCGCCCGATTAGACGCGCTTGCGCAGTCCGGTCTTCTCCCTTCTGAATGGGGCCGCTCGTGCCAGAGAGCTGCTCCTCGTAGCTCCGCCCTGTCACGTGTGCCGATTCCAGCCAATCAGGAGGCTGGAATCGGCAATGGACCGCACAGAAGACCTGCGGTCCACCGAGGGTGCAGATCCCGGCGGCCATCTTCGCAAGGTAAGTAAGAAGTCACCGGAGCGCGGGGATTCGGGTAAGTACTATCCGGTTTTTTTTTTTAAACCCCTGTATTGGGTTTGTCTCGCGCCGAACAGGGGGGCTATTGAAAAAAAACAAAAAACGTTTCGGCGCGGGACAACCCCTTTAAGTCCTTCCTGAGTACTGGTGACCAAAACTGTCCACAATATTCTATGTGTGGTCTGACCACCACCCAGTCTGCACTCTCCGCTTCGCTAACGAAATCAGATTGAGTGCCCCTTTAACCCTTGAGTGGCGGGTTTCTTACCATCCTTTCAGACCCACCAGGGCAGTTTTTTTAAATGGTCTAATCATTTAATATTAACTAATTTTCCAGTCGCGTTCCAAGAGCCATAACTTTTTCATTTTTTCATTGCCACAGCCATATGAGGGCTTGTTTTTTGTGGGACAAGTTGTACTTTTTGATGGCATCATTTTTGGGTATATATAATGTATTGCAGAACTTTTGTAAAAAAAATTTGTAGGGAGATTGGGGAAAAAAAAGAAATTCTGCCATTTGTTTTATTTGGATTTCATTTTTACGGCATTCAGCGAGCAGAATAAATAATGTGATAACATTATTCTCTGAGTCAGCACGATTCCGGCGATACAGAGTTTATACAGTTTTTTTATGTTTTGCTATTTATGTACATTTAAGGGGGGCTTCACACGAGCGTGTTTTTTACTAGGGGGATGAAGGGAACATCTGCCGCACGTGGCAGATGTGTTCTTCATCCCTGCGGAGGTCACGGCAGCGGCGGACAGGTAAGTTTATTTTTTTTTATACAAAAATTTTTCTTTTTCAGGGAAGGGCTTATATGTAAAGCCCTTCCCTGAAAAAGAATGCAGGGGACCGGCAGAGCATTGTTTCCAATGGAGCCGCCGGAAGCAGCTTTTGTGTCTCCACATTCCAAGCTGTATTATTTTTTTTTTCATTGCCAGAGCCCTAGAAGGCCTTGTTTTTTGTGGGAAGAACTCTAGTCTTCATTTATCTAATTTTTAGGAACATGTAAAATTCTGATTGCTTTTTATTCCATTTTTCCTAGTGGCAAGATTACCAAAATTTAAACTAATATATTAAAATCATTCTACAGGCAAGTACGATTATGCCAATACCAAATTGTAAATTTTTTTTCTTTTTCGCGACTTTTTCACATTCAAAAAAAAATAAATCAATATGGCATATCTATAATAAAAAAAATCTAAATCATTAAAAAATACATACATATTTGGTATCGCGGCGTCGTAAAAGTCCATTCAATCAAAGTAGTGCATTATTTACCCCACATGGTGAACATAGTCCAAAAAAAAAGAAGAACGCCAGAAATGCACTTTTTCCGTCATCCTGTCTCCCAGAAAAAATGCAATAAAAAAAGATCAAAAAGTCGTATGTATTCTGAATTAGTACTAACGTAAACTACAGGACATCTCACAAAAAATGAGCCCCTGCTTAACTATGTCGACGGAAAAATAAAAAAGTTATTGTGCGCAGAAGATGCAGCGGAAAATAATTAAAAAAATTAAATGTCTTAAAAAAAAAAAGTACTACAGCAAAAAAAATAAATATATACAAGTTTGGTATCACAGTAATCATACTGACCCATAGAATAAAGTTATCATGTAATTTTTGTTGCAGTTTGTGCACCGTAGAAGCAAGACGCACTGAAAGATGGCGGAATGTCATTTTTTTTTTCATTTTACTCCACTTAGAATTTTGTAAAAGTTTTTCTGTACATTATATGGTATATTAAATAGCACCACTAAAAAATACAACTCGTTCTGCAAAAAACAACAAGCCCTCATACAGTGACGTCGATGGATAAATAAATATTATCTTTTAAACAGGAAGAGGAAAAAAGAAAAGGGGGGAAAAAAGGGGGAGGCTGTGTCATTAAGGGGTTAAATAATGTACTAACTTCCTTCTCTGGATCATTACAATGCAGGGATACCACATGTGTAATTTTGTTTATTATTTTTTACAAAGGAAAAAGGAGAAAAGTGTTACTTTTTTATAACTTTTTAACTTTTTTTTTTTACTTTTTTAAACATTTTTGTCCTTTTGACGGACTTCCACAGAGACCCATCAGGACCTCCTGATCCCATTCCGAGGGTCTGATAGTGACAGCCCTTTACATGCTGCAGTTGCATAGACTGCAGCCTGTAAAGGGTTAATACAGCAGTGATCAGAGATTTTCTTCATGCTCTGCTGTGTAAGAGCTGGTGCCTGGCTATCTACAGACAGCCAAGCACCAGCTCTCCCTGCCATAGAGACCATCAGCTGGCTTCTGACAAGCCGATCGTCTCCATAGCAAGCTGTAAACAAAGCAGCACAGGAGTTTGAAAATAGAAGCGGGAGATTGGCGGCAGATCGCTAATATCTCCTTGCTTCTTTTTTCAAAGTCCTGCACTGCTCTGTGTGGGTCTGCTCAGGCAGAGCACAGTGTCCCAGCTTATGGCATTGTGCACTGCAGGTCCCATAGTGAAACATAGCCCAGAAATCTTCCGGTCTATATCGCTATGGGCAGGGAGCTCATCCCGGAAGATTTCTGGGCATGCCACTCAAGGGGTTAATTCAAACCTCTCATTCCCACTTCCATGACTTTTCCAGAGCAGCACCAGTCCTCTGAAACGTACTAACCCAAACTATCCGGGCAAATCCTGACACACAAAAATTCAAGCGTGCTCAAAAAATGCACCTCTTGAGGGAGGCATATCATATCTCCTAAACCAAATCCCTCTGCACTCCACCTAATAACAAGCTCCCTGTCCTGCTGACTGCAATCCCTGCTAGCCGCAATCAACCACTCCCTGCAGTCACACCAATTCAGCCAGTATACGGCTTAAGTCTAACCATTGTCTATGAGTATAGCATCCCACACTCTCCACCTTGCCTTAGGCCGCCTGCAGACGAGCGGGTCGGATCCGGCAGCGAGAAATCTCGCCGCGCGATCCGACCCCAGAGCCTGCAGGGGCGAGCGCGTACTCACCCGCGCCTGGCGGCCCCGGCTCTTTGATGTGCCGGCTGCCGCGCAGCCGGCGCATGCGCAGACCGGAGCCGGCGGCCAGGTGAGTGCGTGCTCCGCACAAAATTAGAACATGCCGCGGTTTGTTTGCCGCGCGAGATTTCGCGCGGCCAAACCGCGGCCGTCTGCATAGGAGTGCGTATTGTAATGCACTCCTATGCAGACTTTCAGCGGCGGAAATCCCGCGGGAAATCCCGCGGCGGGATTTCCGCTCGTCTGCAGGCGGCCTTACTGTGCACATCTCCAGCCCCTTTACCTTCTGTATCACCCCATTATTTGTAGTATGTTAGCTTGTTGGAGGAGGCCCCTCATCGCTACTGTTTCCAGCAATTGATTACTTCATGTAACCGTGGTTTTGCTTGTTTCCTCCTGCTCTGTAAGCACTGCAGAATATGTTGGCGCTATATAAATAAAGGGGTTTTTTTATTATTATTACCAGTGATTTTTAAAGTGGAAGAACAATGTTCTCATCATGCACTCCTAAAACTCTTTTGATGCACTCTATGATCCTATTTGCCTTTGTAGTGGCCCAGAGTTAATATGGTCTCTCCATAATGTTTTATGGCTGTCTTGTGCCACTGTGTTGTCAGTGTCTTCATTGTGGAGTGCATTTGATTTATGTGTATTGCATGGCTGCAGGACTGCATGGGTTAATGTCCGGTATGTGGTGCGCTGTCTGAAAAATGTAATGTTTTGTGTGTCTTGTGACTATGTTTGAGATAGATATATATATATATATATATATATATATATATATATATGTTGGCAAGAATGCAATGAGAATCTGGCTGGAAGTCTAAGAGAAGCAAGAAGTCTAGGAGAATCTGACACCCATACACCAGACGAGTTGGTCTGTGTGTGGAACATGGAGGAGGCCAAGCGATGGCCTGCTTCTTAGCCTGGACCTAACTATCCCAGGAATCCTCTGCGTTTCTGATGAGTGCTGGGATAGAAAGGAACCGCTCCATAGCGAAAGGACGAAGAAATAGCAGAGTGAGTGTTAACCGGTAGAGAGAAAGAGTTTGCTGTGAGTGAGAATCATACAGATAACTTGGACAGTGGATTGTCCAAATGCCCCGAGAATCCTCCCTGTTTGCACTACTTTGGCTTGTTATATTTGTACCAAGACTGTTTGTTCAGAATTACTTTCAAGAGTTATGCAGTAAACGGACGGAACCGACCATTCTCAGTTCTTGTTAAGAAAGTTGCGCTGTGTGTGGACTACTTTATTTCATCTGGAAGATCCACCGCAGAGGATGGAATGGTGGCGTCATGAGTGGCAACTGAACTTAAAGTAACTTGGTTGGGTCCCGAGCTACCCTCCGGGGAGGAGATGGTAGAACCCTGTGACAAAGCCTTTCTCTACCCCGCTGTCTCCTCAGCTGTGGGCCTGCTCCTCGGATGCTACACCTTGGCAGCAGCTGCCTGACAGTGGACTGTACAGCTAAAGGGTTATTCTAGGGAAAAAATAATAATTAATTTTCTAAACAGTTATTCACATAGAAGAGACTTTTCAATATACTTACCACATGAAGATGCATCTGTTTTTCTCCCAGCAGCTCCACTTACGTGACTCTCGAATAGTTTGGCAAATATTTGTGCTATAAATGCGGCTTTTTTTGTGTGCATGTCAGCACACTTTTACTGTATTTTTCCTCACGTAGGGCATGTTCTTTTGCGCGTGTAAGACGCACACCCCATTTTAAATGGGAATTTAACCTAATCAGTTCAAGATGTGCTCTTTTGCCAGTATATTCGTATAGTGTTTCACACATCAACTTGCGTATTGCATTCACAGTTGCGCATCACCTGTAGACTTCTATGGGGATTTTTGGTGCTCAAAAATAAAGCATGTTCTATTTGCTTTGGAGCACACAAAATACACGTTAAAATATGGAGATCTGTACGAACTCATTGAAATTAATGGGTTATATTCTGGGTATTTCTTGGCACTGTGCACTTTCTTCAGGCTTTTATAGTGTTCAGACAAGTTAAATAGAAATCCTACGTTTGTTTAGAAGGGAAGAAATGCTGCTGTGTAATAGCAGCTTCATGCTCACGCACATGCGTGTATATTCCATCCGTGTGTCATCTGTGTATTTCAGACGCAGATCCATTATAGCCAATTAGGCTATAAACATGGGTGTTTCTTCACGTGGACCAATGGTCCGCTTGAAAAAGATAGCAGCGTATCCTGTTCAGTTCATATCACAGACCACAAATGGCTATGCAGTGCCTTAAGCAGTCCACAGAAGTGTGTTTGTGTGATGAGTGGCGTCCAAGAGCATCAGGCGCAGCTCACGTACATCCGTATGTATGAGCCCCTTCTGCGCTGGGATCGCTGTCACAACCTTGGGCATTTAGATACTGGCAGATACCTGCTGTGAAGTGTCAGCCACCATCAGCAGCAGGGAATGGACAATTCCTTCCATGCTGGCTGGGGGGATACAGAGGTATGTACTGCAGGACTGAAGTAACATAGAGACTGAGACGCTGCAAGTGACTGGAAGCCCAAGAGTGGTGGTGAAGGAAGGGGCGTGTCTCAGGCCAATGTGTATACTGTGGGTGTGTCTAGTGCTGACAGAGCAGCCTGAGGGCTCATGGGTACTGAAAAGGAAAGGAGGAGTAAGTGACATCACTGAGGCTGAGCATTTAAACAAGCAAGGAGTGAGGCTGCAGGAGCATGCATTAGCAGAAAGACATGAAAAAACAAGATAAAAGGTATTTGCAGGTGTTTGTTGAGTTGATTGCTACAGAAGAATAGGCTTAGATAAAAAGTGACTTTGTGACTGGAAAATCCCTTTAAATAAAATCCTCAAGTCCTTTCCATGTCAGTGTTACCAAGTGGTTTCCCATTTAGTGTGTAGTGGTGGCATGTATTTCCTCTGCCCATGTGCATAACATTACATTTATCAGTATTAAACCATATTTGTCACTTCTCTCCCCAAGCCCCCAACTTATACAGATCCATTTGCAACTACATTCTGTCCTCTTTTGTGTTCAATTCCTTACATTGTTTTGTATCATCTGCAACTATTGATATTTTACTGCAACTTCTTTCTACCAGGTCATTAAAAAGAATAAGACCCAATACTGACCACTGTGGTACCCCACTAATAACCACCCTCTGCTTCCTATCATTGAGCCAGTTACCCACGTACACGCATTCTTGCCCAGACCAAGCATTCTCATGTTATATACAACCTTTTATGTGGCACAACGTCAAACACTTTGGACCAAGAAGAGTCAATGGATCTTGTAAATCTTGATTTTCTTCATCTAGAACTTACCTCCTCGAAGAATCTGATCGGATTGGTTTGACAGAAGTGACCTCTCATAAACCCATGTTGATATGGAGTAATACAGCTATTTTCATTGAGGTACTCCAGGATAGCAACTCTTAGAAACCCTGCAAACATTTTAGCCACAATAGAAATAAGACTTACTGGCCTTTAGTTTCCAGGTTGACTTTTCAACCCCTTTTTGATCATCACCACCACATTTGTTATGCGCCAATCCAGTGGCGCATAACAATACAGATCCCATCAGAATCCTTAAATATAATAAACAATGATCTGTCTATGACATTACTTAATTCCCTTAGAACCCGAGGGTGTATGCCAGCAGGACCTAATGATTTCTCTACTTTAATCTTTTTATGGTGGCTTTTCACTTCTTCCTGGGTTAAACTGGTGACATTTAGTGGAAAGTTTACTTTATAACTCTGCTTTTCACCTGACATTTTATTTTGTGAATACACTGGACAAAAAACTATTTAATAGATTTGCTCAATAGATCAACCTCTTCAATTTTTCATACATTATTTATTAAAAGGCCAATTCTTTCAGTATTAAAGGGGTTGTCCCGCGCCGAAACGGGTTTTTTTTTTTTTCAACCCCCCCCCCCCGTTCGGCGCGAGACAACCCCGATGCAGGGAAGTAAAGAAAGTTTACCGGAGCGCTTACCTTAATCCCCGCGCTCCGGTGACTTCAATACTTACCGCTGAAGATGGCCGCCGGGATCCTCTGTCTTCGTGGACCGCAGCTCTTCTGTGCGGTCCACTGCCGATTCCAGCCTCCTGATTGGCTGGAATCGGCACGTGACGGGGCGGAGCTACACGGAGCCGCTCTCTGGCACGAGCGGCTCCATAGAAGACTGCTGAAGACCCGGACTGCGCAAGCGCGGCTAATTTGGCCATCGGAGGCCAAAAATTAGTCGGCACCATGGAGACGAGGACGCTAGCAACGGAGCAGGTAAGTAAAAAACTTTTTATAACTTCTGTATGGCTCATAATTAATGCACAATGTATATTACAAAGTGCATTATTATGGCCATACAGAAGTGTATAGACCCACTTGCTGCCTCGGGACAACCCCTTTAATCTTTTTTACTATATATGTAATTGAAGAACAGTTTAGGGTTACTTTTACTTTCTTTGGCAATATGTTGCCCTGTTTCCACCTTTGCTTTTTAAATAATTAGTTTTTTTCTTATAGGTTTTTAGCGCTTTTTCCTTGCATTGTTTTAGTAGTTTAAATGCTTTCTTTTTGTTGTTTATTGCTCCCTTTACATCTTTATTGAGCCACATTGGGTTTCCCCTATTCCTAATTTCTTTACTTCTGTAAGGTATGAGCTGCCCACAGGAGGTATTTAAGGTGCTTTTAAACATTTCCCATTTATTGTCTTTACCCTTATATTTGAGGACAATGTCCCAGCCTATAAGGTTAAGAGCATCTCTAAGCTGGTTGAACTTTGCCTTCCTAAAATTTAGTATTTTTGTAGCTCCCTGATAAAACTCCCCATTGAAAGAGAAGTGGAAATGTATTAAATTATGGTCACTATTTCCTAGGTGCCCCCCAACAAGCACCCTTGTTATTCTGTCTGGTCAATTGCTTAATATGAAGTCCAAAATGGCCGTCCCTCTAGTTTGGTCCTGCACAAGTTGGGTAAGGTAATTATCTTTAGTAATTGACAGAAAGTTATCTTTATGAGATTCGCAGGTTTCGGCTTCCCAGTTTATATCCAGATAGTTAAAGTTTCCCATAATAATTACTTCATTGTGATTTGCTACTTCATCTATTTGCCTCTCAGTAATAGATTTTCAGTGGCTTCTTTTATATTTGGTGGATCATAGAGAACCCATATGGGGATTTTATTATTCTTTGTCCTCCATGTATTCTATCCAAAGAGACTCCACATGTTCATCTTACCCATATATATCTTCCCACAGTGTAGGCTTTAAACAGGATTTCACGTAAAAACACACCCCTACCACTTTTCCGTTGTTTACTATTCCTTATGAATAAACTTTAACCCTATGAATTAACCGTCCAATCACCGCTTTTGTCAAACCAGGTCTTAGTTATTCACACCATGTCATAGTTTTCATCAGCTGTTATAACTTCTCATATGTCAACTCCTTTGGTCAGACTTCTAGCATTAATCAACATACAGTTTAGTAAGCTTTCATTATTTTTTATATTAATTGTATCCCTACTAACTGCTCTGCCAGTTCTAACTGTAGTAACCCTCCTATCTCTCCACCCCCTTGTTAGTTACTTAGTCCCAGGTTACTGCCTATACTGTCTTCCCCTCTTACAGTATGTCATGTGGTCAAAATTTCTCAATTATATCCACTGTACAGAACAGAGATTTCTTTTTTTTGCCACTCTAATCAATCTTCACAACAACAGACTGTATTCAAAGATTAAAGGGGTTGTCTCGCGGCAGCAAGTGGGGTTATACACTTCTGTATGGCCATATTAATGCACTTTGTAATGTACATCGTGCATTAAATATGAGCCATACAGAAGTTATTCACTTACGTGCTCCGTTGCTAGCGTCCCCGTCGCCATGGATCCATCTAATTCTGATGTCTTCTTGCTTTTTTAGACGCGCTTGCGCTGTGCGGTCTTCTTCCTGGTGAACGGGGCCGCTCGTGCCGGAGAGCTGGTCATCGTAGCTCCGCCCCGTCACATGTGCCGATTCCAGCCAATCAGGAGGCTGGAAATGGCAATGGACCGCACAGAGCCCACGGTGCACCATGGGGAAAGGACTCGCGGTGCATTGTGGGTGAAGATCCCGACGGCCATCTTGGTGAAGGAAGAAGAAGGAAGAAGGAAGACGTCGCAGAGCGGGGATTCGGGTGAGTAATATGTATTTTTTTTTAACACATCCCTTGGGGTTGTCCTGCGCCAAACGGGGGGCCTATGGAGAAAAAAAAAAAACCGTTTTGGCGCGAGACAACCCCTTTAAGGTTTGAGAATCTCATACAATGCATTCAAGACATCTGCCCCAAGATTATGAATGTACCATTGACAAACCCACGCCATCACCATACATCTGGCCAAAAAAACTCATGGAATGCATAAACTCCATATTAACCTGGTCAGTGGGAATAGTTATGAGGATTGCATCTTTGTGTGGATGAGTAGTAGAGTCACATTAGTGGAATGGATTCAAGAATCAAATATTAATCAATGGAATATATTATGTATATCTGAGGTCAGTTCATATAATTTCCTTGGTTTGACAATTTTTTTGACAAAGATAGCATATTGAAGACTAAAACCTTCTTCAAACCTATGGACAGCTCATTCTTAGAGCTCCCACACACTTGCGTTTGTGTTTTTTGTTAGCGTGATTGTCAATGGGACTTTCTAATGCTAAAAACGCAATGCAATGCAACTTGCGTTTTTGGTGCATTGCGTTGCGTTTTTAACATTAGAAAGTCCCATTGACAATCGCGTTAACAAAAAACACAAACGCAAGTGTGTGGGAGCCCTTATTGTGATCAAAATTGCCCTACGTATATTGTTTCACATTTACGCTGCATATGTGAATACTAGAGAAGAAAATAAGAGAATTCAAAAAAATCCAGACAAGCTTGCACAGTGGGCAGCAACTAACAGAATGATATTTAAGAAAGAGAAAGGCAAAGTTCTACATCTGGGAAAGAAAAATGAAAAAAGCACATATAGAATGGGAGGAATTGAGCTTAGCAGCACATATGAAAAAGACTTGGGTATACTAATAGATCACAGACTGAACATGAGACAACAGTGTGATGCAGCAGCAAAAAACGCAAACACAATTCTGGGATGTATTAAGAGAAGCATAGAGTATAGATCACGTGAGGTCATTATTCCCCTTTACTCTTCCTTAGTCAGGCTACATCTGGAATACTGTGCCCAATTCTGGGCACCCAATTTAAAAAAAGACAGAGACAAACTAGAGTAAGTTCAGAGAAAAGTTACCAGTATGGTGAGCGGTCTGCAAATCATGTCCTATGAGGAATGGTTAAAGGGGTTGTCCCGCGCCGAAACAGGTTTTTTTTTTTTTTAACCCCCCCCCCCCCCCCCCCCCCCGTTCGGCGCGAGACAACCCCGATGCAGGGGTTAAAAAAACAACCCGCTCAGCGCTTACCTGAATCCCGGCGGTCCGGCGTCTTCATACTTACCTGCTGAAGATGGCCGCCGGGGTCTGCTCCCTCCGTGGACCGCAGCTCTTCTGTGCGGTCCATTGCCGATTCCAGCCTCCTGATTGGCTGGAATCGGCACGTGACGGGGCGGAGCTACACGGAGCCGGCATTCTGCACGAGCGGCTCCATTGAAGAGAGCAGAAGACCCGGACTGCGCAAGCGCGGCTAATTTGGGCGAAAATTAGTCGGCTTCATGGGAACGAGGACGCCAGCAACGGAGCAGGTAAGTATAAAACTTTTTATAACTTCTGTATGGCTCATAATTAATGCACAATGTACATTACAAAGTGCATTAATATGGCCATACAGAAGTGTATAACCCCACTTGCTGCCGCGGGACAACCCCTTTAAAGGATCTGGGAATGTTTAGCTTGCAAAAAAGAAGGCTGAGAGGAGACTTAACAGCTGTCTACAAATATCTGAAGGATTGTCACAGTGCAGAGGGATCATCCTTATTCTCATTTGCACAAGGAGAGACTAGAAGCAATGGGATGAAACTGAAAGGAAGGAGACACAGATTAGATATTAGAAAAAAACTTTCTGACAAAGAGGGTGATCAATGAGTGGAACAGGTTATTACGGGAGGTGGTGGGTTCTGGTTCAATTGAAGTCTTCAAACAAAGGCTGGACAAATATCTCTCTGGGATGATTTAGTGAATCCTGCACTGAGCAGGGGGTGGAACCAGATGACCCTGGAGGTCCCTTTCAACTCTACCATTCTATGATTCTATTATATAGTCTTCCCATTACACTGAACTTAAATGGGCAATGCAAACTCGATTAACATTCCAACATCACCTATTGAGAGTGAATAGTGGGGACCACCCACTTGACAGATTGACAGCACCAGGAGCTGGACTTGAAAAAGTGTATGAAAAAGAAAAATGGGAATAGATACAGTGGGACTGTGCCTGCAAAACCATGCTGCTGCTGATTTTATCCTATGAGAGGTCCTCTTCAAACACAGTATTAAATCCAGAAGAAAACCATAAAAAGCATGCTTCCTCTGAAACACTGATAACAGATAAAGTATAACTTGATTTTGTGGTCTCTGCCAAATTGCAAGATGCATGGAGGTACTCAAATCCTGATTTCAGACAGTATACCTACTTCTCGCCTAAACATAAATTATGGTCCAGAATAGATTACTTCTGAGTTGGTGGTGATTCTATGCATGCAAGAGACATACATCATCGGTAAAAAGCGCGTTTTTTGGTGATTGCCAGCGGGGACCTTTTTATTTATCCTCGCGGAATTCCCGTGGTGTAATACGACGGGCGTATCCTGCTCTGCCCGTGGGCATAAGCCTTAAATCATATGTTGAAGCTGTAGCAAAATTATCCCTTATCTACAGCTGACATTTGTTTTACTACTTACCGCATAACCGTATTAATTCCTCTTGTCTGTTTAAGGCCTCATGCATACTAGCATGGTTTTAGCGCAGTAATCATGTCTATACTGCACTAATAATCGCATGAACAGGAGATTTTTTCATGCGCAGAAGACCCGAGTTTCATGCAAAATGTTGCTTTAAAAAAGCGCAGCTGCTTCAGGAGGAGAGAGAGAAAAGGCACACAGGGCTTCAGGATTTCCCCATAACTGCAAGAGAAAGAGCGGGGCTATGGGGGATTAACCCACAGAGCCCTGCTCTCTCCCTGCTATGGGGAAATCCCTTGGGGAACCTGATGCTGGCAGGAGAGAGGGAGGGAATCCCCTACTGCCCCCCCCCCTGCTGCTGGGAATTCCCCACTGCTTACAGCAGGACATTTAAAACTTGCTGCCCAGAAGCACATTTTAAATCTCACACTGTAAACTTCTGTTAGTCCCGCCGGGAAATAAGGGAACCCCTGGGGAGATGAACAGAACCCTCGGGGCTTCCCCTCATACCTGCGGAGACTAACAGGAGTTTACAGCGGGACATTTAAAATGTGCTTCTGGGCAGAAGGTTTTAAATGTCGGCGTATGGAATTCCCTCGGTCAGCAGAAATAATCCTAATGACTTCTAATATCTAAACTACAGACAGCTGTCTTCTTTTCTAGTATGGTTCACAGCTAAACTCCCTCCCTCTCCCTTTTTGTCCTGCTGCCATAGGAGTCAAAGGAAACTCCTGCGCATCACTCACCAAAGATAGGTCCAGTGCTATCTTTTCTCGCAGCACGGACCTAAGGGCGCCTACCCACTTGCGTTGCCGATTTTCGCGCGTGAAAAACGCGGC
The DNA here is from genome assembly GCF_035609145.1 of Eleutherodactylus coqui. Classification (NCBI taxonomy): domain Eukaryota; kingdom Metazoa; phylum Chordata; class Amphibia; order Anura; family Eleutherodactylidae; genus Eleutherodactylus; species Eleutherodactylus coqui. Next base: position 300,510,236 of record NC_089837.1, read on the forward strand.
GTTTTTGCGCGTTTTTTGCACGTTTTCCGCGGCGTTTTTTGCAGCCCTCCATTGACAATCATGGGTGCATTAAGAGAAAAATAAGGAGACATATGCAACTGACAGTTCCTATGTGAAAAAACCCCACGAAACGGAAAAAAACCCCCAGATGGACAAGAACACATTCTATACTAATTGCTCTTGAGAAAAAACGCAAAACATCACAGGAAAAAAAATCGCAAGTGGGTAGGCACCCTTAGGTGTGGTAGTAGTCACACATGTCCTATCTTTGGAAGGTGCAAGTTTTTTGCACGACTAAAATTCCTTTATCTGAATGTTTCCATAGGAAACCATTTTTTCTATTAGACGTGATCTTTTCATGTGCCTATGATGCACTAAAATCACACTCGTGTGAAGAAATCTTCATCGTTAGTTTCCAATGACTAAAAGTCTATCATTTAATGATCACAAAGGTACACAACAGGTTACAGTTAATATACAGTTATTAAAGCTCAGTTTTGTAGCTGTGATTTTTAAGCACATTTGTATTCATCACATAACCATAGACAGATTTTTAGCATCCATGAGTAAACAATGTAACTTTCTACTAAAGTACAGCAAGCAGAGATCTTGAAATCCATAAGGAATTGATACATAAAGTATTCTGAAAAATTGTATACGATTTCCCTTTATAAACAATAACCTTTAGTTACTGAAACCAGAATACTATTTTAAGTGTGTATGTTTTTAGGTTTGTCACAACTTTAGTCTGTTTATTGAAATGCTGTGTATGGTTCGGATCTGAGAAGTAATCCCCTGCAATTTGTATACTGTTGATTTTAAAAAAACAACATTTTTCTCAAAGGCAAACATAATTTTAGTTGTGTTCACTTAAGTCAAATATTAGTACAATAATGAAGTGCTAATACAGATCCATTGGTGCCACTTTTTTCACTTACCATTTTTTGAAAGAAACGATTTTCTTTCCCTGAGGAATATGTTAAAAGGCTATTCTGCCTGCACGGCCTGTTCAATTTGCTCTTATGAATGAACTGTTAGATAATAATCAATATACATGTCAGTTAGGTCAAACAGGGAAATGCATATGGTTATCCAGGCTTTACTTACATGACTTAGTCCTTCATTATACAGTAAACAAATATAGAATTTCCGAGAAAAGGGGCCAAAAATTTAATCTTTTGAATTTAAGGGAATTTTATGATATATTTTACATTATATAAAAATTCTGCCACATTATTATGACCACCTCTTACTTTTGATAGGCAGCATGTAGCCCACAAAGTAAATGACATCTCATGGACTGGCTTGGTGGGTATATAAGGTGTGCGATAGGCTGTTTGCTCATTTATCACTTGTTGTTGGCATGGGTAAACGTGGCGATTTATTAGTATTAATTTTGGACCAAGGGTGGCAGTGTTACTCAAACAGCACAGTTTGTGAACTGTTTGCATGCTGCTGGAGTGAAAGTGTATTGAAAATAGACAAATGGCACCATTGGGAATTACTAACATGGAAACTGCAGAGTACCATGTGTCATTGATGTGAGAGGTTAGTGTTGGCTACTAAGGTACGTGAGGGCCAATATGCTACAATGGAGCAGCTCACCAAGAAAATGAAACAGGGGGCTATCAGATGTATGTTTAAAACAACAATTCAGTGAAGCCTACGGAGTATGGGGCTCAGAAGTAGATTGATGGTCACTGCACCTATGCTAATAAAGGTGCATTAGAAGAAAAGGCTTCAATTTGCATGACCGTATCGGAATTAGACCACCACTGATTGTCAAAGGGTTGCCTTCTCTGATGAGCCACATTTTCTGCTTCATTAAATGGATGGATATTGGTGAGTCAAGTAAGAAACATCAGGGAAAAAACACCCTGCAACCATTGCTAGAAGAGAACACAAGCTCGTGGCAACCGCATTATGGTCTGGGGAATTTTTTCATGGCATTCTCTGGGCCTACTCATCTATGTAGAAGGCACTCTGAAATTATTTGGTTATGAATCCATCTTTGCAGATCATTCTCTGAAGCTGATAGGATCTTTTAAGTAAGACAAGGAAACATGTCACAGAACTTGAAATGTCTGACAGTGGTTGAAAGAGCACAATCAAGACTTTAAAGTACTTCCCTGGTCCTCTAATTCCCTAGATTTAGACACAATTAGGCATCTGTGAGACCACCTCGATCATCGTGTTTGCTCTATAGATCCTCCCCCCACACACCCTCCAGCAACTGCGGGATGCACTACAGTCGGTATGGCTCCTGATACCTGAGAAAACCTACCAGCACCATATTGAGTCACTTCCTGCCCATCTAGCTGCTGTTCATGCAGCACACCGCATTACTCTGGATTTTAACTGTCGGTCTGAATAATGTGACACTACTCTGTAATATTGTGCTATATGGTCTCTTTGTATATGTTACCTGTATCACAGTTCTGCTAAAAGTTTTGTTTGACAAAGTTACATCAGGTTATACTGATATTCTCTATGAACAAAGTATTACACAGCTAGGAAATATCTGATATATTGGTAGGCCTTAAAAGTCAGAAATAAATATTCATACATTTGGAATATGTACATAATGAGTAATATACACTGAGCAATCACAATTATGGCATTTAGACATCAGGGAACAGATTCCACAAGGTGGTGACATCCTCCGTACTTGACTTGACCCATGCCCACTCCAGAAGCTCTGTCTTGCTATACATTTTGTGGATAAGTGAGAGCAGATCTTACAACTCTTTCCAGCATATCCCAAACATGTTCAATGGGGTTACAGTCTGATGAGGTTAGGGGCCAAGGCAGTGTAGAGAATTCATCGTTGTGTTCTTCCAAAATCACACCCTAGTTATCTGAGCTTGATGACACAGAATGTTGTCCTGTTGAAAGATATCACTGTGGTTGGGACAGAAAGCCAGCTAACAGGTTCCTGTAGCGGTCTCCATTCAATGACTGTGTTATGGTGCCTAGTATAGTTCTAGGCTATGCGAAGAAAATGCTGCCCAGATTATGACATCACCACCACCAGCCTGTTGAACCGCAATGGTGCACCCATAGGATACGACTCCATGCTGTATGTGGCAGATGTGGATCCTGCCATCTGTATGATTAAGCATGTGGCTAAAGGCTGATTTAGACAAAATGGTATCGCTCAAAAGATGTCGCTCAAGCGACTTTTGAGCGATCACCGTTATGTCATTTACAGCGCAAGATGATCGCTCAAGATGAGCGATCACCTTGCGCTGCCAGCAGAGGCTGCAGAAGACAAGTGGGGTGTCCCCGCTTGTCTTCTGCATACAGCTGCACCCCCGCTCCAGCGCCCGGCTGTTATACAGCTGGGTGCTCGGAGCGGAGGATGTAGAAGACAAGCGGGGTGTACCCGCTTGTCTTCTGCATCCAGCTGCTTTCTGCATGGAGCGCCCGGCCTTAAGGCCCATTGACATCTTTCCTGGGCCCATGCATAGCATTGTTGCTGATGACACAGAGACATCAGGAGCGACCTTTTGAGGTCTTTATCTACTGAACACTAGTTGATGCAAGGTACACCACATGGTCATTGTGGAAATTTGACTAACATCCCCGCTGTTAAACTGCTGGATCATTTTGTCCACTTTGGAATGTTGTTGGTGAGAATTCAGATGTGCCACCCAACACTCACATCTAGGATCAACCACACGTGGCCTTTGACTGTGTGATCTTCTGTCAGGTATCTGTAAATGGTTCAACCAGTCTTGGTGCACTCTCGATTCCTTTATATAGACTGGTATTTTAAAAAAGGACTATTTTAGTAAATGTGGGCCAGTTTGCTTAAGAACAATTTTCATAGCATACAGTAAAACTTAAATTTTGTTATGATTACATTAAAAGTAAAAAGAAGTTACACAGTTCATATTTTCCAAAAGATTTTCAATCATATTACCATAACAGTCGGTAAATCACATGACTGCTCGCGAATCAGCGAAAACTGATGTTTGACAACTTCTATACCAAAATATATAGTGATCTAAAAAACATAGATTGCCTGGAAGGGTATGTGTTATATGTTTTTTAGATTAGGTCTAGGGAGGGCTCCACTATACAATATATGTTTATAGATAGCCAGGCATCTAGGCAGTCCCTTTGTGGTTTAATAGAGACTTCTCTGACTGCCAATAGTTACACCATTTCCCAAAACACTGCATGCAGTGTGTGTATACTAGAGACCACTCTGACATTGCTAATCTCTATCACAACTGTGTTAAGTGCACAATCAGCATAGCAGTTTACTGGATAATGGCCCATTTAGACACAATGATTATCGCTCAAAATTCGCTCAAAGGCCATCTTTTGAGCGATAATCGTTGTGTGTAAATGTGCCCATCTTTCACTGTTCAGCCGAACAATGGAATTCAGTTCTGCCTGAAAGCCATAGTTTGGCAGAACAGCTGATAAGCAGGACTGCACACTGTGCTCTGCCTAGGAAGAGCTGATAACAGCTGATTGCTTTTCTCAGCTGTTCTCAGCAGTCAGCTGTCAGCCCTGAAGCAGAACAAAGCGAATGTAATCCTGTCTCCAAGAAAAATGTAATAAAAAGCTATCAAAAAAAGTTGTTTGTATTCTATACAGCCGCGATTTGCGATTTTTTTGTAGCCCATGTTTGCCTATGGACCCTTCCTATGTGTTGCATCGCATCACATGAAAACGTGTGCAATGCAACTTTTACAGTAGGAAGTCCCACTGTAAAAGTCCTAAAATAAGCCCTAGCTGTAATAAAAAAAAGAATACATCACTTAAGAGGCACTGTTATCTCTGCTGCATCTTCTCCTGAAGCTCCGACAGACTTGCTTGTAGATTTCAGCCATCACTTCCTGGCCAGGGGTTCAAATTCCCAACTTCCAGGAAGCCCTGGCTGTGATTGATTCTTGAGCGCCGCAGCTCAGCCAATCAGAGCCAGCGCTCAGTGAACCAATCACAGCCATTCAATGCAATATTGTCGCAGTCCGGGGTATAAACAGATCATGGGGGAAATCCTTATATTGTCCCCTAATGTATTTATACATAGTTATTTGGTTGTCCCTTAACCGACCCTTAACTTTTACAGAGTAAATAATCCCAATTTTGATAGTCCTCTCATTGCTTTTATTAATTTAGTTGCCCTTCTTTGAACCCTCTCAAGCACTGCAACATCTTTCCTAAGCACTGGTGTCTAGAACTGTACACAATATTCCATGTGAGGTCTGACAAGTGTCTTGTATAATGCAAGAATAATATTCTCATCCCTCACCCCTATACCTCTTTTAATGCACCCCAAGACTTTATTTGCTTTTGCAGCAGCTGACTGGCATTGATTGCTCCAGTTAAGTCTACAATCATCTAGTACCCCCAGAGCTTTTTCCATAGCACTTTTTCCTAGCAGTAGCCCATTTAGTGTACATTAGTGGCATCTGTTTCTCTTGTCCATTTGCATAACCTTACATTTAGCAATATTGAACTTCATTTGTCATTTTTCTATCCAAGCCTCCAGCTTATCTAGGTTCATTTGCAGCCATGTATTGTCCTTTGTATTTATCAACTTGTATAGTTTCATATCGTCTGTAAATAATGATATTTTACTGTGCAGTCCCTCTAATACTGAACCCTGTGGCACCCGACTAGCAACAGTGGCCCAATCAGAGTACAAACCATTAATTACAACTCTCTGCTTTCTCTTTCTAACCCAGTTCTTTACCCAGCTAGACATGTTTTCGCCCAGACCGAGCTGTCTCATTTTATATATCAACCTATTATGAGGCATGGTGTCAAATGCTTTGGAAAAATCCAGATATACAAGATCAAAAGAGTCTTCGAGATCGAGCCTAGAACTTACTTTATTGTAGAAGCTGATCAAATTGGTTTGACATGATCGACCTCATGAACCCATGCTGATAAGGAGTTATACCATTGTTTTCCTTCAGGTATTCCAGGATGGCGTCTCTTGAATATTTTTCTAATTATTGAAGTGAGACTTACCGGCCTGTAGTTACCAGGCCCTTTCTTGACCCCTTCTTGTATAATGGAACCACATTGGCAATGCGCCAACCCAGTGGTACAACACACGTCTCAATAGTGTCCCTAAATATAAGAAATAGCGGTCTATCTATTACATCACTTAGTTCCCTTAGAACCCTTGGGTGTATTCCATCTGTACTCGGCGATTTGTTGATTTTAATCCTTTTTAACCGGCTCTGCACTTCCTCCTGCATTAGCCAGGTGATATTTAGTGGGGGGTTCATTTTATCCCCCTGCATCTCATGTGACATTTCTTTTTCGTTTGTGAATACACTTGAGAAAAAACTATTTAATAGATTTACCTTCCCCCCATCATCTTCTGTGATTTCTCGTGCATTATTTGTTGAAGGGCCAGTGCTCTCAGTGCAAATCCTGTCACTGTTTATATAATTGAAAAATAGTTTAGGGTTATTTTTGCTCTCTTTGACAATCAGTCTCTCTGCCTCCTCCTTGGCAGTTTTGATCTTTTCCTTGTTTTTTTCTATGTATGATTTTAGTGCTTCTTCACTGCCTTCTTGTTTTAATAGTTTGCATCTAGGTCAGTACTTTATATGGTCAAAGTATGTTCATTTATTTTGCGATGTAACATGTGACTACTATTAATATATTTTGATGTGATGCTTGTTGTACATTGTAACACGCATATGGGACATCAACCATTATACTAATGCATATTTGACTGATGATGTACTGTTTCTGTGCGAGGGCTGCACTCTCTTTTGAAACATAATTTTAAATTTAAATATTTTAATATGATTGGTAAATAAAGATTTTTTTTTTATAGATTTCTAATCTGTGTATTGTGACACAGATATCTTTTTGGGGTGGATTTAACATACAGACATACCCCTCCATGCTTGTGGTTCCCCTGGTCTCTTCTGAAGAGATTGTAATCCCGTAAATTCACCGCCTAGTCATACTTATCATCAAGCCATGTTTCCGTTATTCCCACTATATCATAATTTTCATCAGACATTCTCACTTCAAGCTCACCACCTTTACTGAGCAGACTTCTTGCATTTGTTGCCACACAATGTATATGTTTTTTGCTATTCTTTATATGCATTGTGCTAATTATGGTCCTAGAAGCTATTCTGTCAGTTCTAACTGTATTAACCCCACTCGATCCCCATTCCCATTACTTGGTCTCAGGTCACTGTCTACACTGTCTACCCCACTATGGCTCTTGATGCCTTACCCCCCGGTCCCTAGTTTAACCCCTTCCCGCTCCTGGACGTACCTGGTACGTCATGGTAGCGGGATACTTCCCGCAACATGACGTACCTGGTACGTCCTGGAGATAGCACGGGATCACATAAGATCCCGCGCTATCCCGCAGCGGGAGCCGGCTGTCAGTCACAGCCGGCGTCCCGCTCCAACAGCGGGGGGACATCGGAGATGCGCCCGCCGCTGTTAACCCCTTCCCTGCCGCGATCTAAGTAGATTGCGGCAGGGAAAGAGTTCACAGAGGGATCGCGATCCCTGTGTGTCTCCGGCCGGAACTCGCGATGTTATCGCGAGAGCCCGGCCTGTCACCATGGCAACAGGACGCCAGACACTGGCGTCCTGTATTGCCTGTGCCTATAATCGCTGTACAAGCGATAAGGCATGGCAGAGCAGTAGCTTTGCCATGCCTTATGACAGCGATCATAGGCACAGTGATGTAAGTCCCTCAGAGGGACTCAAATAGTATAAAAAAAAGAAAAGAAAAGTGTAAAAAAAAGAAAAATGTAAAAAAAAAATGTAAAAAACCCCTTTTTTATGCTTTTTCTAATATTAGCATAAAAAAAGGGAAAAAAAACTAAAACCCCACATATTGGGTATTGACGCGTCCGTAACGACGTGTACAAAAAGTTGAACACGCTTTTTATTTTGTACGACAAAAAGCGTAAAAAAACCCGCTAAAAAACAGAGGCAAAATGCTAATTTTTAGCATTTTGCCTCACAAAAAATGCAATAAAAGTGATCAAAAAAGCCGTACATTTCCCAAAATGGTACCAATAAAAACTACAGCTCGTCTCGCAAAAAATAAGCCCTTAAAGAGCTCCATACATAGAAAAATAAAAAAGTTACATGACTTTGAATGCAGCTATAGAGAAAAAAAAAAGATTTCCAAAAAAAGGGGGTTTTATTGCAAAAAAGTGTAAAAACCTAAAAAAAATATAACAATTTTGGTATCGTTGTTACCGTACCGACCCGCAGAAAAAATTTAGTGTGTCATTTATGCTGCATGATTAACGCTGTAAAAAAAATAAAAAAATCTATGGCAGAATTGATGCGTTTTCTCTCCCTGTTATCATAAAAAAAAAATAAATAAAATTTTACGATATTGTCTATATACCCAAAAGTGGCACCGATAAAAACTACAGATTGCCACGCAAAAAACAAGCCCTTATACGGCCGCGTCCACGGAAAAATAAAAAAGTTATGGCTTTTGAAAAATGGAGATGGAAAAATACCAAAAAATCGCTTGGTCCTCAACGCCAAAATAGGCCGTGTCATTAAGGGGTTAAACACTCCTTCAACATAGTTCCACTTAGTCGTCTCTCTTGACAAATGCACTTGACACTTTGGTTATCTAAGGCCAGACACACTCTGGACTTCTGCTTGGACCCTCAGCCTGATTACCTCCACAGCAAAGTGCATCCATATTATTAAAGAGAGGAGTCTCTTTAATTGGGCAGTTGGCCCATTACATTTTGCAACTTACAGCTTTGTGTACCATTTTCTGCCTGCATACTCCAGCACATGTGACACTAGAGGATTAGTCACTATACAGGATTGCCATATTTTCACCCAAGATAGTTGGCATAACTCAATAATTCCAGTTGACAACTGGACTTCTTTAGAAATCTGGTGGTGAAGCAGTTTCAGGCACTTGGAGCCTCAGGTGTAGTAGCCACAGGTCTGGAGAGAGTAGTCAGGGATCAGCCAGGAGTCAGCAACGGGAGGTCTTGTTTGCAGTACAAATTGGAGAGGCAGGTTGTGTTGTAAGGAGGGAAGCCAGTGGTTGGTATCAGAAGGTCTCAGTGTTGCGGTACAAATGGAGGAGGAGAGTAGTGTTGTCAGAAGGGAAGCCAGGGGTCATTATCAGAAGGTTTCAGTGTCACGATACAAATGGAGGAGGCGGGTAGCGTTCTTAGAAGGGAAGCCAGGGGTCGATATCAGAAGGTCTTAGTTGAATAGCTTGATCAATGGCTAGTGGAGCACAATAATCATGCAAGGGAGAAGGGAACAGGGCCAGATTTATATAAGAGGCTTTATCAAGAACAGGGAAACCAAGAGCCAAGACAGGGAAACAGAGAAGCATGACTAGGTTTCAGCAGAGGAGTTGTCCAAGTCCCGGATAGCCTAATGGAAAGAGCTGCCGACTAGAGCGCCGTAGGTCATGGGTTCAAGTCCAGGCAGGTGGCTTCCAGTTTTATTGCATTCAGCAACTGGTCTCAGTATTTCAACTGCACATTACACCGGTACACATAAAAATAAATTCTGGTCATTTGACCTCATACTATACATCAACCTCCCTCTCTAAAGAGAGGCCTAATGCCAAAACATCACATAAGCACAGTCCATTTACCAACACATGGTCTGTGTCTCTCTCATATACAATCTGGGTTTCTCTCTTCTACCCAGGAACCTGTAGCTCACCACTGAGAGAATCACCTAACTTTTTCCCAACCCTCAACAGGTGCAGCTTAATTAACTAGTAGAGGTATTCCTTCTCTGCCACAACACTGTTAGAGAGTCCCCTTATAGCCATCTTCAATGCTCTTTCACTAGAGTGTATGATATTTAATCACATCAGAATTATTTTGCTGCACAAGCCACATTCATGGCACGTGCCATAATTTTTGTTGTCATGTGACTTTCAGAGATTGGTCAGTCAGTATTTCAAAAGTTGGAGTTTCATACGGTTCTTGGCTACAACTAAGGGCATACTCTGTGGCAGAAACATGTCTGCTATACTGTTTTCAGTGTATGAACCGCTGATTTTATTCTATTAAGCAGCAATAAAAATTGCAAGTTTTTGCTACCTGATGAGCTGGATCTACTTTTTGCTCTGCATTGTATGTCTAATTAGGACTTTATCCATGCAGCAGGCTGGAATTACTTTGATTTATGGATAAGGTGGTTTTTCTTCTCTATGGGGACAGAAACCAGGATAGAACCTGTACAGCACTACAGGGGAGAACATGTGAGATGGAGACCTCTTCAGTTTCTTGGAGACCTCCTCTTTCCATTTAGGTCAGTCTTTTACATGGTATAGAAAAGGGCAAAGCATGGTGCCTATAGTGCCATTCAGATACAGTCCTGGTTTTCATCCTGATTTCTGGTTTCAGAAAATATAAAGTGAAACCAGCCGTAGTCTGAAATACACCTCTATTTGATCATTTCCTCAGGCTATTGATCCATGCTTTTTTTTTGCTAATTCTGTTACTTATTGCCTAGATTTTATTACAAGTAATGCAAGTACTGCACTAAATTGTATATATTTAGTTCTTTTTTTAAAAACCTATTTTATGAAACTGGGACAACCAAATCAACCCATAAAAATATTTGTGGAATATCAAATGATTTCAACAGGTAAATTTGGAAACTGAATTTCTTATTGAAAATAAGTAATACTGAATATATAGTTCATATACCCTGTATTTTTATTTGGCAGTATTATCTTTCATTACGCAAATAAAATAATTATCTTGAAGTGTTAGTTATTCTTGAGTCTGAAGCTAAAGTTATGTTTATATCAATTTTTTTTGAATGCATTCCTGTATAAGAGAACCGGATCTCTGAAATGCTAATGTACTAGCAGACTCCTTCTTCCTCTACTCAAACATCAAGCATATTAATTCTTAAAATGCATTAAGGTGCTTAACATCCCATCCTAAGCAATTTGTGGGTTTTTTTATGATGTTGAAGGAAAAAAAACATCATAAATAAGACTGCACTGGAATAAAAGGTTTGTGTCAGCTAATAGACCAATGTGTCCGGCAGAACATAGGTTAATATACTAGAGCTAAATAATGCAAATGACTTACAAAAATTGTCATAATTAAATTATGAGTATACCTAGGCAGACAGAATGAGATACATAGATAGATAGATAGATAGATAGATAGATAGATAGATAGATTTCCTACCATCAGGTACATGACTATGTGGGTCCCTACTTCAGGAGCATGGGTGGAGGCACATTGTGATAATTCCTGCTCCATAGAGAGACCACATAATGGATGTAAGTTAACCTTATCTACTGTGCGCTAGTTTTGCTTTGATCTCTGTTAGTACAGAATGATGCAGGAAGCATGAGGAAGGTCTATATATGAGTGTAGGGGGGGGGGGGTTTCACTACTTTAACCCCTTAGTGACGAAGCCTGTTTGCGCCTTAGTGACGGAGCCAAATTTTGGAAATCTGACATGCGTCGTTCAACGTGGCATAACTCCGTAAAGGCTTTACATATCCCAGTGATTCTGACATTGTTTTTTCGCCACATGTTGTACTTCATTTAGATTGTAAAAAGAGACCGATATAATTTGTGTATATTTATTAAAAGTACCAATATTGGAAAAATTTTGAAAAAATTGTCATTTTTTCACATTTTCAACCGTAATATCTCAAATATGTCCAAACATACTGTACAAATTTTTGATAAGATATGTATTTCCATCTGTTTACTTTATTCTGAATGCACAATTGAAAAACTTTTGTGTTTTTTTTAACCATTTAGAGGACGTACAAATTTAACATTACTTTTTAGCATTTTGAGGAGCACTTTGTTTTCCTGCACCAAGCCAAGTTTGCAGAGGCTCATAAGTGTCAGAATAATAGATACACCCACAAATGACCCCATTTTAAAAACTACACCCCTTAGTGTATTCACTGAGGGGTGTCATGAGTATTTTGACCCCACCAGTTTTTTTCAGGAATTAGTTCAATTTAGGGGACAAAAAATAAAATTTCATATTTTTGCAAATATGTCATTTTAAAGACATATTTTTTTCCTATAGAGCCCATGAAAATGAGGATTTACACACCAAAATGGATACCCCCGTTTCTCCCGTGTTCAGAAACATACCCATTGTGGCCCTAATCTTATGTCTGGATGCATAACGGGAGCCAAAATGAAAGGAGTAGTCGGTGTCTTTCAGAACATAAATTTTGCTTGAAGGCGTTTTAGGCCCCATAGCACTTTTGTAGAGCTCTTGAGTGGCCAAAACCAAAGAGAACCCCCACAAGTGACCCCATTTTGAAAACTAGACCCCTTAACGAATTTATCTAGGCGTGTACTGACCATTTTGACCGCACAGTTTTTGAATGAATTCAAGCCAAGCAAAAGGAAAAAATTGTGATTTTCATTTTTTGTCAATTCTGTCATTTTAAAAACAGCTTTTTTTGTACAGCACACGCATGAATGAAGCCTTTCATCCCAAAATGGATACCCCTGTTTCTCCCGTGTTCAGAGACATACCCATTGTGGCCCTAATCTTATGTCTGGATGCACAATGGGGCCCAAAACGAAAGGAGTAGTCGGTGGCTTTAAGAACATAGATTTTCCTTGAAGGAGTTTTAGGCCCATAGCACTTTTGTAGAGCTCTTGAGCGGCCAAAATCAAAGAGAACCCCCACAAGTGACCCCATTTTGAAAACTAGACCCCTTAATGAATTTATCTAGGGGTGTACTGCCCATTTTGATCCCACAGTTTTTGAATGAATTGAAGCAAAGCAAAACGAAAAAATTGTGATTTTCGTTTTTTTGGCAATTCTGTTTTAAAAACTGCTTTTTTGGTACAGCACACACATGAATGAAGACTTGCACCCCAAAGTGGATACCCCTGTTTGTCCCGTGTTCAGAGACATACCCATTGTGGCCCTAATCTTTTGTCTGGATGCACAACGGGGCCCAAAATGAAAGGAGTAGTCGGTGGCTTTCAGAACAGAAATTTAGCATGAAGGTGATTTAGGCCCCATTGCCCACTTGTAGAGCCCTTGAGCGGCCAAAACAACATAGAACCCCCACAAATGATCCCATTTTGAAAACTAGACCCCCTAACGAATTCATCTCAGGGTGTACTGTGTATTTTTACCCTACAATGTTTGAATAAATCTAAGCAAAGCAGTAGGAGAAAAATTACAATTTTCATTTTTTTGGCAGTTGTATCAATTTAAAAACTGTTTTTTTTGTACAGCACACATAGGGATGAAGACTTTCACCCCAAAATGGATACCCCTGTTTGTCCCGTGTTCAGAACCATACCCCTTGTGACCCTAATCTACTTAAAGGACGCATGGCTAGGCCTATAATGGAAGGAGCACCCGTTGGATTTTAGGGTACAACGGAATAAATTCCAGGCCCCATTGCCCACTTATAGAGTCATTGAGTGTCCAAAACTATAAAGAACCCCCACAAATATCCCCATTTTAAAAACTAGACCCCTTAACGAATTCATCTAGGGGTGTACTGCGTATTTTGACCACACAGTATTTGAATAAATTTCAGCAAAGCAGAAGAAAAAAATTACAATTTTCATTTTTTTGGCAATTTTGTCAATTTAAAAACTTTTTTTTTGTACAGTTTACATAGGAATGAAGACATTCACCCCCAAATGGATCCCCCCGTTTGTCCCGTGTTCAAAAACATACCCATTGTGGCCCTAATCTACTTACAGGAAACATGGCAAGGCCTGTAATGGAGGGAACACCAGTTGGATTGCAGGGCATAACTGAATAAATTCCAGGCCCCATTGCTCATTTGTACGGAATAAAAATTGACTCCCTAAAAATACCCCCCCCCCCCCCGCGCCCTTTTCGGCGTTCCCCAAATCTTAGATAAAAGTAATAATGTGAACTGTGTAGTATTTCCAAAGACGGGTAATTATGGAGGCTGGTTGGGATGGGCACATAGGGCAATAAAATCGGGTATCCCCCCTCTCATGCTTTTTGGGAGTCATTTTTTGATCTCAGTGGCGGGGATGGGGTGTAAAAAGTGGCGCTCTGTGAGTCTCCGTAAGCTTGATGAGGTGCGGCGGTCTCACACAGAAGGCGCTCAACAAGCTGCTCCTGGAACTCCAGGAAGGCGAGCATTCCCGGGGCTTCTTGTAAATTGCGTATTACAGGTAGCGGTCTGAATAACGCCGGGCTCACACAGCCGTAGGTGGATCCCAGCTGTGAGCCCGGCTGTGACCCTGCGTACGGCCGCGTAATGTACTGCGCATAACTGCGTACTTACACGGGCGGTCATGCGCAGTACACTTTTTTTTTGTTGTTTGTATTTCCCGCACCGTCGCTTAGCGATGACGCGGGTACCCGCAGCCCGTATACAACGTAGTAGCGTATGGGCAGCGGGTATATCCACGACCATGGAGCACAATGGGCTCTATGTTGCGGATATCCGCGGTAAAATAGAACCTGCTGCGTTCTCTTTTCTGCGAGTGGATTACGCAATTCCAACCCGCTACTGTGAGCGGAATTGTGTAATCCAATGCGATTGATCTGCGTATTACCGCTAATCAAACGCATGCGGAATCCGTAATTCCTATCCGGTCATGTGAGACCGGCCAAAGGTAGATCGCTACCATTTTTTCACGTGACCGGGGACCGCTCAACGAGGCCACCCGTCACTGCTCCAGGCTCTCGGCGACCAACGGTCGCCGAGAGCAAGGAGATATTAAGTTTCCTGGGCTCCCCGACTCCTGCGCATGTGTCCGGTGTTTTGCCGGCGGTCGCATGCGCAGAATACGGGAAAGTTCACGGAAGAAGATCGCGTCGGGATTCAAATACGGAGGCCTCCGGTAAAAAATTTTATCTCCTCTCACCGATCGCATCAGTGAGGGGAGATGAAGCTTCACCTTTTTTTAACTTTTACGTGATCGCCATTATTCTTTGGATAACGGCGAACACGTGATCAGGAACCGCTCACCGCGGCTCTCCGTGAAATCTCCAGGCTCTCGGCTAAGTTTTGTAGCCAGGAGCAGGGAGATTTTAAAAAACCACGGCTTTTGCGCATGCGCCTGCCACTTTGGCGACGGGCGCGTGCGCAGAAGCTGGGTTGAGGTCCGCGGATAAATCTGCAGGCCTTAGGTACGTCATTTCATCCTCCCTCACGGATATGATCCGTGGGGGGAGATGAAACGCAAGCTTTTTTTAACTTTTTAAAACTTTTTTTTTTACTTTTTGCACTTTTTTTTTTTTTACCTTTTACCCCTTTTTTTTTTTACTTTTTGCACTTTTTTTTTACTTTACATGATCACTGTCATCCATTGGATGACAGTGATCATGTCCCCAGCGACATCCCTCTGCTCTTGGCTACACATGGCAGCCAGGAGCAGAGCAATTTTGAATTTCCCGGGGCTCGAGCCCCTCTGTGCACGCGCCCGATGTCAATCATCGGGCGCGCATGCGCAGACGGGGATTTCGGGTCCCGGGACATCGGGACATCGCAGAGGACCGGGGGTGAGTATCTTCACCTCCCCTCATGGATCCGATCCATGAGGGGAGGTGAAACTTTACTTTTGTTTTACTTTTTAAACTTTTTCGCGATCACCGCTATCGCAATGGATAGCGGTGATCGCGGGCCCGGGGACCGCTCACAGTGGTCCCCGGTAACACCTCCTTGTTCCCGGCTACCTTCAGGAGCCGGGAGCCAGGAGATTTTAAATCTGCCGGGGACACCCGGGCTTCTGCGCGTGCGCGTGACGTCATCGTCAGGCGCGCATGCGCAGAAGGCCGCCGGCGGGTCCGGGAGGACCAGATCTCCGGGGGACACCGCCGACAAGCCGTGTGAGTATTTTCAGCTGCCGTGATGGATCCGATCCATCATAGCAGCTGAATTACTACTTTTTTACACTGTTTTGTTTACTTTTTTGCGATCGGCGCTATTCATTTTATAGCGCCGATCGCAAAGCCGGGGGGGACTGCCCGCATCCTGGGATGACAGCTCCATGCTGTCGGCTACCTGCGGGCACCGACAGCATGGAGCTGTCACGTCCTCAGGCCAGTGGGCATCAATCCAAAGAGGATGCATAAAACTACGTCCTCTAGGATTAAGGCCCACTTTCTGAGGACGTAGTTTCCCGATGGGGCCGTCGTTAAGGGGTTAACCACTGAGGCAAGAGGGGACCTTGTGTGACCACAGACAATGGGCAGGTGGTCCGTTTTTCTGTGGCCACTCAGAAAATAAAGTAGCCTTGATTTAACAAAGGGGAAGCTCTGCTGTAATCACTGGGAAAACAAGGGAGCACAACTATGAACATTGGGATAGGGGGGCTTTGCTGTGATAAAGAGAAAAAGGGTTGGCCATGCAGTGATCTCTAGGAAGGTGGATCGATATTATTATTGGGGGTCCTTCACTAGGCTCAAAGACTGCTGGGTAACATGTGGCAGTTACCCTGGGGCTTATCTGGGACTTGTAACCTTGAGTGGCATATTACTGATAAAAGTTCCACGAGCGGGGGTTCTTCATAACTGGCTGGTGCAGAAATGTTGTCAGGGGTCTCGACCATATGATGAAAAGTACGCTGAGTTGATGCAGAAGGACTTTTTATGAAACAAAGGTATCTCAGTGGTACAACTCTTGTCGATGTAGGTAGTTCTACATAGTTCAGTACAGGAAAAACACACTCAACAAGATCCCTAGATAGGCAATAAGATGTCTGCAACAGGACAGTAGCACCCCAGTAAACACCTTTCTAGCAGGCTGGTAAGATTTGTCTTTCACGTCTACCTTAACAGTCCAGAATAGAACTGTCCAGTTGATTGTCTGACACACTTTATAGATTATAGCTGCATCCCCCTGTTTTCATGCTCGCTTTTTATATCCTCACTACTCCTGTCGAATCGCATGAGAGACAAAGGGAGCCTGCCTTTCTTTCTATTTCCCTGGCAACCAAGACGCTGCAACAATCAAACACACTTATGTTTATGAGATTACATGTACAATGTATGCACACTTCTGGTAACAGGTTACACTATGATCACTGTGGAAATGGGAGGGGAGCATTCTTGTAACTACTGGAGTAAGAGGGGAAACTCTGCTATGGCCACTAAGAAAAGGGGATGCCCTTCTGTGAACAATGTGGAAAGGGAAGCTCTGATATAACTGTGGAAAGGGTGGCATTTCTATGACTATTAGGAGAAAGGAAGAGGATACACTGCTGTGACCACTGAGAAAAAGAGAACACTGTTGTGACTACTGTGGAAAAGGGGCCCTATTGTAACTGTTAGGACAATTACTGTTTGTGAAATGGAAAGGGAAGCACAGCAGTAACCACTTGGAAGAGGCACTTTTTTCACAGCTTAGTTAAGGGGAGAGAAAGAAATTAAAGGCTCTCCAATGTGCAGGAACCCTGTACAGATTGATATAAATTGTGAAGTTGCATGCTCATTGGTGTTGCGCTGGGTGCACCACAACCAGAAGTGCTCTCAGTCACGGCTACAGCCTCCTCCCTGGGAATCCAAGCAGATGCGATTAATGCAGATAAATGCAGAAGAACCATAATTGAGAGAGTAAGTCAGCGCTGCTGTATATAGATGGTGCTAGAGTCTAAGACCAGGTATTTGCTGAACCACTTGCCGCAATCTTTGAAAACTCAAAGAGAATAGGAGAAGTCTCAGAAGACTGGAAAGGGCAAATGTTGTCCCTATTTTCAAAAAACGAAAGAAGGCGGATCCAGGAAACTACAGGCCTGTGAGCCTGACTTCTACTAGGAAAGATCTTTAAACAAATTATTAAACAGCATATGTGTAAGTACTTGGATGAGAATGGAGTAATTAACCAGAGTCAGCATGGCTTTGTAACAAACAGGTTATGCCAGGCTAATCTAATTTCATTCTATGCCAGAATCACAAACTGCGTTGATCAGGGAAATGTGGTAGATTTAATATATCTTCACTTTAGTAAAGCATTTGACAAAGTATCTCATACTGATATTTGGTGATGGAAGGAAAATATCTCTTTTTAACCATGTATCCCTCCTACCATGCAGTGTTGTACAACAGAAACCCTGTTCTGTGGTAATGTGAAATCTAGTGTCTCTCAAGGCTTGAGTTAGACTGCTTCAATGACAGGTTCATAAAAAGTCCACCGTAAATAAAATCTAAGTCTTTTCTCTGTCATTTAAAACCAGCATGGCAGCCATGCACCCTCATAGGTGATCCAACTTGTCAGTGAGAGCGAAATGCTAGACTAGGTGAGCTGTCGCCATATCTTTTTATATCTAATAATAATTATCTTTATTATTATCCAGCACTATATTTTTCAGCACTTTATAAGTCAGAAGAAATAGACAAAAGCAGGCATAACATACAGTATTAAAGTGGTATTTCAGACAGTTGAAAAAATTATAAGTTTTCAGCCATCCAGTGGCTGGATGGCACACACACACCTATTTCAGAGTTCACTATCCCTTTTCTCATGTCTATAGTGTATTGGTAAAGGGACAGCAGTGGTTCATTCATCTCAATGGCGCAGATATATAGCCAAGTGCTATGCTTGCTTGGCTATTTTCGTCACCACCATTGAAATTAATAGAGTGGTGCTGTTCTATTAATTACAAAGGGACTGACGTAAATAGCCAAGCACTGTGCCCAGCTATCTCTGTCTGCTGCATTGAAATGAATTAAGAGGCAGGGTGCATGTGTGGCCACGGCTCTATTCATTTCAGTGGGGCAGCCAAGCACAGCACTCGGCTATTTCCATCTGTTACATTGAAATGAAAGGACCTCTACCACTCTATTCATTTCAATGGAATTGATGAATGGTTACCTGTCTGCGCCATTGTGATGAACAGAAACGGTGTTGAACATGTGCAACTAGTAGCCTATTTACCACTGGGGAAGGGTTAGTATAGTTAGAACTGACAGAGCAGCAAATAGGGTAATAAGTAGCCTAATAAATACAAACAATAACCACAACAGTAAAATACTGTATGGCAAAAATTGCAAGAAGTCTGAGCAGTGAAATGGGTGATGTCTGAAGAAAACTGTGATACAGTAGGAATGACGGAACATGGTTTGATGAAGAATACGACTGTGCTTTGAACTTACAGGGTTAAAATCTCTTTAGAAGGGGCCGTGGAAACTGGAAAGCAGAAGGGGTATGTCTGTATGTTAAATTCCACTTAGTGCTGAGGCTACGAGAAGATATACAGTAGGTGTAAGAGATACATACATAGAATCTCCATGGGTAGAAATACAGGGAGGGAAAAATAATAAAATCCTTATAGGGGTTTTCTGTAGGCCACCAAAAATAACAGAAGAAACTGAAAACTTATTACTAAGACAAAAAGAAGAGGTATCAAACAGCAATGAAGTAATTAATATGGGGGGCTTTAATTATCCAGACATAATATGGGAAGATCAAACCTGCGGATCTCACAAGGGGGATAAGTTCTTGAGAATAATTAAAGATAATTATCTTATCCAACTTGTACAGGACCCAACTAGAGGGAGAGCATTCTGGACTTATTATTAACCAAAAGACCAGACAGAATCATGGGGGTGCACGTGGAGGGACACTTGGGAAATAGTGCACATAATATAATTAATTTCAAGTTGTCATTCAATAGGCAGCCCTATCAAAAACTAAACTTTAGTAAAGCAAAATTTGAACAGCTCAGAATTACTCTCCGCAACATTAAATGGGACATTGTCCTCAAAAATAACAGTACAGGTGACAAATGGGAGAAGTTTAATAACATTCTACATATCTCATGTGAGCAGTTCATACCCTTCAAAATTAAAAGAACTACGAATAGAAGGAAACCAATGTGGTTCAACAAGATTGTAAGGAGGGCAATAAGGTAAAAAAAGAGAGCGTTTAAATTACTAAAACAAGAAGGCAGTGAAGAAGCGCTAAAAACATACAGGGAAAAAAAACTAATTATGTAAGAAAAAGATAAAAACTGCAAAGAAGGAGACAGAGAGACTGATTGCTAGAGAGCGAAAATAACCCTAAACTATTTTTCTATTATACATATAAGCAGTAAAAGGATTTGTACTGAAAGTACTGGCCGTTCAGCAAATAATGCAGGAGAAACCATAGAAGATGATGGGGAGAAGGTGAATCCATTAAATAGTTTTTTCTCAAGTATATTCATGAGAGAAAAAGAAATGTCACATGAAATGCAAGGGGATAAAATGGACCCCTCACTAAATATCACTTGCCTAACGCAGAAGGAAGTGCAGAGCCAGTTAAAAACATTTTTTATATTTAGGCAGTCTATCGAGACTGGGGTTGTACCACTGGATTGGCACATTGCAATGTAGTTCCAATATACAAGAAGGGGTCAAGAAGAGAGCCTGGTAACTACAGGCTGGGAAGTCTGACTTGGAAACATATTTGAGGGGTTTCTAAAAGATGCCTTTCTGGAATACCTCAAGGAAAACAATGGTATAACTCTTCATCAGCATGGGCTCATGAGGGGTTGATTATGTTAAACCAATCTGATCAGCATCTAGAAGGAGGTAAGTTCTTGACTAGATCATAAAGAGTCATTGGATCTTGTATAGCTTGACTTTTCCAAAGCATTTGATACAGTGCCATATAAAAGGTTGGTATATAAAATGAGAATGCTTCTACATTGAAGTAAGTTCTAGGCTGGACCTGGGAGAGTCTATTGATCTTGTATATCTGGCTTTTTCTAAAGCATTTGACACCGTGCCACATAAAAGGTTAATATATAAAATGAGACAGCTCTGGCTGGGCGAAAATGTGTATAGCTGAGTAAAGAACTGGCTCGGAGATAGAAAGATGGTTCGTACTCTGATTGGGCAGCCCTTGCTAGTGGAGTGCCACAGGGTTCAGTATTAGGCCCCATTCTGTTCAATATATTTATCAATGACCTGATAGAAGGACTGCACAGTAAAATATCAATATTTGCAGATGATACGAAATTATACAAGATAATACAGTGGAGGACAATGTACAGCTGCAAATGGACCTAGATAAGTTGGGGGCTTGGGTTGAAAATGGCAAATGCAGTTTAACAATGATAAATGTAAGGTTGTGCACATGGGCAGGAGAAACGGATGTCACCAATATACACTAAATGGGATATTGGTAGGGAAAAGTGATATGGAAAAAGAATTAGGGGTTCTAGTTGACTGTAGACTTAACTGGAACAATCAATGGCAGGCAACTGCTGCAAAAGCAAATAAGGTTTTGGGGTGCATTAAAAGAGGTATAGGGGCGAGGGATGAGAATATTATTCTTCCACTATACGTATAAGGCACTCATCAGGCCCCACATGGAATACTGTGTACAGTTCTGGACACCGGTGCTCAGGAAAGATGTTGCAGTGCTTGAGGAAGTTCAAATAAGGACAACTAAATTAATAAACGGAACGGAAGGACTAGAATACCCAGAGAGGCTATCAAAATTGGGATTATTCACCCTAGAAAAAAGACGGATAAGGGATGACCAAATAACTATGTATCAACACTTTAGGAGACAATACAAGGATCTGTCCCGTGATCTATTTATACTCAGGACTGTGGCGGTAACAAGAGGGCATTCTCTAAGGTTAGTGGAAATAAGGTTTCATCACCAACACAGCGGGGGTTCCTTACTGTAAGAGCAGTGAGACTATGGACCTCTCTGCCTGAGGATGTGGTGATGGCAAAATTGATATAGGAGTTTAAGAGGGGACTAGATGTCTTTTTAGAGCTCTATGACATTACAGAATTTAGACATTAAATAGTGAGAAGGGTTGTTGATCCAGCAATTTTCTGACTGCGGGACTTGGTGTCAGGAAGGAACTTTCTCTGAAGAGTGTTGATCCAGGGATTATTCTAACTGCCATTATAGAGTCGGGAAGGAATTTTTTCTCCAAAATGGAGTAGATTGGCTTCTACCTCATTGGGTTTTTTTTGCCTTCCTTTGGATCAACATGAAACAGTGGAAACAGGCTGAACTGGATGGGCATTCGTTTTTTTTCAGCCTAGAATACTATGTTACTATGACAGTAATACGATATGTTACTGTACGAAAAAAATGTGAGAAGTGATCATGAACTGTGAAATTGTGGGGACACTGGTTCCCCATTCTTGAGACCAGTGGGTGTCCCTGCAGTTGGACCCTACCGATCTATTAGTTTTCAAGCATTCAGTGGAAGGGTGAAACTGTTCAATTTTATCCACTGATTGGATTACCCTTCTAAACCAATAGACAGTTTGAACAATAGAGCAAGAGTCAGGGTAAATGTTCATATTTATGGACTGATAGTGTTAGAGAGAAGAACAATGCAGGATTGTTCTCTGTCTACTTTTCTTTGGTGACCTTTTTTTTATACACATCGTCCAAAGATGAGCCTTCACAGGAAGCTCTCATAGACTCCTATGGGAGCTGAAAAAAAAGGGAGAGGGAGTTTAGCTGTGTCCAACGCTGAGAAAAGAAGATACTTGGCTCTATTTAAGCATTAGTAGTCATTCAGAGGATTTCTGCCCATCAAGGGATTTTCGCGCTACAGTCTATTTTTTTTGCAGATACGCTGCAGCCGCCCGTGTAAACGGCAGAAAAATACGTGGCTAAAGTTCGGGACTTCATTGTGACTATTCTTCACTCATGCAATTTTACGGGCAACCGTAAAAACGCATATGGTCATGGGAAAGTTTGAGGAATTTGGGGAAGATGGTCTGATACACATAACGGATAGTTTATATTGAGTGCTGGTAGCATTGAGGTATTGTAGAAAAGTTCAAAGGATTTATAGTAGGCGAGGGGGAGAGGTGAGAAGGAGAAGAAGAGTTAGGCCGTTTTCACACGGCCGAGAAAATCGTGCGAGATCTGTGCGTTTTGAGATGCATATATCTCTCACGAATATGAACCCCAATCTTTTGAATTTCACAGGCTGATATCGCACTCGCCCAAGTGAAATTAGCCTTAGTTTCTTTTTATGTGTTTAAATTGTTTTGTTAGGGATGGAGTTGGTTAGGATTTATGTAATTATAATTACCGTATATACTTGAGTATAAGTCGAGTTTTTCAGCACATTTTCTTATGCTGAAAAAGCCCTCTGCAGCTTATATTCGAATCACGGAACGGCTTAAAAAAAAAAAAAAACATACTCACCTCCCAGCCGGTGCCTGTGTCCCCGACGACTGTGCGGAAAGCTGCTTCAATTTCTGTGTTCCTGGCGGTGGTGCGGCACGCTGCTTCAATTCTACCTGCTGTCCTCTCTGCTCGGCTCTGTCATCACACCTGGCGCTTAATCATTCACAGCCAATCACAGCCTGATGCGCGGGAGATGACAGAGCCGAGTAGAGAGGACGGCGGGGGACGACAGCGGGGAGAATTCAAGCAGCTTGCCGCACCGCCGCCGGGAAGACAGAAATAGAAGCAGCTTTCCGCACTGCCACCGGGGACACAGACGCAGCTGGGAGGGGAGTATGGAGGGTTTTTTTTAAGCCAGCATATACCGAATAGCTCGGCTTTTCCTCGATTCAAAAAGTTTTACCATTTTTCTGTGGTAAAACTTATTGACTCGGCTTATACTTGGGTCGGCTAATACTCGAGTATATAGGAATGTTTAAATGCATTATTTGGGTGGGGTAAGGATATGCCTCATGTATATTATGTGTAAGTATTTATTAATGCATAGAAATTATGGGAAAACTGTATCAATATTATAGCTTCAATAAAAATGATCTGATATAAGAAAACAATATTAACAAGGAAGTTCCCCTGTCTGCAATGTGTCATTCTCTCCACGACTATCTTGGGGGATACCCACCAATCCCTGCCTTTACTTTATAAAGCAAAGTTCCCACCTCTTTTATTTATTATTAAAGTATTTTTTAAGAAACAATTGTAGGCAATATTCATATAAGGCCGCCTGCAGACGAGCAGGTCGGATCCGGCGGCGAGAATTCTCGCCGCGGGACCCGACCCAAGCGCCTGCAGAGAGCAGCGCGTACTCACCTGCGCCCGGCGGCCCCGGCTCTTTCATGTGCCGGCTGCCGGGTAGCCGGCGCATGCACAGACCGGAGCCGGCGGCCGGGTGAGTGACGTATCTGTGTGAGGCTCTGCGAGCCCTGCACAAAAATAGGACATGCCGCGGTTTGTTTGCCGCGCGACATTTCGCGCGGCCAAACCGCGGCCGTCTGCATAGGAGTGCGTATTGTAATGCACTCTTATGCAGGTTTTGAGCGGCGGAAATCCCGCCGCGGGATTTCCGCCCATGTGCAGGCGGCCTAACAGTCTCTGAAAATCGTAGGTTTTCCACTGTATGTAAAAGCAGCAAGGGTCTTTTTATATGTGCTTAAAGGGAGTCTATCAGCAATTTTGCCTATACAAACCTGCTCACAGCGCTAGTTGGGACATGGAAGAGGGAGAGGCAATTAAATCTACCTTTTGCCAGGATTTTAGTATCAGCTGCCATGAAAAAATTAAGTTTTTATCTCCCCCTCCCTGTATTGCCACTGCAAAGGCTTTGGGAGTGAGCCTTCTTGCTAAAGTGCGCTCGATTTAACTGCTCCACAGCTTTGATTGAAAACTGTACAGGTCTCCTAGTTGGACACTGCATCTGTCAATCACAGCTGTGGAGGTGCTCAATGGATAGAGAAGAGAACACTTCAACAAAAAGGCATGTCTCCAGGCCCCTTGTGGCATCACGTTGGGGATTTCAATTTCGTCTCTTGGGGTAGCTGATACTAAAACACTGAATAAAGGTAAGTATAAGTGTCATGTCCACCAAGGATGTGCTGGAAACGTAACCCGCAGATCTCGCATATACACACACAAACTGCGTCAAAACAATAATAAACTAAAATATGGTAACTCTTTTCCTATCTAAATAACCTCAGGGATGGGGATGTGCCTATACACAGGCAATTCGCCCTGACAAGGACGTACCTGACCTCGATCCTTAGTTAACCCTACGTAAGAAACACAAAAGAAAAGAAACACAAACTTAGCTTTGCGATGCAGCAGGCAAATGATAGGTCCGGGACCTAGCAATGACTGAGACCACAGTCAGAGCTAGACTGAAGATTTAACGACAATTCAGACCAGCATCAGCCAGACTAAATAGCCATGACAATTACCCACAGGTTTCAAATAAGCATGTCTCACCTAATATCACACCCATTAGGGCCAGAAGATGGAGAGCCACATGCAAAACCTGCACCAGACTATCAGTATGGCAGCAACCCCAGAACCACCACAACAATATTTTTCGTGATAGTGAAGGAAAACCTCCTAATTTTAAACCGCTGACTGTGGAATAACATTAGAACCGCGTAAGATGGAAAAACAAACCAAAGGAAAGGAGAGGAAAAAAAAAGAAGATTAAAGAAAAAAGGGAAATCAAAATCTAAAAAGGAACAGAATAGAAGGGGGAAAGAGTACATCATAATGCATAGTCTTGCATTTGTCTCTATATTATTTGGCAGGACCTTGGCATACTGCACCAGGTGCCCTCTTAAGGATGTTCCAGGTGAAGACTGTGGGGCCATCCTTATCAGGACACTAACTCCACACTCAGGCAGGGGTATCCCATCTCCCTGACTAGCAAAGGACATGTTATTTCCATTTTCTATTGTCTGGAGTAGTGTAGTCTGTCTCAGCATAAGTTGTGTGTATGCTTTTGCATTTCAGTGTGAACGCCACCCTGCGTTCATGCTGGGCGTAGTGCTCTAGTGCCGGCGGACCTGACATCCCCTTTCAAATGGCCCTAACTAGCACTGGCAAAACTGCTAATAGATTCCCTTTACGGTGCATACAGTGCCTTTTCCTGACATCTAATTCCAGTACTGGCTAGCTTTACTTTTCTCATAACATTTAAAAACATTAGTTAAATTATACTTCCATTCAGAAGGGTCAATCATATCTACTGTAAACTTCCTTTAATCTGGTATCTGATAATCTGACAACTCTGATATTTTGTAATATGTTTCTGGCACAGAGCTGAAAAATAATCTGGAATTACACAGGACCAGAATCAGGTGTATGAACAGAAATAACTGATTAAAGATTATAGTTATCTGATGATTAAAGAAAAAGTGATAATTGCAATGAAAGAGTAACAGTTCATTTTCCTGTTCTGTTCTTGTGCAAGATTCATATGAGGCATTCAATTTTCCATCTCGCAGCATCGGTGCAAGAGAAAAATCGCCTATGTAAATACACCCATTACAGATACTTTTCTCACTGTGTGAAAGCAGCTTAATTTAGTCTTCTATGCTAGGGGCTTTGACAGATGACTGTATAACATAATACGCTCGATCCCATGCAATTTTTTGCAAAGTGAACAATTGTATTTAGCGCTCGTGCCTGCGCAAATATGGAGCATACCTGTACAGTCACTGCTCATTCACAAGTGAATCACCCCGCCTTCATTTAAAGGTCTAATTTGCCTAACAAGGTGCTAATGATCGTGGGTATGCCCTGCGTTTAGTCCATAACCATGTGGGCAGATGTCCTTATTTGTGCACCTCCCATAGACCTCTATGGGGCTCTTTGGTGTGCAAGCACAGACAAGATATGGCAGGTACTATATTTTTGCGCACACGAAAGCAACAGGCGCAAAATAAAGAAGATAAAATGAACCCACTGACGTCAGTGTGCGCCGGGATCAGCGGTAACAGCGCGATTAACAGCAGTGAGCTGCGGCACCCCAGCTGGTAATCGCTGCAGTGGTAAAGGGCGTCGGCACGCCGCGGGCCACATAACATGAGGCAGCGGGCCGGATTCGGCCGGCGGGCCTTGTGTTTGACACATGTGGTTTAGGGTATATGGTATGCCTCCCTGAAGAGGTTCGTTTTTAGAGCACACCTTAAGTTTTGTGACTCAGGGATTGCACGGATAGTTTTGGGTAGCGCATTCCAGAGGACTGGTGCTGCTCCGGAGAAGTCTTGGAGGTGGGAATGAGAGGTTCAAATTAAAGTGGCACTCAGTCTGATTTCATTAGCAGGGCCTGGGCTGGGTGGTGGATTGAGATGAGGGAGGCAATATAGGGCAGTTTATCACGGCCATCTGCTTAAGCCCTAAGCTTAGAGTTTTTTCTAGTGTACAATGTTATTTCATTCTTAATCCCATTCAGAACTTGACTTGTAATAATGTTGCCATCCAATAGGTGGTGCTGCATCTCCTTCCATGTGCAGGTTGAAGGAGCGATAAGGCACATCATAAAACTGTTCTAAGCTCAGTGGACTGATTTAGGATTTATGGCTCAGTTCAGTTTGTCTGTTGTTTTAAGTTTTGAGTGCAAAACAGTCCCAAATTTCTGTGTGTGAACATCATGTATTTTTGTTGGCCATTAAAAGGTATCATATCTACAAGATTACTTGGTTTCTCTCACTGAGAACAATCACACATTGCTTCTTACATATGTGTGTGCACATTGCAGTACTGCTAATTTAACATTGTAAAACGTTGACAGTGGTGCCCCAAGAATATATGACGAATATCTACATTTGTAAGCAGTAATTGAGTCCTTAGAGCAAGCTGCATTTGGGTAGGACTCTGACCCACAGATCTATATCATTCTACCATACTCTATAAAAGACCTGACCAAGGTTGCACCACTTAGTATCTGTCTAGACCAGAAAGCACAATTATTGTGCAATAAATCCACATAATGAATGACCAATCTCCCAGCTATTCATTTGTAAAATATTTTCCTTTGTATGGTTTGAGGCTTTCTTGTGGAGATAAAATTCCACACTGCTGTTCACTGGCTAAAAGCAACTAATAATCAGCATGCATTAATACAGAAACAAATTTGTATATTGATGTTCACATAAAATAACGATCATTTACAAAACACATGCATTATGCTTCTGGTATCAGAAAGATCCTCAGTTGAACGGATACATGCCATAACTACAACCTAAATGAAGATTCAGTCAAGATGCATATTACGTTTAAAGAAGTTTTCCAGAGAAATACCATTAATGATTTATCCTCAGGATAGGTCAGCAATAGTTAATTGGCTGGAGTCTGCTGTTTCGGACCCTTGGCCGATCAGCTAATCTGGCTTGCTGTGATTGCCACAATACACAGGATTCAAAGTGGAAGCTGCAGCTCTGACCTAGATGTAGCGGTCAGCACTTGTAATTACAGGAACAGCTCTCATTAAAGCCAATAGCAGCTATTCCTACAGTTACAAGCACCGCCCACTACACAGGGGGCGGAGCACCAACTTTAGCTCCGTACCCCTCTGTATTGCGGCGCTAAAACAGTGGGCACCCGATTAGCTGATTGGCCAAGTCTGGAGTGGCAGACCCAAACCAATCAACTATTGATGACCTATTCTGAGGATAAATCATCAACAGTATTTCTCTGGGAAACCCTTTTAAGGAGGGGTAGGGGATTGTAGTTGTTTATTCTTGCAAACATTGTTGCATACAACAACTTGAAAACTATGGAGCGATTCATTTTATCTGCTCTCTGCAAGGCATACACTTCATAGCAAAATTATAACAACTCTTTCTACTCTTGGGTGTTGTATTGTTAGTTACTAACACAGATAACTCTCCCACCCCTGCAGATCCAGGATCACGCTCACCACTCCCCTCTTGCATTATCCTGTGACAGTTGACCCCAAAGATCATCACACTGCTGAAATAGCTATGTGTTACAGTTTAAATCTACCTATAAACTATACATTTGTAAACTCCCTTTTTAGGCATATTTGTAAAAAAGCACCCCTTTTACAACTTTTTTTCTGTGTATGTGGGGAAGTAAGGTTAAGGCAGCAGCGCACAATCTTGCAGTGTGTAGTGATCATCTTCTTGTTCTTACCATATAGTCGTAGGTGATCCTGGCGGGGGAATAATGTTACATTTTAATCATATAATCACCTTCCACCCACTCTTCTTAATCATAGAGTATATTTGTCACTTACTGGCTTTTTTCTAGTAAAGGAGTGGGATGGGCAGTTACTCAACTAATGACCCCTCTGAGCCCAATTAGGCTATTTATTGACCCTAAGACCTAAACATCTATCAGTGTCAGGATCATGAGGTCAAGTAAGTTTCAGCACATATTCTTACCAGATAAACAATTGTTTATTTAAAAACTTTAGACATTTTATATCCTCTAGCAGCTTCTCTCGTGATAGCCATTACATAACACAGACAGAGATAATTATAAGCTAAGCTATGAGAACTTTCTGCTGAATAGAACATATTTCTGTCAGTCAGAAACAACATTTTCACACTGTATGAGTTAATGCACTTTATTAGTGGTTATGGATTAGGCTGAGGTATTAACCATTATGAATTAGGCTGGCCAAGGGGGATAAGAAATAATTGGCTAGCACTTAAAAAAAATGTTAACTGTGGTGTTCATTCACTGTATATTTTTAGCACATTTGTGGATAAAGATAATATATTCTACGACCTCTGTAACTAACACTTGCTGATGTAGATATGTTTGTTCTACTTGATATATGATTTTACACTATACTTTGTGTATATGTCTACTTGAATTTCTGCATCAAATCTAAGAATTAAGTTGTTTTTTCCCCCCAAAAAAGTCCTATTTAGAGAGAAAATCATTATGTTTTCTATTTTCAGAATTTGGGGGTACGTCCACTATTGGGGGGGTGAATTCCTCTTTTAGTTGTTAGCGCAATGGACCACTATAGGTTTATTCTTGCTTTCTGAATTAATTTTAAGTGTTGAGTTATTGAATTATGAGCTGCACACAAAATTATTGACTGGCCACACGAAACTTGTGTAATCAAAGCAATTTCCACTTTATTTTGGGAACAGGTGGTAATATTTATAGGTTTTAGACAAAGAGACTGCTAAGATACAACTTGTTAATAAATATGAATAGCTTATTACAATTCATTTGTTACCATTGGTCCTTAAAACTCAGTCTGTGCAGTGACTTTAATCTGAAGGCAAAACTTTCCTCAGAGTCATTGTTTGGTTGGTGTTACCATGCAGCGCGGCACGGGGTCCCGTGGTCGGCACGCGTCGCTCCGGCATCCGCTCCGGCGGCCTGGAGCCCTGTGTCGGGGTTATCCCAGCGGCTTGGGGCGGTCGGTGGGCAGCGGCGTGGGTGTGTCCGCCCGTAGGGTGCCGCCCGCACTCCTCCGTTCTTTTTATACAGCAGGGGGTGGAGTGGCCTCCTCCCACTCTCCGCCCCTGGGCGGAGCCATGTGGTTAAAAGACTGGCAGTGAATTGAGCTCACTGCCAGTTATTGGTTCTGCTTTCATCTAGTCAGTCTGTCTGCAGTTTTCCTTAGCCAGTCCCTAGTTGTCTGTCAGCTCCTTCTTGCTATCCTTTGCTCAGTCTGTTTCTGTTGGTTCTGTTAGCCTCTAGTCTGGTCTGTCTCAGTCAGCACTAGTTGCTATTCAGTGTCCTGTCAGTTTGCCTGTGAGCTCCATCTCCAGCCCTGCTTGTACTTGTAAGTTCTGTTGGTTTGTTCCACCTGCCCCTTCTGTCGGCACTCTGTCCCCCGTTAGTGAGTTTCCATCTAGGTAGCCGCCAGGTCCCTAGCCAGAGCAGGGACCGCCGCCCAGTTGTCCGCCTGGGGTTAGCCAGGGCCGAGGCAAGTAGGCAGGGACAGTGGGGTGCGGGAAGATCAGGGCACCCCACCTGGCGCTCGGGGGGGGGGGGGGCAGAGTGCCGTAACAGTTGGTCTATAAGCTTTCCAGAGTTAACTCATTTTTGGCCATACTTGAATGTTACCTATATCTAGGATCATTAATTAGTTACATATACATTTCTAAGCTTATACATTGGCAGCGTTAGAAATTATTAATTAGTTAAGCCAACATAATAGATATAAATTTCATATGGGTATAAAGTATATTCATTTTAAGAATTTAAGGATTTACATGGTTAAATTCATATGCGTGTACAGTATTATATGGAGAGATACAAGACAGTTTTACATATCAAATAGAAAAAAATATATATTTGTTTTGCTGTAAAAGACAGCTTCTAGTTATTTGTCTTATTCCTCCCAGTTCCCCCTTCTGCGTCTACTTGTCAATTTTGCCTCCCAAAAAAACACAATGAGGCTAACTTCACTCGCCTGTGTGAAGTTAGCCTTAAAATAGGACTCTGCCTAGATTGATGACCAGATCTTCAAGAGAAAGAAGCCAAAACAATTTATGTTGCAATCATTTACTGCACGCGTCACACAGACATTCAAAGTCCCATAACTTTTTATTTTACCATGGATGGAGCTCTCGAAGGGCTTGTTTTTTGCTTGATGAGCTGTAGTCTTTATTGGTACCTTTACGGCTTTTTAAATTACTTTTAGGCCGGCTTTACATGGGCAAGAATATCGCGTGAGATTGTGGGTTATGAGACGCACAAATCTCACACAAATATGAACCCCATTCTTTTGAATGTTAAATATAACTTTTATTAATTCTAGAAGGATAAAAATTCCTGAGCATGCATAAATACAGAACGAAACAAAACAAAACATAAATACCACACAGCCCACCACTAGAATCATAACTGGTCAGACTATCATTTATTGCGTCTGATCCAGACATGCATCGTAAAGTGTGTGTTAATTTGCACTCCAGTCTTGGATCTAATAGTATTTCACCCCCTGAATAATAGGGTTAATGTACAGACTTATTAGACGAGTACTGTCCAGGAGGTACCTAACTAGACTGCTTCCCAAAACATAGGGGTTTTAAAGCAAGTGGTATTTTTACTGATATTATAAGGTTAATGTAAACGTTTATAGGGCGATCACTGTCCTAGATGTACCTAAATAGAATACTTCCCACCGCCTAGGAGCTTCAAAGTGGGCGTTGCTTCTACTGATACTCTTCTGTATGATAATGGTCCTATGATGGTTTGCTGTCTTTAATCACACACTGTAGTTGAATAGATATTTCCCAAAAGGTCACATTGGTACTACAGTCCCATATCTAGTTCGTGATATGACAACCAGTACCAAGATATCTCTGGGGATTATAAATCTTAGCCTCTTAACCGTTACCTTGAGTGGCATGCCCGGAAATTTTCTGGGACGAGCTCCACTGCCCATAGCGATATAGCCCCGAAGATTTCCGGGCTATGTATCACTATGGGAGCTGCAAAGAACAATACCACAAGCTGTGGCATTGTGCTCTGCCAGCACAGTCCCACAGAGAACCAGTGCAGGAGAACCAGAAAACAGAAGCAGGAAGATATTGCCGATCTGCCGGCAATCTCCCGCTTCTGAAATTCAAACTCCTGCACTGGTTTGTTTACAGGTTGCCATAAAGACCATCAGCTTGTCAGAAGCAAGCCGATGGTCTCTGTGGCAGGGAGAGCTAATGCTTGGCTGTCAGGGGACAGCCAGGCACCAGCTCTTACAGCAGAGATCAGAGGAAACCTCAGATCTCTGCTGTGTTAACCCTTTACATGCTGCAGTCTATGTGACTGCAGCATGTAAAGGGATGTCACTATTGGACTCCCGGAATGTGATCAGGTGGTCCTGATGGGTCTCTGTGGAAGTCCCCTAAAGGGACAAAAAAAAAAAGTTAAACAAAAAAAGGAAAAATATTATTAAAAAAATTAAATAAATAAAAACAAAAACACTTGTCTAAACACTCCCTTTACTTTGTAAAAAAATTAAAAATAAAATTACACATGTGCTATCGCTGCGTCGTAATGACCCAGAGAAGGAAGTTAGTACATTATTTAACCCCTTTTTTTCTTTTTTCTCGAATTCTTTTTTTCCTCCCCTCGTTTAAAAAATCATAACTCCTTCATTTATTCATCGACGTTGCTGCATGAGGGCTTGTTTTTTGCGGGACGAGTTGCATTTTTCAGTGGTGCTATTTAAAGTACCATATGATGTACTGAAAAACTTTTACAAAATTCTAAGTAGAGTAAAATGAAAGAAAAATGACATTCCACCATCTTTCAGTGTGTTTTGTTTCTACGGTGTCAAAGCTGCAACAAAAATGACATGATAACTTTATTCTATGGGTCAGTAAGACTGCTACGATACCAAACTTGTATAGTTTTTTTTTGCTGTAGTACTTGTATTTTTTTTCAAAGACATTTAATTTTTTAGAATTATTTTCTGCTGCATCTTCTGCGCGCAATAACTTTTTTATTTTTCCATCGACGTACTTGAGTATTTTATTTAAGTGTATTAAAACCAGCAGTTGATATGCATTTTGGGGTCATCCTCTTTCATAGTCATGCTGGGGGGTATATTACTTGCAGCTGGAAGTAAGTAGCCAAAAAACAGGGTAGTGACACTGGGAGCGGGAAGACTCCGGGTGGTGACACTAAGGGAGAAAAGCAATCTATTGTTATATATCAATTTATTTAGGGCATTAATTATGATGCACTTCAATTAAATAATAAACACAGCTAAAATGGTCATGTGTAGATGCATAGATGATTTATATCATTTAATATTTTTTTAACCTTTTTACCTAAATTTAATTTTGAATTTGTTAACCCCTTAGTGACCAAGCCTGTTTGCGCCTTAATGACCAGGCCAAATTTTGCAAATCTGACATGTGTCACTTTAACATGGAAAAACACCAGAAAGGTTTTGCATATCCAAGCGATTCTGACATTTTTTTTCCGCCACATGTTGTACTTCATTTAGGCGGAAAAAATAGACCGATAGAATTTGTGTTTATTTATTAAAGCGCCAAAATTGGGAAAATTTTGAAAAAATCGTCATTTTTTCACATTTCCAACTGCAATATCTTAAATATGTGCAAACATAATATAGAAATTTTCGCTAAGATTTATATTTCCACCTGTTTACTTTATTTTGGGTGCACATTGGAAAAACTTTCGTTTTTTTTAACCATTTAGAAGACGTACAAATTTAACATTACTTTTTAGCATTTTGAGAAACACTTTGTTTTCCTACACCAAGCCAAGATTGGAAAGGCTCATGAGTGTCAGAATAATAGATACCCCCACAAATGACCCCATTTTAAAAACTACACCCCTTAGTGTATTTGACCCCACAGGTTTTTTTCATGAATTAATTCAATTTAGAGGAGAAAAAGTAAAATTTCATATTTTTGCAATTCTATCATTTTAAAGACATATTTTTTTCCTATAGTTTACATGAAAATGAGGATTTACACCCCAAAATGGATACCCCTGTTTCTCCCGTGTTCAGAAATATACCCATTGTGGCCCTAATGTTATATCTGAGTCCACAACGGGGCCCAAAACGAAAGGAGTAGTCAGTGTCTTTCAGAACAGAAATTTTGCTTGATGTCCTTTTAGACCCCATAGCACACATGTAGAGTTCTTGAGCGCCCAAAACCATAGAAAACCCCCACAAATGACCCCATTTTGAAAACTAGACCCCTTAAGGAATTTATCTAGGGGTGTACTGCATATTTTGACCCCACAGTTTTTGAATGAATTTAAGCCAAGCAAAAGGAAAAAATTAGGATTTTCGTTTTTTTTGGCAATTCTGTCATTTTAAAAACAGCTTTTTTTGTACAGCACACACATGAATGAAGACTTGCACCCGAAAATGGATACCCCTGTTTGTCCCGTGTTCAGAGACATACCCATTGTGGCCCTAATCTTATGTCCGCATGCACAACGGAGCCCAAAATGAAAGGAGTAATCGGTGGCTTTCAGAACATAGATTTTGCTTGAAGTCTTTTTAGGCCCCATTGCCCACTTGTAGAGTTCTTAAGCGCCCAAAACCATAGAGAACCCCCACAAATTACCCCATTTTGAAAACTAGACCCCTTAACGAATTTATCTAGGAGTGTACTGTGTATTTTAATCCTACAATTTTTGAATAGATCTAAGCAAAGCAGTAAGAAAAAATTACGATTTTCATTTTTTGGGCTATTGCGTCAATTTAAAAACAGTTTTTTTTGTACAGCATACATATAAATGACGACTTTCACCCCAAAACAGATACCCCTTTTTGTCCCGTGTTCAGAAACATACCCATTGTGGCCCTAATAGACTTACAGGACACATGGCTAGGCCTACAATGAAAGGAATACCCGTTGGATTTCATGGTACAACTGAATAAATTCCAGGTCCCATTGCCCACTTATTGAGCCATTGAGTGGCCAAAACTATAAAGAACCCCAACAAATGACCCCATTTTGAAAACTAGACCCCTTAACAAGTTCATCTAGGGGTGTACTATTTTGACCCCACAGTATTTGAATGAATCTAAGCAAAGCAGAAGGAAAAAGTTACGATTTTCAATTTTTTTGGCAATTTTTTAAATTTAAAAACTGGTTTTTTGTACAGTGCACATAGGAATGAAAACGTTCACCCCCAAATGGATCCCCCCGTTTGTCCCGAGTTCAGAAACATACCCATTGTGACCCTAATTTACTTACAGGACCCATGGCAAGGCCTATAAAGGAGGGAACACCCGTTGGATTTCAGGGCAGAACTGAATAAATACCAGGCCCCATTGTTCATTTGTACGGAATAAAAATTGACTCCCTAAAAAATTCCCCCCCCTCCCCCACACACTCCGCGCCCTTTTTGGCGTTCGCAAATCTTAGATAAAAGTAATAATGTGAACTGTGTGGTATTTCCGAAGACAGGGGTAATTACTGAGGCTGGTTGGAATGGGCCCATGGGGCAATAAAACCGGTATCCCCCTCCTCTCGTGCTTTTTGGGGGTCATTTATTGACCTCAGTAGCGGGTGTGGGGTGTAAAAAGTGGCGTTCCATGAGTCTCCGTAAGCATGATGAGGTGCTGCGGTCTCACATAGAAGGCGCTCAACAAGCTGCTCCTGGAACTGCAGGAAGGCGAGCGTTCCTGGGGCTTCTTGTTAAATACTAGAGATGAGCGAGCGTACTCGGATAAGCACTACTCGCTCGAGTAATTGGCTTTATCTGAGTATCGCTGTGCTCGGGGCTAAAGATTCGGGTGCCGCTGCGGCTGACAGGTGAGTCGCAGCGGGGAGCAGGGGAGAGCGGGCGGGAGAGAAGGAGAGAAAGATCTTACCTCCGTTCCTCCCCGCTCTCCCCTGCAGCTCCCCGCTCCATGCCGGCACCCAAATCTTTAGCCCCGAGCACAGCGATACTCGGATAAAGCCAATTACTCGAGCGAGTAGTGCTTATCAGAGTACGCTCGCTCATCTCTATTAAATACGTATCACAGGTAGCGGTCTGAATAGCGCCGGGCTCACGCAGCCGTAGGCGGAATCTGCTTGCGGAGGCCCGCAGCGGATCCCAGCTGTGAGCCTGGCTGTGACCCTGCGTACGGCCACGTAATGTACTGCGCATAACTGCGTACTTACACAGGCGGTCATGCGCAGTACACATTTTTTTTGTTTGTATTTCCCACACCGTCGCTTAGCGATGACGCGAGTACCTGCAGCCCGTATACAACGTAATTGCGTATGGGCTGCGGGTATATCCGCGACCACGGAGCACAATGGGCTCTATGTTGCGGATATCTGCGGTAAAATAGAACCTGCTGTGTTCTCTTTTCTGCGAGTGGATTACACAATTCCGACCCACTAATGTGAGCAGAATTGTGTAATCCAATGCGATTGATCTGCGTATTACCGCGGATCAGACGCATGCGGAATCTGTAATTCCAATCCGGTCATGTGAGACCGGCCAAAGGTAGATCTCTACCTTTTTATCACGTGACCGGGGACCGCTCAACGAGGTGACCCATCACTGCTCCAGGCTCTCGGCGACCGTTGGTCGCTGGGAGCAAGGAGATTTTAAGTTTCCTGGGCTCCCCGACTCCTGCGCATGTGTCCGGTGTTTTGCCGGCGGTCGCATGTGCAGAATCCGGGTAAGTTCACGGATGAGGATCGCGTCGGGGGTGCAAATACGGAGGCCTCCGGTAAAAAGTTTCATCTCCTCTCACCGATCGCATCGGTGAGGGGAGATGAAACTTCAATTTTTTTAAAAAACTTTTACGTGATCGCCATTATCCATTGTATAATGGCGAACACGTGACCAGGAACCGCTCATTGCGGCCCCCCTTGAAATCTCCAGGCTCTTGGCTCCGTTTTGTAGCCAGGAGCAGGGAGATTTTCAATTATCCTGGCAATCCACAGCTTTTGCGCATGCATCCGCCATTTTGGCGACAGGCGTGTGCGCAGAAGCTGGGGTAAGGTCCGCGGATAAATCTGGGGGCCTTATGTGCGTACTTTCATCCTCCCTCCTGGATATGATCCGTGAGGGGAGATGAAACGTACGCTTTTTAAACTTTTTTTTAACTTTTTAAAACTTTTTTACCTTTTTTTTTTTTTTACTTTTTCACACTTTTTTTTTAACTTTACATGATCACTGTCATCCATTGGATGACAGTGATCATGTCCCCAGTGACATCCCTCTGCTCTTGGCTACACATGACAGCCAGGAGAAAAGGGATTTTGAATTTCCCGGGGCTCGAGCCCCTCTGTGATGATTGACATCGGGACATCGGGGATGACTTAGGTGAGTATTTTCACCTCCCCTCATGGATCCGATCCATGAGGGGAGGTGAAACTAGCACTTTTTTTTTCCTTTTTAAACTTTTTCGCAATTGCCGCTATCCAATGGATAGCGGCGATCGCGGGCCCGGTGACCGCTCCCCGCGGTCCCCGGTAACACTTTCTGGTTCCCGGCTACCTTCAGGAGCCAGGAACCAGGAGGTTTTGAATTTGCCGGGGGCTCCCGGGCTTCTGCGCATGCGCCTGACGTAATCGAGAGGACCAGATCTCCGGGGGACACCGCCGACAAGCCAGGTAAGAATTTTCAGCTGCTCTGATAGATCCGATCCATCAGGGCAGCTGAATATCTATCTTTTGGGGCACTTTTATTTACTTTTTTGCGATCGGCGCTATCCATTGGCTAGCGCAGATCGCAATGCCGGGGGGGGGGGTTCCCTGCAGCCCGGGATGACAGCTCCATGCTGTCAGCTACCTGCGGGCACCGACAGCATGGAGCTGTCACGTCCAGAGCCCACGTGGCTTTAGTCTCTGCAGGACACATGTTTTTACGTCCTCAGAGAATAAAGCCCACTTGGGCAGGACGTAAAAACACTATGGCCCGGTCGTTAAGGGGTTAACATATATGGCTATATGATAAATATGACTATAGATACAGTATAAAACACTGTGAGGTTTAACCAACTATATTGTCAGGGCACGGGGTCTGGGCAAATGGAAGTCCCTGATAACTACCCGCAACCCCTGTCCCTACCTACTTGCCCTCCTGTGCTAGGCCCCAGGGCGACAACTGGGTGAGAGCCCCTAGTCTCACTAGGGATGCGGGGCAGGGAGTCAGACTAACAGACAGACACAAACAAACGCAAAAGCAGGTTAGGCAATCCAGGTCTGCAACAGTACAAGGGGTGAGGCAAAGGCGAAGTCAGGGTCCAAACAATAATCAAAAATGGAAGTCAGTAAAAACCAAGGCATGCGAGGTAGCAGAAGACCTAACATACACTGGCAAGGTCTTCAGCAAAGTGAGCAGTTTAAATGCCGTCAGAACTCCCGCCCCAGCAGGTGATTGGGGCAGAGAGTCTAAAGAGAAATGAAGAGATGCAGACAGCACAATCTAACGCCGTATTCGGCTGGACCGGGAAATGTAAAAGCCACACATGAGGACCTGATCCAATTAGGTCCTTAAAGTATCCATAGAAATGTGAAGATAGAGTTGGCAGCATCCAAGGTGCAATTCAAATAGTTTTATTCTTCTCAAGCAATACAAAAATGACGTTTCGACTCCTGGGAGTCTTTTTCAAATAGGGGAGGAGAGTCTGACAGAAGCAAGACCTAATCAGAGGGCGCTGGGAAACCAGCCCCCAGAGCCTGCTACAGACAATCAGGAATGGAGCAGCGTGGCCGAGCGTCATGGCAACGGGGACGTGGTGCGGAATGGCACCCGCCGCGTCCCTAACAACCTGGCTACCTAGACGCTCGCCGCTTGGGCACAGGAGCATGTGGCCGGAGCTGGCGACCAGGGGAAGCCACCAAGACCGGGGTTCCCCTGCGCCGCACCCCCGCAGCCCGAGAGATAGGACCGGCGGTGTGGGCACGGAGATCCCGAGAGACACCGGTCCTGACATATGTAAGTGCATGCTTGTGCAGAGTTGACGATTAATGATTTTTCTTTCCTTTTGTGCATCAGGATTACTATGTGCTGTGTTAAAACTGTCTGTAATTAATTTGAAAATGAATGATGTGGAATATAAAATCCAAAAATACATCACATGCTGCATCTACACTGAGGAGACCATTCTGTGGAATGTTTCCTCAATAATTTCTTTTACACATTTTGAATTTAATAAAAATTATTATAATGCATTGTGTGCCATGTCTTTGTCATATTTAACCCCTTCATGACGCGGCCCTTTTTTTTTCCATTTTCATTTTTTTCTCCCCCTTGCTTGCAGGTACCGTCGGTGCGTATTAGTGTACCATGTCACCAATGAAAAGAATGGCTGGAGACATGGGTTGGCCGGCTCCAGCTGCAGAAACCACCTCTGTGCTCGGAAAAGTAGGTGATGGGCTGCCGCATACACACCTTTTGGGTGCTGGACTGCCTCCATCCTCAGAGTGAAGGCCGTGGTGGGGTACAGTCTCCATCATCTTCCTAGTTCTAGGGTTTCTCCCAGCCTCCATGATCCTCCGAGTGTGGGCAGCGCCTGTTGCCGTGTCGGGAGCGGGTGAGTGGCACCTGTGTAAGACCCAGCTTTGCCCCTCACACCAGAATGGCCGGACACCAGGATGCCATGGAGGCTGACAGCGTCTCTGGGATCCCGGGAGACGGGAGCACAGGTAGACATAGCTGTCAGTGGGGGACGGCATTGGCCACACACAAGGTGGGCATGGAGGCGGACGGAGTCTCCAGCATCGCCGGGGAATGAGAATGTAACCAGACACAGCTGTCAGCAAGAGTGCCAATAGGACAGCGACATAGAGAGGGACGCTCTCCGGAGCTCCGTACAGGCTGCAGAGCATCTTGCTAGTGACAGGGATTGAAATCACCCGCCTCCAGCAAAAGACTGCTCTAATTGGCTCAGTCAGCTGAGTGATAGCCCACTCAGCCAATCAGAGCCAGTGCTTGATGCTTCAATCACAGCCCTTAATCCATGAATAGTTGTGATTGGAGCAGTTCATGAATAGCTGTGATGTCAGCAGCGAGGTCACGGGGGCAAGCGCCGCCGGCGAAACTAGAAGCATGCAACGAAAAAAGAAGCAAGATTCCAGGCTAAAGAATCGGCAAAACTGAAAACTGGCGAAAGTCGAAGACGATGAAAATAGAGGTATGACTGTATTATTTTAATGATGTATGAACAGATCCAACAAAATTGGAAAATTATACATTAAAAAACGTAGTCTTCTTAATTTGTTCACTTAAGAAGACACACTGATTTTAAACTTCACATTCTAATGCAATATTTACATAAATATTTTTCATCAAAAACAAAAAATACTAAAAATAAAGGTATTATTTTTCTATATGTATAGGACTCACATTTTTATAGGCAAGAACATTATTATTTTGTTAAATAATGTGTGACAAGGTAAGCTATATACATATATATGATATTTTGAATGATATTTTCTGTGTTATAAGGTTTTCAATTTTGCCCAGTTAGTCCTATATCTTCTCTCATTCCCTTAAGGAATAAAAATTTGGGTTTGTTTTTAGCGTATGAGGATGGTTCTTGACTTTCACGTTTTCCGTTTTCAGCTGTGCTAAAAAGATGTGTGCAAATTAGAGATGAGCGAACACCAAAATGTTCGGGTGTTCGTTATTCGGAACGAATTTCCCGCGATGTTCGAGGGTTCGTTTCGAACAACGAACCCCATTGAAGTCAATTGGCGACCAGAACATTTTTGTATTTCGCCGATGCTCGCTAAGGTTTTCATGTGTGAAAATCTGGGCAATTCAAGAAAGTGATTGGAACGACACAGCAACGGATAGGGCAGGCGAGGGGCTACATGTTGGGCTGCATCTCAAGTTCACAGGTCCCACTATTAAGCCACAATAGTGGCAAGAGTGCCCCCCCCCCCTCCTAACAACTTTTACTTCTGAAAAGCCCTCATTAGCAATGCATACCTTAGCTAAGCACCACACTACCTCCAACAAAGCACAATCACTGCCTGCATGACACTCCACTGCCACTTCTCCTGGGTTACATGCTGCCCAACCCCCCCACCACCACCACAGCGCACACCAAAGTGTCCCTGCGCAGCCTTCAGCTGCCCTCATGCCACACCACCCTCATGTCTATTTATAAGTGCGTCTGCCATGAGGAGGAACCGCAGGCACACACTGCAGAGGGTTGGCACGGCTAGGCAGCGACCCTCTTTAAAAGGGGCGGGGCGATAGCCCACAATGCTGTACAGAAGCAATGAGAAATAGAATCCTGTGCCACCGCCATCAGGAGCTGCACACGTGGGCATAGCAATGGGGAACCTATGTGCCACACACTATTCATTCTGTCAAGGTGTCTGCATGCCCCAGTTAGACCGGGCTTTTTAATTCATAGACACAGGCAGGTACAACTCCCTATTGTGAAGTCCCTGTCGACCGACAGCATGGGTTGGTCCCTGGAACCCACCGGCGGTACACAAAAATATCCCATTGCATTGCCCAACACAGCTGAGGTAGTAATGTCGTGCGTAATAGAGGTGGGCTTCGGCCCACACTGCATGCCCCAGTCTGACTGGGGTTCTTTAGAAGTGGACACATGTAGGTTACACTCCCTGTGGACCCACTGCCTGGGTGGGTGCCAGGAAGCCACCGGCGGTACATAGAAATATCCCATTGCATTGCCCAACACAGCTGAGGTAGTAATGTCGTGCGTAATACAGGTGGGCTTCGGCCCACACTGCATGCCCCAGTCTGACTGGGGTTCTTTAGAAGTGGACACATGTAGGTTACACTCCCTGTGGACGCACTGCCTGGGTGGGTGCCAGGAAGCCACCGGCGGTACATAGAAATATCCCATTGCATTGCCCAACACAGCTGAGGTAGTAATGTCGTGTGTAATACAGGTGGGCTTCGGCCCACACTGCATGCCCCAGTCAGACTGGGGTTCTTTACAAGTGGACACATGTAGGTTACACTCCGTGTGCACCTACAGCATGGGTGGCTCCCTGGAACCCACCGGCGGTACACAAAAATAT
This sequence comes from Eleutherodactylus coqui, assembly GCF_035609145.1. Classification (NCBI taxonomy): domain Eukaryota; kingdom Metazoa; phylum Chordata; class Amphibia; order Anura; family Eleutherodactylidae; genus Eleutherodactylus; species Eleutherodactylus coqui. The sequence continues at coordinate 300,552,299 of NC_089837.1, forward strand.
CCCATTGCATTGCCCAACACAGCTGAGGTAGTAATGTCGTGCGTAATACAGGTGGGCTTCGTCCCACACTGCATGCCCCAGTCTGACTGGGGTTCTTTAGAAGTGGACACATGTAGGTTACACTCCCTGTGGACCCACTGCCTGGGTGGGTGCCAGGAAGCCACCGGCGGTACATAGAAATATCCCATTGCATTGCCCAACACAGCTGAGGTAGTAATGTCGTGCGTAATACAGGTGGGCTTCGGCCCACACTGCATGCCCCAGTCTGACTGGGGTTCTTTAGAAGTGGACACATGTAGGTTACACTCCGTGTGCACCTACAGCATGGGTGGCTCCCTGGAACCCACCAGCGGTACATAGAAATATCCCATTGCATTGCCCAACACAGCTGAGGTAGTAATGTCGTGCTTAATGCAGGTGGGCTAAAAATTTATTTGATTACACTGTAGGCGAGGGCCCACAAAAATTGCTGTATCAACAGTACTAATGTACATCCCAAAAATTGGCCATGGCCAGCCAAGAGGGCAGGTGAAACCCATTAATTGCTTTGGTTAATGTGGCTTAAGTGGTAACTAGGCCTGGAGGCAGCTCAGTGTAACGAAAAATTGGTTCAAGTTACAGTTCCAACGCTTTTAAGAGCATTGAAACTTTTAAAAATTGTTTAGAAAAATTATTTGAGTGAGCCTTGTGGCCCTAAGAAAAATTGCCCGTTCAGCGTGATTACGTGAGGTTTCAGGAGGAGTAGCAGGAGGAGGAGGAGGAGGAATATTAGACACAGATTGATGAAGCAGAAATGTCCCCGTTTTGGATGGTGAGAGAGAACGTAGCTTCCATCCGCGGGTGCAGCCTACGTATTGCTTACGTATCGCTGCTGTCCGCTGGTGGAGAACAGAAGTCTGGGGAAATCCAGCCTTTGTTCATCTTGATGAGTGTTAGCCTGTCGGCACTGTCGGTTGACAAGCGGCTACGCTTATCTGTGATGATTCCCCCAGCCGCACTAAACACCCTCTCCGACAAGACGCTAGCCGCAGGACAAGCAAGTACCTCCAGGGCATACAGCGCTAGTTCAGGCCACGTGTCCAGCTTCGACACCCAGTAGTTGTAGGGGGCAGAGGCGTCACCGAGGATGGTCGTGCGATCGGCTACGTACTCCCTCACCATCCTTTTACAGTGCTCCCGCCGACTCAGCCTTGACTGGGGAGCGGTGACACAGTCTTGGTGGGGAGCCATAAAGCTGTCCAGGCCCTTAAAGACTGTTGCACTGCCTGGGATGTACATGCTGCTCGATCTCCGCACCTCCCCTGCTACCTTGCCCTCGGTACTGCGCCTTCTGCCACTAGCGCTGTGGGATGGGAATTTTACCATCAGCTTGTCCGCAAGGGTCCTGTGGTATAGCAACACTCTCGAACCCCTTTCCTCTTCGGGAATGAGAGTGGGCAGGTTCTCCTTATAGCGTGGGTCGAGCAGTGTGTACACCCAGTAATCCGTTGTGGCCAGAATGCGTGCAACGCGAGGGTCACGAGAAAGGCATCCTAACATTAAGTCAGCCATGTGTGCCAGGGTACCAGTACGCAACACATGGCTGTCTTCACTAGGAAGATCACTTTCAGGATCCTCCTCCTCCTCCTCCTCCTCAGGCCATACACGCTGAAAGGATAACAGGCAATCAGCCGGTGTACCGTCAGCAGCGGGCCAAGCTGTCTCTTCCCCCTCCTCCTCATCCTCCTCATGCTCCTCCTCCTCCTCCTGTACGCGCTGAGAAATAGACAGGAGGGTGCCCTGACTATCCAGCGGCATACTGTCTTCCCCCGCCCCCGTTTCCGAGCGCAAAGCAGCTGCCTTTATGGTTTGCAGGGAATTTCTCAAGATGCATAGCAGAGGAATGGTGACGCTAATGATTGTAGCATCGCCGCTCACCACCTGGGTAGACTCCTCAAAATTACCAAGGACATGGCAGATGTCTGCCAACCAGGCCCACTCTTCTGAAAGGAATTGAGGAGGCTGACTCCCACTGCGCCGCCCATGTTGGAGTTGGTATTCGACTATAGCTCTACGTTGTTCATAGAGCCTGGCCAACATGTGGAGCGTAGAGTTCCACCGTGTGGGCACGTCGCACAGCAGTCGGTGCACTGGCAGCTTAAAGTGATGTTGCAGGGTGCGCAGGGTGGCAGCGTCCGTGTGGGACTTGCGGAAATGTGCGCAGAGCCGGCGCGCCTTTACGAGCAGGTCTGACAAGCGTGGGTAGCTTTTCAGAAAGCGCTGAACCACCAAATTAAAGACGTGGGCCAGGCATGGCACGTGCGTGAGGCTGCCGAGCTGCAGAGCCGCCACCAGGTTACGGCCGTTGTCACACACGACCATGCCCGGTTGGAGGCTCAGCGGCGCAAGCCAGCGGTCGGTCTGCTGTGTAAGACCCTGCAGCAGTTCGTGGGCCGTGTGCCTCTTATCGCCTAAGCTGAGTAGTTTCAGCACGGCCTGCTGACGCTTGCCCACCGCTGTGCTGCCACACCGCGCGACACCGACTGCTGGCGACATGCTGCTGCTAACACATCTTGATTGCGAGACAGAGGAGGAGGAGGAGGAGGAGGGTGCTTTAGTGGAGGAAGCATACACCTCCGCAGATACCAGCACCGAGCTGGGGCCCGCAATTCTGGGGGTGGGTAGGACGTGAGCGGTCCCAGGCTCTGACTCTGTCCCAGCCTCCACTAAATTCACCCAATGTGCCGTCAGGGAGATGTAGTGGCCCTGCCCGCCTGTGCTTGTCCACGTGTCCGTAGTTAAGTGGACCGTGGCAGTAACCGCGTTGGTGAGGGCGCGTACAATGTTGCGGGAGACGTGGTCGTGCAGGGCTGGGACGGCACATCGGGAAAAGTAGTGGCGACTGGGAACTGAGTAGCGCGGGGCCGCCGCCTCCATGATACTTTTGAAGGACTCAGTTTCCACAACCCTATACGGCAGCATCTCAAGGCTGATGAATTTTGCTATGCGGACGGTTAACGTTTGAGCGTGCGGCTGCGTGGCGGCGTACTTGCGCTCGAACACTTGCGCAAGCGGCGGCTGGACGGTGCGCTGAACTACACTGCTGGATGGGGCCGAGGACAGCGGAGATGAGGGTGTGGGTGCAGGCCATGAGGCGGTAGTGCCTGTGTCCTGAGAGGGGGGTTGCATCTCAGTGGCAGGTTGGGGCACAGGGGGAGAGGCAGGGGTGCAAACCGGAGGCGCTGAACGGCCTTCGTCCCACCTTGTGGGGTGCTTGGCCATCATATGTCTGCGCATGGTGGTGGTGGTGAGGCTGTTGGTGTTGGCTCCCCGGCTGAGCTTTGCGCAACAAAGGTTGCACACCACTGTTCGTCGGTCGTCAGGCGTCTCTGTGAAAAACTGCCAGACCTTAGAGCACCTCGGCCTCTGCAGGGTGGCATGGCGCGAGGGGGCGCTTTGGGAAACACTTGGTGGATTATTCGGTCTGGCCCTGCCTCTACCCCTGGCCACCGCACTGCCTCTTGCAACCTGCCCTGCTGATGCCCTTGACTCCCCCTCTGAAGACCTGTCCTCCTGAGTAAGCGTTGCACACCAGGTGGGGTCAGTCACCTCATCGTCCTGCTGCTCTTCCTCCGAATCCTCTGTGCGCTGCTCCCTCGGACTTACTGCCCTTACTACTACCTCACTGCAAGACAACTGTGTCTGATCGTCATCGTCCTCCTCACCCACAGAAAGTTGTTGAGACAGTTGGCGGAAGTCCCCAGCCTCTTCCCCCGGACCCCGGGAACTTTCGAATGGTTGGGCATCAGTGACGATAAACTCCTCTGGTGGGAGAGGAACCGCTGCTGCCCAATCTAAGCAGGGGCCCGAGAACAGTTCCTGGGAGTGTTCCCGCTCCTGAGCAGGTGTCATTGTAGTGGAGTGAGGAGGCTGGGAGGAAGGAGGAGCAGCAGACAGAGGATTCGGATTTGCAGCAGTGGACGGCGCAGAACTGCGTGTTGACGATAGGTTGCTCGAAGCACTTTCTGCCATCCAGGACAGGACCTGCTCACACTGCTCATTTTCTAATAACCGTCTCCCGCGTGAACCCATTAATTGGGCGATGAATGTGGGGACGCCAGAAACGTGCCTCTCTCCTAATCGCGCAGCAGTCGGCTGCGACACACCGGGATCAGGAGCTCGGCCTGTGCCCACACCCTGACTTGGCCCTCCGCGTCCTCGGCCGCGTCCACGTCCTCTAGGCCTACCCCTACCCCTCAGCATGCTGTATTACCAGTGATTTGATTTCACAGGCAGGAAATAAATTGGCGCAAGACTACAGGCCAAATATAATTTTTTCCCTTTTTGGAAAACGAAAGGCCCCACTGCCTCTAGTGAATGAATAATCTAAGTTTAATAACTGTGCTGTGTCCCTGCTAATGTGTCACAGAACGTGAGGGTAGCAGAGTTATTATAACTCTGGCAGAGCAGGTATTTTTTTCCCAATTAAGGAAAGCAAATGGCGAAGCCAGCAGTAAAGCGTAGCTGGGTGCGTCTGATTTTTCAATGTTGTTCACGCAGCTCACACGTGTCCACAGCCCTTAGGACGGACAGAGGCTGGACAAATAGATTTGTTTTCAGTTTTTTTCCACCAAAAGGCAGCACTGCGTATATTCAATGAACATGAGAAGTTTAATAACTGTGCTGTGTCCCTGCTAATGTGTCACAGAACGTGAGGGTAGCAGAGTTATTATAACTCTGGCAGAGCAGGTATTTTTTTCCCAATTAAGGAAAGCAAATGGCGAAGCCAGCAGTAAAGCGTAGCTGGGGGCGTCTGATTTTTTAACGTTGTACACGCAGCTCACACGTGTCCACAGCCCTTAGGACGGACAGAGGCTGGACAAATAGATTTGTTTTCAGTTTTTTTCCACCAAAAGGCAGCACTGCGTATATTCAATGAACATGAGAAGTTTAATAACTGTGCTGTGTCCCTGCTAATGTGTCACAGAACGTGAGGGTAGCAGAGTTATTATAACTCTGGCAGAGCAGGTATTTTTTTCCCAATTAAGGAAAGCAAATGGCGAAGCCAGCAGTAAAGCGTAGCTGGGTGCGTCTGATTTTTCAACGTTGTTCACGCAGCTCACACGTGTCCACCGCCCTTAGGACGGACAGAGGCAGGACAAATAGATTTGTTTTCAGTTTTTTTCCACCAAAAGGCAGCACTGCGTATATTCAATGAACATGAGAAGTTTAATAACTGTGCTGTGTCCCTGCTAATGTGTCACAGAACGTGAGGGTAGCAGAGTTATTATAACTCTGGCAGAGCAGGTATTTTTTTCCCAATTAAGGAAAGCAAATGGCGAAGCCAGCAGTAAAGCGTAGCTGGGTGCGTCTGATTTTTTAACGTTGTACACGCAGCTGACACGTGTCCACAGCCATTAGGACGGACAGAGGCTGGACAAATACAATTTTTTTCAGTTGTTTTACAAGCAAAAGGCCGCACTGCGTATATTCAATGAATAATAACTGTGTTGTGGCCCTGCCTATACAATTCTTTCCCTGCAGTATCAATGGAGGGTGCAATGCTCTGCAGAGGCGATTTTGAGAAGAAAAAAAATATGCAGCACAGCTAACAGCAGCCAGCACAGTACTGCACACGGTTAAATATGGCCCTAGAAAGGACCGTTGAGGTTCTTGAAGGCTACACTCACTCCTAACACTCTCCCTGCCTATGCAACACTTCTGTCCCTAATGCCGGGTGCAACGCTCTGCAGAGGCGATTTTGAGAAAAAAAAATAATTGCCACTGCTAACAGCAGCCAACACACAGCTATCAGTGGCCCTAATAAGGACCTTTGGGGGTCTTGAAGCCTACACTAACTACCAATTCTTTCCCTACAGCAGCTCCGGTACAAACAGCACTGTCCCTCATCTAACTCACCAGGCATCTGAGGCGAGCCGCGGGAGGGGCCGACTTTTATATTAGGCGGACACCTGATCTCCCCAGCCACTCACAGCAGGGGGGTGGTATAGGGCTTGAACGACGCAGGGGGAAGTTGTAATGCCTTCCCTGTCTTTCAATTGGCCAGAAAAGCGCGCAAACGTCTCAGGGAAGGAAGTGAAAGTAACCAGAACACCGCATGGTGTTCGTTACGAATAACGAACATCCCGAACACCCTAATATTCGCACGAATATCAAGCTCGGACGAACACGTTCGCTCATCTCTAGTGCAAATCCTATGTTTACATAATGTTAGAATAACGTCCCATTCTTTCCGTACAGGTGCAGTGACTGAGACCTCATCATTGAACTGTTTTGTTTTCTGGGCTTGGAAGAGGGAAAGTGAACAGGTAAACTCAATCAACTTTGCTTTTGTTGAGTCCAAATTTTGTATTTATTGGGATGATTGCCATGGACTAAGTTGGTTAAAATTAGTAGAGGAACTTAATAACAAGAAACAAATATGGACTTCTCCGGATATCTTAATATTACATTTTGTAGGAAATGAGATTGGAAAAGTCAAAACACTGGAGTTATTATGGAAATTTAAAAATAAAAATAAATTTAAAAATCTTATTATTTGTATAGCGCCAACTTATTCCACAGCGATTAAAAAAATGTATTCTACATTATATCTATATTTCCTACAGTAATACTGTTTTTGTCTGACATAATTCCCAGATTTCTCTGGTATCACTTCATGATTTTAGTTTTATTAATAAAATACGTAAAAGAGTTAGCAGAGCTTTGTAAAAAGAGTTAAAAGGTTTCCTAGAAAGTTTATTCATATATGATTTAGTGCACCTTTCGGAGATTGGACTTTATATTTTTAATATGAATTTACAATCCATGATTGAGAAGGCCGCAAGTATGATTGGGGCCAAGTCCTTGGGTGACATGACTAAAGGCCCGTTTACACGCAAAGAAAATCTTTTAAACAATTGAAAGATTGACAGTTTTAGTGATCCTTTTGCATAAAGCGTAAATGGATACAAATGTTACTTAACACTTTATCCCCTTCATTTGTATGTAAAAGGGCATTCTAGAGCTGTTTGCAGAGCGCAGCATATGGGCTGGGCTCTGCACACAGCTGCATTGTTCTCGCACGGGCTGTCGGCAGAATACAATGTAATCTCCCAGCACTCGCTGAAAACACAGCGTGCAATCTGTTATCCCTCTCTGGCTGAATGATGGATTTTAAGCTCACCTTAAAATCATCGTTCAGGCGAAAAGTGAACGTTGGCCGCGTTTACATGCAACAATTATCGCTCATTTGCCATCATTTGAATGAATTTTGAGCAATAATCATTGCATGTAAGTGGGCCTTAAGTTCTCATTTAGGTTATTACAAAGTTGGTGGTGATATGGAGGCTGGTGTTGGTAGGACGAGGCCATTATAAGGTTTATGGTTACTTGTGTTGTGGTGACCAAGTATTGGTTTGAATTATTACATGATGATTGATGATATTGGTTTCTGGGAGGAAAACTCCCCAACAGAACCCTTTAATTAAATACTGCAGCCTTTTATAAAGTCCAGGTGGCCTTTTATCTCCAAAAAATGGTGACTTACGTTTTTCTTCAATGAAGTTGGTTTAATTATATATCAATAACGCATAAGATCCCATGTACAGTAATAATACTTGCAGATGATACAAACTATGTTACAAAACTATAAGTAATGGATCTATATAAGTTGGGGGTTTGGAGAAAAAAGTGGCAAATGAGGTTTAACATTGATAAATATAAGGTTATGCACATGGACAAGGAAAATTCATGTCATTATTACACACTAAATCAGCCTTTTCCAAACTCCAGTCCTCATGGACCCCATAAGTCATGTTTTCAGGATATTCTATAGTAAGAACACCTGTGGCAATGTCTGAAGCACTGACAATAATTACATCACCTGCACAATACTGAGAAAATCCAGAAAACATGACCTGTGGGGGTCCATGAGGACTGGAGTTTAGGAAATACTGCACTAAATGATAAACCACTAGGCATAACTTACATGGAAAAAGACTTGGGGATTTTAGTAAACTGTAAACTTAACTGGAGCAACCAGTGTCAGGTAGCTGATGCTGAAGCAAATAGAATCATGGGGTGCGTCAAAGAAAGTATGGGGACAAATGACAAGAGCATTTTCCTTTCTCTTTACAAATCACTGGTCAGACCACACATAGAATATTGTGTACAGTTTTGGGCACCAGTAGTCAAGAAGGATGTATTAAATGGAATAGGTGGACTATAATACACTGTCAGAAAAGCTGAAGCTAATAATGAATTGAGGCTTGCAACAGAGGCCAAAAGCAATAAAAAAAAAAGGACTTGGGGGTATGTTTAAAGCAAAAGAGAAGTCAAAGATGCTTTTGGATGCTTACAAGAGTAAAATGGTAAATTGGTTAAGGATGATGTTGAGAAGGCCGAACTTTTAAATTCCTAGATGGAACATCAACTGATCTTCCCTGTGCTATTGGGGAAATAAAAGAATGCAGACTATCTTTAAGCAGAGAGATGGTGAGGGAACACTTAGCTTACTTAAATGAATTCAAGTCTCTGGGTCCAGATGAATTACATCCTAGGATACTAAAGGAAGCAGCAGAGGTAATTGCTGAACGACTTGCCATAATCTCTGAAAATTCCTGGAGAACAGGAGAAGTCCCTGAAGATTGGAAAACGGCAAATATTGTCCCTATCTTCAAAAAAGGGAAGAAGGTGGATCCAGGAAACTACAGGCCTGTGAGTCTGACTTCTATACCGGGAAAGATCTTTGAACAAATTATTATACAGCATGTATGCAAGTACTTGGATGAAAAGGGAGTAATTAACCAGAGCCAGCATTGGTTTGTAATAAACAGGTTATGCCATATGAATCTAATTTTCTTCTATGACAGAATCACCGACTGGGTTGATCAGGAAAATGTGGTAGATATAGTATACCTTGACTTTAGTAAAACATTTCACAAAGTATCTCATACCATACAAGGCAACTGTTAGGTGGATTCACAACTGGCTGATTGATCATACTCAAAGAGTGGTCATAAATGGCTCCACATCCAAGTAGAAGAATGTATCAAGTGGGGTACCACAAAGCTCTGTCCTAGGCCCAGTGTTGTTCAACATTTTTATAAATGATCTGGAGGAGGGAATTGATGGGAAACAAATTTGCCGACGAAACAAAGCTAGGAGGGATAGCTAACACTAGGGAAGAGAGAGAGAGTGAGTATTTAAAAAGAAGTAGAAAAGCTTGAACAGTGTGCGGTGACTAACAGAATGGTATTTAACAAGGAGAAATGCAAAGTCTTACATCTGGGCAAGAAAAATGAAAAAAGTACATACAGAATGGGAGGAATTTGGTTAAGCAGCAGCACATGTGAAAAAGACTTGGGTATACTAATAGATCATAGACTGAACATGAGTCAACAATGTGATGCTGTAGCCAAAAAGGCAAACACAATTGGGGGATGTATTCAGAGAAGCATAGAGTCTAGATCATGTGAGGTAATTATCCCCCTCTACTCTTTCTTAGCCAGACCTCATCTGGAATACTGTGTCTAGTTCTGTGCACCCAACTTTAAAAAAGACATAGACAAACTGGAGCAAGTTCAGAGAAGAGTTACCAGGATGGTGAGCGGTCTGCAAATCATGCCCTATGAGGAACGGTTAAAGCATATGGGAATGTTTAACTTGCAAAATAGAAGGCTGAGAGGAGACTTAATAGCTGTCTACAAATATCTGAATGGTTGTCACAGTGCACAGGAATCAGCCCTATTCTCATTTGCAGAAGGAAAGACTAGTAGCAATGGGATGAAACTGAAAGGGAGGAGACACAGATTAGATATTAGAGAAAAACTTTCTGACAGTGAGGGTGATCAATGAGTGGAACAGGTTACCACGGGAGGTGGTGAGTTCTCCTTCAATGGAAGTGTTCAAACAGAGTCTGGACAGACATCTGTCTTGGATGACTCCGAAGGTCCCTACCATTCTACCATTCTATGATTCTTTGAGAAGTTATCAAAATTGGGGTTATTTAGTTTAGAAAAAATATGGGTAAGGGGTGACCTAATAACTATGTATAAATATATCAGGGGACTGTTTATACTCAAGGAGGACTGTGGCATCCTCTACATCTAGAGGAAAGAGGGTTTCTACACCAACATAGAAAGGGGTTCTTTACTACAAGAGCAGTGAGACTATTGAACTCTTTGCCTGAGGATGCGGTGATGATGAATTTGAAAAAAAAAAGGTTAAGAGAGGCCTGGACTTATTTCTTGAGTAATACAATATTACATGTTATAGTCACTTATTACTTCAAAAGGGTCAGTGATCTAGGGATTATTCCGACAGCCAGACCAGGAATTTCTTTTTATTAAATGAGGTAATTTGGCTTCTATCACATTGGGTTGTTTTTGTTTGCCTTCCTCTGGATCAACATTGGAGAAGTAATCATCATCATTGTCATAGGCTATCACTCTTTGCAGTGGGTCCATAGGTGACTATAAAGATCTAATCTTGATCCACAGGTTCTTTCGCAGTGAGGTTATCGGTTGGAAGATGGTCCCTACAAGGGTTAGCTTGACGTGCTTTGCACTTGATACGCTTTACCCTTTCACTCTCCATTCATGCCTCTTCGAATTTTACAGCACTGTTGGTAATGGCTGACCCACAAATTGAGCTCTCAAGGGCCAGGACTTCCCAGTTCTTAATGTCTATGCCGCAGTTTTTAAGGTTAGCTTTAAGCCCATCTTTAAACCTCTTGTACTGTCCACCACCATGCCGTTTTCCATTCTTGAGTTGAATGTATAGCAATTGTTTTGGGAGGCTGTGATCGGGCATTTGCACAACTTGGCCAGTCCAGCGAAGTTAATGGTTTAGGATCATCGTTTTACAGACATACAACAGAATTGGAAGGACAATAGCTTTTTTAAACAATTATCTTGCTACACCACGAATGTCCCGAGCCTCAAACACTCTCTGTTTCATTTGAAAGAATGCTGCACTCCCAGAGTTTGGAGGATGTTGTATTTTATAATCGATGTAAGCTTTAAAAGAGAGGTGGCTGCCAAGGTGGCGAAAATGGTCAACATTTTCCAATATTTCTGGCATTGCGGAAGGACTAGTTGGTGCCTACTGATATAGCACTTTGGTTTTCTCGATGTTGAGTGAAAGGACATGCTTTTTGTATGCCTCTGCTTTTAGGTCTTCTTCTGAATGAGCACATACTATGTTATCATCAGCATATTGTAGTTCACAGACATTGTTGTGACCTTGGTTTTGGCTTTTAATCTGTTAAGGTTAAATAGTTTGCTATCTAGGAGAAGTAATAGGCTGAACTAGAGGGACATATGTTTTTTTTTCAGCCTAGCATACTATGTTACTATCTTTGCTACTATTAATCTATGTTCTTCAAGTTCTACATAGTAAGTTCAATGTTTATATTTAATATATTATTTTTTTTAACATCATTGAGCGACTGGGAAATGAGCCACTTATTTCAAACTTCTTTCAAACTGCCTCACACTGATTGCCACCTGGACTTTATTAAATTAGCTGTTTTTGAAATTTTTTTTTTTTTTTAAGATATGTTGTATGAATTTTGTAGCTAATAAACATTATTACAGTGCATTGTGTCATGTTTTTGTTATATTTACTAATAACTTAAATTTTTAAATGTAACTAAATAAAATTTTATAAAAAAATATATTGATGACTAAACATGCCTGTGAATGCTAAATATTTTCCACATGAATCTTTATTAAAGTTTTAAAAATATACTAAAACATTTACCAAATTTTATATTTACTGTTTAACCCCTTTGTGATCGACAATATGCCTTTTTTTTTTTTTTTTTTTTAACCAGATAATTTTTATTAAACATTTTCATGCGGTACATAGTGTTATACTTTCACACATGTTAATTATACATGAATTTCTCCTTAGATTTTCTTATTAACATAAAATACATTAGTGTAACATTTGAAAGACAGTAGATATTTACTTTAAATAGCAATTTTATGCATTTGTACAGTATAATGTTTCAAGTAATATATCACCTGTTTGTGTTTCAATAAACTTTTAGTGTCATCTCAGTATGTTATTATGTGCGTCATATGTTTACTGGATGTGTTTCAAAGGTGAGAATTTGTTAGATAAAATTTTCTTTTAACCTGTTGAAATGTTATAATTTTTTACTATAAACCAAACTTAAAACAATTCACAACCTGCGATATTGCCAATATTTCCAGACATCATTAAATTTATGTAAGCAATTATGATTTTTTGCCTGCATTTTTTCATAGCAATAATGGTCTGACATCATATCCATTAAGTCTTTGACTTTTGGGGGATGTTCCAATTTCCAGTTTCTTGCGATTATATTTTTTGCCGCCAGCAGAAAGTGACAAGTCCATTTTCTTTTATCCTGTGGAATGAGATCGCATTCCAAGAGTAGAAGAGCCACTTGTGGGGGATAAAGCACCTCCTCCTTTGTAATAGCTTGTAGGTTACTGAACACTTCTTTCCAATATACTTGTAACTTTGGGCAGTCCCAAAATAAGTGAAGAAGGGATCCCTCCCCTCCACATTTTCTCCAACATTCGCTTTTTATATCATTAAAACATTTTGCTAACTTTACCGGTGTATAGTACCATCTTGTCAGCACTTTTTGATGTGTCTGAGTTAGATTTGCTGAAAAAGTGGCTTTGTTTGCCCATGCGAAAGAGTTCAGCCATTGTAGTGGAGAGAATTGTTTCCCCAAGTCTCGTTCCCAATTTATTAAATGCATTTTTTTCACATTGTTCATGTTTCCCGATATGCTGTTATATATCGTTCTGGTTAGTGAGCTTTGGGAGGTTTCACATTTTTGAAGTAAAGCTTCTACTTGTATGGGGAGAGCACATTTCTCCAAATGAGAGTTCTTTAGGAAGGACACCACCCTCATGTAAGAATACAATTCTGAATTCGGTAGATTAAATCTTTCTTGGATGGATTTAAATGCAAGGGGTTTATTGTTTTCTAGTAGCTCTGTTATGGATTCAATTCCTCTTTTCTTCCATCCCTTTATGTTTACATCTTGTATGAAATACGAGAGGATTTCTATAGGTATGTATAAGGATGTAATGCGGTGAGCGTTTTTAAATTTGTACGCAAGATCCCTCCAGCACTGTATAGTCTGTTCCATCATGGGAGGGAGGTGTTGCATGTTTAGTGGCGGAACACTTTTTGGGTATAAAGCTTTAATAATAGAGGCTTTGATAAGCAGTCCCAAGGGTCTGTTGTGATTATGGCCTTTTTCCATGTAGCTCCAAGGGGGGACTTGAGTTTCTCTTATCCAAGTGCTGGATTGTTCTATAATGATGGATTGGTAATATGTTGTTAGATTTGGGACTCCCATTCCTCCTTGTTTTTTGCGTAAATGCATTATTGATGCTGCTATCCTCGGTCTTTTCCCGTTCCAAACGAATGTTGACAGTTGTTTTTGGAAATTTGCTATTGTGCTTTTGGGGATGGGATAGGATAATGTGCGGAAAACATATAAAATCTTTGGTAAGATTAACATCTTATACAGGATCGTTCTGCCGATCCATGAAAATTCCTTTTTTTTTAACTGCTCCAACTCTTTCTCAAGAACATTTAGAAGAGAGTCTAGATTCGAGGGTATAATTTTTGCTCTAGATTGGCATAATTTAATACCTAGATATGGTATCTCTGTATGCCATTTAAAGGGAAGTTCTCTTTGGATGTCACTTTCCAATTTTCTTTCTATATTAAAGCCAAGAATTAATGATTTATCTGAATTTAGCTTATAGTAGGACGCATTACTAAAATGAGATATGCAATGTTGGATTTTTCTCAGAGAATTTAGAGGGTCAGTTATGGACAAGAGGATGTCGTCGGCGAACAAACCTATTTTATGTTGTCTTAGGTTAAATGATATCCCTCTAATCTCCACGTCTGACCTTATCATTTCTGCCAATGGTTCAATAAACATCACAAATAGCAGCGGAGACAGAGGGCAACCCTGTCGGGTTCCGTTTGTTATGCCAAAAGAAGAGGATAATGCTCCATCCACCAATACCTTTGCCGAGGGCCTCGTGTAAAGAGCTTGGACTGCATTCAGAAAGTTACCCTCCACACCAAATTTCTTAAGGACTGCAAACGCGAATCCCCAGTGTACTCTATCGAACGCCTTCTCCGCGTCCAGGGAAAGGAAGAGAGAAGGCGTCCGACTCGAGCCCACCATTTCTATCAGATTTTGGGTTCTGCGTGCACCGTCTGATGCATTTCTTCCTTTTGTAAATCCTACTTGATCGCTATGTGTTATATTTGGTAGCACTTCCAATAATCTTAGAGCTAAAATTTTGGAGTAAATTTTTGTATCCGAATTCAGTAACGATATAGGTCTAAAATTTGCCGGTATGGTGGGTTTTTTCCCCGGTTTGGGGAGGGCTATTATTGTGGCCTGGAGCATTTCATCTGGCATCTCACCATTGAGCATAGATTCATTAAATATAGTGGTCAAACGCGGGGACAGAATATATGCGAAAATTTTGTAATATTCGTTGGACAGTCCGTCCGGGCCCGGAGACTTATGGTTTTTTGAGATATTTATTGCTTTGTTTACCTCATTTATCGATATTGGTTTATTTAGCTCTTCTTTTCGTTTTCCTATCGAAGGAAGGGATATTTTTTCCAGAAAGCTTTTTATACTTTCGGGTGTTGGCTGGGGAGTTGTGGCGCATTCTTTCAAATTATATAATTTGGCATAGAATTCTTTGAAACGCTCCGCAATATGTTGCGGATGGGATATTTTTACTGTGGGATTTTTACTACACTCAATGTAGGGGATTTTTGCTTTGACTATTTTTGCTTAGGCTAGTTTGGCCATTAACTTTGAGGGTTTATCAATGTTAGAGTAATAGTTAGCTTTCAGGTAGGTCATGTTTTTGTTAAAGTCGTCTAGCAATACCTTCCTCAGTTCCCCTCTCATGAGCATCAGTTCCGACAGGGGGGCCTTTAGGGGGGTTTCTTGTTCTATTTTTTCCTGCTTTTTTATTTTTTCTAATAATGTGTTTATTTTTGCCTGTTTGTTTTTCCTTTCCTGTATTTTTAACTTTATCATTTCTCCCCTGATTACTGCTTTATGTGCATTCCATATAATATACTTGTCTGTTCCTTGATTTTCATTTAGACTGAAGTACTCCATCAAAGCTTGCTTTAATTGTTCTTGGGCTTTTGGTGTTTTAAGTAAATTTATGTCATTTCGCCATATTTTAGTGTGTTTGGAATGGTAGCCTAATTTGACATTTATGTATATGGGGGAATGGTCTGACCACGCAGTCGTGCCTATCGTGGATTCTAGTATGTCTGTGAGTGTCCATCTGTCTGTTATACATAGGTCTATGCGTGAAAATGTCTTGTATCTCGGGGAAAAGAATGTAAATTCTCTTGAGGTGGAATTAAGGCACCTAAAAGTATCATAGAGGCCCTCTTTATTTAGCCAGGGTTGTAAAACTGCTGCGGTCCTTTTTTGTGCTGTGGAATCTATGTCTTTGTTAGGTATGATATTAAAGTCTCCGCAGATAATTAATTTACCTTTTTGGATTTTCCTAATTTTTTTGATTACCTTGTTTAAGAAAGATATTTGGGAGCAGTTTGGAGCATAAATATTTGCTAGGGTTATTATTGTTTTATTGAGAGTGCCTTGTAAGACGATATATCTTCCCTTTGAGTCAATTATTTGATTTTCTACTGAAAATTGGATATTGTCTTTAAATGCGATTGCTACTCCTGCGTGTTTTTTATTTTGTGCACTGGCCGAGAAAATTTGGGGGTATTTTTTGTTTTTAAATTTTGTAGCAGCTAGTTGCGTAAAATGTGTTTCTTGTAAACACAGAATGTCTACTTTATTTATCGATGCATCCCTCCAGATCATGGATCTCTTAAATGGAGTGTTCAATCCTTTTACATTTTGTGAATATATTTTAATGGACATGAAAGGTTTTGATTTGGAGCTTTCCGTTGAGGGTCACTTTGGCGGAGCAAGTTGTGAATAAAACATTACTAACTTTATATAATGTAACAACTATAGGTCTTCTCTTCGGTATTCGCTTATTCATGTAAGTGTTGTGAATTAGCTTTAAGACCTGTAACATAGAAAACTTGACTTTGTATACAAACTCAGGGTAGCCCTGGTGTATTTTTTGTGGGGGTAAGAGTTCGTCTTGCGGGGTGAGACCCCTTTTACTCACTCATTTTGTCGTCCCAGACAGTCCAGCGATCACGGCTCATTCTGAGTTGGAGTGTGTTTCTCTTGGTGGGGTAGAAGGTAATGCTCGTCTACTGGTCCCATTCTTTGGTTTCGTATATTCGGTTGTTTGCAGCGGAATATTCCATTTTTCCAGAATCTTTTCTCCTGTTTCTGGTGAAGAAATAACATGCATAACGTTTTTGTAGATTAGAATTTTCGTCGGAAACCCCCACTTATATGGGATTTTGGCGATTCGTAGGGAAGCGGTTATTTGTGAGAAGGCTCTTCTAGCCTTAATCATGGATTGCGACAGATCAGTATAGAGATTTATTTTCTCGTATGGAGACGGTAGAGGATGTATGCGCCTCGCTGTTGCCATTAGTTCTTCTTTTATGTGGTAAAAATGTAATCTGGCAATTACATCGCGGGGTATGGCGTCCGGTAGGAAGCTCGGTTTGGCGAGCCTATGTATTCTGTCTATTGTGTATTCCTGACTGCTAGAGTCAGGGAGTACCTTTTTTAACAGGTTGATAAGGTATTGCTTTAGTTCCGGTTGGGTTACACTTTCTGGAACACCTCTGAGTTTTATATTGTTCCTCCTGCTCCTGTCTTCTAAGTCGGTAAGTTTGTTCCGGATACTCTCCACTTCCTCGTCTAGTGCATAGTGGGCGTCTATCATCTTATTATGGGACGTTGTGATTTCTCCCATTTTTGTTTCTATACGGTCCATACGGATTTCTATCTCCTGTATAGAACTGTTAACTGTTGATGATAGTGCCTGGATATCCTTTTGCAGGGATCCATGCAGGGCGAGCATCATACTTTTTATAAAGTCCTCTGACGCTGGGAGGCTAGAGGAAGGGACATTCTTTATTAGCTCTTCTCCAAATATGAGTTGCTGACTGCAGGAATTTGACAGAGAAGTTGACAAACGGGGTCTCAGCTTCTCCGGGCTTGTGAATGGAGAAGAGGATATTGAAAGGGAGGGGGTCTGTGAGCCTATCAGCGCCATTTTGGGTGAATGGGCCGGTATAATTTGGAGCTCTTCAGCTCCTTCACTCACCCCATCGCGATCTCGAGCTGTAGTACCCACCGCTCCTCTGTTCCCTTTCTCTGGATGAGCAGTTTCGCTTTGCTGCGATGTCCGGTGCCTCTGCTTCTCCCTGTCGGCTCCGGAGCTCGTGCGCGGGACGGCGCCATCTTGTTCATCAGACAGCGCTGCTGCAGAGCCGCGGGACGAGAAAAAGTCCGAAACTTTATGCAGCGGCGTCTTTCCTCCTCTCCTCTTTGGCATGGTGTTCTATAAGCCGTGGGACACCTCCTTCCCCTCTTTTGCTGTACTGGGATAGCTTTTCTGATTGCTTACAGGGGTCTACAAGACGGAGCCCGGTTTCACACGTCTGCCTCCGGTCTCATCTGGCCACGCCCCCCGACAATATGCCTTTTGATGACCTGTTCTGGCAGCCTATGTATGAAAAGAGATCGCAGGGTGATCTCTCTTCCTACACTGCAGGCGCTGGCTATTTCTTACAGCTGACACCCGGCGGCAACGCCCGCGATCATCCAGGAGCTGTGCGGGTGTCATGGCAGCTGGGGGTTCTCTGAAAGGCTATGGTATTACATCATACTGCAGAAGCGCCAAAGCATTGGAAGTTGTTGTCCCCCAGAGGGAATTTTAAAAAAAAAGTAAAAATAAAAACAATAAAGTTTTACTAATTATTAAAAAAAAAGAGTAATAAAACTTAAAAAAAACCTTTTGCCATACTTATAATAAAATAACCTAAATCATAAAACAAAAATGCATATTCAGTATTGCTGCATCCGTAAAAGTCCGATCTATCAAAGTAACACGTTATTTACCCTGCTTGGTGAACGACAGAAATGCGCTTTTTTTGGTCACCCTGTCTCCAAGAAAAATGCAATAAAAAGCGATCAAAAAGTCGTATGTATTCCAAAATGGTACCAACGTAAGCTACAGGAATCCCGCAAAATAGGAGCCCTGGCACAACTATATCGATGGAAAAATTTTAAAAATTATTACGCGTAGAAGATGGCAGCAGAAAATAATTTTTAAAAATATGCCTTTGAAAAAAAAAATAAAAGTAGTACAGCAAGAAAAAAAATTATATAAGTTTGGTATTGTAGCAATCATACTGACCCACAGAATAAAGTTGTCATTTTTGTTGCAGTTTGTGCACCATAGAAACAAGACGCACCAAAAGATGGCGGAATTTCGTTTTTTTTTTTACTCCACTTAGAATTTTGTAAGGTTTTTCAGTACATATATGAAGATTAAATAGTACCATTGAAAAATACAACTTGTCCTGCAATAAACAAACCCTCATACAGCGATGTCTATGGATAAATAAAGGAGTTACAATTTTTTTAAAATGGGGAGAAAAAATTAAAATGCAAAAATGAAAAAAAGCTTGGTCACTAAGGGGTTAATAGGCAACAGTAAGGCTGTCTGTCCATGGGCGTTATTAAATTGCGTTCCCCGTGACAATAATCCGGCCATGGGGAACGCAATGCACACTTTCCATAGAGTTGCTATGGAAAGCGCAGCCCCCCTGTCCACGAGCGGAGAATCTTAGCGATTCTCTGCTCACGGACGGCAAATCGCAGCATGCTGCGAATTGCCGCAATTCTCAGCGGTCAGCCTATCAGATAGGCTGACAGTGGAGATCCGTCTTCTGGCTCCTGCTCCGCCGCGGGATACCGCAACGCCCATGGACAGGCAGCCTAAAAGTATGTGAGAAATAAATATATGTCAAAAAACAACAAACTACCAATAAAATACATTTTTCTATAGAATAACTTTATAATATCTATTTTAAAAAAATATATATTTATGGTAATGAGTAACTGTTTATGCTTGTTTATATTAAACTCTTAAAATAATATATTTATAATATAAATATTAACTCAGCTGACAAGCCTATTTGGAAGCTGTGTATGCAGACACTTTATTGTGTGATATAATTAAGACACATAAGTACACTATGATACAAAAAATAACCCATACATGTTGCTTACTTTGACGATGAGCATAAAAAATGTGACAGACTGATCTGGATTATTGGCAAACATTTGCAGTGACCCAGAATAGTCACTGCATTGAGTTCTGATAGTTCTGGTAAAAGTGTGCCTTAGGCCTTAGTCAGACGGGCGATTTTTCGCGCGATTTGCGGATCGCATGACGGATGCGCATCCGCAAATCGCGTGACCGGTGCGCGCAAGTCGCCCGCAAATCGCCCGAAAATCTGCTCCTAGCCGCGTTTCATTAGAAACGGGCCGGAGCTGTCCAGCGCATTGCATTCAATGGAGATGGCAATACAGCCGTCTCCATTGAAAGCAATGCGCTGCGGGCGAGCCCGGGATGAATTGTCGGTAAGGGCTTAAATATATAAGCCCTTCCCTGCAATCCATCCTAAAATGTGTTAAAATAAAAAAAAATTGTATACTCACCTTCTGCCGGCAGCCGGAGCTCCGTGCGGCCGTCCTGCAGTGGGTGTGAAGGGGGTGTGAGTCAGACCTGCCCGCTGATTGGCTCAGCGCTGAGCCAATCAGAGGCATGCCTCACTCACACCCATTCATGAATTCATGAATGGATGTGAGTCAGACCTGCCCCTGATTGGCTCAGCGCTGAGAGGCAGCAGTCACCCATTCATGAATTCAGCCTCTGATTGGTCAGGGCTGTGACCAATCAGAGGCAGATCATTCAGCAGGCGGGGATTTTAAAGCCCCGCCGGCTGAATAGTGCCAAGAAGCAGTTCAGGAGAACTGACAGCGGCCGCGGCTGGACTCCGGCTGCAGCGGAAAGGTGAGTATACAATTTTTTTTTATTTTAACACATTTTAGGATGAATTGCAGGGAAGGGCTTATATATTTAACCCCTTCCCGACAATTCACCCCACGCACGCCGGCAGCCCATTGCTTTCAATGGAGCGGCTGTATTGCCGCTCCATTGAATTCAATGGGCAAACATCGTTCTTCTCTGCCACAGCTGTTACAGCTGTGGCAGAGAAGAATGATTTGTCTTCTATATGTTCTCATTGGGGTCGGCGCTGCTGCCGCCGGCCCCATTGAGCGCATATAGAGAAGAGAACAGGAATCGCAGATCGCAGATAGGTGCGATCTGCGATTTTTTGTTCTATAATTTATCGGACGAGCGCATAAAAAGCGCTCATGTGTCCGATACCATTGCAAAGCAATGGTTTTATAAAATCGCCGGACGCATGCGCATGCGCAAATCGCGCGAAAAATCGCCCGTCTGACTAAGGCCTCACACTGATTTAATGTGCAATGGGTTTACTCAATAAAACTCTTTTTATACAGGCCTTATTAAATGCATGTATCTGAAGCGGGTGTTTAGAAATTGATAGAGTTCAGATACAATGAGATAGAGCTGTCCTACTGATTAAGCCTTCCCAATGGCCTACTCACTCTCAGCCAGTCATCTCTATGCTGTTGGGAAGATCAAAGGTTATAAAATTATCAGAAAGTTCAGAAGAAAGAAAGAATAGGTGTAGTGTGCATTGTGCAGATAGCATTTTTGGCACCAGACCTCACAGTTGTCCAGCTAATGTTCGAGATGAAGAAGAATAAAGAGTGTCAAGGACATTGCAATATATTGTTCCAAGCCTTAGGGGATTTAGGGAAAAGCAGCAGTATTTCTAAACACCACTTTCAAATCATTTATCAGTGAAATGACTGTATGGGTGTATAGATGTTAACTCTTACATTGTCTACATACACTATGAAGAAGTATCACGGGTGCATGATACACACACTTGATATGCAGTGAATGGAGGCAATGAAAATCAATGGACTTTCATTCTGATGGAGAAAAACTCTGTCATTTTCAGAATCTATGCCTGCAAAATTCCCCTAAAATATTCTAACATCTGAGTCACCAAAAATTGTGTCCCCAGCGTTATTAAAAAAATACTTGGATTACTTGAGGTTACAAATAGCCCCAAGAAATTTTGCCAGAATTAGGACTCAGGACACACCCAAATCAGCAGCTACACAATTCCCTGCCAAAATCCGCAAATCTAAGTGCAGATTTAGATGCAGAATTGCAGACAGGTTTTAAGCCATTCAAGTCTGAATCCAAATCCTTAGATAGCCCACGGATATGTGTGCAGAATTTACTGCAGCTTTTGGCCTGTCCTGTGTTCTAATTCTTGCCCATGTGAAAGGTACCTAAGTGATTTGACACAATGTACACCAGTAGGTTCCCACTGACTGTACGGACATAGATTATATTGGGTAATAATACAGCAGAAAAGTAGCTTTACTTGCTAAAGGGTCACGTCATGTCTTTATACACTATTCATAGTGTAGCCATATCTATTTCATGGAATCCTTCATTCTAATACAACTTCTTATTTCATATCATTTCTGCATTTTTTTTAGGAAAGAACAGTGTTGGACAAAAAATACTGCATCCTGTGATAACCTCCTTCAATGGAGGCAGAATCTTCTCACCAATAGTCTGGTTCAAATCATAAAAAGTATGCGGTTGAGGTAAATATGCTAAATGACATGATCATCTCAGCCCATGAAAGAGCAGGATGCCAAATTACCCCTGCTACCCGATTAAGGACTTGCATTTAAAGAAATTATCGAAGGGGCTGACCATTTGTATGAAATTTAAATCCAGCCCGGCAGTAATTTGGCTGTAAGGAGATTGATTTTACTGAGTTTGACTTTCTCATTTTCAACAGAGTGAGGATGTAACCAGGTTAATTTCTGTTAAATACATTATGCAGGTACAGACTCAGTGGATCTCCAATGATTTTATGTCTAAACTGAAAGATTATAATTGTGAGCTAATGGGACCATAACTGTTCTTAGCGATGTAAATAGCTATGGCAGAAACACTTCTAAAATATGTGGTTTTATTCTCCGTACCCCTCCTAATGTACACAGAATTGGTACTTATCCCACTTTCTGAAAATGTTATTTGTCTGTTCAAAATAACTGCTGCCCATTAATAAATAAATATTATGTACATTTTTTTTTATAATGAACCTGTTTTTATCAGCTTTGTAAATATATATTTTTAATGTAATCTGAGATTTTTACCAGATTAAATTATTTGGCTGATGATAAATCTCTACACTTAAAATGTGAATTAATTCAATAGGAGAAAGTAATTTGTAACTGTAGTAGACATGTATAACAAAAAATGATAGCTTCCTTATCTGTATCTTTCAGACCTAGATAGATGAATGGATGGATGACAAACAGATAGAACGATGTTCCCGTTATACAGTCTGTGCATGTGTTTACTTGCAATACTATACTTTTCAGGAAGGTAACAGTCGTTCTGACCTTCAGTCATATGTGTAGCTTCAAATGGATTTAAGGGTATGTTTAAACCATGTGAGACAAAGGGTGCCAAAATCAGTTGGATTTGTTACCAACTGAATCCTGTATGGTGCGCCGGGGGTTATTACAGCAAGCTAGCAGTGGTTGTAGTTCTTATGTCACATGGCAGTGTCATTAGACCCCTCAGCAAAATCGGGGGACTGGGTTGTTAGTTCGGAAAAGAGAGTCACGCTTCGTGGGGTTGTCAAGAAAGTCAATCCCCCAACTAAGTGTATGCCGGCGGTATATTTTATTATGTAGCCGCTCGGATATTTTATGTTCGTGTTACAACAGTAGATGTAAAATAACTGCTCTAGATGTTTAATTAACTGCTCTGTGGGTGTATTACACTATTCGGAAAGAGGATGTTTCCCAGATGCGACGTGGGAGTGGCTGCATCGTTCTGATACCTCCCCTGTCATACCAGGCTATCTGCCAGACTCATGTGGAGGCATGACATCGGAGTTTTAGTAGCCTTGTAGCGCCCGTGTTTAATATGCAGAAATAAAGTTGCGCCGCTTTGTCTGTCTTTGGGTCATTATATTACATTCCTCATGATGCCGGAGTGATGGTATATGCCTAGGTAGGTATTCCAAGTCATATTAGAGTGAGGATATGATGGAATATGATAGGGAATACAGATGGCTTCTTCATCAAGAGGAGTCTTTAATCGCCATCAGAATTAGTCGTTAATACATAGGTGTAGTTGCCTCTGGGACAACCTAAATGTGAACTATGTATGCCCGGATTTCTGAATAAAATGATATTGATCTGCATGTATGCAGAATCGGGTCAGAGATGGGTAAATTCAGTAGATAGAATGATGCTAATCTGCAAAAGATCTGAAGACCATCAGACCTCGCAAAAAACACCCCAACCTACCCCGAGCTGAGAGTGAGGCCCTGCAAAAACTTAAAGACAATGATCATATAATAATCAAACCAGCAGACAAGGGGGGAAACGTTGTCATTATGAATAGGGAAAAATATAAACAGATGTGCCATCAACTGTTAAGCGATCCTGCTACTTATAAGGTCTTGACCGCGGACCCAACCATACGCTTCCAAAGGGAATTAAGGGAACTCCTACATGAGGCCCGAGAGATAGAATGCATTGATAGAAAAGAGTTTGAATATATGAACCCGATGCATCCAATAGTGGCGACTTTCTACGCCCTACGTAAAGTCCACAAAGGGACGGACCCCCTCCGGGGGAGACCGATTGTGTCCGGCATTGGGAATCTTACACAAAACATGAGTATCTACATAGACTGTATAATACGACCGTTTGTAACATCTCTGAGATCTCACGTCCGAGACACCATGGACGTTCTTAAAATCATTGACGGGATAGTTGTGGATCCGGATACATTACTTGCCACATTGGATGTTGAGTCGCTGTATAGCTCTATCCCACACGAGGGGGGTATTAGAGCTACTCGATTCTTCTTGGAACAGAGAGGGACACACTTCTCACAACATAACCAATGCGTACTGAACTTTCTATCTTTCATTCTGACCCATAATTTCTTCTTGTTCGATACCCGGTACTTCCACCAGCTCAGGGGGATGGCGATGGGGACATCTTGTGCCCCATCGTACGCAAAACTCTACCTGGGCTGGTGGTACATATACCCGAACGAAGAATGGTCTGAAAACATCACCCTCTGGCTGCGTTTCATAGATGACATTCTTGTCTTCTGGAAAGGCACCGAGGCGTCATTCCACAGATTCGTGGAAGCATTAAACATCAACGATCTGAATCTCAAACTAACATCGGAAATCAATAAGGAATCAATAGCACTATTGGATGCATCGGGTTCATATATTCAAACTCTTTTCTATCAATGCATTCTATCTCTCGGGCCCCATGTAGGAGTTCCCTTAATTCCCTTTGGAAGCGTATGGTTGGGTCCGCGGTCAAGACCTTATAAGTAGCAGGATCGCTTAACAGTTGATGGCACATCTGTTTATATTTTTCCCTATTCATAATGACAACGTTTCCCCCCTTGTCTGCTGGTTTGATTATTATATGATCATTGTCTTTAAGTTTTTGCAGGGCCTCACTCTCAGCTCGGGGTAGGTTGGGGTGTTTTTTGCGAGGTCTGATGGTCTTCAGATCTTTTGCAGATTAGCATCATTCTATCTACTGAATTTACCCATCTCTGACCCGATTCTGCATATATGCAGATCAATATCATTTTATTCAGAAATCCGGGCATACATAGTTCACATTTAGGTTGTCCCAGAGGCAACTACACCTATGTATTAATGACTAATTCTGATGGCGATTAAAGACTCCTCTTGATGAAGAAGCCATCTGTATTCCCTATCATATTCCATCATATCCTCACTCTAATATGACTTGGAATACCTACCTAGGCATATACCATCACTCCGGCATCATGAGGAATGTAATATAATGACCCAAAGACAGACAAAGCGGCGCAACTTTATTTCTGCATATTAAACACGGGCGCTACAAGGCTACTAAAACTCCGATGTCATGCCTCCACATGAGTCTGGCAGATAGCCTGGTATGACAGGGGAGGTATCAGAACGATGCAGCCACTCCCACGTCGCATCTGGGAAACATCCTCTTTCCGAATAGTGTAATACACCCACAGAGCAGTTAATTAAACATCTAGAGCAGTTATTTTACATCTACTGTTGTAACACGAACATAAAATATCCGAGCGGCTACATAATAAAATATACCGCCGGCATACACTCAGTTGGGGGATTGACTTTCTTGACAACCCCACGAAGCGTGACTCTCTTTTCCGAACTAACAACCCAGTCCCCTGATTTTGCTAAGGGGTCTAATGAGACTGGAGACCTAGTCCCTATCTTGAAGGGTTTTTTGATATCCCTACATTACCCGGCTATCAGGGTTAATGAAATACAATATATGTGGTTAGTCCATGTCTGTTATGTGTTGTATGTGGCCCTATTTTTAATATTGGTTCATAATAAAAGTTATTAGTTTTAATCTATATCTGTGAAGGGCCATTCACAGTAAACAGTTCATAGTTGAATAACTGCCCGTTTACACAGACCCATCCATCATTCAGTTTTATGCATGTAGAAACTGAACAACCAACAAGGAGTGAACAAATTCTTGTTTGTTGTTTAGTTAGAGCATGCATTTAGTCTGAACGATAATCCTTCGTATTTCTGCTGGATGTGGGAATCTAAGGCCTCATGTGGACGGGGACAGATCCGCAGCGGGTGTCCCGCACGCGTGATCCGCACCCCATAGGGATGCATTGGACACACTCAGGTAGGTAAATACCTGCGGATGTCATTTTCCCTTAAGGCGCAGATTGCGTGTGCGGGAAATCACCCGCAGCATGCTCCATTTTAGTGTAGGTCTCCCGTAGGCTTCTATTGAAGCCTATGGAAGCCGTCCATATCCGCGGCACATCTGCAGCTGAATTCCTGCTCTCTGGTGGGGAGCACGGGAGAACAGGAGTTAAAAAAAAAAAGTGCACGCTGCCGAAGTGCCGAGCACATCCGCTGGGCCGACGAAAGAAGATCCGGCTGCGACGGAGAGAAGATCCGGCCACAACGGAGAGAAGATCCGCAGCGTCCGGAAAGGTGAGTAAATCTTCTTTTTAGGCCTCATGTCCGCAGGAAAGGAGGGACTCGCTGCGGGATTCTGCATGAAGAATCCGCGGCAGGCCTGATTTTCATCATGGACATAAGGCCTTAATGATTTATTGGCTTGTGTGAAAGGGCCCAAAGGTGATGACTGCCAATACCAATGAGAATTTGGAGATTGCAGCAAGGAAGCCTTTTTTAATCAAGTTAGATTTGCATGGGGCTTAAAATCTGATCCAGTTGAAGGAGGGTTATGAGCGGAAAACTGCATCCAATAATTGGAACGGACACTATGAAGACTTGGTGATGCCAGTCTGTCTCTGCAGTGCCCCTGATTTTTTCTATCAATTTCTATTTCTTTAGGGATGTTCCCAATCCTGGTCAACCTAGACTACTCCCAAGATCAGAATAGTCATGGTTCTAATCTGGATTCTGTAATACTTTGATTCTGATAGAATTCTCTATATGCCACATTGGAGAAATGGATGATTAAAAATTGGAACTTTGATTCTTGGGTTATATCATATCCTCAAAGGGACAAGAACACAATCTATTTAGGGCTAGAAGGGAAGGTACAGAGATACATACACACACAAAACACCATACACAACAAAACAAACGTGCAACACAGACAATGACAACAGGTGGCAAAATTCTTACCAAATGTACTAATACACAAGCAGATGGTAATATGAATAAGTACGAAGTATTGGTTTTTATTTTGTCCAAAACACATAAGCTCAAGCAGGGTGGTTGTCCCAATAGGGATGGCCTCACGCTGGAACCTAGGGGCCAACTGTCCTGCCCTTAATAGTAATAAGCAGGAGCACAAGACAAGGGAAATGCAACAGAATACATACCGAACACCTACTAAAACACTGAAAAGGATCTTTCTATGATTCTATAAAAAGAAAGCTGAGAGGAGACTTAATAGCTGTCTACAAATATCTGAAGGGTTGTCACAGTGCAGAGGGATCAGCCCTATTCTCATTTGCACAAGGAAAGACTAGGAAGCAATGGGATGAAACTGAAAGGGAAGAGACACAAATTAGATATTAGAAAAAACTTTCTGACAGTGAGGGTGATCAATGAGTGGAACAGGTTACCGTGGGAGGCGGTGAGTTCTCCTTCAATGGAAGTGTTCAAACAAAGGCTGGACAAATATCTGTCTGGGATGATTTAGTGAATCCTGCCCTGAGCAGGGGGTTGGACCAGATGACCCTGGAGGTCCCTTCCAACTCCACCATTCTATGATTCTAAGGACAGTTCACTCCTAGTATAGTCAACATCTATAGACATACACTAAACACAACTCTGTTCACACCAAGTGACTGTAACATAAAGGGAACACCACACAGAACAAGTCATAGTTCACACATAGTGCTGTCAATACTTTCAGACATACACTGAACAAGACCTAGTTCACATCAAGTGCAGTTGACGCCTTCAGATATACATAGAACAAGTCACTGTTTACACCAAGCATAGTCCACACCTTCAGACATACACTGAATAAGACGTGGTTCACACCTTAAGTTTGCTCACCTCATAGACAGAAGGAAACCCCATGCAGAACCTCATGCATGCATAGATAAACAGGAGCTAGTTTAAAGGGGTTGTCTCGCGAAAGCAAGTGGGGTTAAGCACTTCTGTATGGCCATATTAATGCACTTTGTAATATACATCGTCTAACTTCAGCGTCTAATCGCCCGATTAGACGCGCTTGCGCAGAAGGGTCTTCTGCCTTCGGGTCTGTTCAGCAGCAGCGGCGTTCTGGCTCCGCCCCCTTCTACGCGTCATCGCGTAGCTCCGCCCCGTCACGTGTGCCGATTCCAGCCTCCTGATTGGCTGGAATCGGCACACGTGGCGGGGCGGAGCTACGCGATGACGCGTAGAAGGGGCGGAGCCAGAACGCCGCTGCTGCTGAATAGACCCGAAGGCAGAAGACCCTTCTGCGCAAGCGCGTCTAATCGGGCGATTAGACGCTGAAGTTAGACGGAGCCATGGAGACGGGGACGCCAGCGCAGGGAAGGTAAGTGAATAACTTCTGTATGGCTCATATTTAATGCACGATGTATATTACAAAGTGCATTAATATGGCCATACAGAAGTGCTTAACCCCACTTGCTTTCGCGAGACAACCCCTTTAAGTATCTACACACTAAGAAAGGGGCTAGAGCGTCAGACATCAACCTGATGTAAAAGGAACATAGTGTTAGATATTACCGCCCTGACAGCATACAGGATATCAGATGTCTGAAGGCCCCACCTGATAAAAAGGAAGGAAGCAGGGGCCCATAGAACATGCAGACCGGGAGGTCAGGTGTCCAGACCATCTTCAGGGAAGGTGGGGGGAAGCAACTCAAACTAGCAGCATGCATGACACAAAACACCAAGTGCTGAGAGGGAATGATGTAAATGGATAAAGTTTCAATATGCTCTAGCAAAAAGGGTCTGGCACTTGTCTGCACAGACCGGTGGTGATTGGCTAGCTGGAGCAATCCATATACCCAGCTAGCTCAATCATCCCACACCTGTGGAGGTGTGCTCCTGCTAATCCATTGAACTACAGGTCCCAGGAGCAACACGTAAAACTACATCAACTGTTGGGCCTCAAGGCTCTCCACAGGATCCTGAGCTTCATGAACTATTACCATAAATTAATTTAAAAGTTCTACCAAGTAATTTCTTCACTCATTGTCTGAACGTTGAAGTGACTAATATCAAGGACTAGTCACTTGCTGCAGTCACAGCTTCTGCCATTTCAAAACCTACATAACTTTGGCTTCAAATCTTCATCATCCAGATATAAATAAGCCATTTTTTTACATTCATGCTTTCTTAATCAGAGTTGGTGCTTTTCTCTTGAAAAACGTTGAGGGTAGAGATGAGCGAGCACCAAAATGCTCGGGTGCTCGTTACTCGGGACGAACTTTTCGCGATGCTCGAGGGTTCATTTCGAGTAACGAACCCCATTGAAGTCAATGGGCGACCCGAGCATTTTTGTATTTCGCCGATGCTCGCTAAGGTTTCCTTGTGTGAAAATCTGGGCAATTCAAGAAAGTGATGGGAACGATACAGCAACGGATAGGGCAGGCGAGGGGCTACATGTTGGGCTGCATCTCAAGTTCACAGGTCCCACTATTAAGCCACAATAGCGGCAAGAGTGGGCCCCCCCCCCCTCCCCAAAACTTTTACTTCTGAAAAGCCCTCATTAGCATGGCATACCTTTGCTAAGCACCACACTACCTCCAACAAAGCACAATCACTGCCTGCATGACACTCCACTGCCACTTCTCCTGGGTTACATGCTGCCCAACCGCCCCCCCTCCCCCCCACAGCGCACACCAAAGTGTCCCTGCGCAGCCTTCAGCTGCCCTCATGCCACACCACCCTCATGTCTATTTAGAAGTGCGTCTGCCATGAGGAGGAACCGCAGGCACACACTGCAGAGGGTTGGCATGGCTAGGCAGCGACCCTCTTTAAAAGGGGCAATAGCCCACAATGCTGTACAGAAGCAATGAGAAATAGAATCCTGTGCCACCGCCATCAGGAGCTGCACACGTGGGCATAGCAATGGGGAACCTATGTGCCACACACTATTCATTCTGTCAAGGTGTCTCTGCATGCCCCAGTCAGACCGGGCTTTTTAATTCATAGACACAGGCAGGTACAACTCCCTATTGTGAAGTCCCTGTCGACCGACAGCATGGGTGGCTCCCTGGAACCCACCGGCGATACACAAAAATATCCCATTGCATTGCCCAACACAGCTGAGGTAGTAATGTCGTGCTTAATGCAGGTGGGCTTCGGCCCACACTGCATGCCCCAGTCAGACTGGGGTTCTTTAGAAGTGGAAACAGATGCATTTATAATTCCCTGTGGACCCACAGCATGGGTGGGTGCCAGGAAGCCACCGGCGGTACATAGAAATATCCCATTGCATTGCCCAACACAGCTGAGGTAGTAATGTCGTGCTTAATGCAGGTGGGCTTCGGCCCACACTGCATGCCCCAGTCTGACTGGGGTACTT
Organism: Eleutherodactylus coqui; assembly: GCF_035609145.1. Lineage (NCBI taxonomy): Eukaryota > Metazoa > Chordata > Amphibia > Anura > Eleutherodactylidae > Eleutherodactylus > Eleutherodactylus coqui. Next base: position 300,582,519 of record NC_089837.1, read on the forward strand.
TAGATGTGGAAACAGATGCATTTATAATTCCCTGTGGACCCACAGCATGGGTGGGTGCCAGGAAGCCACCGGCGGTACATAGAAATATCCCATTGCATTGCCCAACACAGCTGAGGTAGTAATGTCGTGCTTAATGCAGGTGGGCTTTGGCCCACACTGCATGCCCCAGTCAGACTGGGGTTCTTTAGAAGTGGAAACAGATGCATTTATAATTCCCTGTGGACCCACAGCATGGGTGGCTCCCTGGAACCCACCGGCGGTACATAAAAATATCCCATTGCATTGCCCAACACAGCTGAGGTAGTAATGTCGTGCTTAATGCAGGTGGGCTTCGGCCCACACTGCATGCCCCAGTCTGACTGGGGTTCTTTAGATGTGGTTTCAGATGCATTTATAATTCTCTGTGGACCCACAGCATGGGTGGGTGCCAGGAAGTCACCGGCGGTACATAAATATATCCCATTGCATTGCCCAACACAGCGGATGTAACGTCAGCTGTAATGCAGGTGGGCTAAAAATTCATTTGATTACACTGTAGGCGAGGGCCCACAAAAATTGCTGTATCAACAGTACTAATGTACATCAGAAAAATTGGCCATGGCCAACCAAGAGGGCAGGTGAAACCCATTAATTGCTTTGGTTAATGTGGCTTAAGTGGTAACTAGGCCTGGAGGCAGCCCAGTTTAATGAAAAATTGGTTGAAGTTAAAGTTTCAACGCTTTTAAGAGCATTGAAACGTATAAAAATTGTTTAGAAAAATTATATGAGTGAGCCTTGTGGCCCTAAGAAAAATTGCCCGTTCGGCGTGATTACGTGAGGTTTCAGGAGGAGGAGCAGGAGGAGGAGGAGGAGGAATATTATACACAGATTGATGAAGCAGAAATGTCCCCGTTTTGGATGGTGACAGAGAACGATGCTTCCATCCGCGGGTGCAGCCTACGTATTGCTTAGGTATCGCTGCTGTCCGCTGTTGGAGAAGAGAAGTCTGGGGAAATCCAGGCTTTGTTCATCTTGATGAGTGTAAGCCTGTCGGCACTGTCGGTTGACAGGTGGGTACGCTTATCCGTGATGATTCCCCCAGCACACTAAACACACTCTCTGACAAGACGCTAGCCGCAGGACAAGCAAGCACCTCCAGGGCATACAGCGCGAGTTCAGGCCACGTGTCCAGCTTCGACACCCAGTAGTTGTAGGTGGCAGAGGCGTCACGGAGGACGGTCGTGCGATCAGCTACGTACTCCCTCACCATCCTTTTACAGTGCTCCCGCCGACTCAGCCTTGACTGGGGAGCGGTGACACAGTCTTGCTGGGGAGCCATAAAGCTGGCAAAGGCCTTGGAGAATGTTCCCCTGCCTGCGCTGTACATGCTGCCTGATCTCTGCGCCTCCCCTGCTACCTGGCCCTCGGAACTGCGCCTTCTGCCACTAGCGCTGTCGGATGGGAAGTTTACAATCAGTTTGTCCACCAGCGCCCTGTGGTATAGCATCATTCTCGAACCCCTTTCCTCTTCGGGAATGAGAGTGCAAAGGCTCTCCTTATACCGTGGGTCGAGCAGTGTGTACACCCAGTAATCCGTAGTGGCCAGAATGCGTGTAACGCGAGGGTCACGAGAAAGGCATCCTAACATGAAGTCAGCCATGTGTGCCAGGGTACCTGTACGCAACACATGGCTGTCTTCACTAGGAAGATCACTTTCAGGATCCTCCTCCTCTTCCTCCTCCTCAGGCCATACACGCTGAAAGGATGACAGGCAAGCAGCATGGGTACCGTCAGCAGTGGGCCAAGATTTCTCTTCCCCCTCCTCCTCATCTTCTTCCTCCTCCTCCTCCTCCTCCTCCTCACCGCGCTGAGATATAGACAGGAGGGTGCTCTGACTATCCAGCGACATACTGTCTTCCCCCGGCTCTGTTTCTGAGCGCAAAGCGTCTGCCTTTATGCTTTGCAGGGAACTTCTCAGGATGCATAGCAGAGGAATGGTGACGCTAATGATTGCAGCAACGCCGCTCACCACCTGGGTAGACTCCTCAAATTTTCCAAGGACCTGGCAGATGGCTGCCAACCAGGGCCACTCTTCTGTAAATAATTGAGGAGGCTGACTCCCACTGCGCCGCGCAAGTTGGAGTTGGTATTCCACTATAGCTCTACGCTGCTCATAGAGTCTGGCCAACATGTGGAGCGTAGAGTTCCACTGTGTGGGCACATCGCACAGCAGTCGGTGCACTGGCAGATTAAACCTATGTTGCAGTGTCCGCAGGGTGGCAGCGTGCGCGTGGGATTTGCGGAAATGTGCGCAGAGCTGGCGCACCTTTCCGAGCAGGTATGACAAGTGGGGGTATGACAATTAAAGACATGGGCCAGGCACGTGCGTGAGGCTGCCGAGCTGCAGAGCCGCCACCAGCTTACGGCCGTTGTCACACACGACCATGCCCGGTTGGAGGCTCAGCGGCGCAAGCCAGTGGTCGGTCTGCTCTGTCAGACCCTGCAGCAGTTCATGGGCCGTGTGCCTCTTATCTCCTAAGCTGAGTAGTTTCAGCACGGCCTGCTGACGCTTGCCCACCGCTGTGCTGCCACGCCGCGTGACACCGACTGCTGGCGACGTGCTGCTGACACATCTTGATTGCGAGACAGAGGTTGCGTTGGAGGAGGAGCAGGAGGAAGGTGCTTTAGTGGAGGAAGCATACACCGCCGCAGATACCACCACCGAGCTGTGGCCCGCAATTCTGGGGGTGGGTAGGACGTGAGCGGTCCCAGGCTCTGACTCTGTCCCAGCCTCCACTAAATTCACCCAATGTGCCGTCAGGGAGATATAGTGGCCCTGCCCGCCTGTGCTTGTCCACGTGTCCGTTGTTAAGTGGACCTTGGCAGTAACCGCGTTGGTGAGGGCGCGTACAATGTTGCGGGAGACGTGGTCGTGCAGGCCTGGGACGGCACATCGGGAAAAGTAGTGGCGACTGGGAACCGAGTAGCGCGGCGCAGCCGCCGCCATCATGCTTTTGAAAGCCTCCATTTCCACAAGCCTATACGGCAGCATCTCTAGGCTGATCAATTTTGCAATGTGCACGGTTAACGCTTGAGCGTGCGGGTGCGTGGCGTCGTACTTGCGCTTGCGCTCAAACTGTGGCACTAGTGACGTCTGGACGCTACGCTGAGAGACATTGCTGGATGGGGCCGAGGACAGCGGAGGTGATGGTGTGGGTGCAGGCCAGGAGACGGTAGTGCCTGTGTCCTCAGAGGGGGGTTGGATCTCAGTGGCAGGTTGGGGCACAGGGGGAGAGGCAGTGGTGCAAACCGGAGGCGGTGAACGGGCATCGTCCCACCTTGTGGGGTGCTTGGCCATCATATGCCTGCGCATGCTGTTGGTGGTGCCTCCCCAGCTGATCTTGGCGCGACAAAGGTTGCACACCACAGTTCGTCGGTCGTCAGGCGTCTCTGTGAAAAACTGCCACACCGTAGAGCACCTTGACCTGTGCAGGCTGGCATGGCGCGAGGGGGCGCTTTGGGAAACAGTTGGTGGATTATTCGGTCTGGCCCTGCCTCTACCCCTGGACACCGCACTGGCTCGGCCTGTGCCCACACCCTCACTTGGCCCTCCGCGTCCTCGGCCGCGTCCACGTCCTCTAGGCCTACCCCTACCCCTCAGCATGCTGTATTAGCAGTGATTTGATTTCACAGGCAGGAAAGAAATTGGCGCAAGCCTGCAGGCCAAATATAATTTTTTAACTTTTTTTAAAAAGGAAAGGCCCACTGCCTCTAGTGAATGAATAATAAGTTTAATAACTGTGTTGCGGCCCTGCAAAAGTGTCACAGAACTTTACTGTTGCAGAGTTATTAACTGTGGCAGAGCAGGTATTTCCCAGGCAGGAAAGAAATTGGCGCAAGGCTGCACTCAACCGTAGCTGGTTGCGTCTGATTTTTTTACGTTCTCCACGCAGCACACACGTACCCAGAGCCCTTAGGACTGACAGAGGCAGGGCAAATATACTTTTTTCCCTTTTGTTAAAAAAGAAAAGGCCCACTGCGTCTATTCAATGACGAATATAACTGTGTTGCGGCCCTGCAAAAGTGTCACAGAACTTTACTGTTGCAGAGTTATTAACTGTGGCAGAGCAGGTATTTCCCAGGCAGGAAAGAAATTGGCGCAAGGCTGCACTCAACCGTAGCTGGTTGCGTCTGATTTTTTTACGTTCTCCACGCAGCACAACACGTACCCAGAGCCCTTAGGACTGACAGAGGCAGGGCAAATATACTTTTTTCCCTTTTGTTAAAAAAGAAAAGGCCCACTGCGTCTATTCAATGACTAATATAACTGTGTTGCGGCCCTGCAAAAGTGTCACAGAACTTTACTGTTGCAGAGTTATTGACTGTGGCAGAGCAGGTATTTCCCAGGCAGGAAAGAAATTGGCGCAAGGCTGCACTCAACCGTAGCTGGTTGCGTCTGATTTGTTTACGTTCTCCACGCAGCACACACGTACCCAGAGCCCTTAGGACTGACAGAGGCAGGGCAAATATACTTTTTTCCCTTTTGTTAAAAAAGAAAAGGCCCACTGCGTCTATTCCATGACTAATAACTGTGTTGTGGCCCTGCCTACACAATTCTGTGCCTGTAGTATCAATGGAGGGTGCAATGCTCTGCACCGCCGATTTTGAGAAAAAAAAAAAAAAAGCAACACAGCTAACAGCAGCCTGCACAGTACTCCACACAGTTAAATGTGGCCCTAGAAAGGACCGTTGAGGTTCTTGAAGGCTACACTCACTCCTAACACTCTCCCTGCCTAAGCACCACTTCTGTCCCTAATACCGGGTGCAATGCTCTGCACTGCCGATTTTGAGAAGAAAAAAAAATTTCTCCACTGCTAACAGCAGCCTGCACACACGTAGATGTGGCCCTAAGAAGGACCGTTGGGGTTCTTGAAGCCTACACTCACTACAAATACTCTCCCTACAGCAACTCCAATAGAACAGCACTTTCCCTCAGCTAACTCACAAGACATCTGAGGCGAGCCGCGGGAGGGGCCGACTTTTATACTCGGGTGACATCTGATCGCCCCAGCCACTCACAGCAGGGGGGTGGTATAGGGCTTGAACGTCACAGGGGGAAGTTGTAATGCCTTCCCTGTCTTTCAATTGGCCAGAAAAGCGCGCTAACGTCTCAGAGAGGAAACTGAAAGTAACCGGAACACCGCGTGGTACTCGTTACGAGTAACGAGCATCCCGAACACCGTAATATTCGCACGAATATCAAGCTCGGACGAGTACGTTCGCTCATCTCTAGTTGAGGGTAATAAGCACCTTGTTTTCCAAGCAGTTCTCTTATACCAATTAAAACTATTTTATCAGGGGTGAGAATTGCTGGCAGTGAAACCTGACCTGGAGAAAATGCAATATCTATTTGAATGCCCAGATACTAAATTGATGCAATGTATGCTTGCCAATTTTTTTTCTCTTTTTGACAGCCAACTAGAATCTGTTATGCAGTGGACATGGACACACTCTGTTACTGACTAATGTAAATTGGGGCTACTCACGAGGGCAGCTCCAAAAGATCTCTGGTCTCTACCATTTAAACCTTTTTTTAGAGGGATCTGTTTCTTCCCCTATCTTTAAGAGTAACCTTTTTACTGTTCGACACTGAGTTATTAACACTGTTGTAGCATATTCGTCTTGCCTTACTCCAGTTCTGTCTTGCTCATTGTCCCTCTGAAAGCCTTTATCGCTGTGAGTGTTGTAACAGGTGATGCATCTTTTATTTATCTCCAGTGTTGAAGTCAAGACTCCCTCTTCAAGTCAACATTGCTCTGAGTTTTGTGATGGCAATGTGTAGACAACGGCAAATTCCAGACGTCTGTGTTGGGGTTAAATGAAAAAGACCTGGAGATCCTAAAGACTCCATAACCCAGTTGAGTCGGGTTATGGTCGGGTTGAGTCTCTGCCATCTTAACTGGTGAGAAAAATCCTAACAACTAGGAAAATCTCCAAGTCACAGGTTAACCATAATTTATGGTAGGATTTGGAAATCTAAAACTCATGACATAAATACAGTTTACCCATGGGATGCTAATGTACTTCGGTTCTAGCTTCAGGAAAATCACCATTCCTCTAAGCCTTCAGGTAGTGGAGTACAAACTGCCTCAGCACCACATGGAAGCCCATTCTAATGGAGACAATGTCGTCCACCCATTTCCAAAACATTGAGTAAGTGACCCCTATAGTGACCCCAGTAATAATATAGAATCCATAGTGGACCCAGTAGCAATAGTGCTCCCATAGTGGCCCCAGTAGTAAGAGTGCCCCCAAAATACCCCCACTAGTAATAGTGACCCCCATAGTGGCAAGTGGCTTTAGTAATAGTAGTTATAGGTTTCCCCATAGTGGCCACAGTAGTAATAATGGGCCCCATAGTAACCCAAGAAATCATAGTGACTCCCATAATAGCACCAGTAGTGATAGTGCTCCCCCCCCCCTATAGTGCTTCCAGTAATAAGTGTCCCCTATATTGGTGGCCCCAGTAGTAATAGTACCCCACATAGTAGTGCCAGTAGGCAACCCCTCTATTGGCCTTTGGCTGGGCAACATCCCACAGCCACTGCTGAGTCTTTAAAAAGGTAGCCTGCGTTTCGGCCTTAGAAGGCCTTTTTCAAGTTACCTGACACATACACACATATCACTTAAATAACAATGCATGAGACAGGAAAAGCAATCACAAAAAAGGTAAACACCCACTATAATCAGTACATAAAGCAAAACAGGTGTTATGCAAGGAACACATGCCAAATATGGGCAAATAACATGTCCAGAGCGGTGCATGGAGTCTCCCCTGCAATGTGTGTATGTGTTAAGTAACTTGAAAAAGGCCTTCTAAGGCCGAAATGTAGCCTACCTTTTTAAAGACTATGAAATAATAAAATTAGGGTTTTTTTATGAAGCTTTTGCCACTTCCTTCCTACTACTTTTGTGATTGCCTACTGAGTCTTGAGGCTCAGACTCATGGTTGAGTGGCTTGCATTTTTTCACCTCACCCCTAGTGGGTACGAATTAAAGGGGTTGTCCCGCACCGAAACGGGTTTTTTTTTTTTCAACCCCCCCCCCCCCCATTCGGCGCGAGACAACCCCGATGCAGGGGTTAAAAAAGAACACCAGAGAGCGCTTACCTGAATCCCCGCGCTCCGGTGACTTCATACTTACCTGCGGAAGATGGCCGCCGGGATCCTCTCCCTCCGTGGACCGCAGCTCTTCTGTGCGGTCCATTGCCGATTCCAGCCTCCTGATTGGCTGGAATCGGCACGTGACGGGGCGGAGCTACACGGAGCCCCATTGAAGAAAGCAGAAGACCCGGACTGCGCAAGCGCGGCTAATTTGGCCATCAGACGGCGAAAATTAGTCGGCTCCATGGAAACGAGGACGCTAGCAACGGAGCAGGTAAGTGAAAAACTTTTTATAACTTCTGTATGGCTCATAATTAATGCACAATGTACATTACAAAGTGCATTAATATGGCCATACAGAAGTGTATAGACCCACTTGCTGCTGCGGGACAACCCCTTTAAGTGCTGCTGGATACTTTTCCCTTTGGAGCCACTGCTGAGTCTGTGACTGCTGACCTCTTCGCTCAGTGTCAGCGTTGCATACAGGATGGCAGACATTGGGGGGAAGAGATTAACCTATGAGTTTGCACAATCTAGAGACTACCAACCTGACTATTCAGGATGACTAGTGTATGTAATATTTTTCAAAATGAATACTCTAGCATGACTTTTCATTCCAGAATGTATTAGGATATAATGACATCTAGTGGCCATAACATGGAAATTACTTCAATCGCAATAACAGTGTATACAGTACAATGCTTTTTTTCCCCCAAAGAAGTATTGTTTATTCAAATTTTACAGATAACCAATTTTTAAATTGGAATCTTGGGTGGGTCAGAACTCCATTTATATCATGGGAGCTCTAAATCCCCTGCTTCTCTTTGTCCAATGTAAATTGAATACAAAAGCAAGCAGAGTACATATGGATCAGTATTTCTTCTATTAAATGGGTTATCTCACCAAAAACATTAATCACTTATCCACAGAAGTCAAAGGAGTGTTGAGCACACATGTACACTACCTCTCCAAATCACTAGGGATAAGTGAGAAATGTTTTTGGTTGGATAAACCCGGGGCACACCTACTATCACTAGAGGTGAACATCTCACCTCAAGTGACAGCCTGCAATGTCTCCAGAGGAGGTGACAGCTTTGAGCTTATGGCCAACCCACCATTTGTCAGACATTTTCTGTTTTTAACTCTACTGCCCTCTTAAGCTGCTCCTTTATCTATACCTTCCAACTTTTGAACAATGAAAAGAGTGGCAACTACAGCTATGCCATCTATGTCCCCTCACAGTAAAAATGCCCCTCAGTTCCTCCCTCATAGTACTAGTATACCTCTAAATAATAGAAAACAGCTCTACACAGTAATAGTGATTACATTACAGTTACCTCCAGTGACCACAAGTGACATCCATTTTATTTATTTTTTTCTCTATGCAGGCCCTGACCATCGTGAAGATTTCTTCTAGCAATGATTTGTTTATGAAAACTCTGCCCATCCTGCTGCTACCACCAATGAACCCCTAATCGTGATTAGGCAATTCACTGTCGTAAATCACGTAGCTGGAACTAAGCTGTGACAAGCCCCAGAGTGAAGAAAAAGAAGGGGGTTTCCAGTTAATTTCTGTTGCGCAGTAAGAAATTATTGCGCTACAGAAATTATAACAGTTTTGGGAGACAGAAGTTAGGGTGGAGTATGGAGTGAGTCGGTGAGGAGTTCACTCAGAGTAAAGAGAGATGAAAGCAAGAAACGAGGTGGAAGAATGGCTGTAGTTATGCTGCCTTCTCTGTCCTGCTGTAATTAGAGACGTGTTATGTAAACTTTCAAGCAATCCAGTGGGCAGCAGCTAATAAATCATGCTGAAAGAAGCTGTTGGTTCTTCAAAACCTTCCAACTCTGCCTTCTACTGGACAGCAACACAGACACAAACTTCAGACAAGCAGCAGAGAATCTTTATAGGAATTTTATGAGTACTGGAGGAAACTTGAGCATAGTGTTTTATGGTGGGCAATTTACTGTTATTTGAGATGAAAGTTTTTAGATTTCTTCAGTTCTCTCTCTGTAGATCCACCTTAGCTCAGATGCTGCCTCCCCAGAGCTTGTTTATCCATGTATAAAGTGTTAAACTCTGTATATGCAAATTGTATATGCAATTTCTGGAGTTTAATATTATTGCAGACAACCACATGCCTGAAAGTAAATGGTGTGCCTGAAGTTTACTTACAAACGTATGTTAGTCTTATTTTGCTACTAAAAACTTTTAATCAAGGCACTGGCGTCACAATCACCTATTTCCATTAGTCGTCCAGATCCTGTTGTATACCTTCAACGGTGCGCAAGATTACAAACAGTGTGCTGCACTCATAGCCACTATGACACTGTGACACAGCTCCTCCGCCAAATCTTTAAAACTGCTCAGAGACCTCATCACGCTTGTCACACGTTGCATCTCCATTAAATAAAATATAAATGTAAAGGGAAGGAGCAGAACACTGAGCAAAGACGGTATCTATAAACACTCGTAACAAAACGGATAGCTGCAAACGCACGTGGAACACGTTCCCTAAGCCAGGGAGGCCCAGAGGCCTCCCCTTCCTGCTGTTGCCAGTACCCAGTAGAAAGTCCCTCAGTGCACGGCCCCCTGTAAGGTAGCTCTAGACTGTTAGTTCACTCAGCTGCTAAGCACCCGACATTTTTCCCAGCAGCATGTTATCACTGCAGGACGAGGTGGGGGAGGTGTCAGGGGCTTAGCAACAGTGTGAGACAGTGAGGCCCCCAATTGGATGATGTGATAATGTCAGTGCAGATAACAGTCCAGAGTTGTGGTGCGTTGGCAGAGGTATGGAGCATGTTGGTGTAACCTTGTTAGGTTCTGTATATAATTATATATGTACAGCTGGTATAAATTATGCATCATATATATAGTTATATGAACCATGCTGCTATAACCTGGTAATCTCCTGTATATAATTATATATGTACAGCTGATATAAATTATACATCTCCTGCATGTAGTTATGTGGCTCATTAAGGTATAATCTGGGTACCTCATATACATAATTATATAAGTACAGCTGGTATGCTATACATCTCCCTTTATATAGTCATATGAACCATGCTGGTATAACCTGGGTTTCTCCTACATATAATTATATAAATACAGCTGGTATAAATTAAACCTCTCCTTGTATATAGTGGTATGAACCATGCTAGCATAACCTGGGTCTCTCCTGTATATAATTATATATGCACAGCTGATATAAATTATACATCTGCCTGTATATAGTTATATGGAGCATGCCTACAGGGCTACAAACAATTTTTCATGTAGTCCGGTAAATGAGTCATGTTTGGAAAGCTTTTGCTGAGGGGCTAGATCGTGTATGTAGATTTGCTTTGCAGCTGTACACAGTGTGGTATAAGTATGGGTACAGGTGCAGATGACTGTAGGCTTTCGGGTTAGGTATGGGCAGAAGTGTAGATGACTGCCGGCTATATAGATTAGGTATGTGTACGGGTGCAAATGACTTCAGCCCGTATGGCTTAGGTATGGGTGCAGGTGAGATGACTGCAGCCTGTATGGTTTAGTTATGGGTAAGGCCTTAGTCAGACGGGCGTTTTTTCACGCGATTTGCGGATCGCATGACGGATGCGCATCCGCAAATCGCGCAAGTCGCCCGCAAATTGCCCGAAAATCTGCTCCTAGCCGCGTTTCATTAGAAACGGGCCGCAGCTGTCCAGCGCATTGCATTCAATGGAGACGGCAATAGAGCCGACTCCATTTAAAGCAATTCGCTGCGGGCGAGCCCGGGATGAATTGTCGGTAAGGGCTTAAATATATAAGCCCTTCCCTGCAATTCATCCTAAAATGTGTTAAAATAAAAAAAAATTGTATACTCACCTTCTCCCAGCAGCCGGAGCTCCGCGCGGCCGTCCTGCAGTGGGTGTGAAGGGGGTGTGAGTCAGACCTGCCCCCTGATTGGCTCAGCGCTGAGCCAATCAGAGGCATGCCTCACTCACACCCATTCATGAATTCATGAATGGATGTGAGTCAGACCTGCCCCTGATTGGCTCAGCGCTGAGAGGCAGCAGTCACTCACCCATTCATGAATTCATGAATGGGTGTGTGAGTGAAACCGGCCTCTGATTGGTCAGGGCTGTGACCAATCAGAGGCAGATCATTCAGCCGGCGGGGATTTTAAAGCCCCGCCGGCTGAATAGTGCCGAGAAGCAGTTCAGGAGAACTGACAGCGGCCGCGGCTGGACTCCGGCTGCAGCGGAAAGGTGAGTATACAATTTTTTTTTATTTTAACACATTTTAGGATGAATTGCAGGGAAGGGCTTATATATTTAATCCCTTCCCGACAATTCACCCCGCGCACGCCGGCAGCCCATTGCTTTCAATGGAGCGGCTGTATTGCCGGCTCCATTGAATTCAATGGGCAAACATCGTTCTTCTCTGCCACAGCTGTTACAGCTGTGGCAGAGAAGAATGATTTGTCTTCTATATGTTCTCAATGGGGTCGGCGCTGCTGCCGCCGGCCCCATTGAGCGCATATAGAGAAGAGAACAGGAATCGCAGATCGCAGATAGGTGCGATCTGCGATTTTTTGTTCTATAATTTATCGGACGAGCGCATAAAAAGCGCTCATGTGTCCGATACCATTGCAAAGCAATGGTTTTATGAAATCGTCGGACGCCCGTCTGACTAAGGCCTAAGACTGCAGATGACTGCAGGCTTCAGGGTTAGGTATGGGTACAAGTGCAGATGACTGCGGGCTGTAGGGTTTTGTTATTAGTATAGGTGTAGATGACTGTTGGCTGTATGGATTAGGTATGGGAATAGTGCAGATGACTGTAGGCTGTATCGTTTAGGTATGGGTACAGGTGCGGATGACTGCAAACTGTATGGTTTATGTATGAGTACAAGTGCAGATGACTTCAGGCTGTATGGTTTAGGTATGGGTACAGGTGCAGATAGGTAGATAGATAGATAGATAGATAGATAGATAGATAGATAGATAGATAGATAGATAGATAGATAGATAGATAGATAGATAGATAGATATGAGTGTGTATTTATTTTTTACTGGTGGAGAAGAGGGTAATGGATGAGTTTTGGGGCTCATACCCCTATTGATTTGATTGAAATACTGTGGATACAGTAGCAGTATATCTGCCTTTGGTTAGCTATACATCATGTATGTACTTACATTCATTGCCAAAAAAAAACTCCATCCCCTAGAAGGAGTTGTCGAAATTGAATAAAACTTTCTATGTATGATTATAATGTTGATATAAGTAAGTGTTTACAATATATCAGAGCATTTTATTTTTTTAGCAGGATCATTTATTGCAGAAAACTGAACACATGAAGTGAGGCTCTAGCACCCTGTTGGACCGCCTCTAGCATGGATACAAGATGTGATATAGGTGGGCATGGAGGCTCTAGCACCCTGTTGGACTACCTCTAGCTTGTATACAAGATGTTATCTGGGTGGGTATGGAGGCTCTAGCACCCTGTTGGACTGCCTCTAGCTTGGATACAAGATGTGATACAGGTGAGCATGGAGGCTCTACGACCCTGTTGTACCGCCTCTAGCTTGGATGCAAGATGAGATATGGATGGGCATGGAGGCATACAGGTTCTATACTGTATCCTGCAGCATATCAGTCCACTTTTGCTGTAACTGAGCCTGTAGATTATGCAAACTCAAAGGCTGTCAAAGTGGGTGTCTCAGATGGTCCTGTACATGTTCTATCAGTGATAAATCTGGTAACCGGGCAGGCCAGGGTGTGGCAATGTTGTGGAGGCATTCCTGTGAAACCCCTGCTGTGTGCAGCTCCAACAGTTGGAGCTGCTCATGCTTGTGGGATGATCCTCTCTAATGATGATCTGTTTGGGACATCCTGTGCCTGGTCGCCTTCAGTGTGACCTTATGCATCCACTAGTCCCAACAACTAACAGGCTGGTCAGAACGACTCATGTGGCAGGCAATTTGTCGATACAAGCATCCAACTTCTCACATTTCAATAATGCACCCCTCTCAAACTCTGTTAACTGGGCAAAATCAGTTTGATTGCGTTGTATCGGCAAGGGTGGAACCATTTTTTGGGCCTCAGGTGACAAGACCGTTCATCTAATCACGCCACAACTCTAATCATTTGTATATCTGCCCAAGATGTAACTGCATGCTGAGTTTTCAGTAAAACAACAACTCCTTTTAGGGACTTGACTTTTTCTTGGATAAATTATGTATTTCCTGCCGTGATACATCTGTGACTAATCCTTGCCTTTTTAACTTTACCATTTTTATATAAGAGTAAAGATGATTTTTTTTCAATATTTATTGGTGGTTTGTATAGTATCTGTATGTGTTGTTCAGTTATTCTTATACAACCACAGAGTGTTATATGCTATCTTTGAGACAATACATATATGTTAACAATGTAAAATAGTGGACAACAAGTGCATTCCTACACAGAGTAATCTACATGAAAAATGTATATCATGTACTAGAAAAGCGATTGGTTGGCCTAGAAAAAGAAATGCATGTTTTGTCCGCCATATTAGGCTCCCACACACGTGCATTTTTTTAATGCAAATATTAATGGGACTTTCTAATGTTAAAAACACATTGCACAAAAATAGCAAAGAACCAACTTGTGATGAGTTTTTAATGGAGATGAGCGAGCACCAAAATGCTCGGGTGCTCGTTACTCGGGACGAAATTATCGCGATGCTCGAGGGTTCGTTCCGAGTAACGAACCCCATTGAAGTCAATGGGCGACCCGAGCATTTTTGTATATCGCCGATGCTCGCTAAGGTTTCCATTTGTGAAAATCGGGGCAATTCAAGAAAGTGATGGGAACGACACAGCAACGGATAGGGCAGGCGAGGGGCTACATGTTGGGCTGCATCTCAAGTTTCCAGGTCCCACTATTAAGCCACAATAGCGGCAAGAGTGCCCCCCCCCCCCCCCCCAACAACTTTTACTTCTGAAAAGCCCTCATTAGCAATGCATACCTTAGCTAAGCACCACACTACCTCCAACAAAGCACAATCACTGCCTGCATGACACTCCGCTGCCACTTCTCCTGGGTTACATGCTGCTCAACCCCCCCCCCCCCCCTGCACGACCCAGTGTCCACAGCGCACACCAAATTGTCCCTGCGCAGCCTTCAGCTGCACTCATGCCACGCCACACTCATTTATAAGTGCGTCTGCCATGAGGAGGAACCGCAGGCACACACTGCAGAGGGTTGGCACGGCTAGGCAGCGACCCTCTTTAAAAGGGGCGGGGCGATAGCCCACAATGCTGTACAGAAGCAATGAGAAATATAATCCTGTGCCACCGCCATCAGGAGCTGCACACGTGGGCATAGCAATGGGGAACCTATGTGCCACACACTATTCATTCTGTCAAGGTGTCTGCATGCCCCAGTCAGACTGCGTTTTTTTATAAATAGTCACAGGCAGGTACAACTCCGCAATGGGAATTCCGTGTGCACCCACAGCATGAGTGGCTCCCTGGAACCCACCGGCTGTACATTAATGTATCCCATTATCCCATTGCAGTGCCCATCACAGCTGATGTCATGTTTAATGCAAGTGGGCTTTGGCCCACACTGCATGCCCCAGTCAGACTGGGGTTCTTTAGAAGTGGACACATGTAGTTACAACTCCGTGTGGACCCACGGCATGGGTGGCTCCCTGGAACCCACCGGCGGTACATAAATATATCCCATTGCAGTGCCCAACACAGCTGATGTAACGTCAGCTGTAATGCAGGTGGGCTAAAAATTAATTGGATTACACTGTAGGCGAGGGCCCCCAAAAATTGGTGTACCAACAGTACTAATGTACCTCAGAAAAATTGCCCATGCCCAACCAAGAGGGCAGGTGAAACCCATTAATCGCTTTGGTTAATGTGGCTTAATTGGTAACTAGGCCTGGAGGCAGCCCAGTTAAAATAAAAATTGGTTCAGGTGAAAGTTTCAACGGTTTAATGAGCATTGAAACGTATAAAAATTGTTTACAAAAATTATATGACTGAGCCTTGTGGGCCTAAGAAAAATTGCCCGTTCGGCGTGATTATGTAAGGTTTCAGGAGGAGGAGCAGGAGGAGGAGGAGGAATATTATACACAGATTGATGAAGCAAAAATGTCCCCGTTTTTGATGGTGATAGAGAACGATGCTTCCATCCGCGGGTGCAGCCTATGTATTGCTTAGGTATCGCTGCTGTCCACTGGTGAAGAAGAGAAGTCTGGGGAAATCCAGGCTTTGTTCATTTTGATGAGTGTAAGCCTGTCGGCACTGTCGGTTGACAGGTGGGTACGCTTATCCGTGATGATTCCCCCAGCCACACTAAACACCCTCTCTGACAAGAAGCTAGCCGCAGGACAAGCAAGCACCTCCAGGGCATACAGCGCGAGTTCAGGCCACGTGTCCAGCTTCAACACCCAGTAGTTGTAGGGGGCAGAGGCGTCACCGAGGACGGTCGTGCAATCGGCTACGTACTCCCTCACCATCCTTTTACAGTGCTCCCGCCAACTCAGCCTTGACTGGGGACCGGTGACACAGTCTTGCTGGGGAGCCATAAAGCTGGCAAAGGCCTTGGAGAATGTTCCCCTGCCTACGCTGTACATGCTGCCTGATCTCTGTGCCTCCCCTGCTACCTGGCCCTCGGAACTGCGCCTTCTGCCACTAGCGCTGTCGGATGGGAAGTTTATCATCAGTTTGTCCACCAGCGCCCTGTGGTATAGCATCATTCTCGAACCCCTTTCCTCTTCGGGAATGAGAGTGCAAAGGCTCTCCTTATACCGTGGATCAAGCAGTGTGTACACCCAGTAATCCGTAGTGGCCAGAATGCGTGTAACGCGAGGGTCACGAGAAAGGCATCCTAACATGAAGTCAGCCATGTGTGCCGGGGTACCTGTACGCAACACATGGCTGTCCTCACTAGGAAGATCACTTTCAGGATCCTCCTCCTCCTCCTCCTCCTCCGGCCATACACGCTGAAAGGATGACAGGCAAGCAGCATGTGTACCCTCAGCAGTGGGCCAAGCTGTCTCTTCCCCCTCCTCCTCATGCTCCTCCCCCTCCTCCTCCTCCTCAACGCGCTAAGATATAGACATGAGGGTGCTCTGACTATCCAGCGACATACTGTCTTCCCACGCCTCCGTTTCCGAGTGCAAAGCGTCTGCCTTTATGCTTTGCAGGGAACTTCTCAAGAGGCATAGCAGAGGAATGGTGACGCTAATGATTGCAGCATCCCCGCTCACCATCTGGGTAGACTCCTCAAAGTTTCCAAGGACCTGGCAGATGTTTGCCAACCAGGCCCACTCTTCTGTAAAGAATTGAGGAGGCTGACTCCCACTACGCCGCCCATGTTGGAGTTGGTATTGCACAATAGCTGCTCATAGAGCCTGGCCAACATGTGGAGCGTAGAGTTCCACCGTGTGGGCATGTCGCACAGCAGTCGGTGCACTGGCAGATTAAACTGATGTTGCAGTGTCCGCAGGGTGGCAGCGTGCGTGTGGGATTTGCGGAAATGTGCGCAGAGCTGGCGCACCTTTCCGAGCAGGTATGACAAGTGGGGGTAGCTTTTCAGAAAGCGCTGAACCACCAAATTAAAGACATGGGCCAGGCATGGCACGTGCGTGAGGCTGCCGAGCTGCAGAGCCGCCACCAGGTTACGGCCGTTGTCGCACACGACCATGCCCGGTTGGAGGCTCAGCGGCGCAAGCCAGCGGTCGATCTGCTCTGTCAGACCCTGCAGCAGTTCGTGGGCCGTGTGCCTCTTCTCTCCTAAGCTGAGTAGTTTCAGCACGGCCTGCTGACGCTTGGCCACCGCTGTGCTGCCACGCCGCGTGACACCGACTGCTGGCGACGTGCTGCTGCTGCTGACACATCTTGATTGCGAGACAGAGGTTGCGTAGGAGGAGGAGGAGGGTGGTTTAGTGGAGGAAGCATACACCCCCGCAGATACCACCACCGAGCTGGGGCCCGCAATTCGGGGGGTGGGTAGGACGTGAGCGGTCCCAGGCTCTGACTCTGTCCCAGCCTCCACTAAATTCACCCAATGTGCCGTCAGGGAGATATAGTGGCCCTGCCCGCCTGTGCTTGTCCACGTGTCTGTTGTTAAGTGGACCTTGGCAGTAACCGCGTTGGTGAGGGCGCGTACAATGTTGCGGGAGACGTGGTCGTGCAGGCCTGGGACGGCACATCGGGAAAAGTAGTGGCGTCTGGGAACCGAGTAGCGCAGGGCTGCCGCCGCCATCATGCTTTTGAAAGCCTCCGTTTCCACAAGCCTATACGGCAGCATCTCTAGGCTGATCAATTTTGCAATGTGCACGTTTAACGCTTGAGCGTGCGGGTGCGTGACGTCGTACTTGCGCTTGCTCTCAAACAGTGGCGCTAGCGACGTCTGGACGCTACACTGAGAGACATTGCTGGATGGGGCCGAGGACAGCGGAGGTGAAGGTGTGGGTGCAGGCCAGGAGACGGTACTGCCTGTGTCCTCAGAGGGGGGTTGGATCTCAGTGGCAGGTTGGGGCACAGGGGGAGAGGCAGTGGTGCAAACCGGAGGAGGTGAACGGGCATCGTCCCACCTTGTGGGGTGCTTGGCCATCATATGCCTGCGCATGCTGGTGGTGGTGCCTCCCCAGCTGATCTTGGCGCGACAAAGGTTGCACACCACTGTTCGTCGGTCGTCAGGCGTCTCAGTGAAAAACTGCCACACCGTAGAGCACCTTGACCTCTGCAGGGTGGCATGGCGCGAGGGGGCGCTTTGGGAACCAGTTGGTGGATTATTCGGTCTGGCCCTGCCTCTACCCCTGGCCACCACACTGGCTCGGCCTGTGCCCACACCCTGACTTGGGCCTCCGCGTCCTCGCCCGCGTCCACGTCCTATAGGCCTACCCCTACCCCTCAGCATGGTGTATTACCAGTAGTGCAGAAACAGAACGCTGTAATTAAATGTGCCGCTTATTGGCCTGTGGTTGGAGGCTGACTTCGTTTACGGAACGCCAGGAAATAATTTGGCGCAAGCCTGCTGTAACACTTAGCTGGCTGCGTATGATTTTGTAGAACTACTACACCCAGCACACACAGACCCAGAACACTGAGCACAGTGACAGGCAGGCCAAATAGATTTTTTGCCCAATATTTTTTAGAAAAGGCCCACTGCCTATATTCAATCAATAATATATGTCTTCTGTTCCTGGAGTGTGTCACAGAACTGCAGAGTGTTGCACTGTTATTAACTGCAACAGAGCGGTGATTTGAGAGCCAGGAAACAATTTGGCGCAAGCCTGCTGTAACACTTAGCTGGCTGCGTATGATTTTGTAGAACTACTACACCCAGCGCACACGGACCCAGAACACTGAGCACAGTGACAGGCAGGCCAAATAGATTTTTTGCCCAATATTTTTTAGAAAAGGCCCACTGCGTATATTCAATCAATAATATATGTCTTCTGTCCCTGCCTACACACTTCTGTCCCTGTAGTATTACTGCAGGGCGCAATGCTCTGCACGGCCGATATACCAAAAAAAAAAATGTGCAACACTGCTAAAAGCAGCCTCCACAGTACTGCACACGGTTAGATGTGGCCCTAAGAAGGACCGTTGGGGTTCTTGAAGCCTACAATAACTCCTAACGCTCTCCCTGCCTCCACACTTCTGTCCCTGGAGTATTACTGCAGGGCGCAATGCTCTGCACGACCGATATACCAAAAAAAAAAAAAAGTGCAACACTACAAAAAGCAGCCTCCACACTACTGCACACGGTTAGATGTGGCCCTAAGAAGGACCGTTGGGGTTCTTGAAGCCTACACTAACTCCTAACACTCTCTCTACAGCAGCTCCAACACGATAGCACTGTCCCTCAGCTATGTCACAACGCATCTGAGGCGAGCCGCGGGAGGGGCCGATTTTTATACTCGGGTGACACCTGATCTCGCCAGCCACTCACTGCAGGGGGGTGGTATAGGGCTTGAACGTCGCAGGGGGAAGTTGTAATGCCTTCCCTGTCTTTCAATTGGCCAGAAAAGCGCGCTAACGTCTCAGAGATGAAAGTGAAAGTAACCCGAACATCGCGTGGTGCTCGTTACGAATAACGAGCATCTCGAACACGCTAATACTCGAACGAGTATCAAGCTCGGACGAGTACGTTCGCTCATCTCTAGTAGTAAACAATTGACATGCTGCAGATTTAAAATGCAAAAGTATGTCAATTCCACTGTACATTCATACCGAATTTTTTCACACCATGTGGACAAGATTTTTTAAATGAGTTGGCACCATTTGGTGTACATTTAACTTATTGACTAGTGTTTATTTATAGCAGCTTTTATTTTTTATCAGAAACAATTATACAACACTAATAAACTGAGAAATTATACATTAATTACCCTGTACATGCAACCAACCCCCCACCAATTGTATCCATGTGCAAAGAGATGTGCAAACAGCTTGTGCTTATATGAAAGCCAATTTGAAAACTAGCACAAGTGCAATTCAATTTATTTATCTATACATTTTTGTGAATAATCCTTTTAAAAGTGTTGGCCACTGTGGGTCTCCCTACTAATTTGCTGTCCACTGCTGTTGTCACATCTCTAATAACAGAGATAACAAGACTGACAACAAGAAGTGAAGGGGGTATGACTCATGCTGCTCATTGATGTTTATGGAGAGGAGAGGGGAAAGGAGAAAGACAGAAGCAGAGATTCATACAGATATGCTGCTACACATAACAGTGAGTTATTTACTGTTCCACAACTATTGCAATCACATCTACACTGCTCAGTACTTCTGTATAATGTTACTCTCCGATGTAATTATGTATGTGTGTTACAGACAGTTGGAGATCACAATCTGCTGTTTGTTCCATGTATGGTGTATGGAAGATTGAGCAGTAACAGTCTCCTCTCATGAGTTCAAAGAGAACTGAGAACAAGATATACAGCCTGCAGAATGGAAAACGTGATAAATGCAAGATACAAGTCATATAATAGAATATATATAGTGTTATATCCAATTTATACACGTATGGCAGCTTATTCTGAAAAGTCAGGTATGCTTTAGCGCTTTATGTTACTATGAGAGGAATAGAAAAAACAGCAATTTGCTATTCTTTTTACATATTAAAATTTATGCCATTCACTATGTGGCAAATAATGTTTCTTGTTTTTTGTAGGTCACTGTGATTAGAACAATACTAAATTTATATCAAGTGAAACCTCTGTGCAATGTCTACCCAAGATTGATTGAAAAATCGTCTTCTAGGGGTGGTCATCCCAAAGACGTTGGCAAATATGCATAACATATTGTGAACTGAAACAATACTGCAGAAATGGGGTGCTCTTCTCAAAGAGGTAGTGCTGTTGGGGAAGTTTTACTTTAGTTCTTTTGATGTTTTTCCATGTTTGCACAAGAAAAATTTCAATGGAAGAAAAAAAAAATCGCATCACCATATTCACAAAGCTTTATCTTTTTTTATTTGAAATTGAGAGAGCTGTGCGGGCTTGTTTATTGTAGGACGGGTTATAGTTTTTATTGGTACCATTTTGGGGTATATATGGCTTTTTGATATCTTTTTATTTCATTTTTCAGGAAGGATAATAAAAAAAAAACCATTCTGGTATTGTTTTTTTAAATTTTATTTTCATTGCATTTACCATGCAAGATAATAGTGAATTAGTTTTACAGTACATGTTGTTACAAACACAGTGGTACTAATTATATGACTTGTTTATTGTTTTGATATATAATAAATCCACATGTAAGGCTGGGTTCACACGGGGCATATTCCCACCGGAAATCCCGTGGTTTGGCCGCAGCAAAAACCGCGAGATTTCCGCCGGGAGAACCGCCGCGGAAAAACCCGCGGCGGCTTTGAAGCGGCCCGGCCGCTCGGTCTTCCGCTGCAGACAGCGCTCTCATAGAGAAGAGCGCGGCCGCAGCGGAAAAAAAAAAAGAATGGACATGCTGCATATTCTGAAAACGCGGCCGCGGTTTCAGCCTGACTTACCGCAGCGGATTGGCCGTCCCGTATGGACGAGATTTCTGAGAAATCTCATCCACATGGCTGGCTAAACCCAAGATTAGCGGCCGCAGGCGGATTTGCCGCGGCGAAATTCCGTGCGGAATTTCCGCAGCAAATCCGCCCTGTGTGAACCCAGCCTTAAAAAAAAATTATAAATTTTTTTTCTTATACTTTTTTTTTCACATTTTTTTAAGTCCCTCTAGGGCAGGGATCCCCAACTCCAGTCCTCAGGAACCACCAACAGGTCATGTTTTCAGGATATCCTATGGTTAGAACACCTGTGGCAATGTGTGAGGCACTGGCAATAATTACATCACCTGTGCAACACTGAGGAAAACCTTAAAACATGGCCTGTTGGCGGTCCCTGAGGACTGGAGTTGGGGAACCCTGCTCTAGGGAACTTGAAAATGTGACCACATGCATAATTTACTGCAATATTTCTGTATTGCAATGCATTATACAGTTCCAGTCAGTTTGATACTGACAGGCATCCTGTCACTGTACCTTGTCGCACTGGGGAGGGCTGTCACTGTAACTTGCCATGCCAGGGGGTGGAGGGGGTAAGGGGTGCTGTCACTGTAACTTGTCGCGCCCGGGGGGAGGTGAAGTGGGTAATGGGAGGAGGGAGGGCTGTCACTGTAACTTGACATGTCCGGGGTGGTGGGAGGGGTGGCTGTCACTGTAACGGGGCCAGGACACTGCAGATGAGTTCAGTTGAGGTGGGCGGGGCCTGGGCGGGACCTGAGCTGTGACAGGAGAGATTGCTTTTTTGTTCTCCTGTCATCGGGAGTGCACACACAGAGGGGAAAGGCGCAGGGCATTGTGGGAAGGCAGCACAATGGCGCCATCTTTGAAAGCTGCTTACAGCATCAGATAACAAAGTAAGAAAAATACATTATACCTGATATGCCTGCCTTTTTGAATCCATGCATGCTGTACTTTACAATGCTTAGTGAAAGGAAAGCATCATTATTATAAAAAAAAAATCACTGTGAGGCAGGACAACCACTTTAACTAAAATCTTCAACTCCTTTCCCATGTCAGTTTTGCCAAGTGTGTAATGGTGACATGTACTTCCCCTCCCCATGTGCATAATCTTACATTTATCAGTGTTAAACCTCATTTGCCACTTTTCTGCCCAAGCCCCAAACTTATCCAGATCCATTTGTAACCGCATTATGTGCTCTCTGGTGTTAATTACTTTTATATAGCTTTGTATCATCTGCAAATATTGATATTCTACTGTGCAATCTTTCCAACAGGTCATTATTAAATATATTAAAATCAATAGGGTTCCAATACTGACCCCTCTGGTTTCCTCACTAGTAATAATGACTCGATCAGAGCTCAGACCAAGTAATCTTATTTTATATACCTATCTTTTATATGGCACAGTATTAAACACTTTGGAAAAGTCCAGATATATAAGATCCAATGACTCTCCCCATCTAGTCTAGAACTTACCTCCTCGTAGAAGCTGATCGGATTGGTTTGACAGGAGTGACCTCTCGTAAACTCTCACTGATATGGAATTATACAGATATTTTCCTTGAAGTACTCCAAGATGGCATCTCTTAGAAACTTTTTAAATATTTTACCCACGATCAAAGGAAAACTTACTGGCCTGTAGTTTCTAGGTTTACTTTTTGACCTCTTTTTGAATATTGGCATCACATTGGCAATACACCAATCCAGTGGAACAGACCTTATCACTTTAGAGTCCCTAAAAATAAGAAACAATAGTTTGTCTATCACATTACTTACTGTATATAGTCGAGTATAAGCCAACCCAAGTTTAAGCTGAGTCAATAAGTTTTACCACAAAAAACTGGTAAAATTTATTGACTCGAGTATAAGCCTAGCTATACTCGAGTATATACGGTGTGTGTGTATATATATATATATATATATATATATATATATATATATATATATATATATACACACACACATACATACACACACACACTATACATATACAGATGCATACCATATACACACAGACTGTACAGTGTAGTATACAGACATATATACACACATATAAACAGACATTAATACACACATACATAGTATACAGACATATATACAGCCATATTCCCCCCATATGGACAGACTACTTACATACAGAAGGCTCAATCTTCCCTCCTTCTGGCGCAGTAGGAGCTCCGGGGATGCAGAGCCACTCACCATTATCTTCTCGGGCCCAGGAGACTGTCCGGCGGGGAGGAGAGGAGGATTGGCAGCAGCGCTCACCGGGGGGTGGGGACTCCAGGCAGCAGGAGGAGGAGAAGACCACCCACTACTCCACGGGTGTACGGCAGGAGAAGGAGCCAGCGCTGTGACTGGATCGAGCGCCGGCCAATCACAGCCAGCGCTCGATAAACCAATCACAGCCAATCAGTGATGTCACTGAGTGGCTGTGATTGGTTTATCGAGTGCCGGCTGTGATTGGCCGGCGCTCGATCCAATCACAGCGCTGACAGTGGGAGAATCGAACAAGCCAGGGAGATGACAGCGGGGAGAGCGACGCCGGCTGAGAGGTGAGTATTGTGGGGGGTTTTTTTAAACACCTCACTCCAGTATAAGCCGAGGGGGTCTTTTTCAGCACATTTTTTGTGCTGAAAAATTCGGCTTATACTCGAGTATATACGGTAATTCCTTTTTATGGCGGTTCTACACTTCTTTCTGAGTTAAACTGGTGACATTTAGTGGAAAGTTTACTTTATCACTCTGCATTTCATCTGACATTTCATTTTGCTCTGTGAATACAATGGAGAAAAATATTTAATAGATTTGTTTTCTCCTCATCACCCTCGGCAATTTATCCTACATTATTTATTAAAGGGCCAACACTTTTAGTATTAATGCTTATACTATTTATATAATTGAAGAACTGTTTAGGGTTAGTTTTACTCTCCTTAGCAATAAGTCTCTCTGTCTGCACCTTTGCTGCTTTTATCTGTTTTTTTACATAATTTATTTTTTCTTTATAGGTTTTTAGTGTTTTTTCGCTATTTTCTTGTATTAGTAGTTTTGTTGTTTATTGCCCTGTTAGGGTAAAAAGAGCCTCTTTTAAGCATAATAGCCATTTTGTCTGCTCAGTCAGTGTGACAGCCATGATTGTTTGCAAAGTACATGATTCTCAATGTAAACAACTAAGTTGATGACCTTTACAATACGCACAGTGATAAGTGTGGGCGAACATATTGTCTGCCAGTAGCCATAGCACTGATGCCACTTAGTCTAGTCATGACGTGGGAGCCTTGGGAATAAATATTTGTTGAAAACAGACAAACAGCATGTGCATGGGTTAATGCTAACATACAATCATAGAATGGTAGAGTTGGAAGGGACCTCCAGGGTCATCGGGTCCAACTCCCTGCTCAGTGCAGGATTCACTAAATCATCCCAGACAGATATTCGTCCAGCCTTTGTTTGAACACTTCTATTGAAGGAGAACTCACCACCTCCTGTGGTAACCTGTTCCACTCATTGATCACCCTCACTGTCAAAGTTTTTTTCTAATATCTAATTTGTGTCTCCTCTCTTTCAGTTTTATCCCATTGCTTCTAGTCTTTCCTTCTGCAAATGAAAATAGGGCTGATACCTCTGCACTGTGACAGCCCTTCAGATATTTGCAGACAGCTATTAAGTCTCCTCTCAGCCTTCTTTTTTGCAAGTGTTAGTGAAATTAATATTACTTCATGTTACAACTTAAGGCCTATTTACACGGAGCGATGATCGCTGAAAAATCGCTCAAACGGCAGTTTGAGTGACAGCTTTGAGCGATCATTTTGCATAAACTATTAAGTATCTACTCAGCAACTTAAGAGCAATTAAGTGTGCAAATGAAGCCTTAGCTGAAAGCTGAGATCTGTGCTCAGATCCTTTGTTCTCCAGCGGGAAACAATGCTATCAGCACTACCCGCAGAGAACTGCTGATAAGGCTGAAGGATGAGTTTTACACATACTTGTCCCTGTGTCTCAGTGCTCCTGCACAGGAGCTAGCAGGGCTGGCTCGCACAAGGAGCAGCCAGCAGGGGGGCAGTGCAGGAGATTTCTCTCCTCTCGCTCCCATGACCCCCTACATTCACATAACACAGCGGCCGTTTACTACTGAACGGTCGCTGTTTAAACTGCATGATGAGCGATGAGCTTCAACACATAAATTATAATAGATTTATTGTAATTGAACATGGGACCCTATAAAACCTTCCGTTTGTCACTGAATACACAGATTACTTTGGATCACATCCTCTGCTGTATGATTTGATGTTAGTCCCCTGAGCTCAGCTTACCTCCAATAATTAAATTTGGACCCCAAATGGCATATCACATAGGAAATATTGATTTGCACTAACATTTTTGGCGCCCAACAGCGGCATTGGATTGCCTCCGGACCCCACCAAAAATTCTGTGACTTTCACGACTCCGGGAAATCGCTGACAGAGTGCGCTATACAAAAAAGTAAGATTTCTTACAAAGTGTCTGCCTTTCCCTGAGGCAGTGAATGTCCATCTGTGCTGATAAAGGAGGGCACACCTGTTGTGTTTGATCCATGCAAAAAACCAGCAGACGGAGCAATATGCCTTTGGGTAGAGTTTGGAAAATCTTTGAGTGCTTGAATAATGTCTGGACAATTGAGATGCATGTGATAGTGCTATAAAGTACGTGATTTTATTGCCCTGAGATGAGATTGTGAATGAGTGCTACTATGGCAAATTTTGTGAAAAAAAATTGAGTGAAAAAGTTGTTGTGGAAAAATTTGCTGTGTAAGTACTGAAGCTGCACTGTAATGAATGTTATATGCTGTGTGCTGCTTCATAATGTCTTGGTGACGTTTTTACTTTCCCCCTCTCCTTCAACCTCTGACTGACATTCTTAAAAAGACCGTGAACTTCTAATGTCTAATATGTAGCTACTATTTTGTAAGTTTACAGACAATTGTGACTATTTAACACTGTAAATGATAGCAATTGGATTTGGAAAATCTGGCTAATATAGATGTATTTGTAATATTGTATCTGATTAAAAAAAGGGCTTCTTCAGATTTTCTTTCTGTAGAGATACAGAGAATATGTTAATTTGGCATAATCTTTAAAGTAAAGTGTTTTGTTTCTTGTGTTTTTCTCTGCTCTGAAGTACGTGCCCTTCTGTACTGACTATAGAATCTGAGATTTAAGCAGGACAGCAGAAGTACTTAGCAACGTTATTTGAGTATATCACCCAGGATAAGGTACCTTGTTGTTACACTACTAATAAAGTGCGCATTGAGCTGGTTTTACTAATTACGGAGAGCTCTACAGACTGTTAGGAGAGGAGTCCTTTCTACAAAACAGATCTGTGCCGTAAGGGGTGGAAATAAACCCACTCCAGGGGTTTCTTTAAAATTGCAACCAGGAGATGAAACTGTAAGTGCTTGTGTAAGGTGTGTAGAGTGGTTTTTCAAGCCAGGACCTGGATCGTATGAGAGAGTAATCTCAGGTAAGCTATGGGAGGTATACTAAGTGATAACGTTGAAGATGGCTGAAAGATCGCCAAACAGATTTTAGGGGAAAAAAGGCAAAGTCTCCTCTTTGACATAGCCACATCAGGGTGAAGTGTTTGTTTTTTTTCCTGCCCTTCTTCCAGGTGTGTTTCTTTTTGATTGCTAAATTAGCGGAGAGTAGTATCATGTTGTGCTACCTGGTGTTTAGCACGTGCTGAGGGTGTCAGCTCCTTATTGCTTAGAGAGAGGAAAAAGGTGGCAGAACAGGTGGCAAATGTGTTTTATCAGTGTGTATGTGCAGGACACATTCTAACTGACTGACATGACACAAGAGTAGAGACATTCTTTGTCAGACTACCAATTATGCTGTTAATCTACTTTTTGTGTAATGTGTGTTTCATCATATTCTATTCATATTTCTACTTGGACATTCAGAGAGATATACCTCTTTTAATTACTAATGACTAATGTTTAAAGATTCTGTCTGCTCTATAATATTTTTGGCAATATTATTTTGTTTCACAAAGAGATAACAGTCAGAGTTATTCTAAATGGTGAGCTATCATTTCTCTGACTTCAGTGAAAAATGTGCTAAGGCCTAGTGCCCACTGCTGTGACGGGCTCCACAAGCGGAATTCCACAATGGAGTCCATCACGGCGCCCTCCCCATACTCACCTCTGGATCTGCTGCCCGATGTTCCGCATCCCGTGCTGGCGCACATGCGCAGTACAGCTAATGATGCGCCGGCAGTGTCATGTGATGCGCCGGCAGCGTCATATGACACGCCCACAGTGTCACATGACACGCCGACCGCATCACATGACGCGCCGGCCGCGTCATATGGCAGGGGCGTCGGTGGGCGGGGAAGCGTTTTCACGCTATCTACCTCTGTGCTACAACGGGAGACAGCGTGACAGACGGCTTCCATTGACTGCAATGGAAGCGGTCCATGCATACGCCAGTGGCATGTTCTAGAAGAACATGCCGCGGGTGATTACTGGTAATTTCACGGAATTCTACGGAATTCAATAGAAACTAATAGCTGCGGGGCAACGCCATGGGGAAATTGGCCTAAAGGTTTTACAGAAAGGGAGGGGTGAGTGTGTCGCTGTGCTGCTTGTTTGCAATGAATAAACATGTTGGATGAATTGCATGTTGGGAATTAGGTGGTTTTTGAATGTCTGTGCGATGTAACTAAAACTCTTTATCGATCCCTCTCTAGGGTTGGGGGGGGAGTTTTCTTATACACAGTATGAGTATATGTGCTGTATAGGAGATGCGAACACTGAGCTAGTAACTGTTAGGCCTCCTGTCCACGGCCGTTGTGAAATATCGCCAGCGATGGAGGAGGGGGGGGGGGCGTTGTCAGTTCTCTGCGGTGAGCCTGTCTGACAGATAGGCTCACCGTGGAGAATCGGTATGCAGCGATTTAGATCCCGCGAGCAGAGAATCGCTATGATCTCCACTCGTGGATGCTGTGGATGCTGTGGCTGCGCTTTCCATAGCAACGCAAATTGTGGGTAACGCAATGCACAATCGCCCAGGGACAGGCAGCCTTAATTAAGAGCAAGAAGAAGCAGACAACTAGCCAGAATCAAGGGGGTGGAGCTAGATGGTGTAAGGGTACATAATGTGTCGCCCATCTCTTGTCTGCAAAGGAGGGGGTGAGAATCTTGAGCTGTCAGGAAAAGTTTTTTTTTCAAATCTGATGAGGCATTGCAGGCAGAATCAGAATAATAATGAATTTGCTTAAAGGATATCACATTTCCCATTGACACCATGTCACATGACACTGTAACATAGATACATTCAACATGCAGCCAAGCTCACAAGCAATGATTTTAAGGAAGTTTACCCTTCAAACGCTGCAGCTGCGCAACACACATACAGAAAATAAACATGACAGTTTTGCTCAGTACATCCACATAAGACAGACATGTATGACAATAATGGAGGGGTCCAGAATGATGTTCTGGGACACTACAGTTCCCCCCTACTTAAAAATAAGCTGACCCTGGCGTCTCTAAAACAGACTGTATACATCTGGAGACATGCCATCTTAAGTGTATTACTTCACTAACACTAGAAAGGTTCTGCGCAGTCACGGATTGTGCACAGCGAAACCTGTAAACACAATTTCCATCCTATGGTTACTTGTATATAAGGCTTAACCCACCCCCAGTATACTAGTGACTAAAGGAAGTGTCATTTCTGTGTAAGACTTTGGGGTTATGATACCGTGTAAGAAAATTGACTTGCAAGTACTTTTGAAAAATCTACCAGGGGGGACAGAATCCAAAACCTCGGGTATTGCTATGGAGCCTCATACATAACTCTTTACTCCAAAGACTAGTATAAAATGAGATCAGTGGAAATATCATCACTGTCTCTTTAAGAGAATGAAACACACTGTGGGAGCTACGCAAAAATTACAAAAGGTGACTGGCAGAGAAAAAACACAGGATGTACCTGGAAAAAGAGAAAAAATCATCAGATCAGTCAGTAGCTTCAGTCAATACCGCTGTAATTGAAAAAGTGGTAAGAGGTCCCGCCCCCTGAGACAGGCTAATGACGTGCTGCAAGCACAGAAGAATGATTAAGGGGTACACAAGAGACCTCCAGTCATACACATTTACAGCCATACCATTTATACATGTATATCTTGCATCCAAAGACTTGTGTTTGAATTTGCATAACACTAATATGTACTTAACTACTTTGCATTACTTATTACTTCCTATTAACCCTTTGCAATCCAATTTTGGATTCAGGGTTTACTAGGGAATTTTCTCTTTCTGCCATTATACAATGGCACTATCTGCTGGCTAGAGCTAGTACTGCAGTATGGGACATGCTGGAGAGGCCCCCGACAACAGAGCGGCCAATAATGTACAGTAAGAATACCCTGCCAGACGTCTTCCGACATCGGAGCTGTACAGCCTTCAATCAGAATGTCTTCAGACGTTAGACAGTGGATTGGAAAGGGTTAAATGACTAGACTAAACATTTGCATTAAATTATATGAAATTAGCATTAAACTTATTACTTTATACTTAACATTACTTAGATATGAATATATAATTACTAGAAATATGCAAATTGACTTTAAGAATAATACCTTTAAGAAAACTTACTTTAAGAGAAATGCCTTTAAGTGAGAGTGCATTAGCATATAACTTTTAAATGGTGTACTCCTTTTTACTTAAACTTCCACTAGCACATATACTTAAATGTGGCATAACTGTTATAATACTTTGCAGTCTCTGGTGCGTTGGAGTCTTTTGCTTAAGTATGCAAAAACATGAAAATTGTGAAAAACATAACAGAGTAATGTCTCTTTCATAAAGAGTCTGTTTATAGACAAATCTAGTCTGGGTCTTTTTAAAAGTTTGGGAAACGTAAATCTCCCCATTCTCAGATTCAGTAGACCAACCCAAGGGAGACGGTAAGCTTTCCCAAGAGGGGATCCCCATAGACGCCACTGAGGATGGGTTGTCAGGATCCCAGCACCGTCTCTGCACCTCTTTGGGCGGCGTGGCTGGCATGTCCAGTTCTTTAATTGTTGCAGGTCCCGTCAATGGTGGCCTCAGTTCCTTCCATAGAAGCAGATACTTCCTGGCACTGAAATGCAACAATGGGGCTATCAGTGCGCGAGCGAGCTGGTTGTCCTTGTGGACCACTATCCACGGGTGCAGCAGCTCTTCCCTCCCTTGTGGCCACAGCAGCGGCACTCGTCTTGGTCTTTGCAAATCTGAGGATGGGATGGCCAGCAGCAGTGTGGCCTCCTCCACAGGCTTAGGTGTCTTCCGTGGTCTGTGCGGCTTTAAGGTCCCCGGAGGAATACATTTTCGTTTATCAGGTTCCGGAGTGATCTTCTTCAAGAGTTCTATGAGGTCAGGTTCATCACCCCAATAATAGAGGGGGTCAGGGTGGTGGGTAACCCGCCGGCACTCCGCGTTCCACATGGCTGTTCACGGCTGTGACTGCAGACATGATCCTCGCTCTCTGGCTGATAATGCTTTGGGCCCAGGAGTCTGCAGCCGCAGATAGATCCCCCCACTGTGAGCACTAGCAAGTTCATGAAGCAGGGCTAGGTCCCACCCCCCCCCCCCTCCCCTCACTACTTTGAGCCAGGCCAGGGCGTTGTCCTTTTGGCACCAATTGTATTTGGTGGCAATGTGTTGGAGGGAGTGAGGTTTGGGAAGAGCCATCCTGGTTGCACCAAATAAAATTTTTTACAGTCCATTAACTTTTAGGCACACAAGGTTAGATCCTGTTCAAGGGACGCCAGAAATTTTGTAGTGTAGTGTGCAATTAGAAAAAATATATACATTTCCTGTGAGTGACAGCCAGAATTGTGAACGCTGTAAAGGCTATGGGCCTAAACATATATATTTCATCTTGTCTCCTATGAACATCTTTGATATAAGCTTGTGAAGGCTATGGGCCTAAAACTTATACATATATATTTCATTCTGTCTCCTATGAACATCTTTGATATACTCTTGTACATTCATGTGTTGTTTGCACAGCAAGATTGCATTGTTACAGGAATAGAAATATAGAATAGTACTCAGCAAAAGTATATATAACTTACATTCTTCCTTATCTGTTCAAAGGTCAGTGTGCAATAGTGTCCAGTAAAGACAATGCCTTAATGTTTAACTTCTATGTAAAAGCATATGACTGATTGAAATGTACACATATTGACAAAAGACCACTCTCCTTTAAAATACTATATAAAGGAGGATGTTTTGTAATAAAGGTAGATTGCTTTTAGACACGGTCATGATGTGTGTGTCCATTGCTTTCTCACGGCGGCCGCCATAACCACCTGTGATTTGGAGCCTCACAGCATATTGACGGAACCATTGAATTTCCCTAACAAATATTTTGCAACACGGGACCGAGGGATAAACTATATACAAGTACCCTGGTATGGGGAATGACAAGCAATGAGGGGTGTTGTAGTTGTCAGTTCGTGACGCATTAATCACACTGGACAAGTGTATAGTACCTTGGGTCCTCCGGAACGGTAGAGGCCTGGCAAAATGTTACTAGTGACTTTTAAACATGATACAAGAAACTTCAGTATGCAGAGTTTACAGTGCAGGAAAACTTAGTACATATTCAGCAATACTTGACATGAAAGTCAATGGCCATAGAATGGCAGTAATGATCACCCTGCTCTCATAGACTTCAGTACGTGTGGGTGTCAATTAAAGGTGTACCACTATATGGTGATCCAGACTTCAGACGGCCGCATAGGAATGATAAACAGACTTAAAAGGGTTGTCTCGCGCCGAAACGGGTTTTTTTTTTTTCAATAGCCCCCCCGTTCGGCGCGAGACAAACCCGATGCATGTGTTGAAAAAAAAAACCGGATAGTACTTACCCGAATCCCCGCGCTCCGGTGACTTCTTACTTACCTTGCGAAGATGGCCGCCGGGATCTTCACCCTCGGTGGACCGCAGGTCTTCTGTGCGGTCCATTGCCGATTCCAGCCTCCTGATTGGCTGGAATCGGCACACGTGACGGGGCGGAGCTACGAGGAGCAGCTCTCCAGCACGAGCAGCCCCATTCAACACGGAGAAGACCGGACTGCGCAAGCACGTCTAATCGGGCGATTAGACGCTGAAAATTAGACGGCACCATGGAGACGGGGACGCTAGCGACGGAACAGGTAAGTGAATAACTTCTGTATGGCTCATATTTAATGCACGATGTACAGTATATTACAAAGTGCATTAATATGGCCATACAGAAGTGTATACCCCAACTTTGTTTCGCGGGACAACCCCTTTAATATTATCTTCAGAGGTTTGGTAGACTTCTGCACTGTTATTAGCTGTATAACGTCCAGTCACTTGACACAGTAGTTACTTACAATGACTCTCTGTTGTGATGGGAATTTTGGAGGAAAACATTTAGACTCACTCCCATGCGCTTACAGTCCGACGATCTCTTTGTATCCTCCATATAAGGCGCAAAAAAAACAGAGATGTCTCTCTGCGCCTCTGCGGTTTCTCCAGCTGATCGAGGAAGAGGGAAGATCCTCAGGTCCTACTAGGGAGCCTCTCCTTCTTTGCCATTTTCGATACAGAGAAGCAGAAGGTGCTTCCCTGCATCACTGTGGGTCCTCCAACAGCATGGTGAGATGGAAGATCATCAACCCCCTTCCCGCTCTCAGACACTCCCTTTTATAGATTCATTCACACTACGTCACATGACACTGTAAAATAGATACATTCAACATGCAGCCAAGCTCACAAACAATGATTTTAAGTGAGTTAACCCTTCAAACGCTGCAGCTGTGCAACACACAAACAGAAAATAGACATGACAGTTTTGCACAGTGCATCCACATATGACAGACATGTATGACAAAAATGGATGGGACCAAAATGATGTTCTGGGACACTATACAAGCAGCTAGACCTGGCTGATCTCATCAATCTTCCCGCTTACAGTGATTCTTTGCTCTAATGAGAATGCACAGGGAATATGCAAATGATCTTCCTGCAGCTCCAATCTCTAGTTTGGTGATGTCCTCCGAGCAGCTAGACCCAGCTAATCCTGGCAATTTTCCCATTTACAGTGATTCTTTGATCTTCCCAGAATGCACAGGGAATACGCAAATGATCTTCCTGCAGCTCAAATCTCTGCTATGATACATTGTATGCTAATAGGTTAATATTATATGCTAATACGTTGATACAAATTCAAGTTATGATTGGTTGTGTCTTATCACAGACGCTTTTTATTCCTGTGATTGGCCTCCAGTAGGGAGTTGTTCCTATTTGAAATAATATTTCAATTACTCAAGAATAAACATAGGCAGGAATCTTTTTTGTGAACTCTATTAATGTGACTTGTGTCTGATTTTTTCTTTAGCTCAATATAATTACATTTATCTAATTTGGATACCTACGACATATCAGCAGCGCCAAATAATTCTGGCATGTTTTTTATTTTTCACTGCATTCTCTGAGGAGTATAAATAATATATCAGAGCTCAGTCACACGGGCGCATCGGCACCCGTGTTTCTGCAGGAGGAAGACGGCCGTACCTCAAGACAGACGTCTCTCTACAGCGCCTGGAGAAAGAACATGTGACCGGCTTCATTGCCGATCATGTGTTCTTTCTTCAGTACGATTATGTCAATACCTAATTGTAATAGTTTTTTTTCTTTTTTGCGACTTTTTCACAGTTTAAAAATAAAGTAATAGTTTAAATCACCCCCTTTTGCCATATCTATATTTTAAAAATCCAATCATAAAAGAAAAATACATATAGCCGCGTCCGTAAATGTCCGATCTATCAAAGTAGTGCTTTATTTACCCCACGCGGTGAACGTAGTCCGAAAAAAAAAAAAGAACGCCAGAAACGCACTTTTTTGATCAAGAAAAGGGGGGAATAGAAGCCCTCACCCCTTTCATGTTTGGTAACCTGCATAATGACTCCTAATTCTTTAGTTTCCTGGATGCCCTTTATCAGATTTTCCTGCTCTTGCGAGGACCCCGGAGAG